>NW_028080827.1:12926758-13559611 GCF_014824575.4 Sturnira hondurensis
ATAACTTAAAATGAGAGGAAGTAGTCAAGGTCTCAAAGCTCATCGACATTAACAAAATGCTTTGCTCTTCAAAATATGGCCATTTTAGACAATTTCTCAGATGAGTATGAGAAAATACTACCACATGCCATCTCTTTCCAGTACGGTAGTAGCATTTTCCCCCACTGGCGACGAAGTGGCAGAAGCTGCTACAGGCCCCAAAGCAGAGTCAGACGGCAGCAATAAAACCGCCACCAACTTCACCCAAGTATTTTTCAAAGCCTGTTAGGTCTCCACACGATGCCGATACAGAAATCGGCTGGGTGCAGCAGCCCTCCTTGTCACACCGCCAGGTCTTTTGGTTCAGGCTGGAGGGTCGGAAACAGTAGGGAGTCCTAGAGAAACTCACCAACTCTTTAATATTGACTATTAGAATGATAGATTGATTGATTAAAATCTAGAACAGTTTATTACTAATATTACTAATGCAAGAATATAAAGACGTGAAAAAACTGGTTCCCAAATAGCCTCTAATATCAGTACAAATGTAATGATTCATAAAGGTAGAATTATATTATATTAGAAAAAGAAGCCCTGGCTGGCGTAGCTCAGTGGATTGAGCGCGGGCCTGTGAACCAGACGATCGCGGTTCGATTCCCAGTCAGGGCACATGCCTGGGTTGCAGGCTGGTTCCTTGCAGGCTAACTACCAGCATGGGACGCACGAAAGGCAACCATACATTGATGTTTCTCTCCCTTTCTCCTTCCCCTCTAAAGATATATAAATAAATAAAATCTTTAAAAAAAAAAAGAAAAAGAAAAGACTGGCCAATAAATAGTAGTAGGACAATCGGTTAGTTGTTTACCCAATTTTACAGTCAGTTATCTCCAGTCACCAAAACATTTAGAGTTAAATGTTCAGTAAGTAACTCAATCTTGTTTTTACGTTTGAAAACTTTCTCAATTACAGTTCCCATTGAATATTATTTTAGTATTATTTTCTAATCAGGCTGGCACAAATGCTGCCATCGTTTTGCCCGATCCACCCACAGGTGTCGTCTGAGGGCGACAAGTTCAGAAACCTGAAAGGAAATTGTTCAGCAGACAAAAGCTTCTTTGCAAAAACCACATCCACGACCCCTCCTCGCTGTGCCTACTGCTGAGGAAGTTGCAGCAAATGTAGTCGTCTAAAGAGTTAACTGTTCACTATCTTTTGTAAGGGGCATGGAGCATGGATGTAGCACAAAGGATACCCATGCCACAGTGGGCGCAACTCTGACAGAGAAGAGAGGGGGGGCCTTCATGTGGGGCACGAGCCTACTCGGGATGATCTTTATTTCTTCCTTGCATTGCTCATGGTCTTCTGCTGTTATTGTTAAGCAAAGTTGAAACTGAATGTTAAAATAAAAACAAAACAAGATTTGGCCCAACTTGGTGGGTATATGTACTAGTCTTGGTATGTATTGAAAGGTGGACTATCATCAAAGAGTTTGTTAAAATTACTTGAAACCACATTCAGACACTTCACTGGCAAGCCCAGGCTTCGGTAGCATGAAATGTGATCCACCAAATACCATCAGAATACAAGATTTGAGGGATTTTTGAAAGGAGCGAGTGATGATTCGTTCAGTGGCCACATCAGGACAGCATGTTTTTTGCATCGACAGATCTGTGCACGATATGAATAGCAGAAAAGGCCACTTGGTTCTGCGTCAAGGGCTGCTTTCCAGTTGTCCCGTGCACATGCCCCACGACGCTCAGGGCTGGAAACGGGAGGGAGCTGGCCCGCTCACTCCCAGATCTCTCTGAAGCCCAGCACCTGTTGCTCCCAGCTACTTGGAGGCTAGGAAGGACTTACACTTAAAACATATAGACACTTCTTGCCCCAGGGAATAGCCACTGTTAAGCAGCCTGCGTATTTATTGATAAACTTTGGCAGACACAATGGGAAAAAGAAATTAATTCAAAAGACTCCCCTTGAGGATAGTGGGAAAGAAACTGTATCATTTGAAACTGTGCACTGCTTAACTTATGTGAGGAATGCCAGAACACAGGCAGCACTGTTCACACACATGCCCCGGCGCCTTCGTAGGAGATAACGTCCCGGGTGCGTGGTGTGGCCATCTCTCCGGTCACTCAGACGGACTTGTCCTGCACTGACTTCTACTTCCTTCCTCTCTACCACTACACTCGGTAAATACCAAAAGCAAAAGAAAACCTTGATGTTTTTTCCTGGGTTAAAAAAAAAGGTTCAATGTTTATATTCTTTCAAATCTAGATCTCAGAATGTAATGACAAATGTCTTTTATTTTTAAAATACGCGTTTTTAATGGGACCTGAATTTTGGACACCCATTGGACCATCTGGAAAATGGTACTTCCCGTAATCCACACAGCCCAACCCTAAGCATCCCCTAGTTTTAAGGCAAACCTATGCTTACATAATACTTCCTGACAGTTATTAAATTACTTACAGTTTACAGTACACTTCCAGGAACTTCATTTGATTTGATCCTTTCACAACTCCAGGAGGTGATTTATGATTAGGAATATTGTGAACATTCCCATTGCAGATGTGAAAACTGAGGGAACTGCTCTCAAATCACAAGAGCCAGGGCTCAGACCAGGCTCCATACTACAAACGTTCACTAAACCCCTTTCAAGTACAACCAAACTGCATTTACTACAGATAGGAAAACGAAGCCCGTAAAGGCAGGCAATTACGATGAAACCGACTCCGGCAAAGAGGTCGTGTGACCCACAGCTGCCAATGGGGAGCTGGATTATCATTTTTCTAAACATGAACATCCATCAGATATAATTTTTATAATGTAAAGCACATGCTTTAATTCTGCTCTATTTCATATTTGGCAGAAAACAGAGCTTCAGTCTGCAGTATCGGATTTAAAGGAACACTGAAACTACCATAGACTAAAATATCTTGCTCAGAACACTCCTATAGGACAAGGTGAACCCTAAGGTTGGAAACATCTTCACATAAGTAATAAGAGAAATAAATCACTTACACACTGCCTATGTTCCCCCATCCATGATGTGGTTACTGTGGTTAAATTAAGCTAGTATTTTCCTCCTACTCAGCTGGGAAATGTCACCCAAGAGTGTCAATTAATCAAACGAGATCCTTCTGAAGGAAGAAAGCTTTGTGGTACTGCAGATTCAGCTACTAGGTGTAACAACAAAAGTGGCCCTATAGCAACAATCCCATTGTAAAGCAAAGCAAATGGAGTTATGTTTGGGGGAAAAAATGTAATAATAGATGGCTTCCGAGTTTGGTAGCCTCTTCTATTTACATCTAAATTTCTATTTTCATTAAGAGGAACTTTTTATATAATAGCCACGTAGGCTAGGTCAGTGTTAAAACTTTCCTTTTGCTTCGTGGAGGAGCTGAAATACTTTACTTAGTACACAGCACATTCCTGGTTCCCAGATCTGTGCCAGGCAAATGTTCTTTTTCAACCTGTTGGTTAGGGAGAGAACTGTATCATTAATCCACGAAGGCAAACTGTCTGCTGAGTTATGAAGTGGGAAACAGAAAACGGTTTCCTCTGTGGTTTCAGAACAGCTCCCCCTGAGCTGGGCCCATACAACACACTGAGCCAACTCCGCTCCCTGCGTGGACTCGGTGGCCACCCAGCACCACATCTATAGGAGGATCTCAGGGGTGTTGGAGCCGGTGCCTGCCGACCAAGGAAAAACAACAGGGGAGCTGCAGCCCTCTGCAACCTGTAACCACTTCCCACGGACAGCAGGAGCAGGTTCCCACAAAAAACTGCTGTGGCTAAAAATTTAGGATGCTACCAGATAAACTGGGCAAGAGGACTGAGTGAGTCAGGAGTGAAACTGAATCGGCCTTTTTAAATACACACTTAAATAATAAGGACAACACCCTATAAAGACATCAATGCTGTGTTATCCATCTTGAATTAGCAATGATAGGTAGTAAGCTCTCAATGATCATTTTGCCACCTCTTGCTAGACCGAAATTCGGGGTTTCCTCTGCAGTGGGTCCAATGAATGGTTTTGAATTACCATAATGTGCTTTGATGTAGATTATAATGTGTAATAAGACACATCTGTTTCCCTATATTAGGAAGTCTCTAATTGTTATTTCGCCTCCCCTTACTCCTCCCAGTAATGGCAAACAGATTTTATTGTAACACATACATTGTTTTCCTAATGAATTCCTAACCTTTTCTTTTTTTCTCTCTTTTTTTTTTACAGATTTTACTTCTTTATTCTTAGAGAGAGGGGAAGGGAGGGAGAAAGAGAGGAAGAGAGACATCAATCTGTTGTCTCTGGCTCGGCCCAACCCCGAAACACAGGCCTGTGCCCTGACCTGGAGTTGAAAAGGTAACTTTCACCTTGTGAGAAGACACACAACCAACTGAGCTACACTGGTCAGGGCCTAACCTTTTCTTTAAAAAGAAAACCAACACTCAAAAAAAATAATCTCACGCCCTGGCCGGTGTAGCTCAGTGGATTGAGCGTGGGCCTGTGAACCAGAGGATCGCGGTTCAATTCCCAGTCAGGGCACATGCCTGGGTTGTAGTCCAGTTCCCTGCAGGCCAACTCCCAGCAGGGGACACACAAAAGGCAACCATACATTGATGTTTCTCTCCCTCTCTCCTTCACCTCTAAAGATAAATAAATAAATAAAATCTAAAAAAAAAAGAATTTATTTTAAAAAAATTAAAATCTCATATCTACTTCTTTTGTAGCAGTAGAACATAATGTGAAAATATGAAGATAAAAAATAATTTAATTTCCTGGGTATACAGAATACTTAATCCTTGTACATGAAACTCTTGACTCATTACTTGTTAAAACTGGATTGACTAAGCATTCATCTTTAACTTTGGCTTTTATCTTAAAATAGGATTGATGAACTACTTTTTATATTCCCAGTGACACAAAGCGATTGAGGAAAGACAAGGAAATGCAAAGAGAGAGGTACCAGGAATGGGACATTATCAATTAGTTATTAATAATGGGGCATTATTCTCCCATGTCATCACCTGGAAATGGAGGGGTGTTTAGCCTGTGGATGTAAGAACATGCACCAATCACCAGAATCCCCAAGGCTTTCTATGTGTTATTCGTGGTTTAGACATGCATCTGGATGAAAAAGTAATCTTACTATTTCTTTTGCCTTCACATAAAACTTCCTTTAAAGCCATGACAAGAATCTTGGGGTATCCAGCAATGATATTTTTAATTGTCTGCAAATCTCTCAACTGTAGCTAAAACGCATGGAGTTAGTTCTTCCTAATACATTTGAATATCACTTTGTAGTTTGAAAAACACTTTTCTGTAAGTAGTTCTTATTTCATTCATGGGATCATTCCTTTTTCTAGAGATTCTAAGCAAAAGCCTGGCTCCCACTTCTGAATCTTCCATTCTACAAAACGAACATAGTAAAACACTTCTCTCCTCTTTAAGCTTTTCACTGTGCTTTCCTGGCCTTTAGGAAGAGAAGAAACATCACTGAACATCTGGCCACAATTCAGAAGCACGGGATGTGTGTGTCCTGCTACCAATACATTCAGTCCAAGTTCTGCCCCTTCTACACCCCATGGGCCATACAGCCACCATGCGTCCTCAGAATGATGGCCCAATGGTCCAAGCCACTCTATTCATCAAGAAACAATCTGGGGTGAACCAGGCCCTGGCCAGGTAGCTCAGATGGTTAGAACATCATCCTAACCAACTGAGAGCAAACCTGCTAAGGCCGCAGTGCAGGTTTGATCCCCTATCAGGGCACATACAGGAATCAACCAATGAGTGCATCAGTAAGTGGGACAACAAATCCAGGTTCCTCTCTCTCTCTTCCTTCCTCTCTCTACAAAAACTATCAATAAAATGAACACAAAAAGGCTAGCTCTTCTAAAAATATAAAAATAAAAATGGAGTGAACCAGAATGCTACAATCCCTTCATAGTCAGATAAATGAGATTGTTACTTAAATTCTATGGGTTGCAACATGATATCTATTAAATTAAGCTATAAGGGAAAAGGTATAAAAATATTTTCCAAAAAATGTTATAAGAAAAGATCCCATTCGGACCAGGAATTGAAGTTATAAAATGCCAGTAATAAATTTAATTTAAAATGTAAAAGAACTGAGTAAGGAATAGCATAAGTCATTATCTTGAAGCTCCTAAAAGGAAGAGCTGATGGAAATGGTGGATAAAAAGAATCAGCTATAAAAATGTTTGCCTTCTCAAATGGCTCTGTAGAGTCTATCCAACTGCAATCTAGATTCTAAAGAAATTCTGTTCTGGAACTTTGACATTCACCCTAAATTTTATCTGAAAGAGTAAAGGACTATGAATTACTCATTTCAAAAGGAATATAACTAGGGAAGTCTTGCCCAAACAAATACAAAAACATTCCAAAACTAGAGTAATCATTCTAAAATCATCAATGGAATCGGAAAGGGCCAGAAACATACTAGAGATGTAAACTTAGTGTAGGAATAAGGCAGCACTTTAAAGCAGAGGATGAAGAAGGCATTATTTAATAAACTATCTTAGGACCATTTGGAAAAAGTTTTGTGGTATGATCCCTCACACCAGAAAAATAAATTTCAGATGATAAAAGAAGCCAAATTTCAAAAATTAATAAAAGTTGTAGAGAAAATAAGTATATGATTACAGTCACATACGCCTTAACAGAGGCGTATGTTCTGAGAAATACGGGTTAAATGAGTTCATTGGTGTGCAAGCATCCCAGTGTGCACTTACACAAAGGTAGACGGCACGGCCTAGTACACCTGGCCGCACACCTAGGCTATCTAGTCTGGCCTACATTCCCGGGCTACCAGCCTGCGCAGAATGTATACTGCACCAAAACCTGAGATTAAATCAAGCACGAAACAAATGATGCAATCAAGAAAGGCAGCAAATGTGAGAGGCATGAGGCTGCTGCCGGCATAACACAGCAAACTGTTCTACAGCAAACTTATTTTTTTAAGGAGAAAGATTATATTCTAAAATAACAATTACAAGTATAGTACAGCCCTGGCTGGTGTGGCTCAGTGGATTGAGTGCCAGCCTGTGAACCAAAAGGTCACGGGTTAAATCCCCAGTTTGGGGTGTGCAAGAGGCAGCTAGTTGATGTATCTCTCGTGCATGCATTGATGTTTCTCTCCTCTTTCTTCCTCCTTTCTCCTCTCTCTAAAAAGAATTAAAATGTTTTAACATAGTACAATAAATAAGTAAACCAGTAATAATTATTTATTACTGGCATTATGAACTGTACAGAATTGTAAGCGCTATACATACTTTATATGGCTGGCAAAACTGTACGTTTGTTCACACCAACATCTCCACAAGCATGTGAATAATACGGGGGGCTAGGACAGCCAGGATGGCTACGTCACTTGGCAGCAGGAACTTTGCAGCCCCATTATAACCTGATGGGAGCACCATCGTGTATTTGGTCCATTGCTGATGGAAATGTTATGTGGCTCATGATTGCACATGATTTGGGGTCAGAAAGGCCATCTAGGAGAGACACAACAGAACCACTGCACACGACACAAGACCCACGTCACTTTCGGTTTCATAGCTCTAGGCAGCAGTGGCTCTCAGCCATCCCACAGTCCCCCAGGAATCACCTGGATGGAACCGTTGCGAAAAAGAGACCCCTGGGCCTCATTCCAAACCTGCTGAATCACCTGCCCAGGTGGAGGAGGACCGGGCCATGCTGTGGAGGCCTCTTGTCCAGGGTACAACACTGAGTGAAGTGGGGGAAGGGGGATTCAGGTCGTAAGGCGTTCACCAGCCTGCTGAAGCCCTGTCACGACTGAAGGCCCCCAGGTGCTGTTCACACAAATGTTCCTCTTTTGTCGAGTCCCCTGGGAACCAGCCTCCTTTTTACAGAAGTCAGTGGAAATAAATACCCTCTGCTATCGCTTCCGCCACCCCTGCCAAAACGCGTCCCCCCCCCCCCCCCCGCCCCCAACTTCGTAAGTTCAGCGGTTCGCTGCAGCATGGCAAGAGACATCCCGATCGGAGCGCATGTGGCGATACACCACATTCCGGCGGAGGCAGCCATTCTCGGGTATCTCGGAGCAGTGGCTCACAGCCGCGGCTGCTTTTAGGAACCACCCAGGAAGCTTTCACGGTTATTCAGGTGCATCTGAGTCCCACCCGCAGGAACTCTGATTTCAGCTGGTCTAGGATGGAGGCCGGGGACTGACATTATTTTAAAGCTCCACGGATGCTCCTAAATTAGATTGAGACCACTGGCTAATGTCCAGAGAAAACCCCTTCTCTCCAGAGTTGCGTATCTTAATGAGACAGAGAACCCCGCTGGTTCTAACACAAGGTAGACCCATGATGTGCGAGGAAAGAGCATTTCAAAGGAGGTGCCATGCACAGACAGAGGACGAAGGCTTGTTTGAGGGGATGGGGTTTGGTTGAACCCAGATCTAAAATGTTACCTAAGACCTGGCCATAGAAGGAAGGCACCCAGGCAGAGGAGAGGGAAAATGGGATCATTTTCCTCCCATAATTTGTCATATGAGTGTGTGTGTGTGTGTGTGTATGGGGGCAAAAAATGGAATTTTTTATTATAAACTGTGTGCTTATTTTTACACGTTTAAACTTCAGTCACCTTCAGCGTACTCTCCACTTGATTCAATACAACAACTAGGGAGACTTTTTCCACTGCTCAAAACAGTGACCTCTTTGATTTTGCGGCTGCTGTTTTTTGTTTCACCTCCTCCAGAGACAAAAACATTTCCCTTTGAGGATGTTTTTCATCTGGGGAAACAAAAAGAAGTTGCTTGGGGCGAGATTTGGTGAATAGGGAGGGTGGGGCACGAGGATCATGCTGAACACCCCACACTGTGTGAGCAGGTGTGCTCATGAGTCACCCACCATGAAATGGGCAAATGCCTTGACAAGAGTCTTCAAAAAACAATTTCACTGAAAACGAATGCAGCCTCTCATGACAATGCCAGCTGGTACACTGGTACAGATGGCCCCTGTATGGATCCTAGAACACTCACTTACTGGGGGACGGCTGTACAAGAGGCCCAGCCCACCAGAAGATAATTCCGGGATTCTTTTGCTTCCCCCATACACACACACACACACACCTGTATATATGTGTGCATGTGTGTACATACATGTACATATATACACACGTGTGCGTGCATGCATGTATGTGTATATGTACATGCACTCACATTATTAAATATACATGGTTCCTTTTTATTTCTTTTTTAAAAAATCCTCGCCAAAAAATACATTCATTGATTTTAGGGAGAAAAAAAGAGAGCGAGACATTGATGTGAGAGAGAAACATCTATCAGTTGCTTCTCTACACACCCCACCCCGACTGGGGACCTAACCCACAATGCAGGTACGTGCCCTGGCTGGGAATCAAACCTGCAACCTTACAGTGCATGGGACAGCACTCCAATGAACCAAGCTACACTGGCTAGGGCTACTTCCTTTTTAATTCTACTTGCAATTATAACTCACTAAGTAACAGAAGATTGTGTCACACTACAGATGAAATGGACATAATCATATGGTTATTCTGCTTCTAGACAAGGCTGTGCTTCCACCAGCCTAGGTTAAGGCAGAAATGGTCATCTTGCCCCCACCCCCAGAATGCTCTTCAAACAACCCACCATATACGAAAGGGTAAACTGAGCAATTCAGAAAGTTCAAATGCAATAAACCTACTTTAAATTACCCAGCCAATTAGGAGGAGGAAGATGAGAAGCTTTGCCAAGAATTTTTCAAATAAGCAGATTACGCTGCCCAGACTCAATGAATACATTACGAATTTATTTCACTTTGGTGTTTCTGTCATTTGTTCCACCCCAAACCAGCAGATATGAAAATTTGAAGCTGGGCAGGTCAAGAGGAGATGTGTCTGTTTTCTTGAAACATCTCTAACCTTCCTCAATGGATTCTAATTTTCCTGTTGTTTCTTTAACAGGTAATGTGTAACTCAAAGACAAACCTCTTAAAGGACTGAAGATAAATAGTACGGTTTCCCTAAAGTCTAGAGAGCCAGGCCTGAATAAGTGTGTTAGAGAATGCCAATGTAGTATCTGTATCGGGGATAGAGGCCTCCAACTTTGGGGTGAAGCAGGAGGGGCAAGAGAGGCATCTAGTACAGAATTTCAGCAGTGATAGGGTTGCGGTACTTTACCTGTCTCAATGATTGGATTCAAAGCATTCTGTAATGTTCTTATTAATACTGAAGGCAGCACCTTAGAATGCAAAATGTGAACTAGTCTTGCTTCCTTTTTTTTAAAGAATGAAATTGAAGTACAGAGAATTAAGTCATTGGTTCTACTCAGTTCCTGGAAAACATGAGAGGGGAAAGAAACCTGTCCCAATCACCAGGCAGGCTCCTGCCTCCCCCCCCCCCCCCCCGGGATGGGACACATCACCTGAGCTGCCTGAGGTGGCTCCTGACTCACCTTCACACCCTCTGGGAGCACACCCTGAGTCACAGGGACATTAACTCCTATTCACCAGGATAGCACCTGGAGAAATCGACCATGGGGAGTTCCGAGAACTGAGCAGAAGAAAAAGAGACAAAACTCAAAAGGACAAAGTTTGTAGCATCCATCATTCAACAAACCACAGATGACCAGAGGACCCAGTACCTGCCCTCAAGGACCACAGGCATTCCTAGGGGGAGGAGGTACCTGTTCCGCAGTGGAATGACAGGAATGGGGAGGGAATCCAGGAATGTGGAAAGGCTAAAGAAAAGGATGACAAATTCTGCAGAGTATAAAGGAATGTAAACCGTTTGACCTCAAGGGGCTTACATTCTATCCGGGCAGTGTGACTTACACACAGACAGCAATGCAAGATCACATACAGTTAAATACCAAATACATAACTCCAGAACAAGGGCTACGGATTTAAAGAAGGAATGACTTCAGTGAGCTAAAGCAAAAGTTCCTAGGAAATGAGCCTTTATTGGGACCTTGAAAGTTCTGATAAATGTCAAAAAAGGGAAGGGAAGTCCAGACATGGAAAATGGGCTGCCCAAGGCATGTATCCCTGCCAGACTACAAAACATCAACATGAGAATCAACTCATTCATTCATTCAATCAATATCTATTGAGAACCTATTGTGTGCGGGCACTATGCCAGGAGCTAGTAGTGAGAACAAGGCGTCCAGATTGAGGCTGCCCTTGGGAAGTCCCCACATTCCAGAAGGGCTACTGAAAAACAACAGTCAGGCAGAGGCAGCCTGGATTAGGTTTGAGACAGTACCGCATTTTGGGTTTTAGTCTGTCCTCAGTAAAAGCGGAGTTTCTGAGTAAGAGTGACAAGTCCAAAGGTATGTATTAGCAGGAAGGTGATTCAGGCAATGCTGTTTGTAGGGGAGGAGAGTGAAGATCACTTAAGAAACTCTTGTGATGGTCCCAGTGGAAAACAATGCAGAGTCAGACTAGGGCGACAGCCATGGAAAGGAAGGGAGCACGCTGTAAGGACAAGTTCATGGGGCTTGGGAGCCAACAGAAGTCAAAGTCTGGATGGAAGAGAACGACAGACAAGGACCGGGATGTCTCCAGCCTAGGTGTCTGGGGGAACTCTAAAAAGAAAACCCGTTAGGGTAACTGCCCTTTCTCCAGCCCCAGGACTGGAATGGTCTGGAGGGTGGTCTCTTTTCAATGCCCTTCTCTGTTTTCATGCTACTGATACTCCCATCTGGACCTCTTTCTTCCTTCTCCACCCCGACAAAATCTGCTCTTGGCAACTAGTTCACAGTCAGGTGTTACTGACAAACAAGCAGCATTTTTTCAAGAACAACGCAGTAGTTCAAAGGGATTGGTAATGATAGAAAGTTTGGCATCAACACCAGCCCTGGAAAAGACATTCTGGGCCGAGAAATTTCCAAGCATGCGTAGGACTGTGCCTCTATTTTAGGACCGCTGACTCCGGAATTGCCTGGGAGGAAACTTTCCCTCAATACCACTCCTGAGCTTTGCCCTGTCAGTTTTGTTTGGGCAGCATAATTAGAGGTGATTGATTAGTAGCTGCATCCCTGAAAGTTCAGGATGCTTAGGTGCATCCCTGTCCTTGAAAGATGACATCTGGGAAGACAACCATCGACTTCCTCTGGAGACATGTTAGAGTCACGTCACCTTGCTTGGACCACAGTGTCCCTGTGCACTAGTGCCTTGCAATCAGTCACCTGGGGATCTTGTTAAAAGGAAGACTCAGAAGCAGTAGGTCTTGGGTGGAGCCTGAGGTTCTTCTGCAGCTTCAGTAATATCCCAGGTGATGCCTGTGCTTCTAGCCCATGCACCCACAACTTGAATATGCAGGTTCCTAGGAACAGACAGCTCCTCTCCAAAGCAGACTTTAGATCTTGGGGATGCTGAACTTAAATCCCTCCTCCGCCACTTGTCAGATGGGAGACTTTGAGTAGGTCACCTAACTCGTATGTATTTTCCTTGACTGAAAACCAAGAAAAATTACACCTACCACTAAGGAGGTACAAATGCTGGATGATGCAGAGTGGGGCCTCAGGAACTGGTTAACTCCAACAGCAGACTCTGTTCTCTTCAACGGGGGGAAACATACATGCACAGAAGCACACCAGGACCCCCAACGCCCCGCACCGCACCGCAGGCTAAAGTCTGGACAGGCTAAGGTCTCCGGAGGGAATTAGTGAGAATGCGAAGCACAGAACACCCTCAGAAAGTGGAGAAGCCACTGAAACCTCTTTACCATCATGTGACCCTGCTTAATGACAAACATAACCAAAAGCAGCATCATTCTGCATTTGTCTGAGTGATCTGTAACATTAAGATCTACTTCATGACTTCTCAGCTCTGAAATTCCCAAAGTCCAATTGACAAGAAAAGGAGGGCAGTACATGTAGATTTAATTAAAACGGGTGCATTCAAACCTCTGCAACCCTCACATTTCCCCTTCCCAAAAGTCAGATTCTCCCTTCACTAAGAATGACTGCCCTAGTGCATTCTAAAGCTATTCGATCCAAAACGTATCATTTACACTGAACTTGTAAAAATGCATTTTCTACATGAACCAGAACAGTCTTATCCTTGGAATTCTTAGTCCGAGGTGAAGAAACAAACCTTGTCCACATTTCTGCATTTTGAAAAGCAAACCGCAGCTCTGTAAATGCATAATTTTTGTGAGGCTAACGATCAACATTCCCGTGCATGGATTAACCTTTTAACCCTAAACACTGAAGGATGCGGGCCAAGTAAACCTAACTTCAGAAACACCAGCTCTAAAATAACGAACAGTTGGTTGTATAGATAGAGTGTATATAATCTTTTTCAATCCTCTCCCTTTCTCTCCCTTTCTCCACCCCACACCCAGAAAAACGCCTGTTTAGAGCAAGCCACACCTAGCACTGAGGGCTAACCACTCTTTCGAAAAAAACATTAAGAGCACACTTTAAGAGCTATTCAAAACCAAAAAGAAATGCCCAGACAGTGGGAAGAAGTTTTACTCTCAATGCAAATGAAGCTATTGGAATTTGTAAGGGGCAGAATCAACGAAACAATTAAGCTATCAGCACGTCTCCCTGGAGGTCATCCGGCCTTCAGAGGAGAGCAAAACCAGGTCTCACTCGGGCAGGTGAGTGGTTAGAGGCTGCTTATCGTAAAACACCGGCCATCCGGGAATTTTACATTCTGAAGTTCCACATAGCTGAGCAAGGAAAACCTTCTTATCGATCCTTCCATCTTCTTATCTTCTCATCTAAGGGGAGGCCACAGTGGAAAAAAGCCCTAAAGCGGGGTCACAGGTCACAACTGATACGGAAGTGTTCCCTGTGGTGTTGCAAACTTTTCACTGGAAAGGGTCCTGGGGAATTTTGTTTTCATTGCGCCTGGAGAGCTGCACCCCCCTTCAGGGAATAAACTGGGATTCATCGGGTGGCTTCAGCAGTCACTTGGCCTCGCCAGGTCTCAGTGGCAGGAGGGTTGGAAGAGAAGGGAGTGAGTTGAAGCCACCGCGCCCCCAGCCTCCCTCTGCAGTGTCTGCCTTCTACAGGAGCTGAACTGAACTTGCTATTATCCTGTTCTATTAAAAGAAAACTCAAAAGGAAGCCCTCCTGGTTTTATCTGAGGGGCTATTTTTATCTTTGAAAACCATTTTCAGTTTACAATTAGTTAACTGCCTACTTCAGTCCACCCGCTCTCATCAATCACTCATTCACTAGAGGCTGCGATGCGACAACCCAGTTGCAAGGAAGGTTTTCTGGCTTCCCTGGAGGAGTCTGGTTCAATTCGGCAAAGTCCCACGTGACAGACACTGCACTAAGTGATGGAAACACTCAAAAAACGAGCGTAACCAAGTGTCCCCTTTAGGAGTTTACAGCCTACTAACACCAAATAATAAACAAATGTGTAATGAATTCATATCACTCAAAAGCCTCCCGTTGGCAGAAGGACCCAACTTACCTTGCCTGTCCCAACTCCTCCCTTCCTGGTCTGCAAGTCACTCAAAATCCCTCACGGAAAATGTTCTAACGGAAGGTCATACACACCTTTCTGACCGGCCCCCACCCCACCCCACGTTCCCTGGCCTTTCCCCTCCGCTCGTGCCTCCCCTTGGAGGCCATTCCTTTCACACTTGGGAGAGCTGAGACCACTGTCACCCACCCACCCGGAGCTGAGCTTGGAAAACTTTCTCCAGAAAGCTTTGTTAGTTGATGAGTTCCAGTACAAATGTTTCCCAAAGAAAGTTTGAATTTAACAGTATTTAGGTTTCCTGTGAATTTTAAACCTGTCCTCCAAAACCATACACAATAAAAAAAAGCAGATCAAAAACTTCATTTCAATTCTCTCAACTCCTTTTCCATCTATTATCTCTGCCTATTTCTTAAACTTCCAATACCTGTGAAAATCACTGGCAACATGGACAGTAGATTCCGTGTTTTCTGGGAGACCTGTCTTCACGGATTCTGAAAGGGCTGTGGGGGGGCCCGGGGGGCTGGGGTCAATAGCACAGCCCCTTGATGAGCAAAGAAAGGCATGACGACGGGCAGGCCGATTCACCTGCCTTCGTGACAGAGCGGCTTGGCTTTCAGCTGCCCTTTTAAGCATCTTTGTCCTTCTCTCTGTCCTCACCACTCCATCTCTCCGCAGGGCAGGCTGAACGCAGTGAGGAGTGATACCCGCATCAGATGACCTCATTCCCACTAAAATCAAAGGCTCCGGTGACATTTGAATCACAGTGCACTTTAACTGATCAACTAACTCCTCACCAGTTTCTTTCCATTAGTGGAGCAATCAAGAAGAGCAGGTTACTGGAGTGGGTTTTCAGAGTTTTCCTCTTGGTCGGAGGGTCTGTACTCTACTGTGTCCCTCAAGGCAGAGAGACCTGGGGACAGTGTTAAAGGAGGGATACTCACACACAGCAAAAGGAACTGCAAGCACTGTTTCCTCCAGGACGCTTGAACTAGTTCTGAATACCTGGTATGGCAAGTCATAATAACGGGGCAGAGGGGGGGAGGTAAAATGAGCAGGAAAGGACTCTACCTGAAAAGCAGCCGACCAGAAGGGAAGACGAAATGGGTATAAAGAATCATTAAAATTTTCACACATAAAGAGCCATGGTATGTAGGACAACTTCCAACTATGAGACTCAAGAAAGTGCAGTTGGGTCTGGTCCATAAGAAGAATTAAACCATGGGAAAGGAGGGGTGCGGGGAGAATTGATGGTGCCCAGACGTCAGCCAAAGGTGAGAACACCCAGGCCTGTAAGGGGCACAGCAAGTAGCTGAACTTGGCCAGATGATCTAGGTGAGAGAAAAAGCAAAAATGAGTGTTTAAGAGCTAAATCCAAAGGACTCAGTGGGTGGTAGAATCTTGCAATTCACTACATCTCACATCTACAATCTATAAAATACACCTTTACCAACTGATGCTAAATACAAGTGCTGAAAAAAAAATGAAGACTTTGATTCACAGCCCCAAAGAGGACTGCATCTTATAGTCTCTGCAGAGCAGACAGCACCTGACACACTGGCACGCCAGATTCGCTGGAGAGGTGTTAAGCAGGGGTCCATGGAGGAGAAGAGGGCTCGCCTTCTTTTGGCAGCCTTAAAATATGTCCTTGCTCCTGAACAGGTGCAAACTATGTCCTGCCTTCTCTGACCCTCCTAGTCATCCCTCCAGCTTCTAGAAGGACAAAAGCCTTGTGGGAAGGAAACAGAATGCTAGGTGGACAGACGGCAGCTCGCAGCAGGGAAGACAAAGAGCTGAACGCAAGAGACTACCCCAGCTCCGATTTTCCCTGCACCCCAAGCCCTAGTCCATAGCCTGGCAATTTCCTTCTATTACGTGTACTCAGTAAGTAAATACTAATTTTATAACTAATAACAAGGAATCCTTACCAGGGAAATGAGATTTTAATTATTTACAAAGTCAAAACCTTATGCCCTTGATTTATATTGGAAGTCTGTATTAAATGTATTCCTCCCTGCGATTACAGGAGAATATAAAAAACATAAATATAAGACGAATGCTGTGACTCTATTTTTAAGCTCTATTATTGTTCTGAAAAATCAAGTTAGTTGTCAACAAATAATACCTACCATCACCTCACTGTAACATATTGGTTGACTGTCCCTGGGAATCTTACAAAAAATTATTTTAACTTACTACTTTCAACCTCCCTTCTAATGCTTTATTATGTTTGATTTTCAAACACTGACCATAAAAGCAGGTTGGGACTTCTGGCCGAGACAGAGGAGTGGGTAGATACACTGTGCCTCCTTGCACAATCAAAAGAAGGACAACAACAAATGTAAAAACAAAAACAACCAGAACTGACAGAAAATCAAACTGTATGGAAGTCTGACAACCAAGAAATTAAAGAAGAAACATTCATCCAGACCGGTTGGAGGAGCAGAGATGGGCAGCCAGTGGAGAGGACTCATGGCCAGGTGTCGGCTGGCGGATTGGGTGGTCCCACATTTGCTGCAGTTAAACCAGAAGAACAACAGGGAAGCAAGACAGACCACACAACCCAGGGTTCCAGTGCAGGGAAATAAAGCCTCAAAACCTCTGGCTAAAAAACCTGCAGAGGTTGTCGTGAGGGGAGAAACTCCCAAACTCACAGAACAGTTCATTGGAGACACCTGCCAGGTCCTAGACCATACACAAACCCACCTACCCGAGAATCAGCACCGGAAGGGCCCAACTTGCTTATGGGTAGCAGGGGAAGTGCCTAACGGCAAGGCAAAAACTGATCAAGTGGCATGCTCCCTCTTGGACCCCCACCCCCACATAGAGCACCACAGCATGGTGACAGGGGTTGCCCCACAATGGTGGATACCTGAGGCTCCACCCCAACAATGTAACAGGTGCACCAAGACAAAAAATATATATATGGCCCAAATGAAAGAATAGATCAAAGCTCCAAAAACAGAACTAAGCAATGAAGAGATAGCCAATCTATTAGATGCAGAGTTCAAAACACTGGTAATCAGGATACTCATAGAAATGGTTGAGTATGGCCACAAAATAGAGGAAAAAGTGAAAGCTAGGCAAACTGAAATAAAGAAAAATACACAGGGAACCAACTGTGAAGGGAAGGAAACCAGGACTCAAGTCAAAAAACTGGAATAAAAGGATTCAGAAATAAACATTCAACCAGAACAATATGAAGAAACAAGAATTCAAAAAAATGATGAGAGGCTTAGGAACCTCCAGGATATCTTTAAACGTTCCAACATCCGAATTATAGGGGTACCAGAAGGGGAAGAGGAACAGCAAGAAGTGGAAAACTTATTAGAAAAAATAATGGAGACCTTTCCCAATCTGGCAAAGGAAATAGACTTCCAGGAAGTCCACGAACCTCAGAATCCTAAAGAAGTTGGACCCAAGGAGGAACCACCAAGGCACATCATAATTACATTACCCAAGATGAAAGATAAGGAATGTATCTTAAAAGCAGCAAGAGAAAAGAAGACAGTTACCTACAAAGGAGTTTCCATCAGATAGGGCAGATAAAGTGCTTCCCAGATAAGGTCAAGTTAAAGGAGTCCATCATCACCAAGCCCTTACTATATGAAATGTTAAAGGGACTTATCTAACAAAAAGAAGGTGATCAAAACTATGAACAGTAAAATGACTACAAATTCACAACTATCAACAACCGAACCCAAAAAAACAAAAATGAACTAAGCCAAAAACTAGAACAGAACAGATTCACAAAACTGAAGATCACACGGAGGGTTATCAGTGGGGTGGGGGAGGGGGGAGAATAGGGGGAAAAGGTATAGAGAATAAGAAGCATAAACGTTAGGTATAAAACAGACAGGGAAGGTTGAGAATAGTATGGGAAATGAAGAGGCCAAATATCCTGCATGTACAACCCATGGACATGAACTAAGGGGGAGGGATGCTAGAGAGAGGGATGGTGCAGGGCAGAGGGAGAGAAAGGGGAGAAAAATGGGACAACTGTAATAGCATAATCAATAAAAGGTATTTTAAAAAATAAAAGCAGGTTGAAGAGCAAGATCCCTGGACTGTGTGTCAAGGGACTTGTATTCTATCGCCAACTCTTCTACGAACTTTCCAGGTGAGCTTAGTTAGGCTACTTATATTCTTGGGACCCTTGAGAGTCACAGGAAGGCCGTGGACCACAGCAGGGTTTCTCAATCTTCTTCCCAGGAAAATATGCACATGTGAACGCACATGAAAACTTCAGCTTAAAATTTCATAGAAACCCTAAAGAAGTCTCCAGAGTATTTCTCATTGTGGCATTCTATGTTCAAGGTATCTGACCACTGAAAGAAACAAGTATTATGTGCATAGACATTACTATGATACAGGTAGGTAGAAGAAGGAATGAAGAGATTAACAACCACAAACTGGTTCTACCAATCATCCCTAAAGACAGTGTCTGAGCAGAGCTGGGACTGTAGTGTGGGGACAGCCACCGCTGTCCTGCATCACCACCAGAAACTCCTGTGAATGAGACTGGACCAAGCTTTAAGACATCCACCTTATTAAGAAGTCTACATTATTTTGCCGTGGCTGGTGTAGCTTAGTGGATTGAGCGCGGGCCTGTGAACCAGAGGATCAAGGTTCCATTCCCAGTCAGGGCACATGCCTGGGTTGCAGGCCAGGTCCCAGCAGGCGACGCATGAGAGGCAATCACACATTGATTATTTCTCTCCCTCTCTCCTTCCCTTCCTCTCTAAAGATAAATAAATAAAATCTGGGGGAAAAAAAGAAGTCTACATTATTCTGTGAAACAAAGCCTTTACTGTTAAAAGTCAAAGGGAAGTTACTTGCTTTGATTCTCTGAGACACACCCCTTTTTCCTGCCCAAAGAATAGTTAGTGCCAAGAGCTGAGTTTTGCTTTATTTCAAAGCCAATGTAATATATACGTAGGATAAGATGATATGATATCTAGGATTTGCTTCAAAATAAATCAAGGGAAGTCAAGAAGAGAGGAAAACAAAACTGGACAAATTAGACAACCTAGAAGAAAAGGATAATTTCTGCAAATATACAACCTGCCAAGGCTGAATCATGAAGAAACAGAAAATCTGAACAGACCAAATACTAGTAAGGAGATTGAATCACTAATCAAAAACCTCCCAATAAAGAAAGGCCAGGACCAGATGGCTCCATTGGTAAATTCTACCAAATATTTAAAGAAGAATTTACATCAATCCTTCTCAAACTGTTCCAAAAATAGAAGAGGAGGAAACACTTCCAAACTCATTTTACAAGGCCAGCATTACCCCAATGCCAAAACCAGACAAGGACACTACAAGAAAGTCACAGGTCAAAATCCCTGATGAACATATATACAAAAATCCTCAACAAAACATTAGCAAACCAAATGCAATAATACATTGAAAGGATCAAGTGGGACTTATTCCAGGGATGCAAGGTTGGTTCAACACTCTCAAATCAATCAATGTGATATGCCACATAACGAAATGGGGGAAACAAGACTGGCCAAGAGTTTTCATTTGTCAAAGTTGGGGAATGAGTTTTCAACCCATTTGTCTAGTTTTCAAATTTTTTTAAATGAAAAAAGTGAGAAGGAGTTGCTCTAACTAGTGTGACTCTGTGGGTTGGGCATCTCTCGCTGGCTCGATTTCCAATCAGGGCACATGCCTGGGTTGTGGGCCAGGTTCGGGTTGGGGGCTCTCAGGAGAGAAAACCAATAAATGTTTTCTCTGCCTCCCTTCCCCCCCCTCTAAAACTGAATAAATAAAATCTTTTTAAAGAAATTATTTTCTAAAAAAGAAGTGAGAAGTAGAAAGTCAAAGATCCATAGGCTAATGAAGCTTTCGAGACCTAAGCACAAAGCTAAATTAATCCAACTCAATTTACATCTTGTTGAGGAGCCCACAGAGAGCACAGTGTGTGGTTCCCAAAATATGGAATTGACACAGTGTTATTTTGGGAAGCATCTTACAGTCCAAAAGGCATGACTTTCAACTGAGACAAAAAAAGTGTTTTTGTGTGTGAGAGAAATGTCTTCCTCCACATGCACAGCTCTGTGCTGGCTGAAAAGGCGGAGTCAGGCAATAGGCAGTGCTGTCCCCACCTGTTCCAACAGTATTATTCCACCCTGATGTCCAACAGGCCATCTAGCCCAGTCTTGTTTGGCCGTGATTCACGCTCTCTCGGTCTGGACTTAATTGTAAAATGCTTGTTATTTTCACAAAACTTCCATTAACAGATAGGAGTGATTTTTCTTCTGCTTGTTAGCTTCTTCTTTCACTTTTTTCCCCAACAAAAACAGCAATTTAAAAATCATACAGAGTCTCCCTTCTGGGGAAAAAAACCACACAGTTCCAATTCCTCATGCTTTGGGAAAATAGCGGTGGACGTATCAGGAGCCATGGAGGCCTCGGTCACCCACGGGTTCAGAGGGTCAGCCAGGGAAAACAGGTGCTGCCACTCCATCTAGTCCCACTTCAATGTACGCACCCGACTGAGGCAAACTGCAGGAGAAGGTTAGGGGTGGAGAAGCGTATCTGAGCCCCCTGGCAGTTCACTCCCATGTGATCTGCTTTGGCCAATAGGACAGCAGCAAGCACAACGCCAGCAGAGGTTTAAAACATGCTTATTCACTGGGACTTGCTTTCTTTTTTGCTGTGCTTGGGAACCCTGTAACCACTACTATGTAAACAAGCCAGGACTAGCCTGTTGTGAAAAGAGATACATGGCCAAGTCACCACTAGTGCCCCAGATGAAATTGTGCCAACTATCAGACATGTGAGTGAGGTCATCTTCCATCCCGGCCAAGCTACCAGCTGACCTCAGGGATCTGGTGAGCCAGTCCAGCCCAGAACTGTCCAGCCAATGCACAGACTCACAAGAAATAATAGGTGTTATTTAAGCACCAAGTTTGGATGCTTTGTTACACCAAAAGTTAACAGACACAAAAGGGTAAGACGAGGTGACTAAGAGACAGGAAGATGCACTGAACCTCCTGGGGCCCAACCACTAATGACACTTCACATAACACTCAATGGCACTCAACTATCGGGTCCATTGTTTTCATCTCCCAATAAAACAACACAACGTAGACCCAAAACTGAGCACACTCCCTAACATCCATCTCAAGATGATACTGGCTACAACTTCTGGAAGAATACTGCATGGGCTTGGGCAGTTTATAAACTACCTAAAATTATATTAAGAATTGTATGTTTATGTGTTTTTTTCTTAATTAGAAAAAGATATTAAAACTATGAATAACATAAATGTTTATGTTTATCAGCCCAGAATTAATTCTATTATTTTAGCATATGTGCTTTGGCAAATAAAACAGGACAAAGTCAGTCCACACCAACTGGTCCTGTTCCTTTCTGCCTTCCCCCTTCAGCAGCTTGAACTGGGTACCCTTCCAGTCCAGTGACTTATATTTTGAAAAGAACATACACATAAATATATACATATAGGACTACATATTCCCAAACAATATATACAGTCTTGTTATATGTTTTTAAATTTTGTTTTTTATAGTTTTTTTACTTAAAATTTTTCAATTACAGTTTACATTCAATATGATTTTGAATTAGTTTCAGGGGTACAGCATAGTGGTTAGACAGTCCTATACTTTACAAAGTGTTCCCCCGGATATTTCCAATACTCACCTGGCACCACACTCAGTTATTACACTATTGTAGACTGTATTCCCCATGACTATTTTGTAACTGCCAATCTGTACTTCTTAACCCATTCATCGTTTTGACCCAGTCTCCCAACCCCCTACCCTAAATTCTTTCTTAAATGGTTTTATATTATATGTATCTTTCTACAACTTGCTTCTCCATACGCCCTTTGTAACATCTACTCATACTGGTATTCTAGTATCATTGTCATGCCTTTATGCGTTTTTTTTTACTAGTGGATCTTTACATTGTTCCTTTTCATTTGTTTTTGCTATTACAAACACTGCTAAGGAACAGGTCAATAGCTTCCATCATGTTTTCAGAGGACCCCACGACACCCACAAATATGAGGATTCTCTGACAATCTGATGGAGAAAGACCCATTGCCATCACTTTGCACCCGTATTTCTACATGAGCACATTTACCAGTCTTAGAGGAAGCTGCCTTTACACCCTGAAACAGCTTAACAGATACTACTACCCTCAGATCCAAAATCTCCGACCACAAAAGTCTGCCTCTAATTGAGAACACACAAAAAACAACTTTATATTTTTGTTGTTGAAAATTATCTTTAGAGACACACAGTGACACCGTCCAAAACGTGGTGATCCATGGTAAGGCTTGGTTCTATGCTCTCCTGTTACCCGGTGATATTATGCAAAATTGCCTTCAACATCAAATGCCAGTCATGCCAATTAAACTACTAAGAGACAAAATTTTTTTTTTAAGAAAAGTAAATGACTAAGAGACTAATGATATATTACCTAGTTTTTTCCTTTGTTTTCTGTCATGTATACATGGACTAAAGGGCCGAATTTCTTCTGGTTATTTCATTTCCCTTGTTTTCTTTCTTTTAAACCTAGCTGGACTCAGGGAGCTTTGTCGTATGACTTTTACTCATGCTTCCTCCCAGTGTGGTATCATCTGGTCCCCAAACTGGGATCGGCAAAGCCCCAGAACAAAGAAATTACAACCCGGACCACTACTTTCATAATAGACAATGTTCTTAGGTCTAAATTATCCCGCCCTGGTATTATGGAGTAAAATTAGCTAAAATAAATTATGTTTTTTAAATTGACTTTGCCTGCCCTCAGGAGTACGTGAAATGATGAAGTGTTAATACAGATATTTGGGCTCAGGAATTTCAAGTTTAGAAACAATCAAGTGCTTTCAAACAAGCATAAAGTTAGCAGACATGGTTCATGAGATACAAATGGCCCTCAGCAACTCTTCCTCGCCACACTTTTTTAAACCTGTATGAATGGCAACAAAAGCCATCATTGGTGCAAGAATGAAATGAAATCACTTGTGTGAAAGCCTCCTGTTACCATTTCCCCACTAGACTGTAAGCTCGTCATAAGCAGAGGCAGTACTAAGCTCACCTTGGATTTCCCGGCGGCTGCCACCACGTTTGGCAAGAATGCCTACATGTTTGATATGACCTTCTTGGCAACTTCTACACCTTCTCCACTTCAGGGATCAATGCTCTCCATCTCCAATTATTCGCACTCTCTGTCAAGATCAAGCTGGAGCCAGAGGCATGAGCACTCACAGGTGTCACACAGCCACATGCCAACACCATACTCCAGGGGCAACACCACCAGTTCCCACCTTTGGGTCAGTACCTGGGAGTGTGTAGCGCACTCCACACCTGCCTGTCCTGCTCCAGACTCTGTACCAAAGACGGAAGACTCTGTGTCTCAGGATGCTGAGCAGCACAGCACCGACCACAGCCGCTCTGGCAGGTGCCTGAGGAGCTCTCCCCAATACACGGCATCAGACTCAGATCAGGCAATCAGGAGACATGGGATTATTACACTGCCACCAAAATATGATGAGTATGCTTACCAACGAAAAGGATTTGTAAAGTAAGTGGGAAACTACAGGGCACAAATCATGTATTTGCCCCACAATCACAATACATAAAATGATGTGTGTTTTGGATAGACTAGAAGAAAACCCAAAGACGTGGAAATAATACCATTAGGGTAGTACTGTTATGGTGAATAATTCTAAATTTACATCTTTAATCTAGAGAGTTAAGATAATAATGAATCAAAAATAAGTACCAAGCTTCTCTCTCCACACAGGCTTTTTTGGATGGTTCTATAAAGAAAATTACCTGGTCATGTCCAAACTCTAAGGTAATAGACTCTAATCCACCATCGAGGTTTGGTGGGAAAGCCTGATTAGATTGTGACCAGAAAATCTGGATTCCGGCACCAGCTCAGCAAAACCTAGCGCTGAGACTTTGGAAGTCACCTAACCCCTCCAGATCTCTGCGACTCAAGCGAAAGGATTTAGGACAGAATTCTTAAGCTCTCTTCTGGGCTTCCTACGATGTAGCACAGGATTAGGAAGTCCTGTGAATGGATTTTTAACAAACACATGGGAACTCAGAACCTGTAAGAGAGTGTGGCCCCCTGCAGAGTAGTTCTACTGACTCCTGGAAGGAGCCCCCTCCTCTTTGGCCTCCACCGCCTGTTCTACTCGATACTGCACATCTTTTGTAGGGCCCATTTTTTCCTCCATTGTGGCAGAACGTAAGTTCTAGAACAGCTCAGAGGAACTGGGTGCTTATTCTGATGAGTAAGATGGGCGATCAGGCTGAACACAAACATTTTAGGTCATAAAGGAAGTTGAAAAAAAAGATTTAAAAAATGATCATTCTAAAGCTCTTCGAACAATGTTAATGACGTTGTTCCCACAGTGGCAGCTCGGAAGGCAGGGCTGACAGATGTACCGTGTAAGTTCCAAACTGGCCACGGCCAATGTCACTAGTTTAGGGAAGACTCTCAGAGTTCCATTTCTCTCCAGTGTGGCTGTCATAAAGATATGTAAAAAAACAAAATACTTTGCTGGGATGCCCCAAAACCTTTCATCTCTGCCAAAATAAATTCTGAGGTTGAAATCCAAAACATAATTTGTTTACCATTATTACAGAATGTGCTTATAAGGCTGAGATTTTTTTGAGATGTTTATTTTTAATACCTTTGGCATTTAACCTTTAACCCCTTATTTGCTGTGTAAATATTTAGTCTCAGCAAGGTATAAAAAAAAGATAAAAACTCACCAAGGAGAAACTCATTTTAATCACATATTAATAAGAATGTAAGTTGCCGCATCTTTGTCAAAACAAAATAGTAGATGACTCAGACTTGGAAATCCATGACAGTACATACTTTCCATATATCCCAATACGAAGCCTGTAACGCCTCATACTTGTACAGAGGTTTCAAAACGTTTCTACTTTTTGAAGCTAATGAAAAAAAGCCTTCGTAAGTTCCTACTAAGTAATAAGACTCAATCCTCTCCTCATCAGGAAATGCAAAGTACTACAGGTTCTCTTTCATTTAATCTCACATGTGTTCATGACATTAACATTAAATACAGGAGCAAAAAGTTACATTACAAGTCATATTTACCAAACTGTTCATTATCTAGCCCCAAGAACAACCCCTGAAAATAGACCTTGAATTCATGAGATTCAGCAAGAAAAGGGGTGCCTTATACACTACTGGTGGGCAGGGTATATTTTCACTGGAGGAGGGAGTTGATGGGTTAAGAAGGAGAAGTTCGATTTATAGCCACCCCTCACAAAACTATCTCACTGGTGTTTAGACAGCTCCAAAGAGTAGCAGCTGGATACTAATTTCCCGTTTAATAGCTCAGAGATTCCATGGGCCTTGGCACTAATTGGCTCTCTTAAGGGAAACCCAGTGGGAAGGTGTTGATTTATCAATAAAAACCTAACAGCGTTGCTGGCCATGGGGCTAAAATGTAGACACTCCTCCTGATTAGAGAAAGGCAGGAAGCGCAGTGGTTTGCAGGCCACCACTCAGCTCTGCTCTGGACTGGCTGCAGCGCTGACCTGTGGGGGTGTGTTTGGCCTCTCCATGATGATGAGGACACTTTTAAAAACTGGCTGGTCTGGTATAAAAATCTGGATTTTCAGCTTCTCTTTTAAAAAAGACATCTTGGTAACACAGCCAATGTAACCATGGCTGAGGGTCAAGTACTGGGAGCCTCTTTAGATGGGGTGTACATTCCATATTTACGCCCCAGAGGCCAACCTCACTCCATCAAAACCTATCCTGACCTCCCTAGACGTTTGAGTTTGCAACCACCGATAGAGCTGAAATCCCAGGCAAAACAATGGAGGGGATGGTTGTCAGCTTCTGCAAATGTCTGCTTGCTCCACTTTTCCATCCTTCTCCATTCACTGCCCCGCTGGGCTTCCATCCCTGTCCTGGGCTGGCCAAACAGTTCCCACTGGGCTGGCCTACCCACAATGCCCCTAGAAAATGTCCCGCATTCCAGATCTTTCCCTCACCCCTCTGCCTCCATCAGGACTTTTCTGTACTTTATCCTGTTCCTTTCTGGGTTTGTTTTGTCTTATTGTGTTGTTTTGGCCAGGAAACTACTTAGCAGTCTGATAAACTAATCAGTGGGAGTGGACTAGGTTACCTTCCCAGAAAACATATTTGAAATGGATTCCAGACTTTCTAAATACGTGTCACGCCTTCAAGACCCAGAGAAATTTATCTACCTTATAGTCGGCCATCCATCAGATTTCTAAGTCTGTAAGTCTATTATCTCCAACTTACCCACAAGAAACATGTAAGTAAGGACAAGGGAACATATCTTGAATATACTGTAAGGTGATGGCCAATTCACATTTACTTAAATATTTCAGTCTATCTAAGTCACAGAAGACCTATGAATCATAATTTCTGAGTCCAAAGTACACAGCAGAGTTATAACTTGGGTTCCAGTCCATCAGCAGTACAAACTGATCATAGCCACAAAAGGAGAGCGTCCTTCATGGACAATGAGAAAGCCAGAGTCTATGAAGGAAATCTTAAAAATTTAAACCTTGACTTTAATTGAAGTCAAAACAGATGGTCATACCCTAACATACACAAAATTATAAAGACATCAGAGATTTTTTTTTCAGTTTTTCAAGTCTCCGAAAAATTTCTATTGCCTGCTAGTGTTCTTCGTTCTCCAAAGATGGACAAAGTGTCCCAAAGTGAGTTTTCAGAAGGAAGATATCAGGTAAATATAAACTGTACGTTGTATTCCTAAGTCAGAAAACAGAAATCTTCCTTGTGAGTCACAACTGAATGGGTCTTGGCTGGGCCTTGGGCACCTGTGGAGAGCCTTCCTAATGGAGCGCTGCCAGGCTTCCTAAAAGACCATGAACAGAGAGCGAGAGCAAGAGAGAGACGTCCACAGCACAGGTGCTCTTCCCGCAGTCCAGCCAAGGGTCTGATGAATTCTATTCTCCAGGCTAGCCCTCAGCCACACCCACGGAAAGCAATGCCCCTTCTCTTCCGCTTCTGAGCAGCTAAGGGATGCAGCTGGGCAGACCCAGAAAGATGTGAGGCCTCATTTGGCTTAAAGGGGTCTTATATAAACAGAACAACATAACTGAGGTTTCTGCCTATTTAAGAGGCTAATGCTCACCCTGACCAGTGTGGCTCACTTGGATGGGGCATCATCCTGCAAAGCAAAAGGTCATGGGTTCGATGCCCCATCAGGGCACATGCCTGGGTTGTGGGTTCAGACCCCATGGCGGCGTCTTGTAAGAGAGACAACCAATTGATATTTCTCACCCTCTCTTTCTCCCTCCCTTCCCCTTTCTCTAAAACTAAATAAATATTTTTAATAAAGAGACTAATGCTCTGTTGTGAGGCAACTTCACCTATCCAATACACATATTTAATTTTTCAAGCCAGTGAAGAAATTATTTGTTAATTTTTGCCAAAATACTCCAGGTCCAGTAGATCAAGCAATGGCACATCTCCTATTTCAAGACAGCCAGCTGTTTCAACTTTTGTCAGGGAATCCTGGCCTCAGCAGCCCTGTCTGATGCCCCAATAGTGTCCAGGCAGCCCACAGCAGCCATCTGCGCAGACAGGGAAGCCATCAGTAGGCAAGCAGCACTCAGTCCTCCCACACATATTCTACAGAACTCTGGAGACCACTGCCTTCCTTCAGGGTCTCCTCCACATCCATTCGACCAATCATCTACTTTCACAGCAATGGGGCCGGTGGAGCACCAACTTCCCTGAGTCAGGAAAGAAAGTACCCTAGACTAGCTTTTAGTCTGCCCAGCATGAAAAAATAAGTTAACTGGGGGAAAGTTAATTTTCTCAAGGTACCCCTTGCTCAAGTATTTAAATGCAGAAAGATTCTTTAAGCCCTTGACAAAAACGCATTGATTTAGAAATATTGAACCATGGAAAATAATTATAGCAATCCTAAAGTACCAGGACTATCACATTGCTTAAGTTTAAGTGGCCAATTAGGCAGTCGCCCCATTAGGTAGCTCCACCCAGACAACACACTCAGTGTAAGTAAATGGTTCTTTATAGGGGTTCCAAAAATAATTTAGGACAGACTGATTCTTAAACCCTAAAACTGAAAGAGGAAATTTATTTAGAGATCAAGTGTCCTCTTAGGTAGGGGCAAAGGTGATGTAATTCCTTTGAACAAACTCAGCACTAGGTCAAGTGCTGCTTTTGAGTTTTGTATGTAGGTTCCGATGGGCCTTAGTTACACGCCCCTCAGGCTGGTCACGCGGGATCGATTTTCGCAGTCGTGTCGTTCTGGTTATCATTTCTACTTATCTCCACTTTCATAGTCATTAAAAAACCGAACCAACCAGAAGAGGACCAGTTAGTTCATCCACCTAAGCAGGACTGTTTGAAAAGAACCGAGCGTGGAAACGATGAAGCTTCGCAGTAGAACTTTATCTTTTTTCTTTTGATGGACTGCCAGTCGCTTCTAAATAGAGTCCTTGCTTTTGTGCTTGGGAAAGTAAAGTACGCCAAAGCCCAAGGGACGCGGTAAGGTTGCTGGGGGCCGGGTGGGGGTGGGGGTAGTTGGGGCAAAGGAGGAAAAGTCAAAAAACGCGTCCGAGAAAAAGCCAGCCACTTCCAGGTATTCCCAAAGTGCCAACGGAAAAGGAACAAAAACCTCGACTTCCTCCCGTGCGAACCGTTCACCGTACACCCGAAAAGGGCCAGTTACCTCGCACTGGGGAAGGGGTGGAAGTCGGGGTGGGGGGTGTTTACTTCGCCTCCAGGGCGCAAAGACCCTCCAGGCCCGCTCCGCTCCTGGTCCAGGCCAGCGACGCTCCGGGCTGCCCTCGGTCACTTTCACTCTCGGGCGCCTGCCCTCCGCCAGGTGGTCGCCCTACCTGGCGCGCCCGCCGGCCTTTGTGCAGCCTGCGCGGTCCCAGCCAGCGTGCCGGGAACCACGAGACAGTTGCGGGCGCGAGCCGGGCGGCGGCCGCGCAGAGTGGGAGAGGCAGGCAGTCCGCTCCGGTGCCCGCGGGCGGGAGGGGCGTGCGGGGACGGAGGGGGCGCTGCCGGCCGGCTCCTGCGCCAACGTGCGGGCGATACGCGCCCCGGCCGGTGGGACCAGAGGGGGACAGGCGGCTGCCCGGTCTCGCCAGCAGAAAGAAAGGGACTCGCTCCGGGACTCGCTCCGAGGGCCGTGCCCCTGCACACACGTCTCCCCACACTCCGGCTTCCGACAGCTGGCAGCCATCGCAACCCGGCCACAAAAAGTTTCGCGACGCCGAAAGCGACTTGAAGAAAGTTTTCCTTGGCCCCTCACTCCCTCTCCCCCAGTCCCTACTGAAGGAAAGCAGCAGGAAATAAGAGATCGCGACGTGCCCACTCCAGCGTCCACCTTCTCCACCCCTGGCCTGGGCAGCACGCCCAAGGTGGGTGCCCAGCGCCGAGGCTTCCTGCCCCAGCCCAAGGGTCAGGCATCCCGGGACGCTGCGCGGCCAACTCACCATGGTGACTCGCGGCGCGGTCGCGCCTCTGCCGGGTCCGGCTGCCGGGGAGCTGGGGCTGCTGGAACGAAGTCGCCTGGGCGAACTTCAAAAGTTGGTTCCCTTCGCCAGAAACAGGCTCTCGACACCCAAGCACTCACAGGAGCCAATGGGAACCCTGGGGGTACTCCATCCAGGCGGGATCGGCGGCGCTAGGTGAGGGCGACGCGGAGGCTCCGTAGCAGCGGGAGCGCGCGCTGCCGGCGCCGGGGTCCACTCGGACCGCGAGCTCCCCGCCCGCCTAGGTGAGTCCGCCGCTCTCTGCGCGTCTGCCCAGCTGCCCTCCCTCGCTCCTCTTTCTTCGGCCACTGACTCCGTACTCTTCTGGCTGAGCCTCGGCTCGGGCTGGGCAGTCTGTCCATAAATGGAGAATTCAGTTCAGGCCTGACCAATCAGGGGTTGTTTTCAGAGCGTCACTCCTTAGGGAAACCGCAGCAGCCAACAAGCTTGCAGCTGCTGGAGTTTCCAGAGACCTCTGGATCCTGTAGTCCGCCACGCCGGGCTCCGAGCGGCGCGGCTGACCCCGGCTCGCTCCCGCGTGCCAGACCTGAGCTGTCAGGAAGAAAACTGGGAGGGAGAGAGAGGTGAACCTCTTACTTTTTTTTTCTTTTTAACTCGAAAGTTAGAGTAGGTGTAGCTTCCAAGCTGAAGTGGTATGATTTTCCCATAACTTTTTTTTAGAAGGAAATATTTTATCTTCATAAAAGATCAGAGTCGTGGCAGCAGCCCAAAGGAAATCCTTTTTCTTTCCGACGTCTGGATTGTGAGGAAAGTCAAAAATACCATTTCCCCCACGCCTCCTTTTACCTGAATTTCCTTGGAAAACAAAGGAAGGTTTTGGCAGGGGCTGGGGGGACGTAGGTGCACGTGCAGTGAGCAGAGGGACAGTGTAGACAGCGATACGGAGAATGCCCCGTTGGACCTCAGTCAACCCGCATCTGCCGAGAGCAATTAGCAGGAGGATCAGAACCGTAAAGGTACCTTATTCCAGAGAGAGGAGTTTCAAGAAATCAGATGGCCACTGGGGAGAAGATTGGGTTGTGGGGGGGAGCAGAATCCTGAAATAAAGGTAAAAAGCCTGATTTTACCTTTAAAAAGGTAAAAGCGTTCCGGAAGTAATCTTGGAGAGTCACAAGATTGTGCTCCTGGGGTCTGTGATAAGCTTTAAAAACTCCAGGGCACGGAAACACTACGAAGCATGATGATTTACCGATTTACTTTAAGAAATGTGGTGGTAGCAATTCACTTGAATAAAGGACCCTAAAGTTGGAATGGATGTTTAAAATCATCTTGTTGCCCTGACCGGTGTGGCTCAGTTGGTTGGAGCATCATCTGGTAGATGCTGGAAATTCGGTCTCCCGTTGGATTCTGGTCAGGGCACATACCCAGGCTGCAGATTTGGTACCAGGTAAGGCTCCTACAGGAAGGCAACCGACTGATGTTTCTCTCTCCCCACCCCCCTTTCTCTCTAAAAGCAATGGGGAAAAAAGCGTCTAGAATGGGTAAACAAAAAGTATATTAGATCCATACACTGGAATATTATTCAGCCATTAAAAAAGAAGGAACTACTGACATGTGCTACAATGTGGACAAACCTCGAAAACATTAAGCTAGTCACAAAGACTACATAGTCTATGATTCCACTTACATGAAAGGAGAGAGTGGAGAAGATCTATAGAGACAAAGTGAATTAGCGATTGCCAGGGGTTGGGAGGTGGGGAGGAGGGGAATAACTAACTGCCACTGGGTATGCGTTTTCATATCGGGGCAGTGAAAGAGGCAATGGTGGTGCTTGCATGACTTTGTAAATATAAAGGGCGAGTCTTGCGGTATGTGAATTATGTCTGTCTTTTAAAAATTGAAAGAAAATCATGTTGACTACATTCCTATAGTAATCGTCCACACACTTAGGCAATAGGTAGAATTAAATGCTTACTATATAGGTCAGCAAGGCAACTGTGAGCACATCGGCCTCTGCCTCCGTGGAGCTTGATTTTAGAATGAGAGAGAGAGAAGATAAATTTTAAGACAATAAATAATTATTGAAAAATACAAAAATAATGAGAAGCAATGGTAGTTGTGTGTGAACAACTGCCATACTTGGAGCTATACTTCAGGTTACAAAGCTCATCCAGTCGTGGTCTGCAGTACAGTCTATAAGGAAAACAGCGAGACATCCTGTCAAGCACTCACTGTGTACTAGGCATTGCTGGGTACCTGCCGATGTGATCTATCAAATTCACAGGCAAATCTGACTCCATGTCTCAGGGGGCACACTGGCTTCAGAATATGATCAGGCATTTTAGGAAGTGATGATCAGAGGTTGCTGAGAGGGGAATTTGCATTTACCAGCACAAGAAACTCTACATAGCTAGAAAATAACACATCGCCCAAACCGCCATCCAGCACAGGGTCACCCTGGTCAGTACTTGGGCTGGCATGGACTTTGAGTAACACAGGTCAAGACATAGGTGTTTTCCTTCAAGTTAACCCAGGGATACAATGAGACACCAAAAGTCACCTGGTAATTCACCAGCAACCTATTAACTTGGATTTCTCTAAAACTACCTGGACACCATTTATCAGTTGAGATTTTTAAAAAAAAAAGCTTACTGTTATTTGCCCTAGTGATCTCTTTGCAGTTTCAAGAAGTGTTACCAACTCTAGCAAGTAGGACTTTGACAAAGATTTATGCTTGTATTTGTTTTTCATGATTTCATAATAAAATTCCTTTCCAGATAGACATATAAATATATATTAATTCTTGTGTCTAAGGAGTACTTAGATTATGGGATTTATTGATACGTAATCCTGAATTTGAAGTTTTCCTTTTCCACTTAACTAGCTGTGAGATCTTAGTTCCTGAACTTCAGTTCCCTATCTGTAGAGTAGGTGGCTGTGACTACGCAAGAAGCATGTGTAAGAATGAGCGACAAGTGTTGGTTCCTTTCCCCTTCTCCTGTGCTATTATTTGTTTCTAGGCTGGAGATTCCGACCTGAGTCCCAGGGGGAGATCCGACACACTGTGGCCCCTGGATTGCATGCCACGTGGTGGGGGCTGCTTGTGTGTGCCCTTTTCTTTGAGGAGAGTTAAGAGCTTTCATTACATTCTCAAAGATGCCATAAATACCCAAACACTGGGAGCCACAGCTCTGAATCATATTCACTTTGCCTCTCTGGGTCTTTGTGTCCATCATGGTGTTTTTCTTCTAATAGGGGTTAGAACTCAGTCTGATGGTATAAGGGCAGAGGTTCAGCTTAGGTTCTCCAAGCACCACTCACTAATTCAGTCTGAACATAGAATAAAATGTGAGATCATTTGGGAGAGGCAATTATCCAGGGAGGACCCTTTTAAGTCCAACTTGTTCCATTTCCACCTTAGGGAGGTAATGGTCAGTTCTGGCGAAGGTGATGAGAAGTTCTGGTTTTCCTGGGAGAGTCCTGGGTTATGCCATTATCCCAGTGAAATGACTAACTGCACCCCTCCTGCATTCCCCAAAAGGCCTAGTTTGAGTGGCAAATTGTGGTTAGCCTAGATTTTTTACCAAATTCACCCCCACCAACATTTTTTTAAATGAAAGTTTTTCAAATTTTCTTGGTTTACATCTAGTTTTCAAAGCACTCAAAAATATATCACCAGCTAGTTATTCTTATTCTAGGTCATAGTGGCAATAAAGTGAAGTCAACTTTTGAAATTGTAAAACTCATTCTAGACACATGATGGAGCTAGTCAGATGAGCCTTTGTACATCTGTTGGCATGATTAACTGCATTTAGCTGGGGCTGATTGAAGAGGAAAAATATTTTTTAAAAAAAGCAAGATGGATACAAAGCACAATATCCCATAGGAATCCAACAGTGGAAAAAAACCACTGTTTATACACTTTGGAGAACAATCAGTAAGATGATAAAGCAATGACTAGTTTCCCTGTCAGAACCATAAAAGAACATTTAAATGCATTTACAATAATACAATTAAATAAAAGTTTTTTATTGGGAAAGTGAGACCAGAAATTTTTGACAAGACACTGAGAAAAGAGAAACCTGTATTACATCAAAGTGAAATGTCTTAGGTAATCAATTTCTACTGTACCAGGCATCATTTATCAGGTTCAGTGGGTGTCAGCTACTTAGCTTACTGTGTAATATCTTCTTTAATCTTCCACACAACCCCATTAACTTTATTTGTAGTTAATAAATTCAGTAGAGAGTTTCAAGTAATTTGCCTCAGCTATCACTCAGCTTCCACGCATCAAATCTATATACTATGTTGCCTGACTCTGAAGCTCAAACTCTTACCCTCTAAGCAGTAACTTCGTAGTTGGAAAGTGCATCAGAAGTTTTCCATACTGCAGGGCCAGTATGAATAGAGACACATGCGCTGAAACCCTGGAAGCCTCACCAAACCAGGGCTCCTAGAAAAGTTCTTGCTGTTTTATAGGATGTAAGAATTACATTTGTGTAGGGAATTTAACTCAACTTTAAACATCTCTGTTCTTCACCTAATACATTAATATTGAATTGTAAAAAGGATATTGCAGAGAATTTTCAATGACTCTGTAATATCATATAATGCTCATTAATATAAAAAAATTTGTGATAATGTAACAACTATTTTACTGAAATAAGGGAATCATTTTTACCAAAATAAAGGGACAGAAATATTCAGATTATTAAATGCATGTTTATGTACATTTATTATATTTCCTCTGATTTAAGCCAGTATTTTTTCTTCCAGTTTCAATTTGATTTTTTACATCCAAAAGATGATGTAAAGAGCTTTGAGCTTTTGAGCTTTGACCTTTCTCCGGTTTTAAGAGTGATTAAATAATGAGTGACACTAGTCAGCGTTCCGTGACCCACCCGGGAGCGAAGTGTCCCACAGAAGTGGGCTTCACAGAGGTCGGAGTCTCCGGATCATTTCTGTGCCCACGCCCTGCTCTTCTTTCTCCTTCCTATCAGTTTGTGCCACCTGATTGGACTTGGTGTATTCTTGTAAGTCATCCCTAATCTTCGCTGGAACAAGGCAAGGCATGCATAAATAAACACATGCATTAAAAAACCTTAAACATAGCAAATAACTGTATGAAACTTACCTTATTCAAGCACCAAAAGTTTTTTAACTGGAAGGAAAATTTTTCTGAAGTAAACAATAGGTTTCGCCACCTTTAGAAAATATGCTGAACATCAAGCAAGCCTGGGCCTGAAGATCAGGGTCATCCAGGTAAAGGCCGAGGACCTCACAGGGTTGTCCTGAGTGGCAGCCTGGGGACTTCTGGGTGGAACGTCTGTTGGCCAGTGTACTCCCTGGACCCCTGTATGTGTAGAGTCCTCCTGTCTTTTTGTTTGTTTGTTTGTTTGGGGTAGTTTTGTCTTTTTTTTTTTTAAGTTTATATCCATGGTCAGAGACCGTTTATCCTGCTATCTGCTGTTCCTATGTAGTCTCTTTTAGGAACAAGAAGCAAAAAAAAAAAAAAAAAATGAGGTATGGGGTGGGGAGAAGGGCCACCTGGGTTGCTTCATGAGAAAAGATTTTAAAGGAATATATGCCCAGGAGCCCAGGGCAAGCAGAACACAAAAGAAGGCAGGGCTGTGCAAGCTCTTTGTCCTCTTCTGGCTTTGTGGCTTCTCTGCATAGATGGATGTTCTCTGTCCCTCCCGGCTTCCCCCACCTACTCCTAGGGTCCCCTCCTTAAACGACTTCAGCTTGCAGAGGGTCTTTAGTTTGTCATCATCTTGACTCAGGCCCCCAAACTACCTTTCAGCAATGCTGCCTGTAGCTGCCTGGAAAGTTGCCTCCTAGTTTCTTGAGTCAAGGTCCAGAGAGAGAAGAGGAGGGAGAGAGAGAAAGAGAGAATCTGACTCACCCAGTTCAACCTTGCACACCACCAAACCACACCACCCAGGTCACAGGTCACTAGCAAGCCATGGAAGGATCTGATTGAACCAGGTGTGTGTACAGTCGCTTTCCAGGCAAAGGTCACAGGGCTGGTGTCCTAAAGCTACTGCCCCATTAAAAAGAGATGCTGAATAAGAACAGAACCTCTGAGGAGGAGACAGTGCAGGCACTCTAGATTTGGGTCATTTGGCAGTTTGCCAGCTGCATCTGTCTAAGGCCCTAATTTACTCATTGTCTTGGCGAGACTGTGAGGGCAGTTCCATTCGCCTCTTCAACAGAAAACAAATGCATGCGTTTTGAAACAACCATTGTCATTTCAACTTCATCATCATGCACCTATAAATGTATTTGTATATGTAAGGTATGGCATATGTTCTGCCTTTATCACCATGCACTTATAAATGTGTTTACATATGCTTCTAAATATTTGTGTCTACACATACCTGTGTGTTTAAGATGACATTTTTCCAGATTCTATTACAAACCCTTGGGGAGCTTTACTTTTTTTAAATAGACTTTACTTTTTAGAGCAGTTTTAGATGCTCGGCAACACTGGGGGAAAGCACAAAGATTTCCCACATACTCCCTGCGCTGACGCAGGCACAGCCTCCCCCGTGATCAACGGAGGGATTTGTTGGAGTGGCCTGTTTCCTGGTGCATGTGGGCAGCAGGGGTTCTGCACCACGGCTGGTTCACTCTCCACCACAGCAAACATTTCCTGGGCGCGGGCGCAGGCCCTGGCAGCTTCCCGCCACCTCTGAAACACACACAGCACGAGGGCTTCCTGCCGTCCTGCACAGCGTGCTCCTGAAAACACACACTAGTGTGAGGCGTATTCAATTCAACAGCAGATGAGTGGTTCTTAAGGAGAGGTTTTTATTTTCAGAGAGCTAAAACAAAGTATAAAGTTCCTGATGGTGCCTTGTCTCTTAGATCTAGTCTTAAGCTAGAATGCCAGCATTTAGTAGATGTTCTTTCCATTTGGGCTTCCCCGTGCTAGCTGAGCAGCTGGCCATCCAAAGTCCGAAAGGCAGCTTTCTGATGTGGATGCATCTGTGTGTGCCTCTCCGTGATTCACGAATCGTTTTTCTGGATCTGTAAGAGCAGGTAACGATAGTACCTCCATAGTGCATATCTCCCGTAGTGCTGTGAGGATTTGGTAAACGAAGTCCTATAAAGCGGTCAGAAGAGTGACTGATGCAGTTCTCAGTATGCATTGTCATTATCGAGGCTGAAGATTCACCACCCTCTGCCCACCATCTGATGACCTTCTCTGTCTCTGTCGTTCTAAGTGTATGAGAACTACACTTCTCTTCACTGGCGTTTGCATTTATATTTTTCCCGCATTTCACTAATTTTCATGAAGCAACAAGGCTAAATGCAACTTAGTTGGAGCAGAGCTGTTCAATGCCGCTTGGTTGACAGAGATGGAAGTGAGCTGAGAGCTGAGCAGGCAGGAAGCGTGCCCATGAGATCAATACAATGTTCCTTTGTTACCTGGCTTTTTGCCTGATGCTGTATCAGAAAGATGGCTCAGGTGCATTAATGTGTAGTGTCCTTATCTGTGCAGAAGTGAATGCACACGGGTCAAGGGCACCGGGAGGATGCTTGGATAAAGGTGTTGGTAACAAAGGAATTCCATATTGGACTAAAAATGTGATTCTAAAAGCAGCTCCTCTGACTTAAATACAATTTTGCTCCAAATGGCATAAAATGGATATAAATGTGCACTTATTTAAAGGACTTGAGTGGATTGAAAAGTGCGCTCTAGCACATAAAAATATACCCAGCTATCACAAATCTTATCCATATAAATTTGCCCTAAAATAGTATCTCAACTCCAGTAACTTTTTTCAATAACTATTACTTAAATATTTCATTAAGAGTTTTTTCCCTTAATTTCTATTAAGTTTAAAAATTTGGAGTGGGCGTGAGAGTGGTGGCTGGGGTAGGACGATGTTTAGGAATAATTTATAAAGAAATAGAAGTAACGTTTTTTCCTTGATAAATTTCCCTGTAGCGTTGTTATTTGAAACCATTCTCCTAGGCACCTGGCAGGAAAACAAAACAAAACAAAACAAAACAAAACAAAACATTAGAATAAAAAGTGACTGTGTTACCAGAAAGGGCCTGGCCCTGAGTAGGCGTGCCGGGGGGCCAGCTGTAGCGTGTGTGTTCTTGACTTCGTGTAGGAAAGATTTCACAACACCAGCCCAGGTGACTAGGAAGGTATGTTTATAAAGCTGGGGGCAGTGAAACAAGGACAGGCCTGGCAGAGAAGCAGCAGGAAAGCCCAGGCTGGGCCGCCTTAGCTCTCTAGGAAGTCAGAGAAGAGGGGAATTCAAGACCCGCTCAGGGGGTTAGCCTGGGACAGGCTGCGGCTGCCCATTGCCTTAGAGTTTAGGAGACATGTGCCTGTGAAGACAAAAATGGGAGAAGAGGAGAGAGGGAATGGTATGGGCTGCTCCCCGGAGGGAGGGAGGGAGAGTGCATGCTGGGTCCTTTGTCTTGAGGCTCTTTTCTCTTTCTCCCCGGAGGGAAGCTTAGGGAAGTTCTCAGGGCAGGGTTGCAGTGGAATATCCAGCAGTTCTCCAGGTGTGCCCTTTTAGGGCCTGGTCTCCAACCGATTGGTCAGTGACAGAGCAGGGGTTCTTAGTCATTGCGGTTGGTTCTGGTGTCCACCTGGTTTTGCTGCTTTTCTGGGCCTGGAGCTGAAATACAGCTGAAACCTAGGTGTTATCTCCAGGGAGGTGACCTGTATCTGGCTGTAAATTGCTCAGCCTTTGTGTTCAGCTATCTGTCTCAGTTTCCCTATTCCACGCGCCCAGGAATTTTCCTAGCTTCTACTATCCTGTCTCCGTTGAATGGATAAATAAAGAAAAGGAGAAGAAAAGTCTAGTCACCAAAAGTAAAGGGACTAGACTTACATTTTTTTTGAAGTCCACTATCATCGGTTTAAAATCACAAAAGAAATATGCACTCCTTATTATAAAATAAAGCATACAAATTTAGAGTTTGTAAAATAAAAAGTGAAAGTCTACCTGCATACACTCTCTCCCTCAATATTTTAAATGCGAGAATCCAAGAGGAAGTTCCCAGTTTAGTGAGTTCCGAGTGAGGCGTGTTAGACACATTCAGATGGACCTGACAGAGGTTCCCTGGCGTCTCCGGGACAGACCGGTTGAACCTCTGGGGAGATGTCAGGTCTGATACTGTCTGTGCCTTTGGCAGTTTTCACATTGTCCTCTTGTTGCTTTTGATGCCAAATGACTCCTTCCTAAATTTCTCTCCCTCCTTATCTCTCTGTTGGCAAGGCTGGAAGGAAACAGGTTTCTTCTGTATCTTTGGTGGGAGTATAAATAGGTGAAAGCTCTCTGGAAAGCAATTTGACACCTTCTAGCAACATTACAGCATTGTGCAGTCTCTTTTCCAACCATTCTGGCTTTGGGAATTTATCCAAGGATGTACGCACAAAATGCAAATTAACATATGTTTACAAAGCATCATTGGCTAGCAAAAGATTAGAAACAACCCAAATGTTTATCATGAGTGGAACTGGTTAAATATATTAGGAGACAGCATTAAAATTTTTTTTAATTTGAAGAGGTTTTAAAAGAGAATGAGGAATTACTCTCTGAACAGCTATGGAAAGATTTTTGTGATGATTGATAAGTTAAAATTGAAAGAGCAAAGTACAGATGTTCCGGCAGCACAAATACTGAAAACGGAACGATACAGAGAAGATTAGCATGGCCTCTGAGCAAGGGTGACACGCACACTGGCGAGGCATGCCATATTTAAAAAAAAACACAAACAGACCTACAGAATAGTATGTCTATCCAACTGTAGCATGTATGTGACGTAATAGTACGTATATCAAGAACAGTATGCAGATCAAGCTATCTTTTATGTAAGAAAATAAGGATGGAGACATAATAGATTAGTATTTATGTTTACATGAAAACATCTTGGAAAAGACACAGAAACTCAAAGACAAGCAGTATTTGTTAGACATAGGAGCAAGGGCAGGAGCAGGAATGTGTGCTTGGATGTGCTTTAGATAGATGCTGGATTTTTGAACCATTGTAAACATGGGTTACAGAAACACTTAAAATATTGTTATCAAGCAGAATATATTGTTGCAGATGGCAGAACAATACAGAGGACTTATAGGGGTCTCATAAACAAAGATTTTGGAACCATAAGGAGGGCTTCGCAGAGTTGCCTGGCCTAAACGATCAAGTTAGAAAGGTGCGGAGTTCACCTAAGATCTTCTAGCTGTTAGGATCTGCATAAGCAAAAGCCCAGGGATTTGAGTGCTTATTGAGTTGACTGGCAATGCGTCTCCCTGGGATACTTTCTCAAACTCATTGAGAAAATAATGAGCTGAGATTCCACTGTGGTGTCTTTGGGACTGTAGCAAAATGAATTTGGTTTCTCAGTCTTCACGCGCCGTAAAATGTAATTTACCGTGCATTGAATACACTACTGATTCCATCCTTAGGCATGTTAGATTTCAGCCTTTGTTCCTCTTTGAGAAGAGTCACTGTGTAAACGTGAAGTTACCTGTGCTGGGAAAATTGAATCCTAATCCATTTTAGGACTGGGTTTATCAGAAAATTCAAATGATTAGCACGGGCTGGTGTGGCTCACAAGCTCTGACTTGTGAACCAAAAGGTCACTGGTTTGATTCCCAGACAGGGCACATGCCTGGGTTGTAGGCCAGGTCCACAGTTATGGGTGTGGGAGAGGCAGCTGAGTGATGTTTCTCTCCTTCTCCTTTTCTTTCTCTTCTCCTCTCTCTAAAAAAATAAATGGAATCTTTTTTTAAAAGAAAATTCAAGTGATTAAACCTGATTTTTCACCTCTTTAAACTTAGTCATAAATAGGCCTATTGCACCTGAAGACTCAGGTTTACGACATAATTTATTTAAGTATTGAAGTTATCATAGTGTGTGCCTTAGTTAGGTTTCTTATCTTTACATCTCATTATCCTTTCCCTTGAACAACAGGAGAGCAGCTGAATGTTAAATGATTTCTGTTGACAGGATAAAGAAAAGTCAACTTGTTTTTTGCTCAATAATTCTAAAATGAGTCATTTTAGAACCTTAAAAAATCGCATTAATCCTGTTGCTTTGAAAAGAGTGCTCTTTAGGGAAGTGGATCCAATTATGTTAAAATCAATCTTTCTTTCTGTCACACACACACATGCATGCACGCGCACACACACACACACACACACTCCATCTATGCAAAGAATAAAAAGCCTTGAAGGAAATATTAAAAATGTTTACATTGATGGCATTCAGATGGTGGGGCAACGGGTGACTTTTCTTTTCCTTTAACTTTGTCTGTATTCCCCAAGTTCTATCTCATGAGACGAACTACTTTTATAATAAAAACAGAAGAGTGAAACGACCAAAGCACATGTTTAAAGGCAGAGTTGGGTGAGCCACGCCCCAGCATGCAACTCACCTCTCTTCGCTTATCTCCCAGGAAGCCCTGAGCCGGCCTGCGGCCCCCCTGCCTTGTCTCAGTCTCAGACACGTGGTCACCTGTTCTGAAGCCCTCACACCGTTGGACCTGGAAAGAGAAACGGGTCCCGATATTCCTTCCAGTTAGTTAACCCCGAAGCACCCGGGGCCCTTGCTAGCTCCTGCTGATACTCCAAGGTCACCTTCAGGTCAGACCCAGCACTGGGCCCTCTCCCTCAGTCACCCGCCTCCCCAAACAAAGAAACAGGTCCAAATCTACCTGCAATCTCGAACACTGGAGAGTTCACTGACTTTTCTTTGGGGAGGTCAGGCAAATTCCTCATAAGACATAGTAAAATTTCTCCCCAAATACTTGTACATGCTTTTTTCACAGTCCCTCCCCCAACAGCTGCTTCATCCCCTTTTTGTCCAGTTGCCTCCTGGGAAACCCTTGTGCTGGACATTGTTCCTTTCTTCCCTAGTTGGCACGTGCCACCCAGAAAAAAGAAAGTCAGTTGTCAGCCAGATGTGAACCATCTCACCTTCTTCAGGCATGTCTCCAAGGCCCATAGTTCAACTGAATGAAGTTTAATGGTTCCTGGAAGCTAGAAAAAACTTACGTTCTGTTTTATACCCTAGGCAACACATGTGAAAACTAGTGTGGGGTTTGTGCAAAACATGGCCATTGGGATGTATTCTTTACTCAATGCCCTGTGAGATAGAACCACTCTTAGGAGCCAAACTAGGGCAGCTTGGAGATTGGGTCAGAAGTGAGGCTGTTCCGTGTGTGGGTTCAGTGGGACCACTCAGCCAGCTAGGCTCCAAGCCCTCTCTCCCGGAAAGTGGCAGGCCGGGGTGTGGACTGTCATTGGCCCCAAGACAAGAGGACAGATGGAGCCCACAAACCATATGTCTAAATATCATAACGTTATAAATCAAGCTAAAAATAAATAAAGTATGCTCTGTCCTCCTACCTTAACAAAAATACCTGCGGGACAACCTGGAAGGCTTCAATTTAGAATGCCTGGACTCCTCAGAGTTCCTTGTCAGAATGTGGCAGCGTTGAGAGAGCCAGCCCACTCTTGGACCTTCCTTCCCCTTCCCTTCCCTTCCCCCTCTCAGCAGGGACCCCTTGTGTGTCCATACGAGCCCCCCAGATCTCACATTCAAGTTCTTTCCCTGCTGCCCCAACACCCACCCTGAAGACTGGGGTGCATGTACCAGCACCAGAGTCACCCTTAGAAGGGCTGACCTAAAAAACGAACTGGAAGCAAGCTTGGGGATGTTTGGGCAGAGAATCCTGGGGTCCTGTGCATTGTCCCCCCAAAAGAGACAATGCCATGTTGTTCATGCCTAACTCATATCTTTGAAAGTCCTCCCCTAGATGACTTGGGGAAATATAAGGTCAAAGTCACTATTTGTTAACTGCCAGTACTGCGAGGAGGCAGGCAGGTGGATTCTGTGACTTCTGAAGGTTATAATGCCAACTCAGTCTCCTCTGCTGAACATGGTGTTGGGGGAGCCCAGTGGACCATGGTCCACCTCTCACCCTTTAGTGCCCTTTGGCCAGCTTCCGACAAGAAGCAAAGTGCCCCTCTGTTCCTCCCAGCTTTCTGCCTTATCAGGGACGCGGTCTAAGGGGCAAGGTCTTTCAAGGCAGAGCATATTAGCAGACAATTTTATCTTCCCTCATTAGGTCACAAAGAACCGTTCCTGGTACCTAGGCTGAGAGGCAGAGGCGGAGTGTGAGGCAAGGAGCTAAACGTAAGGACTGGAGAAGGGTCACCAAGGATGCTGTCTCCGTATCTGGGGTTCAGGTGCAGTCACATCTGCTTAGAGGCAGGAAGGCCAACTGTAACACCCCAAAGCCTTCTGACCGTTGTCAGGTGACGTGGGCCCAGCCGAAAGCAGACAGGGCTGTTCTGGAGGCCCTAAGTTCGGAACTTCAGGAACGCAAAGCATGTGGGTGGGGCCCCGGAAGCTGAGCACAGGCCCTGAGGCCAGAGGTTCCCCTGCAGCCTCTTCCCTTCCCCTGACTCAGCCTGGGAGGGAGACAGCACCAGCTCCTTCTCATTCCCCATCTCAGCTGCTAGGGTCCGAAAGTCTCTGCCTTGAAGACTGCTAGTTCCATGTGATCTCAGCCAGTAATGACATAAAGACTGGACACAAAAACTCCAGACAGGGCCTCCCCCCAAGGCCTGCCTTGCAGAAGAAAATGTTCTGGGGTAGGGCAGTTCGTGAGAGGTTAAGAAGGGCCCATGACACCCGGCCTTTCTTTGAAGTATCTGAGAGCATTCCTCTCATCCCCATCAAAAAACATACCTAGAAGTTTTCCTGTCTTGGTTTTCAGCTAAATGTCATTAACTTGATACTTGCTCCTCTACTTGCATTTTCATTTCAAAAATAAAGTCACTGGGAAATGCCACTGGAGTCTGGAAAGAGATATGACTAACTCCTGAATATTATGGGTTGAACGCAACAGGCCAGGCTTGCAATGGGCTGTCATATACCACCCTTAGGAAGCACGGTTCGCTCCATTACTCACTCTGTGGAATGCCAGCAGTGGTCCCAATTAGTGGGCGACAAAACCTTGTAGGGCTGGGGAAGGGGAAAGGGGGGAAATGCGTGGCACACCATTGGTAGTAATAGGGAGGGATAATGAAGAGAAGCCTCAAAGAAGTTATTCGAGGGCCTTTATCCTGGAGTCCAACCTCCAAGATCTACTTTGCTTTTATGTGTGGCTAACGTGATTCATGGGGGGCGACGACCCCCTTGATAACCAGCTACCCTAAGAAATAATATGCATGTTATGATGCATCTTTCTGAGATGACCTCAAACTTGAACTCTGTGACATCACAGAGAACCACAAAGCACAAGTTGACCCCTAGCTTGGGTTTTACAATAAGATAAATTGACATCATGGAGGATTGCCAGATACAATAAAGGATACTTTTATTTGCTCAGTCTGACACACATGGGTCCCCAAATTGAAAGTTTTCTCTGATTCCTTAAAAAATAAAAGTTCCTTAATGTGTGGGACATCTGAAGTCTTAGAGAAATGTCACATGGCACTACACGTAAAATGAAAAGAGCCCCGGCCAGTGTGGCTCAGTTGGTTGGAGCATCATCCCATGAACCAAAAGGTCATGGGTTCGATTCCTAGTTAGACCACAAGCCTGGGTGTCGGGGTTTTTCTTGGGTGAGGATTTTAAAAAAAGAAAATAAAAAGAAAACCCCCCATGGAAAACTAGATTGTCTCTTCTAGTAGACATTTCCCATTGGGCAGATTTTGGTGTCTTCCTTCGTAGTCATGTGCATCTAGGTGAGAATACCTGCTGTGACTACAAATCCAAAAAAGGAAAGTTCTTAAAACCCATAGGCAATAGCACCCACTCAGTGCACACCTACTATCTGCTAAGCATTATAAGCGTTTTATATGGGTCATCTTGTTTCACCGTCACCACAGATATCCTTGAAGACAACTATTTTTAAAATCTTAAATGTAAAGAGGAATCTGAAACTTAGAGGTATTAAAAAACTTGTGCCAGGTCACATCTATGGTAAGAGGAAGAGCCATGATGATGGTGATAATGATGGTGGGGGTGGGGGTGGGGGAGTGGTAATGACGAGGACAGCTAACGTTTGGCAAGAATACATTACATGCCAGCCAATGTGCAGAGTGAGCTATACTCGTGAACTCATAGGATTATCACAGCCATCTTTCCGATTGGTATTCTCATCAACTCCATTTTAAAGAGGAGGAAACTCATTCACTCTGGTCTGCTGACTCCAAAACACTGACTCTACTGTGAGCCAGTGCTGCTTTTGATCTTGCCTCTCCACCTACTGGGTCCTGACATCCTGGTTCCACTCCTCCTATTGTGGGTTGCTGAACACATTTACAGACCCAGCCACTTCCTAAAATGTTAACCCTTACACCAGGCTTATTGGTTCTTGGAAGATGATGCAGGGTAAACTTTTCACAGACAGATGTCTGGTCAACCAGACTCCCTATCTTAAATTTGGCAAATTTTGTGTTTTCAGGCCTTGAAACTACACTTCTTACAATTTTCATGCAAATTACTCTCAGAAGCTGACACATAGCCAGAAAAACAGCGTCAGCAAAAACTTTCTCAATCTTACCTCCAGGAAGCACTTGGGTTTTGCTAACCTCAATCTTAGAGAAACTTCCAGCCAGTCACACAGACAAGTCTGGCCTCATACCAACATGACAAATCTGGTTTCTATGCCATGGTGCCAATGCCACAGATACAGTTTGGGGGATGTACCTGCCCATTGCCTCAGATGCAAGGTCAAGGTTAGAGAGAAAAATGGAGAATGACCACAAAGCTTCCATCCCCCTACCCACTTTCTCTTTAGACTGTGTAATATAATTTCCCCCCAGAAAAGGGAATACTATTTCCAACATATCCTCTTGACTTCCCTTAGAAAGACATTTCTTTTACCTCATTCTTGTCTCTGTCTTCAGAAGATGGCTCTGCTTTGCCTGAACTATCCCACACCGTCTCTCTTGCTGCTTCCTGAGTGGGCGCGTTGGAAGGTAACGCAGAGGAGGCCAAGCATAACAGTCAGAGAATGCAGGCTCCAGACCCAGGCTGCCTGGATTTTTGCATGAAAACGTTGGCACTTAGCCCTTCCTCTGCCTCCACTTCCTCATTTGTAAGGTGGGGATGACAGGAGCCTCTGTTTTAGAAGATGATTAGGTGAACTAATGCATCTAACACATGCAGCAGCTGGTCAGTAAGCATTGGCTGTTGTCATCCAATGGGCTTTAACTTCCCTGAGAGCAGGAGCCCCATTTAAAAAAAATCACATTTATCTCTAGTACCCATCACAGTGTCTGGCACATAATAAGCACCCCTAAAATACCTGGTCAATGTTAATGGAGTATGTGGGAAGGCCCTGGAGTGCCAAGAGCCCTTGCTAGGATCCCCCTGGAGGGACAATCCGTCCCTGCTGGGAGTCTGTGTGACAAGGGGAGCCCCGCCACAGCGGTCACATGTGATCCCTGGAGCCGGGGGCTCGAGGGCTGTTTAACAGAGTAACGTGCACAATCAGCGGCAGGGGTGGGGAGTAGGGGAAGAAAGCTTTGTATAATATAAGGGAGAGAAGTCATTTTATGTGGGCTCCTGCGACATTATTGACATTAATTTATTTTACATGTATCCCTTGGTGACTGCACGTAAATAGATATGGTCAAGCTGGGTTTTCTGACCCCTGTGGTAAAGACTAAACTTACATAAACCCTCTTGGGCATCTTTTTGGGAGTGCAGCTACTTTGTGGAGTCTTTTGGCAAGAGCCCTAGACAAGAGATTCTTTTATTGTTCCAAGCTGTGGCATGGACTGTGGTTTTGGAGCTAGAAAGGAGGATCCAATGGAATATTACATAGAAAATTAACTAGTCATTTTACTTAGTAAACACTCTGCATCAAACAAGAGTTGTTATTGTAGCTTCCACTGGCTTAAGATAGCGAGAGTCTAGAAAGCCACCATAATTGAGACCTCAACCTTGTAAGGTTGTCAGATCGTCCAGACATTTGGACATTATTCTACTGTTATTGTGCAATTATTTGTATTTTAGATTGTGCTTCTTTCTAACTCTTGGCCATTATTATTTTTGCTTATACTTTGAAGCCTTTATCAATTACAGATGAGCCAATTAAAGCAGAAACCCTTGTCGAAAGGGTATAAAGCGCAATTACATTGTATTTGACCTCCTGAAAGGCTCTGGGGCCAAAAAGGGGAGTTAATCAGCAGAGACTTACTGCCGGAGTCTGTTAAAGAGTGTGTCATCAGAACTCATGAATGCCACCACAAATAAGTGGCTCTCCCCCATCCGCTCTCTCCTCTGATCTTCCTGAAGTCGCCCTGGCAATCTGTTTCTGTAGCTAGTGCTGGAGACACCAACGCTGGGTATCGGGATTTTCCAGATTGCTTCCAATATTCCAAATGCCAGACCGTCAAGAGTTTTTAAAATTACTTTTGGTTTGCCAAATACCACCACATCAGAGCATGTAGACTCAGAGGTGCCAGTTTAGAACATTTTTGCATGTGCTTTTTTGCCTTGTTGTTTCCTGTGGGTTTATTGGTGATACTATTTGACTGTTTAATCCAAGAGAGAGGGAGCGAGAGAGAAGTGCACTAGACGAGAAATACACACAGTCTTTTGTCTTTCCTCTCTATTTTGGGCACATTGGGGCGCGTTCCAGGTGATGTGGATACGATAGTGAGCAAGATGGTTTTCTGACTGTGGAACACACATCTTTTCACTTTTTCCCAGAAGATTTTGTTTCAGTCAGATAAGTAACTGTGCAATGATAATATGAGGTTTAAATATTTTAATGGGCGCAAACACATTGGGTGTGGGGAGGAGGACCGGTGGGGCTGGATACGTTAAGATTGGGTTTGGCTGCATGTTACCAAAACTCAAAAATAACAGTGCTTTACACAGGATGGAATTGTATTCCTCTCTTACATAAATAAAATTAGGAGGTGGGCAGTGCAAAATGTAAAGTAGCTTCATGAAATCATTAGCAAACAAACCCAATTTCTCCAGTCCGGATGATGACGCTCTCCCTCCGTAGGACTGGAGGCTGTGTTTTATGGTTGAACTTGGTGGCTAGAGAATCAGCCATGCTATTCAAATGATGGACGGAGAAGAAAGGCATATCCGCTCCATATAAGATCATGTCCCAGAAGCTGCAAACATTTCCACTCTCATATCATTGGCCAGAACATAGTTAAATGGCCACATCTAGCTACAAAAGATGCTGGGGAACATAGTCTTTATTCCAAGCACCTATGCTTAACTTAAAAATTAGGATTCTGGTACAAGGAAAAAAAAGAAGAAAATGGACACTGGGTGTCTGGTATTAGCAGTCTCTGCCCTAGGCACTGAACATCACTGACCAGGGACGTCAAAAAGGCCTCCTGAAGGAGGTGATATCTGATCACAGAACGCAGTGCGATTAGGGACACGTCTAGAGGAAAGGGTCTGAGGAGAGGAGGAAGGGGAGGGGACAGCACGTATGAGGACATAAAGGAGAGAAAGCATGGCACGTCGGAAAGACTGAAAGATGCTCCTTGTCTCTGGATTACAGAGTGGAGACAGGAGACTCATTCCCTAGTCTAGGCTCGGGCCAGTCCTCATTCTCCAGTGATAGTTTCAGGGGCCTGGCTCTCCCCCTTGTCTTCTATTCCATCGGATTCCCCATGTTTAAAGTGAGTGGCCAAAGCCCCCAGGGCAAGAAGGGGAAGAGTAGTTAGAACACCACATCCATGTTAAGAAGACCCTACCTAATCTTTACCTCAAAATAGGAGAATTGAGTTTCTTCTTCAACTAGAATGAAAAATGAAACTATCTCAAGTGGACTTCTTGGAGAGGCTCCAGAGTGGGGGTATGGAGGGAGAGCATCATCATCTGCCCACCACACCTGGGAGATAACCTTCTTCCATTACTATGGCAACAGTTCCAAGTGCGGATCTGCGAACTGGGAGACCAGGGGTCACTGGGGGATGCAACGGCATTTCCAAGTCAACTTGTCCAAACTGACTCATGCTGTCACCTCCCCAATTCATTCTTCTTCCAGTGTCCCCTGCCTCCGTGAATGTGCCTCCAAAGTGCTCAAGTGAGGAAATTAACTTCAATGAGCATCTCCTTCTTCCTCGCCCTGCACATCCAACCACTCACATGCCGCAGTAGCTCTCACACCTGCCACCTCCTCCTCTCCATCTCCACTGCCCCATGCTGGTCTAAGCTTCTGCCTCCTCTCCTGAATTAAAGCAGTGGTTGTCACTCTGCCCTGCGCCTGCTCAGACCTCTCTACTGTCTAATCACGCCACAGCCCGTGGTATCATTTCATAGCATGAGATGACCGTGGTTCCTTTCCCTTGCCACTTGCAACCTTGTAAGGGGTTTCTTACTGTGATCCATGCAGCGCTGAGCCATCAGGTCCACATCAGTCCTTCTCCATCAGGTGTCATCCCTCCCATTGTCCCTCCAGTCCAGCCAGCATGGTCAACTTGCAGCTCTGCCAACACTCTGCACTCCCTTCCGAGGCAGGGCTTTCCTGCAGCCACATTGCCCCTCCTGCTCCCTGCTAATGCCTGTCAGCGTTCTGTTCTTTTTCCTTAATGCACATGCTGCCTTGGGATTTCACACGCACCGGCTGTTTGATCAACATCTACCTGACTCACCCACTGGTGCTCTGGAACCAGTTTATGCACAAGCACGGATCCAGGACAAGGAAAGTGGGACTCAGAACTGTGCTCTGTATTACTGGTCAAATATTCTGTGATAAAGTGTCAGGTTCCTTTTCATTGGAAACCCTCACACTCGGGAAATTTCCTCTAATTTTACCTTTTCATTAAATAGTTTACAATTGTCTCCCAATTTGCAGGCACAACAAAAAATGAAAATACTTGGAAGGCGCTAATGGAAACTTATTATTTTAAGGATAAAGGTAAACCTCAAAAACTTAAAGAAGTCTGCTTCTTTTAAGAAAGACACATAAGAAAGGGCTTTGGACCATTTTCCATCTCAACCCCTAATCCTTACTGAATACCAAAGGTGTATGTGCTGGGCTCTCTTGGGCCAATGGGTGCTGGGCCCAAGGCTGGGCCCCGTGGCCCTCTGGCAGGTCTCTGGCCCCCAGTTCTGTGTTTAAGGCTTACCATGTCAAAATACAGCAAAGGAATTCTCAGTAGGGGATCCTTTCAGCCAAAGGACTACAAAAGTTTCAGATTCATTCTGGAAACATTTCCTCTTTGCATATTGAGAGGAAAAGTAATCTTTTAAGTTGAGGCCCTAGAGGATTATTATTTTATATTAAGTTTGCTATTGCTTTATACTGATATAAAGTAATAAACCCAGATTTCTCTCCATGAGTGGAAAGTAAGATGGTGTTATTTTAATGTCTCTTAACTGTTTTGAGATTCAAAACATTTCTGCCTCAGCTCCAGCAGGGATTTGAGGGTCAAGAGTCTTACAAGAGCTGCCCATTCTTCTGTCTCTCGTGTTCTCATACTTAGAAACAAATGTCACGCCCATTATAGTCACCAGAGGTTACAAACTGTTGGCCTACAGGCCCAATTAGTCATTTAGATGTATTTTGCTTGGCTAGACGGATGTTTAAAATTGTTTTTTCCCATTTGATGTTAAATGTATTTGAATGCTTTTTGGCAGATAATGTCTGCTTCTGCTGAAATGCTTGTCATCTCTCTGGCTCCTAAGAATAGCAAGTTGGAGACCCCCACACGGCTGTGCTTTATGGAGGGGGCATGGACTATGTGGAGGCCTCCCAAGCAGGGGACACTGAGTTAATGGGCCTTGGGTCAAATGAATGTATGGATGAAAATTACAGGTCACAGACGTAGGGTCCCCAGCTGAGACACCAGAGCTTCCTCTCCATGCGCACACAGAGGAAAGAGGAAAGGCTACATGAGGGCACAGCAAGAGCATGGCAGATAGGTAAGTGGGAGAGAGATGCCTTGCCAGAACCCAACCTTGCTGGCACCATGATCTTGGACTTTGGCCTCCAGAACTGTGAGAAACAAATGTCTGTTGTTTCAGCCTCCCAGTCTGCGGTGTTTTGTTACAATATCCTGAGCAGACTAATACTACCTTTCCCCACCCTGGTGTCTCCAAGTTATTTTATGGAAAGATTTCTCTGGCTAGAAAGCCTCATGTAAGGTCGTCTTTTGGTCCAGGCAATGGAGATCTGGTTAGAACTGTAGAGGCTTTTCAAAAAAGAAAGAAAGAAAGAATCCGCATGGGTGGCACACCAGGACGTAATTGGTTCTTTTCATGTTGAAACATTTTATGTAATAAGTTTCCTCCAGATCTTAACAAATGTTTTCTCCAATGTCTTGAAGAACCAATGTCAGAGAATTAGTGCAGACTGAATTATTTCTAAAGGTAAATCTGCACAAACAAACAAACAAGCAAACCCATTTATTCTTGGGGTGGAGAGGAATTGGAGACACATCCACTCAGGAGTCTAAACTGAAAACAAGACCTACTGGAAAGAAAATGGAAGGAGGTACTCTCTGCTCATTCTGGTAATGTGAGGTCCACAGTCCGTCCTTCTCTCATCTTAGAGAGGACAGGGTCTCTCAGGTAGAAGGGGCTGTTCCCTTTGGTATGAAATTCTGTATTAATAGTTTGATGACAAAGTCCTTACACTCAGAAATCTGCCCTCCAAACAGCCAGAATAACTTTCTATAAATCAAATCTCTTGTCCCAAGTGCTCCCATCACACCTAAAGTGAACTCTATGTTTTTCATGGCCAGGAGGCCAACAGATCAGGGTCCGGACCACCACCCTGGACTAATCTTTCCCACCATGCCTGCCTCACGTTCTGCTCTAGCTGTGCTGGTTTCTTTCTGCTCTCTGAGCAGAGAGAGCTCACCCCTGGCCCAGAGCCTTTGGGAATCTTCTTCCCTCTACCAGGAATGCCCCTTTTTCAGACCTTTGCTTGTTTTGATCCCTCAAGGGTCTGCATAATGTCACTCTCTCACAGAGGTCTTCCCTGACCACCCAATCTAAACCAGCCACCCTATCTCCTGCATATCCTCTCCTTGCTAGCACTTGTGTATAGATTCCTGTGATTCCTTGCTCATTGTGGGTGTCTCCTGTTAGACTGAGGTCTGTGAGGGCAAGGGCCTTGTCTAGACCAGCCTCAGGCATAGAGCAGAAATTCAGTGTGTACATATTGAGTGACTGAATGAGCAGGTAAACTGCCAAGGACGAAGTGGACAAGGGGTATGTGAGGATGTGGATGATGCAACTGTATCTTCCCCCCGCCCCCAAGAATGACTGATACTCCATCCTGTCTATCCATAGTCCCTCAAAACATCAGAATAAATTGTCCTCCATACACAAGGTGAGGACAAGCCATTGAGATGGCTTCTAGGACTAGGCCCCTTCCTCCCACACTGCCTCTTTCTAGAGGCAGGCTCCAGTTATCCTAATAATGCTCCTAATAGTGATACTTGACATTTCTGAACTTGTGTGAAGGATAAACTCAGAAATGTCAAGCGTCCACATCTAGTTTCCCGAATCATATCTATCTTAAGGTGACCTGCTTGGGACAGTCCCCCAGAGGCCTGGAGCCCCTGAAGCCTCCTGCTCTCTCCATGGGCTTCATAACAAATTGTTCTCCACAACCTCTCTAGCACTTTGTCCTCACCCTCTCCCTTTATCCTCACCGCTTGACCCAGAAGGAGGCAAACGTCGATATCCAGAGACCCCTGAAAAGGGAGAGTAGAACTGTGGCACTTCGGGACACAAGGGCATTGGTGGGCCCAAGAGTTTGGAAACAACATTACCACATGATCTTTCCAGAGCCTTCTCATTGAAAAGTCCAGAACAAACTTCCCTTCCCAAGTTAAGAAATTAACACAACACTCACCCCTCCCAGTAGGGCATCCCCACATTCCTGGTTCTAGGATAAATTATGATGCAATTAGAAGCAGTGGCTTCAAGGCCACTGCTGAGCTGAGTAAGTGCTTTCTGCAAGTTGTCTCATTAGATTTTCATTCTGCTTTAGAGATACACATCGTCATCTCCCACTGTACACACGAGGAGAATGAGGCTGAGGTCTGTGAAGTCATTTTCTCCAATTCACATGGTCAGGACTATAATGTAGGTACTAACCACTATGTTGTTCGGCCATTTAAACCAATTTGGCCAATTTAAACCAGTTACCTACTACATAAAAACAGCCTTTAGGGGGACATACAGAGGGCCCATAAACATATGAAAGGATGTTCAACATTATTAGCCATCGGAGAGATGCAAATTAAAACCAAATGAGATAGCACCTCACACCAGTCAGAATGGCCATCATAAACAAATCAACAAAAAACAAGTGTGGAGAGGTCGTAGAGAAAAGTTTCACCTGGTGCACTGTTGGTGGGAATGCAGACTGGTGCAGCCACTGCGGAAAATAGTATGGAATTTCCTCAGAAAAGTAAAACTTGTACTGCCTTTGGATTCAGTGATTCCACTGCTGGGATTATACCCTAAGAGCCCTGAAACACCAATCCAAAAGAACCTATGCACCTCAATGTTTGTAGCAATGTTATTTACAATAGCCAAGTGCTGGAAACAGCCTAAGTGCCCATCAGTAAAAGAGTGGATCAAAAAACTGTGGTATATTTACACAATGGAATACTATGCAGCAGAAAGAAAGAAGGAGCGCCTACCTTTTGTGACAGCATGGATGAAACTAGAGAATATTATACTAAGTGAAACGACCCAGGCGGTGAAAGACAAATACCACATGATCTCATCTATAAGAGGAACCTAATGAACAAAACAAACAAGCAAAATAGAACCAGAGCCTGGAAACAAAAAACAGGCTGACAGCGACCAGAGGGGAGTGGGGAGGGGATAACAGGGGAAAGAAGAGGAAGGATCTAGTCAAAGAACAGGTATAAATGACCCATGGACATGAACAGGGTGGGGATTGACTGTGGGAGTGGGGGGAGGGGTTGGGCAGGACAACAGGGGAAAATCAGGTCAACTACAAGAGAACAATTTAAAAAACAACTTTTAAGGGAAAAATACAATAAAATAGTTAAAAAAACAAAACAGTTTTAGTAAGGCATAGTTCACCTATCACAAAATTCACCCACTGTAAGTGTGCGACTCGGTGAATTCAGCGAAGTTATGGAGTCCTGCCACCATCATCACAGTCCAGGTTTAGAACAAACACTTCCACTCCCCAAAGTGTTTCTTCGTGCCCATCACAGTCAATCCCCACTCTTTCCCTCAGCGTGAGGCATCTATTTGCTGTCTCTGTAAAGGAAATCATCACGCATTATCTTTTATTTTATGAAAAGCTGCATTTGTGTGGTGAAGACTGTTAAGTCAGTTCTCGACATTCAGTTCAGAGGCAGGCTTTGGATGAACACAAGAAGGAAGACTCTGTGCCCCCACTTCCTAGGGGGCCCTGAGGGAAAAATTTTATTTGTTTGTTAACAATCCCAGGCTTTTGAGGACACACTTGAGGTTGCCAGGCTGGAGGTGGAGGATCAAGGTGGGGAGACTGTACATATTGATTTTTCTGTTCTTTTGCCTCTAACTTAAAACATAAAAAATAGCCCTGGCTGGCCTGGCTCAGTGGATTGAGCTCAGGCTGTGAACCAAGGGGTCGCAGGTTCAATTCCCAGTCAGGGTACATGCCTGGGTTGCAGGCTAGGTCCCCAGTGGGGGCCACATGGGAGGCAGCCACACATTGGTATTTCTCTCTTTCCCTTTCTCCCTCCCTTCCCCTCTCGAAATATTTTAAAAAATAATTTATCTTGATTGATGGGCTGCAGTCCAAATAGTTTCAGGAATGCCTCCATGTTAGATAAAATACAGTGTAAAATGAAGCCCTACAAATCTAAGTGAGAAAATGTAATCCAACCTAAAGGGCCAACCTAAAGCTTCATCAGCCTCTTCCTACCCAGCAAAGAAGCTTCTCCCTGCAAGGGCAAGCGAGGAAGACAAAAGCAAAAGGGCCACTTTCATTCCCTTCCCTAAACACCACCCATTAGGGCCACGGACACTTGCAATATTCCCTCTGCTCTAGATCCAAGTCTCTTTAAGGATTGTGTTCTCCTGCCTCAGGATCTTCCATTGCTTCTGAGACGCCTTTCCCTGAGGCAAGGCCCAAGGTACCTCCCCAGGGTGGAGACAAAGGAGGGAGCTGAACCTTCCTCTGAATGCTCCAGCATCCCTGTCCCTCTGAATGAAATTCCTATTCCACCTGGGGAGAGAACAAAAACCCCCACTGCATGACCAGGCTGCCTATTCCCACCCTTCTCATACCTGCTTCTCCTCTTACCAGGAGCAACGAATTGTCTGCCCAAGTGGAGAGGAGGCACCCAAGGCAAGGTGATGCTCTCCCACCCCACACATTGCTCTCAGGGGCCCTCTTTTCTTTGTCCAGGCAGACTTAAAGACGAGCCAATTTTAAGTTTTAAGTTTTTTCCCTGATGCAAGAGCTCGGAGGGAGGCTGACTGCTGAATAGAAGTCTAACAACAGCAACAATAATAGCTAATGTTGCCCTGGCTGATGCTGCTCAGTTGGTTGGAGCATCAACCCATATCCGAAAGTTTGCAGGTTCAATTCCAGGTCAGGGCACATCCCTTGGTTGTGGGTCCAATCTCTGGTCTGGGCACATATAGGAGGCAACCAATCAATGTTTTTCTCTCTCCCTCCCCCCCTCCCCATCTCTCTCTCTAAAAGCAATGGAAAAAAATGTCCTTGGGTGAGGATAAAATTTTTTTCTTTAAATAATAGCTAACATTTATTAAATAGATACTGTGTGTCATGCCCTGTGTGTTTCACCTGTTTTTTTCCTCATATGATTCTCAGAATAACTATAAGATCAGTAGTATCATTAGCCTCATTTTACAAAAAACTATTCATGTTATTAGTACAGATATTATTAGTTTAGATATTATATAGAATTATCATTATTAAGTGATTAGTGGCACAAATACTTTATTATTGTATTAGTACAGAAATTATTAAAGTATTAAATTATTAGTAAATTATTATTATTCAATTAATTACTAGTTAAAAAGTAGTATCAGTACTATTAAGTGCAGAAATTATAATCATATTACAGAAACTAGCACAAGAATAGTATCATGCTATTATAATATAGAAAAGACTTCAGTATCATTAATATGGAACATAAATGATCAATTAGTATAATACAAGTATTATTATTATAAAGATGATAACCATATTATTATTCTAGTATAGAAATTATCATCCATATTATTATTATATTTTTATTATGCCATTAGAGTTGTCCTATTCCTCCCCTTCACTCCTCTCCACCGTGCACACCCCTCCTCCACCATTCCCCCCTTTTATTCATGTCCATGTGTCACAAGTTCTTTAGATTCTGTATTTCCCGTAGTATTCCTGCCCTCCTCCCTGTCTATTTTTTACTTACCATCTATGCTACTTATTCTTTGTACCTTCTCCCCCCTTCTCCTCCTCCCACTCCCCTGTTTCTAACCCTCCATGTGATCTCCATTTCTGTGGTTCCACTCCTGATCTAGCTGCCCTCTTGGTTTGCTTTTGTTTTAGGTGTGGTTGTTAATAACTGTGAGTTTGCTTTCACTGTTCATATTTTTTATCTTCTTTTTCTTAGACAAGTCCCTTTAACATTTCCTGTAATAAGGGCTTGGTGATGATGAACTCCTTGAATTTGACCTTATCTGAGAAGCACTTTATCTGCCCTTCCATTCTAAATGAAAGCTTTGCTGGATAGAGCAATCTTGGATGTAGGTCCTTGCCTTTCATGACTTGGAATACTTCCTTCCAGCCCCTTCTTGCCTGTAAGGTCTCTTTTGAGAAGTCTGCTGACAGTCTGATGGGCACTCCTTTGTAGGTGACTGTCCCCTTATCTCTTGCTGCTTCTAGGATTCTCTCCTTCATTTTAATCTTGGCTAATGTAATTATGATGTGCCTTGGTGTGTTCCTCCTTGGATCCAACTTCTTTGGGACTCTCTGAGCTTCCTGGACTTCCTGGAAGTCTGTTGCCTTTGCCAGATTGGGGAAGTTCTCCTTTATTATTTGTTCAGATAAGTTTTCCACTTGTTGCTGTTCCTCTTTCCCTTCTAGTACCCCTATAATTTGGATGTTGGAACGTTTAAAGATGTCCTGGAGGTTCCTAAGCCTCTCCTCATTTTTTTGAATTCTTGTTTCTTCCTTCTTTTCTGTTTGGTTGTTTCTTTCTTCCTTCTGGTCCACTCCCTTGATTTGAGTCCCAGTTTCCTTTCCATCACTATTGGTTTCCTGTGCATTTCCCTTCATTTCAATTAGTTTAGCCTTCATATGTTCCTCTAATTTGTGGCTAAAATCAACCAATTCTGTGAGCATCCTGATGATCAGTGTTTTGAACTGTGCATCCGAAAGGTTGGCTATTTCTTGGTCGCTTAGAATTATAGGCTCTGGGGCTTTGAGCTGTTCTTGAGTCATAATGTTTGGTCTGTTCGCACCCGTTATGTTTGAGGGGCGGAGCCTTAGGTGTTCACCAGGGCCGGGTGACCCAAGTCGATGGGTTGTGACGCTGTATGTGGGGGCGGGGTCAGAGAGGGGGAAAAAATGGTGCTTTGCTCCTCTCCGTGCTCTCTCTCAGATTTCTGTCCCCTCTGCGGCTTTCCACAAGCAAATTGGGCCCTTCTGGTGCTGGTTCCCAGGTGTGTGGGCCCGTGTACTCTCCAGGACCCTGTGGGTCTCTCCAATGAACTCTCTGTGAGCCTAGGAGCCTCTCCTGGCCCCTCGACCCTGAGAAAGTCTTTCCAGTTGGTGCTTTCAGGCTCTAATTCCCGTCGCTGGGGCCCTAGCCTGAGTGGTCTGTCTCACTGTTCACTCCTTCGCTTGGTTTATCTGCATGCGAATGTGTGACTGCAGTCAGCCAGCCGCCTTGCGCCCTCACTGGGTCCGCCTGTCCCTGCTCCATGCCTGGGATCCACCAACCGCCTCCACCTCTGCTCCTGGGTCCGTTGGACCTAACGATCTTTCCAGCCCTACCCGCTCCGCTGCTGACTCCACCCCTCTTACCCGTCTGGCTGAGTGGTTCGTTGCTGTCGGACTTCTGTATAGTTCAATTTTCACTGTTTTGGCTGCGTTTTTGTTTCTAAAACTTCACTGTCTTTAAATTTAGTTGTGAGGGGCCACGGTATTTCCACCTACGCCTCCATATTGGCTGGAAGTCCCCATATTATTATTATAGTATAGAAATTATTAGCCCTGGCTTGAGTGGCTCAGTGGATTGAGTCCCGGCATGCAAAGCTGGGGCTTGCTGGTTCTATTCCCAGTCAGGGCACATGCCTGGGTTGCTGGCCAGGTCAGGTCCCTAGTGGGGGGCATGCCAGAATCAACCATACATTGATGTTTCCCTCCCTCTCTCTCTCCCCCTCCCTCCCCCTCTCTCTAGAAAGTAAAATCTTAAAAAAAATAAATTATTAGTACAGAAAATAGTATTAGTACTGTTATTACTGGTGCAATTTTTCAGAAAACTGAGTCTTAGAGAGGTTAAGCAAAGTCACCTAAGGTTACAGAGTTAGCAGTGGAGCTAGCTGAATTCACTCAGCTGCTAACCATCAAGCAATACTCATTCTCTGCACCCCCAGTGGCCCCCCAGGGCAGGGGATGAGTGTGGGAGGAAGGCAGAGGGGAATGTGAGCTGGAGCAATGAGAATATCACAGTGACAGAATGAGAAGGAACTCGGGTATTTTCTAGTGACTTAGGTCCAACAGAAAAATGGAATTAACCTAGGAAGTATTCCCACATCCTGTGGCCTGAAGAAAAGTGAAAAGTTAGAAACAAGTTGGAACAATGTTGCATTTAAGCTAAGCTCGAGGAACAGGTATCAAAGTCTAGATTTTACACTAAGCTATTTATTTTGCTTTTGACAGTGATGTTGAATTATATTACGTTATGGTTACCTTTATGGTTACTTTATTGCTCGATGAATAAGTCCAGCTCTCCGTCCCAGAGGTCAAGGAGCATGGACAGAGCACAGGCTGGGATCTGCTTTGGGCACAATGCCTGGGGCAGAAGTAATACGGGAGGGGAGGGGCCCTGTCCAAGTGAGGCTGTGGGGAAGCCCAGAGCTGGCCTGGAAGAATTGGGCTGGATGAAGTTGGATCCACAGTGGAAGCAGAGTGGTACGTGTGCATCTTCCAGTAGAGATCACTGGAGTTCACATTGAGAAAAGTTGACCAAGAGTTCAGCTGCAAGTACGACTAGGGGCATGACTGCACTCAGGGTGTTAATGGGAACTTAAGCAACAGTTCCCAAACTCAACACAGCTGCACCACCTCTTCAGAGCAGAGCAGAGAGAGCTATAGGACATGTTTCAGTCCTGTCCCCCTCAGGGGAATGAGTCACCTCCCTCTACCAGAGGAGTGAAATGCTCTGTCCATATCTCTCCTAGGTCCACACCTCTAGGTGGAATCTTCTGCAGCCCTAGATGGAGTGGGTAGGAGACAAAGGGGGCGGGGACAGAAGTGGACTGGGACAGAGTCAGAGCAGAGGGGCAGGGGAGGGGGGAGTGCTTCCAGCGGAAGGGCTGGTGACCCAGACTTGCCCTTGGAGCCAGCTTTGCCCCTCCTTTGGAGGGGCTGGAGATTATGCTGGAGAGATCAGGGCTCCCGAATGGAAGGGGGATTGGGATCCATAGATGAGAGAGGTAAGGTTAGAAGTTTGGGGCAGATGAGGTAGCATTTGTTTTGGTAAAGAGATTTCAGAATTTGCTGGGAACAGAAAAGACTTGCCAGAGCCCTGTGGGACTGAGAAGTAGTTTGTGGGTGTTTGTGAGGTTGATTCTTACAGTCAGGATTAATGTTCCTACCCTGGGGCTGGTTCTAGACCAATCAAAAGAGTCAAAGAAACAGTGTTAGAGCTGGTCCCCTTCCCTGCCCTTTCCCTGCTCCCACCTGCTGTGGTGTAGCCCTAGGGGGCCTCCGGGCATCCGGGGTGGGCCAGCAGAGGGGAGCCCTTTGTGGACATTCCTGTTAGCTTTAAAATAAACTTTCAAGCCGTTGAGAAAGGTCTTCCCCAAGCCCTTTGCAGAGAGGAAAATCAATCAAAAAGTAAAGAGAAAAATGAACTAAACACTTATAACCATGCTACTCAGGTGAGGTAGGGTGAGGCCAGGTGCAGGTGAAGAGAGAGCAACTGGAAAGAATGTTACAGTTTTGTCACACTCACAGCCCCCCAGGGAGAACCAGCAGCCAAGCAGGGCCACTGAGGGGAAGCACCCTGGTCAGTCAGGCGGCCAGGGGAAAAGGGGAACTGTGGGCAAGAACCTTGTTGTGGTTTCTGTGGGAAGGAGCAGGGGAGGTAGGGTAAGAAGGCTTAGAATTGAGTCATGTGAATAATTTCAGGGGCCTAGGAGCTGCCCCTGGCTGTCTGGTACCTGGCCCTAGGGAGGCTAGAGTGGGTCTCTGGCGGCCCAGAGTGTGAGAGACCGGAAGGGGGTGTGGACTTGACTGGCTGCTCAAGAAAGCAGAACTGACTGGCCTCTTGCCAGGCCCTCCAAATTTTGGCAAGAGGCATGTTCAAACAAACAAACAAACAAAAACAAAACTATATTACACCTTGTGAACATAGGAATGAATACCTCATTTGCATATGTTAAGGGACATAAAACTGGGAACCTATAAAATTCTCCCCACCTAATTTACACTTGCAGAATTCAAAGCCATTATTTATTTATCTTTAGAGGGGAAGGGAAGGGAAGGAGAGAGGAAGAGAAACATCAATGTATGGTTGCTTCTTGTGCATCCCTGGCTGGGAACTGGCCCCTGCCGGGAACTGGCCTGCAACCCAGGCATGTGCCCTGACTGGGAATCGAACCGCAATCACCTGGTTTGCAGGCCTGCGCTCAATCCAGTGAGCTACACCAGCCAGGTCCTGTCCCTTATTTGCATTCGAGAGTTTGTATTTCAGCCTTCGGTAAATGGTTGTCTCTGTTCCTCGGGAAAGGGGCTGGAAACCTATCTGCCTGGAAGCCACAGCTTCCTCCCATCATCCTTAGAGAAGGGAGGGGTGCAGGTCAGGCTATGAGGCTCTGGTCAGTAGAATAATGGCTTTCCCAAAGATGTCCACATCCTGCCCCCTGAACTCGTGAATGCTACCTTATGTGGTCAAAGGCAATTAAGGTTGCAGATGTACTTAAGATCGCTAATCAGTTGATCTGGAGATGGGGCCATCTATTCAGAGGAGTTCTTCAGAGGGAAAGAGGGAGGCAGAGAGAGCAATGACCTGGGAAAACAGCTTGACCTGCTGTTTCTGGCTTTGAAGAGGGAGGGAGTGGCCACATGCCAGAGAATAAGGGCAGCCTCCAGGAGCCAGAAAAGACAAGGAAAAGGAGCTGTTTTTAGAGCCTGCAAAGGATGCAGAGGGCTGTATTTCAGCCCAGTGAGACCTATACTGGACCTCTGACGCACAGAACTGTAAGAGAATCAATTCGTGCTGCTTTAAGCAACCACATTCATGCTTTAAAAAAAAAAATGGCAACAGCAGGAGTAGTAGAGAGGCTGAGAGGGGTTTAACTGTCCTTGAGTGACAGATTTCCCCTACTGAGATCCACTCTCCTGTACCTCTTGCCGCTAATCATATTTAATACCAAAGATTTGTTCTTAAACAGAAATGATTGTCTAAGGGACATCCAGTAACGTGCAGAATCTCTGAGAGGGCCGTAGACCAGGCTTTGGAACACAGCCAAGAATGATGCCCAGCCGTGCTATGGGGCTGCTGTTCTAAAACATTTTTAAACGTCTATTTATTGGCTTTGAAAATAGCAGGAAAAGAAAAACAGCAATAATGTGTGCTTCATAGGACAGTCACCACTGGGAGCCACCAGGGCTCAGTCCTGCTGAGGACTATCTGGGAAAGGGTACAAGCTTCCCAGCGGTCTCATCAGAGGAGGGGGAGACTGGGGCTCGTTTCCACCACCTCCTTCCCCCATCAGTTGACCATGAGGGAGTCAAGTGCCTTAGTATGCAGGCTGTACCTCAGCACGAGTATTTTTTAAAGATTTTATTTATTTTTTGAAAGAGAGGAGGGGAGGGAAAAAGAGAGAGAGAGAGAGAAACATTAGTGTGTGGTTGCCTCTCACACATCCCCTATTGGGGACCTGGCTGGCAACCCAGCATATGCCCTGACTGGGAATCGAACTAGTGACCCTTTGCTTTGCAGTCTGGCGCTCAATCCACTGAGCCACACCTGCCAGGGCTAGCACCAGTATTAGCAAACTCCTTTGTGCCAGAGAAAGTCCTCCGACAGGGAAGCAGAGAGATACGTCACTTGAGGTGTAAATTCTTCAGTGTGGCAGAACCTGTGACCCACAGCTGTGGGCCAACTCCAACATGGGTTGAGGGGATATGGCTTAGGTCATCAACAGTATCTGCTGCAACCCTTCTGAAGAGTGACTGCTAAGATGTTGCCACCACTTTCCGTCTCTCTCCACACACCCACGTACACAGCAAACACAGCATTTCTCGTGCGCAGGGCACTGTGCATCTATCAAGTCCTTGAGTCTCCATAATGACCCACTGGGTGTGTTTCAAATAGCTGTGGTGCTTGTGGTACTTTTATTTTATTGAAATGATTCCAGAGTGTGTTGGAATGGTTCAATTTTAAAATCTCATTACACCAAAAAGTAAAAAATAAAAATAAAATAAAGTATCATTACACCAGAAATAACATCTTTTATGATTATTTGAACTTACGGTGAAAATTTTAGATGCTGACTTTAAAATGCACATGGGTTCATTTCGCTTAGCATAATGTTCTCCAGATGCATCTGTACTGTCTGTCACAAAGGGTAAAGTTTTCATCTTTTTTATAGCTGAGTAGTATTCCCTTGTGTAAATGACTCACATGAAATAAGCCAGTCAGAGAAAGACAAATACCATGGGACTTCACTCATATGTGGAATCTAATGAGCAAACAGAACTAACATGCAAAATAGATACAGATTCTCATAGAGGGAGAGTAGGATGACAGCTAAGGTGGGGAGGTGAGAGGGTGGGGGGACTGAGCAAAAAGGAAACAGGACTCATGGACCTGGACAACAGGGTGGTGATTGCTGAGGGGAGAGGGTGTAAGAGGACTAAATGGTAATAGAAAAAAATACAATAAAAAATTTAAAATAAAATAAAAATTAAAATATATATGGGGGTGGATAGCTTTGCAAAGCTCTTTCTGCAGGTAAGTAGCCAGAGTTTGTGAACGACCCTCTAGACTTTTGCAGGTGAGTCTTCCTGGGGGCTGTGCTCAAGGTCACTGAAGAGGTTGGTGAGGATGGGGTGGGCAGGCTGCAGGAGTGTGTGGTGAAGCAGCCAGAAGAGCTCCCGTCAAGTCGTCCTGAAAGAATCCTTCGAAATAACTTAAAGGGAAATCAAAAGGAGAGACTTTAAACAGAAAGTGAGTTCAGCTCACTGAAGGTCCGGATGGATGAGCACTGGATCCCCAGGCTGTGCTCCCAGCCTCCTGGTTCGTCCCTCCCACAGATGCCATCCCAACCTGTCATCTCCCCTTTCATATCAATTTGATTTTCGGATGGTTGTCTCCTCCTTAATGTCAAACTCTAGGTGTTAAACTTACTCTATGATCTATATAGCAATGTGAAAAAAAGAGATTTGCTCTACTTACCAGGAATGCATGAAGAAAGCAAACACTTTTTTTTCCTCCTAGGGAACCAAACGAATGTCATAGCAGCAGCTTCATGGTGCGTTGAGGACACAAAATGAGCTGGGACGTGGATCTAAGATTGTGCTGACAGACTAGTGCAAAGGTAAGGCCGCAAACAGTGGTGACAGGAAGCCTACCATATGTGGAAAAGACATGCCTTAGATGTCATTTACCCAAACTGATTTTTACACCCATTCAAATTCGTTAGCTGTAACCCCACCTTTCACCTTTCAGAAATCAACATTCTTTAACTTACAAAGATAAGCAGGTTGGTTCTGTGGTCTCTCTTGAATCTATTTTCTCCAAGGGTGAAACAGAAAGCTTAGAAATGTTGCAAAAGTGCCTCTTACATGTGGTACAATATTCACTTCAGTTCTCTTATTTGGCTATTGTTTTCTTCCAAATGTCCTTGCTTGGCGTGGTAGAAAAAACCTTAATAACGTTTCTCGCTCTGATTCCTTTCTCAGACCTGGTAACAGAGGGGTAAGAGCTTGAGCTTTGAAGCCAGATGGGCATGAGGTTATGGCATCATCAGTTACTAGTTGTGGAGCTCGGCTAGTGTAGGGTCGAGGTGCTGTCCCGTCCTCACAGGGCTGCTGTGAGGAATCAAAACAGCCAGGTGTGCAGAGAGCACAAAGCTCTGGTCCCAGTAAGTGGTGGCCAGTATGACCTTTGTGATCTATAATGTGGTTTCGGAATAGACTGGCTGCAGGCAAAAATCTTATGCAAAAGACTGATACGAATCTTTTGGCTGTTTTTTTTTTCAGTTGCAAAATAAAAAATTGATATTCTGGTTTCAAACCACTACTAGTAGATTTGGCTACTAAAATCATTTATTTATTTATTTATTTTTAAGATTTAAAAAATTATCTTTAGAGGGGAAGGGAAGGAGACAGTGAGAGAAATATCAATGTATGGTTGTCTCTCATGCGTCCCCCCCTGGGAACTGGCCTGCAGCCCAGGCATGTGCCCTGACTTGGAATTGAACCACGATCCCTTGGTTTACAGGCTCACATTCAATCCACTGGGCTACACCAGCCGGGGCTGAAATAATGTAATCAGTTTGATTAACTCTGTAGATAATAAAACATTTACAAACAGCATCTCATTTAATTCTCATGAAAACCTATGAGTCAACAAAAACAAATAGTATTGTACTTCTTCCCACTTAGGGAAGTGAAAATTAACATTAAGGGATATTAAATAACTCTCACTTTTGTTCTCGATTTTCCTCTCTAGGAATGCCCTTAATCCTTTTGCTAAGTACTAAAATGGCACACCTTCATCAGGGCCCATTGTAAACTTTCCTCTGCTCTTTTCAAAGGAAAGGAACTCATTCTTTGAAAACCGTCTACAGCACTTGAATTGTGAACCATGTAATTTAGCACGTTATTACTCTTTCATTTCTTTCCAGTACTGTGTGTGTGTGTGTGTTGTATGTGTGCCTATAAGACATATAAAACACATACATGTAATTTAACTCTGCCCAGCAAGACAAGAAACCCCTCAAACCCAGGGACTGTGCAACTTAAGCAGATTTTGGGTTTTCCTACCCAGCTCCTGTCTCCTTCACAGCCCCAACCCCGAACTGGACTCAGAGCAAGTGCCTGGTATAGACTTGACTGATTCATAGGAAGTTTATCTGAAATGATGGCCTAGGAAGCCCACTGCAGGATAAAAATGGAGACTCACTCCTTAGGGACTATCATCTAAGAAGCAGAACAGAAGCACTGCTGGAGACAGAAATGCAAAAAGCAACCCTGAGCAGGAAGCACATCACTTACATGCAGCTACTAGCACTGGTTCTGGCAAATCCCCGTCTTGCCCCTGTAAGTGTGTGTGACCAGGACATGGCTTTTAAAAAAAACGTTTATTTAAGCTTTATCGTATTTTCTTCCATGGCCATGTAGTCCCCTTTCACCCTCCTCCCAACCAGGTCATGCCGTCGGTCACAGTATCCCCCAGTCACCTCACCGTGGCCCTGTGTAGGTGGGGACGTCCTTCTGTGGCTTTATGACACTCTGTTCTCCCTTCTGCAGTGGCGAGAATTAATTCATTGTCTAGACAATTAAACAAATCTTAAGTGAAGGAAGCTAAATATCAACTGATATTTTTGGAGGAGCTCTTAAATTAGGACAGCTGGGTTTAATGGAAAAATGAGTGTTTCACACCGAGTATCAATTGCATATTGCTGCATACTAAGAATCAGCCTAGACAGAATTTTCCCTTTTATCACAGTTTATATGATTTATAATACAATCAAATAGACATTCCTTAACAGTTCCAAATGGCAAGGTATCACTGGGTTTCTTTTATAACACAAAATTCCAGACATTTCCCAACAATTCCAGTCACCAGGATTCCTACCTCCCGGACTATTGTTTCTCACACAGTGAAGAAGACCCGCTCCTGATGACTGTCAAGTTCTGGTATGGTCATGGCTGTCGGGTGGATACATCTCAGGCCTTGAGGTGCATAGGAATCGATCAGGAATCTGGTTAAAAGGTCAGGTTCTGTTTCATGCATCTGGTGTGGGACCCATGAGTCTGCATTCTAACGCAGAAGTGGTACTGGTATGCCTGATCTATAGACTATGCTTCAGGTAACAATGTATTGGAGTTGGGGCTCAGTGGAATGACAGGTATCCTGAAGATTGACCAAAAATTCTTTCTTTAAGACTTCATTTATTTATTTTTAGAGGGGGAAGGGAGGGAGAAAGAGAGGGAGAGAAACATCAATGTGTGGTTGCCTCTCACATGCCATACTGGGGGCCTGGCCAGCAACCCAGGCATGTGCCCTGACTGGGAATCGAACCGCGAGACCTTTTGGTTTGTAGTCTGGTGCTCAATCCACTGAGGTACACCAGGCAGGAGGCCAGAGATTCTTGTGTGAAAGCAGATGTGGGGGTCAGTAAAGTCTTTTTTGAAATTTTTTATTGATTATGCTATTATAGTTGTCTCAGGTTTATCCCCTTTGCCCTCCTCCACGTGGTACCCCCCTTCCCTCCAGCAATCCACTCCCTTAGTTCATGTCCATGGGTCATGCATGTAAGTTCTTTGGCTTCTCCATTTCCTATACACTCCTTGATATCTCCCTGTCTATTTTGTACCTACCAATTTCTACTTCTTAATCCTTGCACCTTTTCCCCCATTTCCCTCCTCCCTGCTCCCAGCTGATAACCCTCCAAATGATCTCTGTATCCCATGATTCTGTTCCTGTTCTGCTTGTTTGCTTAGTTTGTTTTTTAGATTCAATTTTTGATAGGTATGAATTTGTTACCATTTTAATGTTCATAGTTTTGATCTTCTTTTTCTTATTTAGTTCCCTTTAACACCTCATATAGTAACGGTTTGGTGATGGTGAACATTTTTCACTTTACCTTCCCTTGGAAGCACTTTATCTGCCCTTCCATTCTAAATGACAGCTTTGCTGGATAGAGTCATCTTGGATGTAGGTCCTTGCTTTTCAACATTTTGAGTCCCTCCTAGTCTGCTAAGTTTCTTTTGAGAAATCAGCTGACAGTCGTATGGGAACTCCTTTGTAGGTAACTCTCTGCTTTTCTCTTGCTCTTTTTAAGATTATCTCTTTATCTTTAAACTTTGGCATTTTAATTATAATGTGTCTTAGTGTATCCCTCTTTGGGTCCAACTTATTTGGGACTCCGTGCTTCCTAGGCTTGTATGTTTATTTCCTTAACCAAATAAGGGAAGTTTTCCTGCATGATTTTTTCAAATAAGTTTTCTATTTCTTGCTCTTCCTCTTCTCCTTCTGGCACCCTTTTGATTTGGATGTTGGTACATTTGGAGATGTCCCAGAGGCTCCTTATTCTAACCTTATTTGTTTTAATTCTTTTTTCTTTTTGCTCTTCTGATTGAATGCTTTTTTTCTTCCTTATGTTCTAAATCGTTGATTTGATTCTTGGCTTCATCCCATCCACTGTTGTTTCCCTGTAGATTTTTCTTTATCTCATTTAATGCAACCTTCATTTCTGCCTGCAACTTTTTTATGCTGTTGCAGTACCCAATGATTTCTTTGAGCATCCTGATAACCAGTGTTTAGAACTCTGCATCTGATAGGTTGTTTATCTTCATTTCATTTAGTTCTTTCCCTGGAGTTTTGTTCTGTTCTTTCATTTGGGCCATATTTCTTTGTCTCCTCATCTTGGCAGCCTCCCTGTGTTTATTTCTGTATATTAGAAAGAGCTTCTTTGACTCCCTGTCTTAGTAACACGGCCTACAGTAGAAAAGGCAACTGTAAATTTTGTGAGGTAGAGCCTTAGATAATCACCAGGGTGAAGCAACCAGTTGTACCGCTTTGTAGCTCTGTGTAGGGGAGGACTCAGAGAGGGGACAGTGCTGCTGCCTGGCCTCTGGAGACTGCACTGGAGGAAGTTGTCTCCTGGCACTCACCCTCTTGCCAGTCACTTCATTTTCTCCCCTTCTCTCCATATGCCACTTGTGCCCTCAGCTGTTGTCCTGGTGCTGAATCCCAGAGGATATGGGTCTGTGTGAGTCCTAAGTCCATTGTGGGCCCTTTAACTGAAGTCTCTTGAGAATCCCACAGTGTCTTCCACCACTACAACCCTCACTGGTTTTTACAGCCAGGAGTTACGGAAACTTACCTTCTTGGCACTGAAACCCTTGGCTGGGTCGTCTGGTCTGGGGCTGGGATCACTTGCTTCTGAAATATCTTCCCAATTTTTATCCACCACACGTGAATGTAGGACCACCCATTCTGCCACCTCTCCGTGCCTCTCCGCATCTCCGCCTCTCCTACCTGTCTGGATGAATGTGGCATCTTTAAATATTTGCTTGTTGGACTTCCATACAGCTTGATTTTCTGACAAATCTAGGTGATATTTGTTTTGTAGTCTAGTTGTAACTTTTCCTGTAGTTGTGCATGGAAGCAAAGTGTGTTCACCTATGCCTCTATCTTCCAGAAAAGTCTTTAAATCCTAGGTGTCCCACTTTAAAGGCAGGATAAACTGGGGAAGACTTGAGTTTTTGAGGGGAAAAATGGGTAGCAGATCTTCCTCCTCCTCTTCCTCCTCTTTCTTCTTGCCTGATAGAGACCAGGAAGTCAATGTGTTGATACTCTTCCTTTCTGTCATCAGTCTTATCTCTGTGTCTAACTAGCTGTGTGACCTTAGGTGAATCAATAGAAATGTTGGAATAACCAATGAATATATACTACACGTGATCTGTATGGTACCTGGTCCTGGTGCACCTCAGTGCCTTTAGCCCCAGCAGTCCTTAAAAACCATGTTATTGAAAAAAAAACATGTTATTGTCGGTCAGAGCTTGTTTGTTGCCTGGAATGCTTTAATGTGGGACCACCATCCTGTCCAAGAACTTGTCATTCATTGTATTATGTAGACACTGATAGAGCGTGTAAGACAAGCTGTGATTGTAGACCTCTGCTATCATTTAGAGTAGGAACTTTAGGTTCAAAGAGGAGGAGCCCCTGAATCTCAGAATTGGAAGGATGGTAGCTTCTTAAGGTGCACTAGGCAATGTCTATTGCCTGGGAGCTCTCCCTGGTGCTGCTTACGGCTTCCCCCAAGTCTGCTTTCCTACATGATGGTCTCTTGAATTCGTTCTCTTTGTCTAAAACATCCATCTAAATTCTTGCTGGTAAATATGCCCTACTTGGACTTTTCTCTTGACTTTATCCTGTATTTATTGCTGGCCAATATCTGGAGCCTTTAGTCTTGCCTGCAAAAAAGTATTGAGCTCTTTAAGCTCTCTTTGTAGGGATGGATTTTTTTAAACCATTAAATTCTATCTATCTATCTATCTATCTATCTATCTATCATCTCTGCTTTAATTTGACATTCTTTCTACCCATATCTTCATAAAAAAATAAGGCAGAGGCACATAGTATTGTCTGCATGTAGTAAGTGTTAATGTACTTTGTAAAATTTGCATAACATTTATGTAAAATAAAATTAACTGTTTAAAAGTGTACAGTTCAGTGGCATTTAGTACAGTCATTGTTGTACAACCACCACCTGTATCTAGTTCCAAAAAAACATTTAATGTGTACCTTTTGAAAGCTGTATGGAAGCAAAGATTACTTGGGTGATTCAGAAGAAATTTTTGTCACTTACTGTATTTACGACACAATTTATTGAGTCTTAAAATTGTAAATCTCTTAACTACATGAATACTTTTCACTTTGTTTTGTATTTGCTTGTGCAGTAATAACAATACAAATAATGATAATATCAGCTATTATTCATGAAATGCCTACTGTATGACAGATACTTCACATATATTTTCCTACTTAAGCTTCAGAGCAACCTAATGAAATAACTATTATTAATAATATTTGACAGAAAAGAACACTGAAGCTCAGAGAATTTAATTAACTGCCCAGAGCCACATAGCTATCAAGTAGCAGAGCTGAGGCTTAATCCAGGGCAGCCTGACTCCAGGTACTTGACCTCTTAATCACAACAAAACAATGCTTCATGTGGACACAGTGTGAGTTACACTAAACTCTCAGCAAGCAAAAAAAAAAAAAAAGGGTATATGCAAACTCAAGATTAAATACACAGAAAAAAGAATGAAAATTAGCTAACAAAACACCAGAAATCTTCACCAAACTGTTCAAAATTAAGGAGTTCTTGTTGAAACTTTTTCATATAACATAAGGAATTTATATTTAACTGTCTGTCAAGATTTTAAAATCCCTACTTACAACTAATATCTCCTTTCTCTTGCATCACAGATTTCTCTCCCTTTGCTGAATCACTAGTAGCAAAAAAGAAACCTGCTCTAATGTCTTCTGTTAAAAAACAAAAACAACATAAAAAAACGAAACAAAACCACCCTTGCTTCTACATCATACCTCTCTGGCTCCCTTCCCATTTTTCTGCTCCTCTTCACTGCGTGGTGTATGGTCCCCGCTTCTTCACTCATCTCCCATCTTTTCCCCAACCTGCTCCAATAGAGGTCATGTCCCCATGACTCCCCTGAAAGAGACGTTTAAAGGTCACTAATGACCTCCAGTTGCCAAATCCATTACTTACTTTTTAGGCCTTAACTTCTGAAACTTTTCAGCAGCCTTGGACTCAGCTGGCCATTGGGTCAACACTTTCTTTCAAAGTACCCTTCCACCTTCTAACTGTTGTCACCCTCTCCTCACTCCCTTTCAACCACACAGGGTCCTCCCTCTCAGTCTCCTTCCCTGGTTCTTGGTTCCGATTCCAGGCATCTGGGTCCTCCCTTTCTGCCCAAGGCTTGGTTCTGGGACCCATGCTATTCCACAGCTGCCTATCTTCCCTAGGTGATCTCATCTAGTCCCATGGCTTTAAGTGTTCCTCCTATAAGCTAATGCCAATCAAATGACATCTGTTCAGACCCTCCCTTAAACTTTATGTGCGTAGTTTCAGCAGCCACCTTGATATTTCTTCTTAGAGATTTAACAGGCATTTTATACTTCCCATGTCCAAAATTGAGTTCTTGATTCGTGCTCCTAAACTTGCTCTTTCCACAGAGTTCTCCATCTCATAAATGGCTTCATAATTTACCCAGGTGCTCAGATTAAAATAACAATAATGGCAACCACCACCTTGATTTCTCTTTTCTCCATCCCCAACTAACTCCTGACAAGTTGGCTTAAATCTACCTTTACATTATATCCAAAATTAGTCGACGTCTATCTATCCCCACCCCACCATAACCGTTGTAATCCAAGCCATTCTCTGTACTCCCTACTACAGTAGCCTTAAATCTAGTTTGTCTGCTTTTTCTTATGCCCTCCTGTAACTTATTCTGAAAACAGTCACCAGAGCACATCAGATCAGGTTATTCCCCTGCTTAAAACTCTCCTTTGGTTCTCATTTCAGATAAAACCAAGATGATTACTATGTCTTTCAAGCTTCTACATACACTGCCCTCTACATTCATGTAGTTCCCCTCTCTCTCTCCCTTTCATTCTATAAATTTTACTTATTTACTTATTTTTAGAGAGAGGGGAAAGGAGGGAGAAAGAGAGGGAGAGAAACATCAATATGATAGAGAAAGGTCGAGAAATATCGATCTATTACCACTCATGCATGTCCTGACTGGGGGCCAAACCCAAAACTCAGGCGCATGTGCCCTGGACAGAAATTGAACCAGTGACCTTTCGCTTTTCAGGGTGATGCCCCACCAACTGAGCCACACTGGTCTGAGCACTCTCCCGCTCATACTAAGCTTTACCACACCAACCTTCTTTTTAATCCCCGTATCTGAGTATGCCAAGCCCCTTCTTTACTGGCTGTTCCTTCTGCCTGTAATTCATTTCTCCTAGATTTGTACGTGGCTGACTTCAGATCATCCAGGAGTCAGTCAAACATCCCCCCCTTCTTTGAGAAGTTCATGCTAACCATCCTTTCTGAACTATCCACCAAGCTCTGTATCAGTCACTATCATATGGTATTTTTTGTTTTCTCCATGATCCTCATTGTATCTAAAATTGCTTTGCTTACTTGTTTATCTTCCCCACTTAAAATATAAGCTCCATGAGGGCATAGACAATATTAACCCTGTACCCCTCATGCCTAAAATAGTGCCTGACACAGTCTAGCTGCTCAACAGGTGGGGGAATTCAGGCTCAAAAAAGAAAAAAAAAAGCCTAAATAACTTGCCCCAAATCATCCTGTTACTAAGACATGAATACAAAATTTGAATCCAAGCCCTAGCTGGTGTAGTTCAGTGGATTGAGCATGGGCCTGCGAATAAAAGGATCGTGGTTTGATTCCCAGTCAGGGCACATACCTGGGTTGCAGGCCAGTTCCCAGCAAGGAATACATTAGAGGCAACCATACATTGATGTTTCTCTCCCTCTCTCCTTCCCCTCTAAAGATAAATAAATAAAATATAAAAAAATAAAAATCATTATTAAAAAATTTTTTGAATCCAACTCTTGATGCTGAATCCTAGGGTCCTTCTATTATATGATAATTCATGTAATACATATGTTATATAAAAAGATCACCTGGCTTTTTGTTATTTATAATTGTGAGATAATAGAAAATATATATTGGTCTCTGTCCTTGGTTCCTGGCATAGAGTTCCTAAAATCTTTGTGATTTCTGAAGCGATAAAAATGCTAGTGGCATCTATTGTTCTAACATATTTGGTCTTTGACCCCAATTCCTGCTACAGGGCTCCTGAAACCCTTGAAATTTCCTGGGCTCTAGGCGTATCTTGGTCTAATGTGGTGGCTCTGGGTGTACTCCAGGATAAGGGCTAGTCACCAGAAAGAACAATCCGTAATTAGAAGCTTGGAATTTTCAACTCCAACCCCCACTCTTTTGAGAAGGGAGGAGGTTTGAAAATAGAGTCAGTGATTGTCTGTGCCTGTGTCGTACAACCCCCATGAAAATCCCCAAAGGATGGGGTTCATGGAGCTTCTGGACTGGGCTCAAGAGGGGCTGCTGGGAGGATGGGGCACCTGGAGAGGTCGCTGAAGCTCCGTGCACCGTCCCACACACCTTGCCCTGCACATCTCTTGCATCTGGGTGTTCACCTGTTTCCTTTAATATATCCTTCTAAAATAAACCAATGAACATAATTAAACTCTTTCATTGAGTTCTGTGAGCTGATCTAGCAAGTTCATCAAACCCAAGCAGGAGGTCACGGGGACCTCTGATTTATATTGGTCAGAAGCACAGGTGACAACCTGTGATTGGCATCTGGAGTGGCGTGGGGCCAGTCTTGTGGGACTGAGTCCCCAACCTATGGGATCTGACACTATCTCCAGGTAGGTAGTATCAGAGTTAAGATAAATTACAGGACACCCAGCTGATGTCATGGAGAACTTGCTTAGTGTCGGGAAAACCCTCCACACGTCAGGTGACTGGAAGTGTCAGCAGTGAGTGTTCAGTGTGAATAAAAAAAGAAAGCCTTACAGGAAAGAAGAACATAGGTGGGAGGGGGAAATGAGTGGTTATTCCTTAGACAATAACACTCATAAAAAACTAACTCAAATGGATTTTTAAAAAAAAATTTTCTTGCTCTAAAACATCATTATAGTTATTATATTAAACACACACATAGCACTTTAAATAAATAGGCTACATATCAGAAAATATTTTTGTATTGATACATTTTACTTCAACTATTCTATTTTGAACAAGCTAAAACAGAAAGAAGAAGCCATATACTGATTTTTTTGTCAGACATTTATTAAAATATATTTGGAACAATTTACTACTCAGCCACTGGTTTTATGTTCCTTTGAACAAAATTAGTTTTTAAATTAGTGTCTTCAGTCCTCTAAAAGGTTTCATAATGCCATTCTCAAGTGGAAGAATTGCCGTTTGCTAACCACACATTTTAAATGTGCCCAAAATAGAAATGCAAAAATCGTGCTCTAGAAAGAAAGGCAGTGATAAGAGTCTTAAATAAATAACCTGAGGATTTTCAAAATAATAGGTACATGTACTTTAAAAGTACACTATGATTTTATTCTCAGAACTCTGGGTTTTTCTGGTAACTTTTTGTATCAAAGAAATACATGTACTTAGTTTATAAAGTCAAATATGCTTACACTGATGTTTCTTGATCTCTCACTGTTGGGCATTATCTATTGTCTTCCCACTGGGGAACATGAGGACTTAGCTTTCTTAGATGCTTCAGTCTGCCTTCTGCCACACACACCTCTTCTCCCCTTGTCTTCTGAATCATATGACATAACAATGTTTGATTAACGTTTACATTATGTCTATTGTTCATAGCTGAGTCGAGTGTGATTGTACAAATTTTTTAATTCTTGGTATTAATAATCACCTCTTTTGGATATTGCTTGGTTTGTTTCATACCACTCCCTGATTCATCTACAAACTTTCCGAATGAACTATAATTCCCCTCACTATGGTCAAACAGGGGCAATCTGACTCCACTCCTCTCTGCTCCCTTTCTCGGGGACATCCTCACTGTGGTGGCCTACCTATTGCTTCAGTCTGCACTGGGTGCTCTCCATGAGGCCTGGGGATATCAGTCTTGGGTTTCCTCTTATCATACTCCTGAGAATGCCCTTTGCTATTACCTTGGAGTGGCTCTTCCACTTTCTGGACCCATGTTTACTTCTTTTGGGTTTACATTCTCAATACAATACCATTATTCTTATTTTCTCCCCTTGGGACAAGGTCAGACTCTTCCTTGGGAAAGGAAATGTCTAACTGATTATGTTAAGGTTTAGGTACTGGGTGTGCTTGGGTTTTAAACTTAAAGTGAATTGGCAATAATTTGGTATTTGTCACTGAGACCTAACCGGGAAAGGTGTTCTGACTTTTAAGCACTGGAATCACCAAGTTGTGTCTCCATGTGTAAAATAAAATTGTTGCGCCAATATTAATTGGTTGCTCACTGATCTGACTGGATTTGGAAGAAAATGCGCCAGGAAAGGCTGAGCCCCAGCTCCTGGTGTAAGAGACCTGAGCAGAGATACTCATCAGGGACCAGGCCACATCTTCTCCTGATGCTCAGGGCAGGGTGGGCAGATGGAAGAAAGACTCTTAGAGGGTAGAACCCAGGTGGCGTGTGGTGAGACGAGGGAAGTGGAAGTCTTCTTTATTCTGGCGATGCTTTGAAATCTGATGGTTCATGACAATAAACCAAACAACTACAAGTGGGGGCCAGATAATTGTCTGGTGCTGGTAGTCACTGATTCCACAGTCATGGCTGGCTACATTCATCCTCAGAGAGGTTCACTGTGAGAGGAGTGACTTCACCTGGCAGTGGGAGGAGGGAGGACGGGCCAGTGATGTCATTGCTACCTACGGCACCGGCACCGCACCGAATGCAGAAGCCTTTCCCTTTTTAAGGGCCAGAGTGTTTACTTAACTGGTTGAGTCACATAGGTGGGGCAGGAAGGATTCAGATAAATGAGGCAGAAGCCAGACTGTGACAATCTCAGTCCTTGTTCTTGAAGAAGAGAGTTCTTATCATTTGTGTTACACGCAGCCAAATGATCCAGGAAATCAGGAAGTATACATATGTTGACTAGGAGATGGTTTTGAAAGAGATGGTTTTGGGGTGTGGCTGATACCAGAAGGGTAGAATTGTTCCAAGACAGGCAACATCAGTAACAGGGTGAGGAATGAGCCAACCAGATGAATTGCCAAGTTCTGTTCCATGAACAAGATAAAATAGTTGAGCCAATACTAATTAGACCTCCATTCTTCTGATTGGGTCTTGGGATAAAGTAATAACATTTTCCCTATATTCAATAATAAATAACACTAAAATAGTAACTAAAATGCTACTCTAAGCCTTTTTACATGAATGGGTGCCTTTGATTTTTGGTGCCTCATTAGCACACAATGAGGTAGACACTACATTATTGCCATTTTTACAGATAAAACTAAGTCAGAGAGAGGTTAAGTGACTTGCCTAAGCACATATCAATAGTTCCCAGCAACTTCACAGCATGGTCCTTCTAAGGAAAAAGAAAAATGTCAAAGTTATTATTCTAAGGGGAAGAGAAAGCTATTTCCTGAGTGTGTAGTGATGATATCCTACTACATGACTATGTGGAGCTCCAGGTTTTGATAGAAAATCCTACAGCCCATTCCCATTGCTTTGGGAAATCTGTTATATGTGCATGAAGATGATTAAAGTGTATCCAAATGTTGGAGAGGAAACAAAAAGAAATACTTGATATTTCTCATTTAAGAGCAACTGCATAATATTAATTTTATTTTAAGTGCAAAATGTGTGTGCCTATTAATGAAGATTTTAAAATATGTATATATCACTCCATATACTTTTTGCTGGCAAGCTAACACTCATAAAGAACTAGCTTCAGTCTCATTATTCAAAGAGATGCTCAAATCCTAAAACAGTTTCGACTCTGTATATTTCAAAATAAAAATTCTTATCTGATTCATTTGGAAGATTACACTAAATCTTTTAAAAAAGATTTTGTCTATTTATTTTTAGAGAGGGAAAGGGAAAAAGAGAGGGTGGGAAACACCAACGGGTGGTTGCCTCTCTCACTCGCTCCCCACTGGGGACATGACCCACAACACAGGCATGTGCCCTGACTGGGAATCGAACCAGTGACCCGTTGCTTTGTGGGCCCGTGCTCAATCCACTGAGCCACATCAGTCAGGGCAAATACCACTTCTGACCTATACAAGCCTGGTTGCTGACCTCATGGATTCCCTGTACATCATACCTTCATGACTAGTGGTTGTCCTGAGACACAGGGAGGACCACAACTCAGCTGTGTAATAAATCACTTCAAAAAATTCTCCTCAGTATCTAGCACAATATACGGCACCGGCTATTCGTGCTTAATGACTGGCTGGTGAATAGTATGACAGCAGGAGGTTTACAGAAATTGCTCTCTGTGATGGAGTTTTTTGTAAACTTTGTGAGTATAAAATACTTCGTGATCAATCATAGCTTTTATTTAGTATTTTATTTTTTATTATCTTTTTCCATTATCATTTGTCCCCCTTATACCCCCACCTCCCCCAATCCCCGCACTGTTGTCCATGTCCGCGAGTGCTTTTTCCTTTTTGCTGGATCCCTCCACCCCCGGACCGCCACCCCCAGAAAATCATAGCTTTTAAATTAAGGTATACAAAAAAATCCATTTCCTGTAATGAGTCATTATCAAGTGATTCCAGAAAAACTGCTCGTTGAAATTTCTTCTACAGCAATACTGTACGAGTTGGAAAACCATAGGCTTAAATCATTGTGTACTAAATTTCATTCCCTCAGATTCAGAACAAATCACCTGGAAAGGGAACAAAAGTCAGAAGCAGGCAGTCAGGGGTCTGATACAAGGCTCGTGTGAAACTTAGGGATTCTTACTGAGGAATTCAGCTTGAAAGCACTACAATTATGTGTCTTCCTGCTCATGAATCTTTTTTTTAAAATTGTGGGTTTTACATATATAAATTGGTATGACTTTTTTGAGAAGGAAATGAAAGCCAACCTCAATAGAAGGGTGCGTATAGGTGACATTGGTCCCTCACCTCCCAGCTCCTTTCCTTCCTTACCCTTGAGAGCTTTGGAGTCTTATGGCAAGTAAAGCATCGAAGTTATGCATTGAAGGCTGGCAGAAGTACCAGGAGGGTGTATACTGTTTTATCAATGTTCTACTCTGAGGAATAGAAGGATCTGATCCACTGTCACCCTCCTAGGAGCCTTGGCATTCTGACAAAAGGAGGGGTGGCAGGGTGCAGCTAGGACCCGGGGAGAGAGTGGTAAGCAGAGAGGGAAAGTGAGACGCAGGGGTCTTCCTTGTGCCCGTCTGAGATGTGCACTCTACGCACTGGAAGGCAACCTGATTGGGGACAGGTGGGACATGTTTGAACGTTTCTTAGGACTTGCTGATGGGCTCTGTGTTTGAACGGGCACTTTACAGCAACACCTGCACACCCTTCCAGACACGGAGGCACGTTACACAGGTTTCAAATCTATTTTCATGTATTTACAGGGAAACAGCGATACTGCTATCACCGTGACATGGGACTCAGTTCAATGTATGTATGTTTGCTGAGTGCACACCATGGGATGGGCCGTGGGAAGCTGAGTGAGAAAAGGAAAGAATAAACAGTCATCGTGCCGAAGAGATGCGGTTAGGTCCCAACTCCACAGCACAGGTCTCAGAGTCGTGAACTCCTTACCACAATGGCAGTTTCGCGTGTGTCTGTCTTTCCGTGATTAATGTGTCTCAGGCTGCAGGCTCTAGAGGAGAGAGCAGTGTCTTTTTCTTCTTCTTCATCGTGTCTCAGCTTAGAGCTGGGCACCGTTTCCAGCATCTGGCAGGCATCCAATATATATTGTTGACTGAATGAATGTTAGGGATGCATGAACGTTTTGTAGGGGAGAATATTATCCCGTTTTATAGGTGTGGAAACAGCCATAGAATACCCAAGCCCACACAGAAATAGCTGCTGGAGAGAGGATTCCAAAACACTCAGCCCGACTCCACAACCTTACCGTGTCACGGTCCTTCCCCCGTGGGGAGGGGACTCAGGCTGGTGGGGGAGACAGACGGGGGAAACCTACACTGGGTAAATACTAGCGGCAGGAAAGAGGTGTGAACCGGAGGCCTTGAGGCGGGCAAAAGGGGGGTCCCCAGCTCTGCTCAAATTAAATCCCGCCCACTGAGAGGAAGCAAAATTGTGAGTGGTTAGGCTTGTGCACCCTGCTTAGATTCCAAATGGAGAGGCAGGTGGAAAGAGTTAGGACGCCCTGGGAGGGGGGATGAAGCAGAAGGGAGAAGGAAGGGATGTGAGAGAGAGGGGTGGTAGCAGTTCTTTCCTGCGTCGTGTCTGTTGCAGGGAGGCACAATTCTTGGTCCCCGGGCGGGTATCAAGGTGTTTCATCAAACGACCCTTGGCAGCCGCGAGGGCTAGTTCACCTGCACTTGTGGGGCGTCGACGCCGAGCTGTTTCCCAGACAGTGGCCTAAGAAAATTCCTCAGTTTGGAAGGGTGAGTGAAAATAAATAACGTTTTGCGGGGGTGGGGTGGGGAAGAGGTTTCGTAAATCAGGGTTACCAGATCTCCATGGAGAATTACAGTGCAACCACCATGGCTATTATTTTAATCGGGCACCATTTCAACACCTCTCCCTTCAAATCACCCAGCCCTACAACAGAATTTTTTTCCAATAAGCGAAATCCCCGCCAGCCAACTCCGAGCCGCTGGGACGAGAGCTCAGTGGGAAACAGCAGCTACGAGGAGAGGCTATTTTGGGTGTGGGAACGCTGCGGGGGGAGGGGCGGCGCCGCCGGGCTGGGCGCGGGCGCGCGGGGAAAGCCTCCAGCTCCGGCTGCCACGGCAACCGCGTCCAGGCAACGCGCCTGGAAGCAGCTCCGGCGGCGCGCGGCGGCTCGCTCCCTCCGGGAGCAGCGAACCTCGGCGGGCCGCGCGCTGGGCCAGGCGGCAGGCGCGCGCTGATTGGACTGCGCTCCCCGCGGCGCGGGCCCGCAGCCGGGCACCCCGTACAGTCCTCGCCAGCTGCCACTGCACCCAGCCGCGCCCGCGAGGACCTGGGGAGCCGCGGCGCGCCCCGCCCCGCCCCGCGCGAGGGTGAGTGCCTCGCCCGACTGGGCATCCTGCGGTCCGAGCTCCCTGAGACTGCCGTTGACCTTGGGGCAGCCCTCAGGGAGATAAGCTTGGGGAAACACAGAGAGAGGTGCGTGGCCCATGTGACATGCTGCTGGCAAGAGGGTTAACTGCATGTTGACGCGCAGGAATGAAGTTGGGCACCGAGCGCAACTGGCATTGCATTTTTGCGGGGGCTGGGGAGAGGTTGCAAGCTAGCAAACCAACAGAAGCCCCGAGGGACTGTTTGGAGGAGCAGGAGTGGTGCGGAGATTGCCAGGGGGTAGTGGTAAGTCAGCCCTTCCACTGCTCAGAGCTGAGTGACCTTGGACAGGTCAACCCCCGACCCTTCGTTGAAAGGAGAGGCTTGAGTTGTTTGCAGTTCCAAAATGCTGTCGTGCCACTGTGCTATGAGATGACAAAGGGCCCCAAAGTACTGGCTCGGCAGGTACAGGATAGACAAGGCTTAACCATATACATTGTATAAGGGCTTCTATTAATTGGCTCTCAAGTGGCAAGAAATGTTATAGTTTTATCAAAGATTATGGAGTGAAAGCAGTGAGTGGTCCAGAAAGTGGCTTCTCAAGATGCCCAGGTTAAAATCTTTCGGGTGCTCTAAAGTCATAAACAAAATCAGGCTTAACACTCCTGAGTTCTTTCCTGTAGTTCATCTAACAGGAAACTTTGTATTTGAACAGGTAAAATCAAAACCCAATAGTGGCAGGCAGCAGCAAATTAAGTGAGTCATTTCTTCAATATGCATGAGGTTTTGTGTGTGCGCGTGTGTGTGGTGCTCGGGAGCTCCTCGCTGCGATCACACCCTCATCTCATTGCCTGTGTATATCAGCTTTAGAAATTATTTCATGGGAGTAACCAGAAATAATGCTGGAATAATTTGAATCCACAGAAATGCAGGTCTGTTGGAAGCACGGGCAAACATTTGCAGCTTGCTCTTAAATAACAGTTGGGTTTGTGAAAGTAAATATATTCTTTACTGAGAACCAGCCCTGGGATTTGCACTGGTCTCAACCTTCAGGGCCTTTGCAGGAAGTGTGTGTGTGTGTAGGGTGCTCCTGAGACCCAGTAGGCTCTAATACCTCTTCTATTTTTGGCATTGGCTGGTGCTAAAAAGACACCCAGGTGCCTTTCTATGTTCTCACCCAGGTGCCTTTCTGTATTCTCAGTTTATACACTTCCCTCCTCCAAGGAGAGGGAAGGGAGGAAATACCTAGTCCCTCTCAGGGTCCCTGGGGCTGCCCCTTCTGGATTTCAGCTCCAAGGCTGTCCTTGAGAGTCATTGCAGTGGGATTTCATCTGTATAAAAATGTGGGTTGGAAAGACAACATTTTCAGCGTTAATGAATAAGCTTCTGCAAGCTTGTTTACGCGAGGGTTTAATAATCTTTAATGGTTTACATGTTAGAAATCTGATAGCATCCAGACAGAAAATTTTTTACTGCCCAGGAATTCAACCACTAAACTTACAAACTGTTAATGAATCACACCTTACGACACCAGGGACCCTCACGAACTATTCAGCCCCCCTCTCTCACTAACCTGTGTCTCCAACCTGACTCTCAGTCTCTTGTTTCTTACATCCTGCAGCCATGCTCCTGTATTTTTATTTTTCTGAGGCAGAGCCTATCTCCAGTCTTTCTCTGAGCACCAGAGCCCTCTCTCATCACACTGGAGTATGGATTGGGCTTCCCCTTGCTCCTCGGTGCCACCTCCAAACTGTGAGGCCACCAGTACAAAGTCTACTCTTAGATAATGCTGTCTCTTTGAGCTCCACATCATTCAGATTAGTGCTTGCCATACCTAGTGACTCCTCAGAGTCACCTGGAGTATTTTGAGAAATGTGGCTTTGTATACTGTCCTAAACATACCAAATTAGAATCATCAAAGTGCCAAGACCTATGAATCCTTATTTTAAAAACAAACCCAAAAAGAAGAAGTAAGAGGAGGGAAGACGAGGAGAGAAAACAGTTCCCGAGATGACGCTGATGTACACCCAAGTTTGGGACTCACTTCACCCGATGCTACAAAATATGAGCAAACAAACGAGCAACCAACTTGGTTCTAGTTTTTTAAATAAATAAATAAATAAATAATTTTAAATATATTATATTGATTATGTTATTAAAGTTGTCCCATTTCCCCTCTTCATTCCCCTCCACCCTGCACACCCTCTCCCTCCCACATTCCCCCCCTTTAGTTCATGTCCATGTGTCTTAAGTTCTTTAGCTTCTACATTTCCTACACTATTCTTACCCTCCCCCTATCTATTTTGTACCTACCATCTATGCTACTTATTCTCACCCCTGCACTTGCCTGTTGCTAACCCTCCATGTGATCTCCATTTTTGTGGTTCAGTTTCTGTTCCAGTTGTTTCCTTAGTTTGTTTTTATTTTAGGTGTGGTTGTTAATAACTGTGAGTTTGCTGTCCTTTCACTGTTCATATTTTTCATCTTCTTTTTCTTATATAAGTCCTTTTAGCATTTCATATAATAAGGGCTTGGTGATGATGAACTCCTTGAACTTGACCTTTCCTGAGAAGCACTTTATCTGCCCTTCCATTCTAAATGAAAGCTTTGCTGGATAGAGCAATCTTGGATGTAGGTCCTTGCCTTTCATGACTTGGAATACTTCTTTCCAGCCCCTTCTTGCCTTCAAGGTCTCTTTTGAGAAATTAACTGACAGTCTGATGGGCACTCCTTTGTAGGTAACTGTCCCCTTATCTCTTGCTGCTTCTAGGATTCTCTCCTTCATTTTAATCTTGGCTAATGTAATTATGATGTGCCTTGGTGTGTTCCTCTTTGGGTCCAATATCTTTGGGACTCTCTGAGCTTCTTGGACTTCCTGGAAGTCTGTTGCCTTTGCCAGATTGGGGAAGTTCTCCTTTACTATTTGTTCAAATAAGTTTTCCATTTGCTGTTCCTCTTCCCCTTCTGGTACCCCTATAATCCGGATGTTGGAACGTTTAAAGATGTCCTGGAGGTTCCTAAGCTTCTCCTCATTTTTTTCTTCATTCTGTTCTGGTTGAATGTTTCTTTTTTTTTTTTTCTGGTCCTCTCCATTGATTTGAGTCCCAGTTTTCTTTCCATCACTATTGGTTTCCTGTGCATTTCCTTTCATTTCATTTAGTGTAGCCTTCATTTGTTCCTCTAATTTGTGACTAAAATCAACCAGTTCTGTGAGCATCCTGATCACCAGTATTTTGAACTGTGCATCTGATAGGTTGGCTATCTCTTGGTCGCTTAGAAGTATTGGCTCTGGGGCTTTGAGGTCTTTTTCTGCTTGAGCCATATTTTGGTCTGTTCGCACCTGCTATGTTGAGGGGTGGAGCCTTAGGTGTTAAGTTGTGGTTTGTGACGCTGTATGTGGGGGCGGGTCCAAGAGGGAAAACATGGCGCTTTGCTTCGCTCTCTATTGCACCTCAGTCCCTTCTGCAGCTTCCCCCAAGCAAACTGGGCCTTTCTGGTGCTGATTCCTGTGTGGGTGGGCTTGTGTGCATTCTAGGACCCTGTGGGTCTCTCCAGCAAACTTTCCTGTGAAGATGGGAGTCTTTCCCTGTGCCTCAACCCCCACAAGTGTTTTCAATCTGTGTTTTGAGGCCTTATTTCCCAGTGCTAGGACCCTGGGTTGTGCGATCTGTCTTGCTCCCCAGTTGTCGGCGCACAAATGTGAGACCGATGCCCGGTCAGCCAGCCACCTTGCACAGAGTGCCCCGCTTCTCAGTCACCGCCTCGCTGGGTCTGCCTGTTGCCACCCCACGCCCGGGGTCTGCCAACCAGTGCCTGGGTGCCCAGGGTCTGCCCAGTGCTGCCTTGTGTGCCCCGGGTGCCTTGAGTGTCCAGGATGCCTTGTGCCCCCGGTGTCACCGCTTCCTGTGCTGAGACCCCTCTCCACTGGTCCGCCTGACTCCGTCCTGCCTACTGGTCTGGATGAATGTGTCAATTTTAATTCCTTGGTTGTCAGACTTCCATACAGTTCAATTTTCTTTCAGTTTTGGTCATTACTTTGTTTCTGAATTGTTGTTGTTCTTATTTTGGTTGTTCAAGGAGGCACAGTGTGTCTACCTATGCCTCCATCTTGGCTGGAAGTCTTTTCTTTTTTAAAAAAAAGATTTTATTTGTTTATTTTTAGAGAGAGGGAAAGGGAGGGAGAAAGAGAGAGAGAAACATCAATGTATGGTTGCCTCTCATATGCCCCCACTGGAGACCTGGCCTGCAACCCAGGCATGTGCCCAGAATGGGAATTTAACTGGTGACTCTTTGGTTCACAGCCTGCGCTCAATCCACTGAGCTACACCAGCCAGGGTGGTTCTCTTTTCTATCTTATCTTTTCCCAGTGACTTTGGGGTTACGTTGAGCCTGTATTAGTTCATTGACCTTGAAGTTCCTCAAGGTCCTCAACATCAGCTCTCATGACTTTGGTTTCCACTTCCCTCACGTCTTGTTTAGTCTTGGGAACTTTTTCCACTTCTCAGATCTGGACTTCGACTTGGATTTCAGCCTGGTTAGCTGATTTTTCTCCACCTTCTGCACTGAGTTTCAGCCACCACTGAAACTCACATCCTTTTCTATCACATTAAAGGACTCTGGTCCTTTAATTGCTAGCCATTCCCTCCCTTTATGGCTCCATTTCTCCACTTGGAGCTTCTGTGTTGCCAGCCATTTCAGTTCTGTCTGGAATCCCAGAATCTGTTGTCTTAACATGTTGGACTTCTCATGTTCCAGTCCTCAATCCCAAATCACCCTCCTCATCTGCTTTTTCTTCTCCCAGCCTGCCAGGCCATCTAGGAGAAAGTCACAAAGGCCTGCAGACTGAGCCCATTCCAAATTTATGCTGGCTCTACTCTAATCTCACCTAAGTCTTGATTTTCTATGAAAACAATTCTTTTTTAAATGCACTCTGGACTGCATTTTTTGGAGGTCATGACAGACATTTCCATTCTTTAAACTTCTAGTTGGTTTCGGTTCGGGAGATTGCCTTTTTTCGTTGATAAGATTAAGGATGTCTGCATCCCGATTTACTGCCTTCTACCTCTGTATAAGTTCCCAGTTTTGCTACCCCAAGCATTTTCTTCACCTGTTTTGTTCTTCTTTATTTTCTTTCTCCAAGGAAGAAAGTGCCTCTTATTCCCCTCCCAAAATTAAGTCACATATACTCCCTACTTTGTGGTCTCTGGAGTACTTCCTTCCCTTCTTGTCTCTTTTGAACACTTGCTCCATTTGTTACTCCCTTTCTCTGGTTTCTTCAGTCCCTCCTCACCCTGCTCCCCCATATACTCAAGTCATCAGTGTCATAATAAGAGAAATTATGCCAGAGTCCCAGCTCTGTCCAGCAGAATTTCTGCGATGTTACAAACACTTTATATTTGTGCCGTCCAATATGGGAGTCACTAGCTACATGACTACCAAGCACATGAAATGTGGCTAGTGTGACTGAGGAACTGAATCTGTGACTTTTGTCAATTTTAAATTCAGATTCAGTCTAAGTGGTTGCATGGGGCTGAGGGCTACTGTGTGGGCAGCACAGTTCTGTCCCTGAGGTGAACTGCCCTCAGCCTCCCTCCTTGGACTGTCCACCTGCTTCTCTGTCCTCACCCTCACCCTTCTGTTGAAGCTGCTTTCTTGTTGGGCTCCAGTGGAGGGGTCCTGGTTGCAGAGTGGAGGCCAGTCCCCACCTTGATTGCTGCCCCCGAGCCTGCTGCCAGCAGTCCCCTTCCTCCCGAGCCTCTCTCTCTCTTTTTGTCTGGTTCTCCAGGTGCAACTCAGACCACCCTGATCTCCTTTATCCTCCCAACTTCTGACTGTGGAAGTAGGTGGGGTTCTGGGGAAGTTTTTGTCTTCCTTTGCTCTGCTGACATGAGTTGTTAATGGGCACTTAATTATGGGGTGTCACACTGGGTGCTGTGGCTAACCTGTGCTATGCACTTCAATTCCCACTCCAACTCAGTGAGACAGAGGGTCTTCTCATTCCTGTAATGTAGTTGAAGAAACTGAGGCGGAGAGACATGAGAGCAACTTAGTGAGTCATCAGGTATTAAGGACCAGAACTGAGAATGGCATTCTGGCAATATGCTTTTCACCAGGTTTTGCTCGGGCCCCCGGATGCTGTCAAATCTACATATCTGGCTCTGCCGTAGAGGGCTTTGCCCTCTCCCAAATTCCATTCAGAATCTGCTACCCCTAAGCCTCACTATCTTGTCTCTGAACAACTCTTCATCCTAGCTTCTTTAATCATTTTTCCTTTTAAACTTTTGATTTTGACATAATTCCAATTTGCAAAAAAGTTGCAAGAATAATTTAAACAATTCCCATATGCCTGTTGCCCAGACTCTACAAATATTAACTATTTACCACACTTGTATTATCCTTTTCTATCACATTCCTTCTTTACACACACATGCATGTTGTGTACACACGCACACATGCGTATGTTCTTGTAATTATGCTCAAACCATTTCAGAGTTAGTTGTAGACATGCTCCTCTTTACCTCCCCCCTTCAAATACTTCAGTGTAAATGTCCTAAAAAAATAAGGACCAGCATCCAAAATCAAGAAATGAACATTGATTCTGTACAAGAATCTAATCTACAGACTTTAAGTGTTATTAACAGTCACAATAATGTCTTTTATAGCAAAATGGGGGTAAATGTATTTTTTAAAAAGTCTCTTTCTGGCCCAGGGTGCAATCCAGGATCTTGTACTGTGTTAGTTGTTCTGCCTCTTCAGTTTCCTGTTATCTAGTGGCTTCCTCAGTTGTTCTTTGGCGTTCATGACCCTGACACTTTGGAAGGGTGCAGGCAGGTTATTCAGTAGAGAACCCATCAACCTGGTTTTTTCTGGTGTTTTCTCACAATAGAACCAGGTTATCCATTATTAGAGAGGCATTCTACAGGGGAGGCACCACATCCTCTGAGTGTGTCTTTAATGATTTTTGTGCTATCATTCTTCTCCCTGTCACCTGGGTTATCTCGATCACTTTTCTTCTCTTCTTCCCACTCCCACAACTAGCTGGTCATTCAGTGAGTGTTGAGCTATTGTGCCCCGTGTACAACCTTGCTCACAAGGTCCTTTCCTTTCCAGTCCTACGGTCTCTCTCCTGTTCCAGACTGTTGTGAAGTCAATGCCTCCGAGCACAGTCCCAGTGACTGTCCCAGCCTTGTCTGTCACTGCTTACCAATAGGAACCTGGGTACTCAGTAATTTTCATTAGTCAGCACCTCCTCTGCTTTGTCTTCCCTCTATACTGTCTCATCTGCCCTGCACTTACCTAACCCAGCACTTTGAACATCCAGCTCAAACACCTGCTCCTCAAATGCTTTTTCTGATGGCCCAGTTCAGACTGCCCCTGCCTTCTGTTCAGAGACAGTGCCAGGTTTGTGCTTCTCATGAGCGGGTACCAACCTCTCCAGGTTGTGGCCTGTTTTACTTCCCTATTGAATTGAAGCTCCTGAGTGCAGGGGAAGTATCTAGTTCAGCACTGTAAGAAGCTCAATGAATATTTGTTGACTGGACTAAATTACTTGATTAAAATCATTAAGCAAAATGCACAGGATAACAATAGAGCTGTCTTCTAGCACCTGGTACCTGGTGGTGGGTGTGAGAGCTATCCATATCTTCCTCCAAAGGAAGGAGGAAGAGAGGATGGCAATTCAAAATAGGGCCTTTTACCCAACATGCTTTTCCATGTGAATGGCTGGTCTTGGCTCACATTTCACAACTTCCTAAATCCTTTCAAACAAGGAACCTTTAGTTTCAGTGAGCCCCAGGCCTGGCACTAGCAGCAGCCAGCCTAGATTCAGTTTGGCTTCTCCTGAGAATCTCCGAGCCCAGCACAAGTAGCAGCCATCTCAGATAGTTTTATAGCTCAGGCAGGGTGGCCCTGGGCAAAACACAGGTGGGGGCTGACCTTGGCCTGCACCACCTGGGGAATCCCAGGGCCAGTGTACCCAGTGGACAGCTACAGACTACATCATAGCACCACCACCCTGCCCCTGCACAGCTGATTCTCCATGGAGGGTGAAGGTTGGTGGTCAGTTGTCACAGCCATTCTTTACAGTTGACTGGCCTGGGTAAATCTCTCCCATTGGTTTGCCAACAGTGACCAAGGCTCAACTACAAGAGGAGGGTGTACTCATCCCAACGAAGGGCACACCTTGAGTCCCCAGCTCGGGTGACAGGGGAGGCTGTGCCACTGCACCTTACAGGACAACTACTTTATTAAGCCACGCTACAAGACACAGAGTCAAAGCAGCTCTACCTAATACATAGAAACAGACATAAGGAGGCTGTCAAAATGAGCAGATAAAGAAACATGACCCAAATGAAAGAACAGATCAAAACTCCAAAAAAAGAGCTAAATGAAATGGAGATAAGCAATTTATTAGATACAGAGTTCAAAACACTGATTATAAGGATACTCAAGGAACTTAGGACCTCAGCAGCATAAAAAATATCTAGTTAGAAATGAAGGATACACTAATGAAAATAAAGAGCAAGTTACAGAGAAACAACAGTAGAGTAGATGAAGCCAAAAATCAAATCAATGATTTGGAACATAAGGAAGCAAGTAGCCAATCAGAACAACAAGAAGAAAAAAGAATCCAAAAAAGTGAGGATAGTATAAGCAGACTCTGGGACAACTTCAAGAGGTCCAACATTTGCATCATGGGGGTGCCAGAAGGGAAAGAGCAAGAGCAAGAAACTGGAAATCTATTTGAAAAAATAGTGAAAGAAAACGTCCCTAATTTGGTGAAGAAAATAGGCATGCAAGTCCAAGAGGCACAGGGAGTCCTGATTATGATGGATGCAAAGAGGCCCACTCCAAGACACATCATAATTAAAATGCCAAAGGTAAAAGATGAAGAGAGAATATTAAAAGCAACAAGAGAAAAGCAGTTAGTTAGCTACAGGGGAGTTCCCATAAGACTGTCAGCTCATGTCCCAAAAGAAACTTCGCAGGCTAGACGGGATTGGCAAGAAATATTCAAAGTCATGAAAAGCCATAATTGAATCTATTATGAAGGACCTACAGCCATAATTGCTCTAACCCGCAAAGCTATTATTTAGAATCAAAGGACAGGTAAAGAGCTTCCTAGACAAGAAGAAACGAAAGGAGTTCATCATCACCAAACCAGTATTATATGAAATGTTAAAGGGACTTATTTAAGAAAAAGAAGGTCAAAACTATGAACAATAAAATGACAACAAATACATACCTATCAACAATTGAATCTAAAAAGCAAACTAAGCAAACAAGAACAAAGATAGAATCATGGATATGGAGAGCGTTTTGCTGGTTGCCAGATGGGAGAGGGTAGGGGACAATGGTTGAACAGGTGAGGGGATGAAGAAGTACAAATAGGTAATTACAGAATAGCCATGGGGATGTAGAGTACAGCACAGGAAATGAAATAATGAAAGAACTTGTATGCATGACCCGTGGACATGAACAGTGGTGTGGGGATTGCCTGAGGGAGTGGGGGGTGCTGGCTGGAGGGCAGCCAAGGGAGAAAAATCAGGACAACTATAATAACATAATCAATAAAATATGATAAAAATAGGGCCTTTTAGCAAAATGATGGGTGCTGCAGAAAGGTGTTTTCATGTTGTAAGCATATATTGTATTTTAAAAAAGAGTAGAGAAATCTAACATAGCATATTAAAATTGGCCCGTCTATTTCTTCACATCCCAAATGAGCAGCCGAATGTGTGCGAAGCAGTTTCTCAGGCTCACGTCCTCCCTCTGTGCCCTCCAGCGTCCTGTCTTTCTCCTCGCACGGTCTGGCCCACTCCCTGCCTGCCAGCAGCCACCTGTCCTTCCTCCGCCCTCTCGCATGCCTTCCCCTCTTCTTCCCCTCACTCTATCCGCCCTTTCCTTTCTCTTCTTAGCTCTTCTATTTCCTTCCTCTTCTTAGCTCTTCTATTTCCTTCCTCTCCTTATACAGATTATTTTATTTTTTTGACTTATTAGATGTGGCTATGTGTCATGGGTTTTCACATAAAAGCAGGTGAAAGATGATTAAACAGTCACTTTTTACTACTTGGTGGTCTTTTGTCAATCCCTGCCCCGCCGCCCCGCTCCCAGGGCTCAAGGTTCTTGGTATTTTAAAAATGTAGTTATCAGTGACAATAAAATGGTGTACTTGATTACCTTCCTGGTACACCAGGAAAGTCACAGAGAATGTGCTGGCTGACAGATCTCCAAAGGCCTGAATGTTTCAGTCTCTGCTCAGGCAAAACTGGCATTTGAGATCAGAAACCAGATGTGAGGGTGGGGAGTTGTCAAGGTTATTATAAGGATAGTATTTCTCCTCAAGATGTGCCTGTACTTGCTGGCCGGTGGTCGGCTTTTTCCCCTCTTCGGAATGCTTTGCGCAGATAACATCTTCTCTGGACAGAGTAGCTACAGGCGTGAAGGCAAGAGATTCTGCTGCGTAGCTGAGTGGGGCTTAGATGAAAAGCGTGTTTATGTGGGAGAGAGTGTGTGGGGGCTGCTTTCCCATGATGGAATTCTTAAAATTGTTTAACCGGGAAGATGTTATTCAGAAACCCCTGTTGTGTTCAGCTTGTTTTTGTTTATTTCATATTTATTTTCCCCCCATTTTTAATTATCTCCAGAAGGGCTCAGCAGGCCTCCCTTGCTCCCTCTAAAATAGTTATAAAATTAATGCACTGAACTCAAGCCGTTACTCCAAATAAAGAGTCTCTCATAGCCCCTGTTCAGCTGAGAAGTCCAGCCCCGCCCACTAAGTATGAGGAAAAGGGCAGAGACTGGAGGCTGGGTCTTTCTTCCAAGCCCAAATCCTTAGCTTTTCAGTTGGAAATTCGTGGAGCAGAACCCAAGAGTCACAATCAGCAGCCTATCGGCATGAGTATAGAAAATCGTGCCTCCCTTCCTCTGTGTGATCCTTGGTGCATCTGCAGGTATCAGTAGTTTAGTAGCTTGAGCGTTTACACCAGCTTGTAATACTATTTTTTTCTGTTCTAGCTGTTGCACTCGACAGAGTCCCTTTTTAACATTTAGCAATGTGTCTTCTCTAATGCTGGAAAGAGAAGTTGCCAAATATAGCTGTTGATCATAATAATACACCCTAACAGTAATATTAAGACACTTCTCTCTCTGTGCGGGTGCGTGTGCGTGTGTGTGTGTGTGTGTGTGTGTGTGAGTGAGTGCCCAAGCAGGGCGACCTGAAGCAGTCTGCCAAGCTTGCAGCTGGAAGGAGCCCTGAGTCAGCCATCGATATGCCTTTTGAGCAGAGCAACTCCATAATTAAAATAATGGGCCCTACCAAATTAGAAAAACAAGCAAATGAACAAATATTTAGGAGTGTCTGTGAAGAGATGCTGTGCTGGTTTACACAGGGATTACAGATTTCATAGGGTATACGGTTCCTGCTGCCCCCAAATAATCCATGAAAAGTTCAAATAACAATAGAAGATTTAAATAGCATTTCAAATATGTTATTAATAGACAGGAACAAAGACCAATCTGTTTCTGCAGGGGTTCTCTTTAAAGTGTTAACGTCATTCTAGAGTAGATCAGAACAACATGAATGGCTGCTGGGTTCCAGGGGTCCAGATGATTCCAGCCCATCTGTGACTCTGTCTGACAGAGGCTGAGCGTATGTTGCCGCTTTGCCAGCTCCCACCAGTCATGCAGTAATTCCTGTGCTGGCTGGAAGGCCACCATCAATCTTTGGAGCATTTTGAAGTTTGTTTGTTTCTTTTTTTTTTATGGGTGAGTAATACAGCCACCCTTACCTTTCTTCATTCAACAGAATTTCCCTGGTGAGTGTGACAGAGTGGAGGAGGAAGAAAACCAGTCATACAAAGAGGAATCAAGATCATTTTCACAGAAGGCATTAGAAATATGTGCCGTGGGACCCTGTAAAGGGATCCATACTGTCCCTGGAACGTCCGGCTGAGGGTGTGCTGTGCTGGCGGCCCGAGCCACCGAGCCTGCACACGATGCCTGATTCCCTGATAGTTGGGCAATCCAGGGCTTCACTAAGGGTACTGGGCTCAAGCCTCATTATGTGCGTAAGGGGATGGGTAAGAATTAGCAGCAAACTGGGAGTCAGTTGTTCAATGGATACAGAGTTTCAGTTTGGGAAGATGAAAAGGTTCTAGAGCTTTGTTGTACAACAATGTACATATGGTTAACACTACTGTACTGTGTGCTTAAAATGTGTAAGATGGTAACTGTTATGGTATGCTTTTTCCCAGCTTTATTTTTATTTATTTTTTAAATCTCATTTTTTTCTAATTTTAGAAATTGATTTTAGAGAGAGAGAGAGAGAGAGAGGAAAGGAGAGAGGAAAATTACATTGATTTGTTTTTTCACTTACTTATGCATTTTGGTTGATTCTTGTATGTTCCCTGACCAGGGATGAAACCTGGCCAGGCTCCCAGCTTTACTGAGGCATAAACTTTATGAGTTTATTGAGATATATTTGACATATAACATTATATAAGTTTAAGGTGTACAGCATGTTGATTTAGTATAGGTATGTGAAGTTATTATAACCATAAAGTTAGTTAATATAACATGGTATGTGTTTTTAACCATAGTAAAAAAAAACTTTCTGCAAACTTATTTTAACTGAATCATATCATCTTTTAAATCCAACATCAGGCTCGTCTCTTGTTTTTGATAGCTGTAAATGGGGAATTTCTGTATTTTTTTCTTATTGGCTCTTCTTTCATTCAAGAAGTTTTTATTTAAATTTTTGTTATTGTGAGAATAGCACGCTTTATTATAGCATTTTGAAAATTAGGAGGAGTAGAATAAAAATGTATCCATTGCCACTGTTTATTTTTACTCATTTCTTTCCACTGTTTAAAAAAGTATTTAGCCCTGGCTGGTGTAGCTCAGTAGATTGAGCGTAGGCCTATGAACCAGACAATCCTGGTTCAATTCCCAGTCAGGGCACATGCCTGGGTTGCAGGCCGGTTCCCGGCAGGGGAAACACCAGAGGCAACCATACATTGATATTTCTCTCCCTCTTCCCTTCCCCTCTAAAGATAAATAAACTCTCTATTTGAAAAAAAAAGTATGTAGTAGTACTTGTAGCACTAGACCCCTTGCCCCACTCTCCCCAGAATGGGAGGGAGTTCTGGATTGCTAGAGTAATGTACGCTAGAACCAGTTGTCAAGGTGTGTCAGGTAAGCTTCAGTTGCCATTGACCTGAAGTATTCAAGGAAGGGCATTTTGGTGTGAGGATGCCCAGTGGCTTAGAGGCTGTGCACGGCCTCATAATCTTCCCTCATTCGATGACTCATCCAAATTTCCCCCAGATTCACCTTGCAACTATAGTGCTATCTACATCCCCAAACATGCTAGCACAGTGTTAGCCCAGTATATTTCTTATTCATTTATTCTCCAAAATTCTGGCCAGGTATAGGGAGAGGAGAGCTGCCTATTAATTTTATGTTTGATCTTAGAGAGCGGGGAAAGAAGGGAGAAACAGAGGGAAAGGAACACTGGTGTAAGAGAAACAGCCATTGGCTGCCTTCTGTGTGCACCCCGACTGGGGACTGAACCTGCCACCCAGGCCTGTGCCCTTACTGGAGTCAAACCGGCACCCTTTCAGTGTGCAGGACCATGCCCAACCAACGGAGCCACCCTCGCCAGGGTGGGAACTGTCTATTAAGGAGACAGGGTGTGCTTATGTGTGCTTTTTCACTTTCACTGCACATACTTTGGCAGCACTCCCCCAATCTGGGCCCTGTGATTAATTTGTAGAAAACTCCTGCTACTATCATCAGTGGTCCTGCTTTGACCTTCTTATCAATCTGGACACTTTGATTTTGGAATTAGTCCCTGGCTGCAGTTGCTCAGCCCTCTTCCTCCTCCTGGTACTGAAAACCAATGATGTTACCCAGACACCAGCGTGTTCACACCACGGAGCAGCTCCTCCAGTTTGGCACAGGGGTGGGGGAGCAGCATGAAAGAGAAAGAGGGGCCCAGGGGTGGGGCAGATAGGAGAGGGAAGGAAAACCTGTGCATACAGAGGTTTGGTGGTTGTCTTGTCCTGACCTGGACCTCTCCACCTATCTCTGCTGCTCCGGGTTCTGGTAATCTCTTTACCTTGTGGGGGAAGAGGAGGAGAAGGAAGAGGATAGGGCATGACAAGGATGGAACTTAAAGTATTGTCGGGTTCTTTTAAATTCCTGAGTTAAATGTTTGCACCACCTAAGTTGTGATTTCATGGAGCAAAGTTCTGGTTTCCAGACTCTGATTATGGTTCTATATGGTACTATAAATCTCTTTTTAAATCTTGTTCTTTTAAAAAACTTTAACATTATAGTTAGTGTGTAAATATTTTCTGTGTTACTTCATAGCCTTTGTGACCATTATTTGAAATAGCTATTGATAATCTTTTGAGTGGATGTGCTATGTTTTATTAACTACTTTTTTATTGTTGGACATTTAACCAATAGACATTATAGAAATATTAATATATAGATAAGATCACATAGTAAGTCTGGATAAAATGCTTTCAGGGTAAAGATTTGGTAAAGATTAGTTACAACTGTGCTGTAATTCTGATGTCATGGTCCCCAGAATGTCTTGGGCAAGATCAAGTTCTGTGCATGCCCTTGAGAGACTAGCAATGTGACCGACTCTGCTTGAGCTCATGGTCTTCACATATTTGTTTTTTTTTTAATCCTCACCCAAGGATATGCTTATGGACCTTAGAGAGGAAGGGGGAAGCAGAGACAGAGAGAGACATCAATCAGTTGCTTCCCATACTCACCCAGACTGGGGATTAAACTTGCAACCTTTTGGTGTGTGTATGAGATAATGTGGCAACCAACTGAGCCACCTGCCCAGGGAGATATGCATATATATGTGTATATATATGTGTGTATATATGTATGTGTATAGATACACATACATATGTATGTGTATAGATATATATTTAGATATATACATTTTTTAAAGTGGGGTAGGAAGAAGCAATTCATTTCTCTTTCTTTGTAAGTGATATAATGAAAAATTAGCTGAAGAAGTAAAATACACATTTAATTGAAGTCCCCATACCCCTCTGTATGACCCTTCATCTCTCACTCAGAGGTAAATTGCACTCTGATTTGGTGTATGTCATTTTCATACTCATCTTTAAATGTTACAGATTTGGCATATTATTGGCATACTCTAAACCTTTATAAAATGCCACCAAAGAGTACATATCCTTCAGCTTGCTTTTTACTTAATGTATTTGTGAGATTCATTCATATTGGGACTTGCAATTCTTATTTACGTATTTCCAAAACCGTTTGTTCCTTCATTGCATGAATATGTCATGGTTTATTCATCCATTTGCTTCATGATGGGCACTCAGCCCTCCCTAGCCCACTCTCTTGCTCTTAGAAACAGTGCTGCATTGAGTGTTCTTGTGTCTCCTTGTGAACAAGTTGAGAAGGTTCGAGGAGATTCCTTAGCACTGGGATTATCGGGTCATGGGATTTGTGCACTGTTAGCTTTTCTAGATGGTGAAGGTTGCCATCCAGCGTGGTGGTGCCGGTTCACATTCCCATCTGGTTCACATTCCCATCTGGTGTTCCCTCGTTGCACATATGTTCCCGTCCGCACGTGGTCTTGCCGCTCTTCCTTTTTGCCAACCTGATGGAATGAACTGGTATCTCTTGTGACAAATTAGATTTGTTTTATCATTTGTTTTATCATTTGCTTCCCTTGGCCAGAACAGAGCCACTCTTATTAGAAAAAAAATTGTTAAAGTTCTTATTCTGTCTTCAATATTCTTTTGAGAAGTTTTTCTAAGCAAGACAATCATTTAGAAATCTATTAAATGACTTAAAAGTTAGATTACAAAATAAATAACTAAACATTAAAATAAATTTAAAATATTTCTAGTAAGCAGAACTATACCCTCTGTGATTTGGCATTAAGATCCCAGCTGACTCCAACTGCCAACTGAGCACAGATGGCTGCCACTTGGCTGGCCTCTGCTGTATTCTGTTGGTTAAGAGTAAGTCACAGAGCCCTGGCCGGTGTGGCTCCATTGGTTGGAGTGTTGGCTCATAACTGAAAGGTTGCAGGTTTGATTCCTGGTCAGAGTACATACCTAGGTTGCAGGTTTGGTCCCCTGTTCAGGCATGTATGATCCCTGGTGTGGGCACGTAGGAGAGGCAAACAATCAATGCTTCTCTCTTGCATTGATATTTCCCCTTCTCTCTTACTCTCTCTAAAAAACAATGAAAAAAAATGTCGAGTGAGGATAAAGAATATCCCAGGGGGTGGGGGGGACAAGAGTAACTCTAGGTCACACCTAGCTTGAAGAGGAGAAAATTAACAAGGTGTAGACTCCAGAAGGTGGAGGTATAGAAGAGTGTCCACCATGACAGATACCACATTTCCGTGTTGTGGGTTTAGATGCTCATCACTATTAGGACGACAAAGATGAGCAGATTTTGGGAGACCGACTTACCCAAGCCAGGTTCCCATCAAAAGTGTAATTCCAATTGTTAATTCACAATGAGAAAAGTAGCTGGCAGATAGACTGGGACTTGAGTTTGCTGATTCCTGCATATTCCCTTTTTATGCACACCCACGTGGAAAAGCTAAACGGTGTGCTTGGTGAGTTTGGGCTCAGGGCAAGAGTCTTGAGCAGGATTATCTTAGAGTAATATCATTGGACCATGAGAGCTTAATCATCCCTCTCCATTATAGAACTCTTCTCATGGTCCTGGATTCTTGGTTCTTGGAAACACTGATAAATTTTACCTCTTCAAACTCTGCTTTTACTAGAGATGCTGTGCATACCATCTCCCTTTCTGATTGCACATTTATTCTCAAGTCAGAATATTACTCAATTGATTACATTCAACATTATAAAATGACTTCATTTCAGTCATGTATCCTTAAGATTCATTCATCCAGGAAGCATGTATTGATCAGCTACCATTTGCCAGGTGTTTGGGATACAGCCGTGGACAGCACAGCTCCCATGGAGCTCACAGCATGGAGCCAGAGACTGACACTGAACCAGGAATCACAAGTGCGCTGTTTGCCTTGTTTCGGTTGTGAGTCCCAGCAGTATCTTGGATTGTTCTTATGGATCTGCTGACATCATCCCTTTAAATGCTTCAGATTTCATTTTTACAGTCTTGCCATCTGCCCCACTGACTTTTTATACTATAGGTGTTCATTTCATAGAACAAAGGAAAGGAAAATAAGAGACCGAAAAGTTGAACTAAGCCATGATTATAAATAGCATTTCAGTGATTTCAGTGGAAATGTCTGTCAGTCAGGGGCTGCCGAGCAATTATGGTGTATTCATTCAGTGGAATATTATGCAGGCATCAAAGTCATGATGTAATATCAACATAGAAAGATGTTCACAATATAGTGTCAATTAAGAAATTCAAGGTATACATAGTATAGAGTGTGCTTTAATTTTTTTCAAAAAAGAAAATTATAAGGGGTGGGGTGATAGGTGAAAGAGGTGAAGAGGAATGTAGCCAATAATACTGCAAGTTTGCATGATGACAGATGATCACTAAAATTAGTGGGGTCATCACATTGTAAGGTATAAAAATGCCACATACCTGAAACTAATGTAACTAATACAATATTGTATACCAATATACTTACATTTAAAAAAAGAGAAAATTATATGTGTTTGAAAAGAGATCTTAAAAATGTAAATTGATAGAAACATCAGCAATTTCTGGATGGTGGTTTTACCTTATTCTACCCCTTTATGTAGAGGCTAAAATTTAATATATTACTCTGTTAATCACACAAAGCATTTTTCAGTTTAATAAAAGGAGTTTCTTAAAATGTTTCAAATTTCTTCACATAGAATATGTGTGTTACAAAGCTTTGGGTTTTTTGTTTTTATGTATATGCTCTGCCTTAAAAAAATACGAGTGACAGTAGCGTCGTCTCTGTCCATCTGTCCCCTCAGCGCTCACTGACGCCAGGAGGAGCCCAGATGGGAGGCTACACTGGTACCTAATAATGTCCCCACTAGCCCCACGCAGGAAACAATATCATAGCTCTTTAAACAAAGGAATAGTATTTGCTGGACCTTCTATGTAAAGTTTTATTTTTAAAAATCGATATATTGCCTATTATTAGGTGTGATTAACCAGGGAAGGGGAGGGAACCAGCTCTTACGGAAGTGTGCCCATTGCCCCAGGGCCAGACCCTGTCTGGCTCCCCCACAGCCTCCCTGTGGGCAACGCCTGGTGCTGTTCCCTCCCGGCCACATGATGTTGGGCCAGGTGAACATTCCTAACTGCCAGTTTGCTCTGGCTAAAGGGGGATAATAAGAGTTGTCCCTTCACAAATGGTTGTGAAGATGAATTCAATTAATGCATGTAAATCGTCCCCATGAGTGCCTAACCCAGGGTAAACACTCCATGAGCGTGAGCAGCTATTGTTTATATGGTCTGCAACTTGACTCATGGAGGCCAGCCTGCTAGGATCACAAAGTTGATGGGGAAGCCAAGATTCATACAAGTACCTTTCTGACCCCGCCACCCATGTTTTCAAAATAGAATAGTATATTGGACTGTAGTTGCAAAAAGAGATAAAGAGAAAGAGGGAAAGGGGGGACAGTACAGGGTGGGGAAATGGATAGTGAAAATGGACATTTAAGAAAAGGAAACCGGCAAAGGAAAATGAGTGGAGAGTCATTAGTGGTCGTAAAAGAAAAAGGAAATCAGAGAGAAGGTCGAGAGAGGTGAGGGAGAAGAGCCAGAAAAGAGCTGGGGAGAAAGAAATGAAGAAACGCAGGGGACCCCTCAGTCCCTCCTCCTCCCCAGACCCTGTTCCATCCTCCACTAGTTAAATCCCTTATGGAGCATCTGCACGCCCACCTCTCCCCTCTTCTGACTTCTGCCTGCCCCAGACACCCTGGCAGCTGGGGTCTCACAGCTCCCTGATGGCTCCTTGCTGCCCCAGGTCAGAGCCCAGAGGCCACGGCGTGGCGTTAGAGATCAAGATAGAGAAAGACTCCCACCTGTCGTTCTGCACAAACTCTCAACTGTTCTCCACCCTCTCTCCTTTCACTCTATTTTTAAGTATAAGGAGATAGGCTTTTTCCCCCACCACCAAATTACAACCACTTTATTCATAAATGCTTTGCCTACTTTTCTATTCTGACACTCGTCAGAACACATCAGCACTGTATTTTAGTAGTGAACTGAAAAACTAACTTAACTTGTACATGGTTGGATTTAATTTTTCAGTAAACTCAGTGGATTGAGTGCGGGCCTGCGAACCAGATGATCGCGGTTCGATTCCCAGTCAGGGCACATGCTTGGGTTGCAGGCCAGTTCCCTGCAGGGGCCAGTTCCCTGCAGGGGATGCACAAGAAGCAACCATACATTGATGTTTCTTTCCTCTCTCCTTCCCTTCCCCTCTAAAAAGATAAATAAATAAAATATTTAAAAAAAAATAAAAAATTTTTTCAGTAAAAATTGTCATTTTAATTTATTAAGTTCATTTATCATTTACTTTAAAATGATACCATAGGTATTTCTGCCCAGTGTCATTTACTTGTAAAATATAAGAATTGATTGACATTAATGTCTCCCTTTGTCATTAAAATATATTCATATATACCTCAGAATCCTCATAATCACAAACAATATAGATAATAGCATATTCCTGAAATTTCACTGACATTGCATATTTAGGGCAATTATGATTTTTCCCTGCTTTACCTACCTGTCTCTTCCCCTAATTTCCCCCAATTTTTAAACTCATGAACTGGAGATTGATATTATAACCGTGAAACATGGCACAATCAAAATAATATGCATCCAGGGCCTGCCTAATAATGCTGTAGATACACTGCTAGAGCCCAGATTTATAAACGTACAGGAGCCGACGACCTCAGGCGGGTGATCCAGAATAGACAACGGGAAGATCTGGAAATGACCTTTGAGGTCATTTAATCCAGCAATTTAGTTGTTTCTAATCCTTATTTGTCTGCCATACAGATCCCATTGTTCTGGCCAAGCGACCAGATTGGTATCCCATTGATACTAACCAACCAGATAAACATCCATGAGAAAGGGCACCGATTCTGAACAGACCTGAGTGTGTGTTGTGAACTCATGCCACGTGGCATTTCTCATCATAGAAAGTGCATAATGCTTGGTAATAGGAAAGTGTGTTATTGAAAAGCAGTCTCAGATAGTGAGTGGTGGGTAGACTCCTTTGTCAGGAAGCTGGTGTGGCCGGGCTTCTGTAGCTCAGGCAGGATAGTTGCAGGTGAATGAAGGGGGATTCCAAAAGTCTCCCTTCGTGCACAGATAGTATATTCAGTGTTAATGCTTGGGGTGCAGTACCAGTGAGGAACCATGCTTTTAAACGAAGCTGTATTGCCTGATGCCTTTATTGCTGCAGTTTCTGATCCAGGAATTCTAATCATGCTCTTACAAACATGTGTGGGGTCCTGTAGGTCAGCTCTATGTCAATTAAGATTTGAAAGGTCCCCTTAATAAGTATTTGGTTTAGTAGGAAAGACAGACTGCTGAACAGTTAGAAATGATGACACAGTATAAGTAGTATATAACAGACAGAATAAAGAGCTGAAGAAATACAAACGAGGGAGACATTTTATTGGATTGAGAGGCAGGTGGGGCCTTACAGGATGAATAGGAGTTTTCTAGGCAGGTGGAGACGGGAAGGGCATTTCTGTTCGAGTTCACAGGCACAGATCTGATGGCAGCAACGTGCATGGTGTGTTCAAGGACTGTGGTGGGTAGAGTGACAGGGGGAGGGTTAGAGTTGACTGGAGAAGGCAAATTGGTAAGAGTGGCCAAGGATGAGGCTGGGGCAGTGGGTTAGGTCAGAGTGTACTGAGAGTAAAGGAAGTGGAGGTAGTGTTGGAGTGTGGAGGAGAAAAAGTGTGAAACAATCTCTCTGCTCTGTGCTTTGGAAACTCTTATTCTTATCAGTGCTTCCCCAATCTAGCTGCTAACCAAGAAATATGAAGCCTCTCTTTTTCTTCCCCATGTGTTTTTTAATGTCAATTTTTAATTGAGGTATAATTGACATATGATATTATTCATTTCAGGTGTACAACATAATGATTTCATAGTTGTATACATTGCCAAATCACCACAGTAAATCTAGTTGACAACAGGCATTATTATAAAAGTATTTTTGTGTCAGGATGAGGACTTTTAAGATTTACTTTCTTAGCAACTTTCAGAAAAGAACGCAGTGTTGTTCGCTGCGGTCTCCACGCTGTACGTCACACCCCCCTGGCTTGCTTACTGGATGACTGGAAGTTTGCACCTTGTGACCACTTTCACCAATTTTGTACCCACCAAACCCTGCTTCTGGCAACCACCAACCTGTTCTCTGTATCTCTGAGCTTGGTTTTCTGTTCTCTTGTTTGTTCGTTTTAAGTTTTGTGTTTAGATCCAAACTATAAGTGAGATCACCTGGTAATTGTCTCTGCCTGACTTATGTCTCTTAGCAGATTACCACTGATGTCCATTAGTATTGTCGCAAGTGGCAAGATGTCATTCTTCACTATGGCTGAGTGAGATTTCATGGTATGCGTATAGCACATTTGCTTGATCCATTCATCTATCAGTAGACACTTAGGTTGCTTCCATATTTTGGCTGTTGTGAATAACACCGCATGTAACATGGTGTACATGTGTCTTTTCCAATCAGTGTTTCCTTCCATGTTTGTTGTTGTTGTTCCTGTGATTCCAAAGCCACTGCCCCCACCCCATTGCGTCTTGATTGGCATAGCTGTCTACCTTTCTCTGTATGCTGGGAAGCCCTTGAGGGAGAGGATTTTGTCTTACCTGTTTAGATTACTTGGCTACAGAATCAATGCCAAATAAATGTTTCTTAGGTTGGTTTGTTCTATAGGCCAACATTTCATCTAAGGTGTTTTAAAGCTTTAAATTTATAAAGATTATATGATCCTGAATATTAACATCTTCCACACTGTCCTAGTTTTAGGTAGTCTAAATGGCAGAAATCATTATCTTCACTGAAGAACTTTTTTGGCATCATAGCTTGTTTAGCGTGAGTCACTTTTCTTAAATGTAATTTGCTTAAATTTAAAGTTCTGTGTCTAGGAAAGTGAAATGTTCACAGTGCAAAACTAAAAATAACACACTGGAGAGATGATGCCAAAACAATTGTTTCAATCAGAAATGCTTTCTGAATCCAGAGTCTAACTGAGAACTAATTACTGAATTAGATCAGAGTTACTAGGCATTCATTGTTTTAAGGCAATAAGCAACAGCATTGAGAAACCTCAGTAATGAAGTATTTTTAAACCCCTCCAGTTGTGTTCAGATTTCTAATGCGTTGTGATGATCAAGTAAATGTTCCTTACATGTAAGATGCAATATGAATGATTATATCTTATAATAAAGTTTAATGAAGAATATTATTCTCATTCTCTTATTGAACAGAGATTCCCTCAAATTAGAGCCTACTGACTATATATTGTTTTTTATTAAGATTTTATTTATTTATTTTTAGACAGAGGGTTAGGGAGGGAGAGAGGGAATGGATGTGTGGTTGCCTCTCATGCGCCCCCTGCTGGGGACATGGCCTACAACCCAGGCATATGCCCTGACTGGGAATCAAACAGGCAACCCTTTGGTTCACAGGCCAGTGCTCAGTACACTTAGCTACACCAGCCAGGGCTATATTGTATTTTATTAAAGGTTAATTTAGAAAGAAGTGCTTTTATTTTGCTGTATAATTTACTAAATTTTCTGTGATCTATTTACTAAGGATGTTTTCTGTAATTTCTACAGAGATGTAAAAGATCAAATAAGCCTGTTAAAGAAAACTGTCATGTTTCTGTAAAAGCAATTTCTGAAGCTTGACACAGATATGGGGCAGGGAGACCTCAGGAGCCTACTTTTAACAGTCCTTGTCTGTCCGTATCTCACAAGGCTGAGCAACATTCATTTCAGGAGCAATTTGATTTTGCTTAATTCTTCTCTCCTTATTTGGAAACATTTTCTGTTTCTTTCATATATAAGACATAAAGTCTTTAATAATATAACTGATCAGTGTGCCAGCATAATTTGTGATTCATTTAGTAACCTAGTAATATGCTTTAGAGATCCTTTAAGTTCTGGTTATAAACTGTTAAATAATATAACACTTATTTTTTTAAACAGATGTGAATTATTAAAAAGAAAAATGGCCCGACGGAGCACTGTATTTCCTTCTCTTGTCACCAAGGAAAGGTATAATATATGGAAAATATGCATCTAAGGTATACTTTTTCTTTTCACCAATCCCATGAGGGCTACTAGTGGGTGTGATGGTCATTATAAATGAAGCCTTACTGCTGTCGTGTTATTCAAGAATGATTTGGTTCAAGGGCAAGAGCAGTATTACTGTGCGTCCTTTCCAGCTTTCAGTTTGTAGCGTACTGTGGACTGCTCCATGACCATTAGTGGTGAGGATCTCACAGTAGCCCTACAGTGCAGGTGTTCTTTTGGTCAGCAGTGAAATGCAATTCCGGAGACTTCAGGAGCTGATGTCCCTGCTAATTTTTTTTTAAATCAGAAGTTGCAAGTTGGGTGTCGGTAGGCCAATATTGGCTCATGGAAGTACATTGTTTGATCTGCATCATCTTAAATACTTTTTAAGTGAGTTGTTAACACTAAAAAGGTGATTTTACATACAAGTCTGGATTTCCTGGCTCTCCTCGAAATATCAGATGGTCTGGAAAAATGGACCTGGCATCCCCAGATGGTCAGTCATGGGTGGAGCAGAATTCTGGCTCCTTGTAGTTGAGGGATGCCCTTTCCAGTTCTCCAAAGTCCCCACCACTCCCTATTGCATTATACATGATGTGCTTTACTCATTTATGTCACCTGCCTGACCCTCACAGATATTTGGTTTTGTAACCTTGCTTCAGGGGGAGGAAAGAGGAGGGGCTGTCAGGAGATTTTGTTCATAAGGTTGATCCTGATAACACAGCTTATATTGGGAAGACTGCTGAGTGTGCCCAACTCCACCAGCCTCTTGCTTTTTTTAAAAAAAGATTTTATTTATTTATTTATTTCCACAGAGAGGGGAAGGGAGAGAGAAAGAGAGAGAGAGAAGTATCAATGTGTGGTTGCCTCTCACCCACCCCTCCCACTGGGGGCCTGTCCTGCAACCCAGGCACATGCCTTGACTGGTAATCGAACTGGCAACTCTTTGGTTCACAGGCCTGTACTTAATCCACAGAGCCACACCAGCCAGGGCACCTCTTGCTTTTTAAGGTCATGAAACCTGCTACCAGCACACTTTACTCTCTGGATACAATTGTTTAAAGATGCTGCCTGGCTCATGAAGAAAATTCTTTGGGGTAGAAACCCTGCCTTCCACCTCATTTAGCTTATTGAGATAGATAATTTGCATTTTCTTTTCTGGGAAGTCTTGAATCTGGCTTTACACATGACCTTTCCCCCTGTTAACAACCCTGGTGACGTGGCTCCTTTCCGCAGGCGAGTTAGGACCATGCCCCGACACAGCCAGTCCCTGAGCATGGCGCCCTACTCCTCCGTAAGCCTTATGGAGCAGCTGGAAGACAGGATCCTCTGCCACGAGAAGACGACAGCAGCCCTCGTGGAGCACGCCTTCCGCATTAAAGATGACATCGTCAACAGTTTGCAGAAAATGCAAAACAAAGGGGGAGGCGACCGCTTGGCCAGGCTTTTCTTGGAGGAGCACATCAGAAACATAACTGCCATAGTGAAGCAACTTAATCGGGATATTGAGGTAAGTAAGGTGCGTGAGTCTGCTGCGTGAGTCTGCTGCGTGAGTCTGCTGCGCTGGGCTCCCTCCCACACACTAGTTCCCCCGCAGGAGGTCGCCTGGTCCCACTGCCAACTCCCAGGCAGTGTTGCCTTCTGACCGAAGCTGTCTGTCTTGACTATTCTTAATGATCACCAAGGAAACAGCTTGAACAAATATCCTGGTTAAATGTATTCCAGTATTTGATAGCATGTACTGTCAGTGTTATTTCTGTTTAATCTAAATTTGCCTGGCTGATTATTAAATCACTTTGTTTTGTTTGGCTCTCCGTGGAGAGAGAAGCACGAGTCAAATTGTTTCCCTGCAAGAACCCTTCATATTGTTGAAGATGGCTATTAAATCAATTACTAGGTCAGCCTTTGCTCTTCTGATTAAATGTTTCTAGGTCATGATGATTACATAGTTTATCACTCAAACAACCTAGAGATTTAAATTGCTTTTCTGACTTCTCTTTTATTTTCTTTTTCTCTGCAATGAGCTCAATAAGAGGCAAATATTGTCTAAGTTTGGAATTTGTAAATTTACTGCTATTTATTGAGCAATCACAGGGATTACACGATTTAATTCAGAAACCTTAAAATCATTTAAGGTGTGGCCTTTCATCACTGAACAGTGTTAATATCCTTCACATGACATTTTAAAATATATGAATAAAAGGTATATTGACTAGATTAAGGAAAACCTTTGTTTCAAGTCATAGAGACTGTGTCGTAATTATGCTTCAGAAATTAAACCTCATTTTTTGGTGTCAGGTATGTGTGTATGAATGTACGAGGATGTATGCATTGACATACGTATTTAATAGCCTTATTGGGGTATAATTTAAAAGCCACAAAAATTCACCCATTGTAAGTATACATAACTCAGTGACTTTTAGTAAAGTTATAGAACTTTATGACCATCAACGCCATGTAGTTTTTCAACATTTCTGTCACAACCCTTAATTTATATAAGCCTATCAATTCCCACTTTCATCCCAACCCCAAACAACCATCAATCTGCTTTCTGTCTCTATAAGTTTGTCTTTTCTGGAAATTAAATGTAAATGAAATCTTATGAAATCTTCTGCATCTGGCTTCTTTCACTTGGCATAATCTTTTTGAGATTTAGCCATGTTCTAGAATGTTCTTTCTCTAACTGAGCGGTATCCTATTGTATGGATATACCACATTCTGTTTGTCCCTTCCTTCCTTAGTGGGCATTTGCACTGTTTCCAGTTTTCAGCTGTTATGAATGAGCCAGCTCTGAACCCTGGTGTGCAAGTCTGTATGTGGGCTTGTGTTTTCATTTCTCTTGGGTAAATTACTAGGAATAGAATTACCAGGTCTCACAGTAAGCTTATGTTTAACTTTTTAAAACACTACAAAACAATTTGACAAAGTGGCTATAATATTTTCCAATTCATCAGTAATGTACAAAGTTTCCAGTTTTTCCACATCTCACCGACACTTGGTATTATCTGTCTTTTTAATTATCGTCATCCTAGTGCCTGTGCAGTGGTATTTTAGTGTGGTTTTAACTTGAACTTTCCCTGTGACTAATAATCTGCAGCACTTCTTCATGTGCTTAGTGGTCATGTGTGTGTCTTATCTGGTGAGATGTCTACTCAAGTCTGCTGCCTATTTTTTTTAAATAAATTTTTTATTGTGGTACGATATTTACCGTTGTTGCCATTTTTAAGTATAAAATGGAATGACGTTAATTACATTCCCATCACCACTATCCATTTCCCAAACATTCTGATCATCCCAAACAGAAACTCTCTACCAGTTAAGCAATGACTCCCCACACTTCTACACTCCCCACAGCCCCAGGTAACCTCCATCCCACTGTCTGGCTCTGTGAATTTGCTTATTCAAGGTATGTCATATAAGAGGAATTATACAGTATTGTCCTTTTGTGTCTGGTTTATTTCACTTAGCTTGTGTTCAAGGTTCATCCAGGTTGTAGCATGTGTTAGAATCCATTTGTAAGTTGGGTTATTTGTCTTATTATTCAGTTGTAAAGGTTTCATAGATAGTCTAGGTACAGGTCCCTTATCAGATATATGATTTGCAAATATTTCTCCCATTCTGTGAGTTATATTTTTATTTTCCTAATTGTGTTTTTTGAAGTGCAAAATTTAAAAATTTTAATGATGCCTAACTTACTGGGGTTTTTCTTTTATAGTTTATACTTTTAGTCTTGTGTCTTAAGAACCATTTGCATAACCTAAGGCTGCAAAGATATTCCCCTATTTTCTTCTCAAGTTTTAGTTTTAGTTCTTTACATTCTATGATCTAGTTTGAGTCCATTTTCACATATGAAGTAAGGTAATGTGGGGGCAACTTTCCTTGCAAGTCCCCTCATGTGCCATGGATAAGAATAGATATGACTGAGACACAATGTGATCTGCTTAGGGAGAAGAGGCCATTTTCCCAGAGGAAAAAGGCCGTGAGCAGTGGCCAGTTTCTCCGAGGAGAAAAAGGCCTCGAGTGCCCTCCTCCAAGGCCTTTTATTGGGTTGTAAGACACAGGAATACAGGGCAGCAAGGATCAAACAGTAGATAACATTTCAAAGAAATCTGAGGGCTTAGTCTGAGTCACAGTCTGTCAGGAACAGAGTTTTAGGGTTTCCTGCTCAAACCCTTAACATATGAATGAAAGCACTCTTAGCAGAGCAGATTTCACAGGTTTATCAGGAAGTCTTTGTGATGCCAGATTTTTCCCCAGGACACGCTCTAGCAAGGCAAGGAGCTGTACTTCTCCCCATCAGGTATTCAGGCTTAAGGGGGTTAGAGCCTGGAAGCACTTTTCCCAGAGAACAAGGGGGCTCAGGCTATGTCAGATCCGGGGGGCAAGAGTCCATTGCTCTTTGTTGCAGCCCCCACCCCCCGTCCTTCCATGAAGGCTTCCCAAGTGATCGAGTCTGGCTTAGGTTGCCCCCCGCTGTGAGGGGTCTTACCCGTCATTGACTTTGGGGGCAGGGAGAGGAAACTGAGGCAGTGTTTGCTACCAGAGACAAGCTTTGTCTCCTGCGGCTCACATTTCAGGGGTCTTCACTAGCCCTTAGCCACAAGAGGTCGAGATACAATTCCTAAAACCAGGCAGAGCGGTCTGCAACAAGGTGAAGGTCTAAGTTAACTTTTTCCATATGGGTGGCCAAGGAAAATCTATCATTTTCCTATTTGTCCATTTGTTGAAAGTCAAGTGACCATAAAATGTAGGGGTTTAATTCTGGATTCCATTGATCTGTATGGTTTTCCTGTGCTGATAGCACTTTGCCTTAATTTCTAGCTTTAGATTACATTTTGAAATCAGGTACTTTAAGTCCTTCAATTTTGTTCTTCTTTTCAAAATTGTTTTGGCTATTCTAGGTCCTTCACACTTTCATGTAAATTTTAAGATCAGCTTGTCAATTTCCATAGAAAAATGTGCTGAGATTGTGATAGAAATTGCTTTGAATATATAGATAAGTTTGAGGAGAATTGCTATTTTAATGAATAATATTGAGTCTCTGTCATCACAAAGGCCAACTCTTGGTTTTATTAATTTTTTCTATGGCTTTTCTGTTTTCTACTCTGTTGATTTAAACTCTATAGTATTTCCTTTTTTCCTGCTTGCTTTGATTAAGTTTGCTTTTCTTATTTTAGTTTCTTAAGGTAGAAGTTTAGATAATTGGTTCGAGATCTTTTTCTGGTTACGAGGTTTAAAGCTATCAAGTATACTCTAAGCACTGCTTTAGCTACTTCCCATGAGTTTTGGTATGTTGTGTTTTTGTTTTTAGAGGTTGAAGATATTCCAAAACTTCCCTTTTGATTTCATTTTGGCTTATGTGTTATTTAGAAATCTATTGTTTAGTTTCCAATGCTTGGGGGTTTCCCCGAGTTTATTTGTGTTGTGGTTTTAGATCTCTAATTTCATTGCATGTGGGCAGAGAATATACTTTGTATATTTTTAATTTCTTTGAATTTATTAAGACTCTTGTTCTATGAGTTGTCGAAATCTACAGCTCTCATTGTTGAATTGTCTTATTTCTGCTTTCAATTCTGTCAGTACTGGGGGGCTCTGTTGTCAGGTGCATAAACAGCATGGAGCAAAAGTAGGTTCACAGTTGTTCATATGGAAAGCAGTACGATAATCAATAAGTAATAATACAAGAACAAACTCTGTGTTTTGCATACTCAACTATAAACCTACTTTTGCCCCACCTGTATGTTTTTTGTTGTATGTATATCTTCCTGATATGTTGACCCTTTTATCATAAAATGTTTCTCTCTGTCTCTAGTAGTATGTCTTGTCTTAAAGTCCATTTTGTCTGATATTAATATAACTACCCAGCTTTTTATGGCTACTGTTTGCATTGTTAATTTCTTTTTTCGTACTTGTCACTCAGTTTATGTGTAAGTAAGGTCCTGATCTACCACATGGTCATTAACTTTCACTCTTCTTTGAGACTCTCATGTATCCTTAGTAAGGACTGAGATGCACTCAGAACTGTACTCTAATTAAAGTTCATTTGTCTTTAGGATCCTAAAACTTCTGGTCTGTACTTCTATGATGTTTAAAGGGCTGTGTGTTTGCTATTAATGGCACATAGCAGATCTTTGTTGCTTTGGGGACTGGTGGCATCCATTCCAATTTCTTTTGGTCACAGCAATTTGAGTTCCTTTTGGGATTTACTTCTCTTTCATTGGGTACAGACTTGATGGCTGTTAGTCGGGGCGCCTGTATCACCTTTTTAGCTAAAGAGGATTGGAGTTCATAACTCAGGCTAGAACATGGAGACACTCACATCCAAGAGCGTGACACCTGAGCAGAGTCTTCCTGCAGCAGCTGTCCCTGTGGGGTGCTGGCCAGTGGTTTTGCTTCTTGGACCCCAGGAAATACCTTTGGTGTCTTCTCAGTCGGGGTCCCCAGTTGCCCTGTCGATCGTGTGCACTTCTCCCCTATATCCTTCCATGAATTCCATTCCCTCCTCAGAGTTAGCCAGAGTCAGGTTCAATTGCCTGCAAGCAAAGAGCTCTAATGACATAAGAGGGAGAATAGAAAGTTTAAGAAATTGCCGGAGATAACTTACTTGTTTTGGGAAGGTATGTGTCTATATTTACAGTGCTCTTCCCAGTTTTACATTTGAGTGCTAAAGCGATTTTATCTCAGAGGCTGAATCACTTGCCAACCCCAGGTCAGCCCCTTCACAAAATCCAACAACCCCAAGTTAAACATTTCATGTTGAAAGAGGTAGAGATAGTTTAGGAGGCTGTCAGCCCTTCCATACCCAAATAAATCTAGAGAGTGAGATAGATAAAATCAAAGTGCTTAGGGATAAATAACGGTTCTGCTCTGGTTGGTGTGGCTCCATAACAGAAGGGTTGAGGGTTCAATTCCCAGTTAGGACACATGCCTGGGTTGTGGGTTTGATCCCCAATCCCCAGTCCAGGTGCGTGAGGTGGGCAATCAATTGATGCGTCTCTCTTTGAGTTGATGTTTTTCTTTTTCTCCCTTCCCCTCTCTCTAAAAGCAATGAAAAGATATTCTCAGGTAAGGATAAAAAGATAAATAAATAACGATTCTTATATTCTCATTCTCTCAACCAATAGCAAAGAAGTATGTCATAAAAAAATACAAACACCGTGCCCTGGTTGATGGGGATTGAGTGCTGACCTGCAAATCACAGAGTCACCAGTTTAATTCCTGGCTGGGGTACATGCCTGGGTTGCAGGCCAGATTCCTTGTTGGGGTACATTGGGGGGTAGGTGAGAGACAACCACACATTGATGTTTCTCTCCCCCTCTCTCTCCCTCCCTTCCCTCTCTCTAAAAATAAACAAACAAAATATTTTTTAAAGTTACAAATGCCCCAATGTTTCATCTTAGAAAATCATGTGACCTCCCCATTCTTTCCATGCCCCGCATTTCCTGTGGGTGGTGGGCAGACTAGAGACTGGAGCCAATCTATGGAGTTAGTACTGCTCTCAGTTATAAAAAAAGCAAAGTGTAACTTTACATTTCCACCCTTAGAAAAGCCTAGACCTGATTTTTTTTTCTGTAAGAGGTGCTAGTGCTTTAGCTGTGACTATGGACTCTGAGGAACAGTTTCCCCCTTGGTAGCTGCTATGCACTAATCCAACAATCAGAACAATTTTAAGTAAGTATTTTCAGCTTCGGCTGAGCCCTCGATGCTGTTTAACAGTTCCTTTACTCCAGGAAGCCACGCCTGCCTGTTCCTCCCTCGCCTCAGTTCCATTTCCCTTGATGTATTCATCACCGTTACCGTAGCATTTACTGAAGAGAACGGGCATTTTTTCTTTATGAGTTTGTTTCCCTTGACAGAGTGTGAGTTCTTCAAAAAGAAAGGGACCTTGTCTTCTCTTTGCATTGTCCAGTACAAGGTAAGTGCCATGCTTATTAAGTGAATGCTTGCCCAATTCAGAGTGAGGCCAGTTGAAGATTTGCTGGTAGCAAGAAGGACTAGAGGAGACAGACCCTGAGGTCATCTGTCCAAACTGTGTTCCTTTTCAGATGAGGCATCAGAGGCCCAGGCAAATGAAGGGACCTGTTTGAGGTCTCAAGGCCAAGAAGGGGCAGTGCTGAGACTAAGCCCAGATTATTAATATGCTCTTTTCACTTTTCTACTTTGCCTTCTGGGAGCTCTTCTAGAAACTCGCCTTAGGTAACCAACTCCCAAATGTGACAGGCAGGGCTGTTTAGCCATTCTTTGCTTTCTGAGTATTTCTACCCCTTCAACAAGAATTTCTTCACAAAACTAGGTAATTCTAGCTTTAGATCTCACTGAGGTCTCCCCCACCCTGTCATTAGTTTAATGTGACTTCATTGAACAGCATAGATAATTTGAGTCATTAGCAAACAAACCTAGACATCCAAAGTCATCAATCATATAGGCTTTTGCTAATTATTTTTCTTCCAGTTGTGTTTTTTAAAGGATTTTATTTATTTATTTTAGAGAAAGTGGGAAGGCAGGGAGAAGGGAGAGAGAAAAGCACTGATCAGTTGCCTATCATGTGCACCCTGACCAGGGGTAGAACCAGCAACCCAGGCGTGTGTCCTGACTGGGAGTCGAATCTGCACCTTCCACTTTGCAGGCGGTTGCCCAAGCAACGGAGCCACACCAATCAGGGCTAATTGTGTTTTAAACACAATTTTTCTTTAATGTGCTTCTTTAAGATGACTTTTAAACAGTTTGAAACACAGCAAGTTTTAAAGTAATTTCAAATCTGCTGTTTTTCCATCTGAAACACATTTTATTTAATGATTATTCTTACCTTAACTATACAACACTCTTTTCATTTACATATAATTTTTGCAGTGTACAATTTTGCAAATGAAATGCTGATTTCCATTGTAGAGAGGAAAACTGAATAAAATCTAACTCTGGTCAAAAATTTGCACATATGAGTGTTTACTTTTATGACTGGTAGTAACTACGTCATTATAATGTAACAGAAGGAAGTTTGGAAGAATAGTAGACTCTGATGTGAAAAACTAATTATATGGGTTTATATATATTATAAGCCCGAGTGTGTTTACTCGAACATAACCAAAATTAGAGTGCTTGATGAAACACCAAAACTACAACATTGTCTGTTGCCAAATTTTTTTAAAAAATTAAATCATGGTGTAGATTAAAATCTTATCTATTTATTGTAGAGTAAAATTTAAAAGTACTAAAAAGAAAGCCTTTGTTCAAAAGTAATATAAAATTGAGAGGGTGCATTTTATGCAAATATAATATTTGCGTATTTAAAGCAAAGAGGGGTGGTGATATTCAAAGTGTATTTAAATGAGATGAAAAGTGTATTTTTTTTTGTCTGTAGATTCTCAGTAAATTTCCTCTGTGAATTACCTGGTTCTAAAATTATTCTAAAATTATTTTTATTACTGGTTTACATATATTTTTTAGTTCACTCTATAAAATTTTACTGGCTATTTTTTAATAAAAATCTGTCTCCGCAGGTGATTTTGTATTACCAAACTAAAACTGAAGCCAGTCTTAACATACAAAGCTCACCCCAGGCTCCTGCTTGAGCTAGTTGAATTAAGTTAATGTTAATACCACATCTTGGTGAATCTGCCTAGATACGTCTTTCTCATTCTCTACCACATGGCTCTTAACACAGTTGCACACAGGAAGAACAGTAAAACATATGGTCAAACCACTGGGCTGTGTGATCTTCAAGAATTCGAACTGAGTCTTAATTTTTCTATTTTTAGCACCGGCCAGTATTGAGCACGTAGTAGGAGCTCAATAAATGCACATTAATCAATGCCTCTAGGGTCCTTGGCCTTTCCAAAACCCTGTAATTATTGCCCATGTTATATCAGCAGATTCCAATGTCAAAACAGATGACTCTTGTGTACTAGTATACCATAGGTGCTGGATAAATGTTGAATGAAAGTCTATATTGTTTAAATACATTCCTACCCATGCCTTGGCTGGTGTGGCTCAGTGGATTGAGCTCTGGCCTGTGTGCCAAAGGGTTGCTGGTTCAATTCCCAGTCAGGGCACATGTCTGGGTTGCTGGCCAGGCCCCCAGTAGGGGGTGTGGAAGAGGCAATCACACATTGATGTTTCTTGCCTTCTCTTTCTCCCTCCCTTCCCCTCTCTCTAAAAGTAAATAAATAAAATCTTAAAAAAAATACATTCCCACCCATTGTGTCTACTGGCAGTTTGCCGTGTGATATAAAGTATGGTATTAATTATTTATTCCTCAGAAACTTTCCACAAATTATCACCATCATGTTACATTTAGAAGAGGTGATATAGTCAACCTTGTATTTTGCACGTCTGGGTTACCCATACTGTCTCATCAATTCCTGGAAGCCAGGTCCCAGTGAGCAGTCAGTCCATGGCCCTTTTGTGGGTGGCAGGCTTTCCCTTCCACAGTTTGATGGTTTGGGGAAGTGGTTGGGATCCCACATCCCCTTAGAGCTTTTACTCTGTCTTTGGGGAACTAGGTGGTAGGGTCTGTTACCCAGCTGGTTAGAATCTGTAGACTTACTCCTGGTTCCCGTGCTTCATAAGGTCCACTGACTTGGGGTGTTGGGTTTGACCTAGTTGGGTTAAAGGAAACTGTATCAAGCCTTCATCTAATTGACTAGATTATATCTAGTTTTGTTAGTTTAATAATATACAAATGGGCTTTCTGGACTTACGTGATGAGTACAGAGTTGGTCTTTATCAACATGTCAAAGGAGAGGTGTGGACAAGGATGGACAGACGAGAACTTGTATAGCTAGCACTGTCAGGGAGGAGAGAGTCTTGGCTACTGGACCTCATGCGTTTTACCCACAGAGAGGATTTTGGCCTGCAGCTCAGTAGCTCAGTGATTCTGTCCCATGGGAACAGGTGTGTCAGCAGAGGGACTTTGGCAGTTACCCTGTGTATTAGTCAGAGTTCTCCAGAGAAACCAAACCAATCATATATATATAGTCTGTCCAGAAGGTGTCCAGCAATATAATATAAAAAATAGAGACATTTACTGAAGAAGACATAAGATACTAGAAACATTGTACATAAGACAATAATGCCTCAGTCCCCTTCAAAGTAGGCACCTTGGGACCTTACACAGTTCTCCCAATTGTCATCAGCTGCCCCATCATATTTTTCTGAATCTCATCAATGGTCTGAAATCTCTTCCCTTTCAAAGGTGATTTTAGTTTAGGGAAAGCCAGAAGTCACAGGGCACCAAATCAGGGCTGTAGTAGGGCTGAGTCACCTGGGCGATTTGACATTTCACAAAAAAACTCTGCATGAGACATGATGCGTGAATGGGTACATTGTTCTGATGGAGATGCCAATCACTAGTTGCCCATAGCTTCAGCCTTCTGAATCTGAATAGTTTCTGCAGAGGAATGTAAAAGCTTAACTCAAAATGTGGTGCAGATTTCTTGCTGTATTCAGTCATTTTGAATGCAACAACCACACAGTACACATGCTCGCTCAATGGTGTCTACCACCCCCATTGTCTAGTATAGTGAAGTCGTCATTGTTCATGTATACACACTCCAGTCTGCTCTCCTTAGCTCCCAGGCTACATTGATATTGTACAAACTGTGTGTGTGTGCCTGTGCATACACACACATGTGTATATATATATAATTTTACATATTAACTTATATATATATAAACTTACATATACCTTATAACTTATTTATTATAAGGTATTGGCTCACATGATTATGGGGACTGCAATCCTCAGGCTGGAGACCCAGGAAAGCTGGTGGTGTAACAGTCTGAAGGCCTGAGAACCAGGAGTGCCCAGGGCAGGAGAAAATCGATGTCCCAGTTCAGTCAGGCAGAAATCGAATTCCAACTTCTTCCTCCTTTTTGTTCTGTTCGGGCTCTACCCGCCCCCCTCACTTTGATGAGGGCCCTCTACTTTACTCAGTTTTACCTATTCAAATGCTAATCTCTACCAGAAACATCCTCACTGACACATCCAGGAATACTGTTTAACCAGCTATCTGAGCATGCCACGGCTCAGCAAGTTGACATGTAATTAACCATCACATTATCCAAATTCATTTTGTTTTAACTCTCCCCACTAGACTTGGCTTGTCATGTGGCTTGACTCTAGGGGGTGAAGACAGTGAATTGAATGGAATTTGAGGATTTGTTCAGTTCCGTTGATAGAGTGTTTTCAATGTACTGCAGTACATTAACTAATTGATGTTTTGGTCTCCATACATTTTAGCTTGTCTGAGTTCATTTTTGCAGAACTGATTACCTGCAGGCACCAGCTAGCTATAGTCTCTGAGGCTTCGATGTGGCAAACGAAATCCTGGAACATGGAGTTAAATTAATTGCTAAATCACTCAGCCACTCACTGGGAGCCAGGCATTGCTCAAGGCACTGGGGCTGTAGTAGGGACCCAGACGTACAAGGACCCTCTGAAGCTTGTACGTTCCAACAGTTTTCACAGGAGTAAATGCTAAGTAACCAAGGTGATTTCAGCCTAAGTCGAGGCTCTGATAAGATAATACGTGGAGAATGATTGTGTGGCTATTTTAGGAAGCGTGGTAGGGATACAAGGCGATGTGAACTGAGACCAGAATTACAGAAGGTGCCAGCCAAGCCCAGGTGTTGGGAAGGAGACACATGGGGAAGAGAACATTCCAGAAAAAGGGAACTGCAGGTTCAAAGGCCATAAACAGGAAGAAGGTGGGCATGTCTGAGGAGCAGAAGGAGGACCAGTGGGACTGGGTGTCAAGGGCTGGGAATAGGTCCAGATCATTAGCCTTGAAGGCTATTGTGGGAAGTTAGGAGTTTGGAAATGGGAAGATTTATTGATTTATTTTTAAGCAAAGGAATTGAATTCATTCACACTCTTTGTGCTGAGGAAATAATTGTGGATAAAACAGATATACTTTCTTGCCCTTGTGTTTCAAAAAGCCCTGGCTACTGCATGAGAAGGCATTGTAGGGGAGCAAGAATGGAGGCAGGAGGCTGGGTTGGGGGCCACCATGGCATTTTGGGGGTGAGGGGATTGCAGCTTGGGGGAGTGACCTCGGACTTGGAGAGAAGTGGATGATGGTTCTGGATCTGTTTTACAGATAGAGCTGATGGAACTTCCTCATGTTGGAGGTAGAAAGACTGGTGTTTAGCTTTGGGCAAGTTGTAAGGCCCCATCGAATGTTCAGGTTAAAATGCCAAAAAGGCAATTTGATATGTGTGGCTGGAACTCCAGGGAATTTTAAGCCCCCGTGGGAAGATTAAAAAGCCATGTAGGGAGTTACTATCTTATGAGGCCCTTCCCTGCAGGAGTTGGGCCTTTCTCCAAGTAATATTGGAGTTACACTTTCATTTCTAAATCCTTGTCTCTAGGAGAAGTTGGAGAAGGAGAATCACAGAGAACCGTTTCTTTCCTGGTCATCCTAGGCAGTACGCGCCTGCCTGGGTGGGTGAGGCTGCAGCATGGGCCCTTTGCACAAACAGCATGCTATGGTGCTGTGGGGCCCACACTGGGGTGCCATTCTCTACAGTCTTTGGGAAGGAAGCTTCTTTAAAGACAGGTCATATCTTAGGGAAAATAATGAAGACTTGGATATCCCTTTTTCAGGGTGGCTGGCCTCTCCTCTGCTGGTGTGAAATGTTACTGTAGGGGTTCAGCCCTCCCACACCCTATCCCCCCCATCCTGCAGTCTTTCCTGCTGCAGCTGAGCTCTCCAAAGGCAGGCCTGGTGCACAGCACATAGTAGGCATACAGAAAACAGTTTCTTGAATTGAACTGAATATAATGGAGAGTTGATGACACACTGAGTAAACACATCATGATGATAATATTGTTCCAAAATGACAAATTAGGCTTTACAGAGGGATTGCTTGCTTTCTAAGGCTTCATCATAGAATCCCTTTAAATAGTAAACTCTCTAATGCCTTCTGTTTTCACAGCTTGTCAGTAGTGTGAATATTGTGTTAAGGTCAGATGTATTCTTTTTTGTATTATTCAGAGAAAGCACTTCTAACACAGTATTTTATTCATCTGACAGTTAAATGGCTTTTCTTATGTCTAAGCATTAAAACACACACACACACCTTTCCTCTCCCTGGACATAAAAGTACTGTAAGCTCACTATAGAAAATTCAAAAAGGAGGAATTGACCATAATCCCACTCTAGAGAAAAACAAAATGTTAATATTGTAGTATTATTTTCTATACATCTTATAACAGCTGGATAATGCTGTGTATTTATTTTGTATCCTTTCTTTTTGATTAATATTAAATTGTGCACATTTTCCCTCGTGTTTTAAAGTCCCCCAGTAACCTCTTAACAGTTGCATAATAATGTGCCATGTCGGTACCTTATAAAATACATGGTAGGTGGATTATACTCCAGAGGCATTTTGGTGTGTCCATTTTTGTCATTTTTTCTTACCATTTCCCTTCAAATTAGTTCCAAGGACTAGCATTGCAGGGTCACAGGTTATGAACGTTATGAATATATTTTGAGGAGTCACGCTGCGGAAAACTTGTACCAGGAAGGGCATTTTCAATGTGTGATAGACATTTTAGTCTTATAAATTAAAGATAGTTGCTTCTTTAACAGATGAAAATGGCACGGTTTTCTCATTTTTAATTTCACGTAGACTTTATCTTTGGAGCGGTTTCAGGATCGCGGTGAAGAAAGCACGGAGCGCCGCGAGCTGGGCCCCGCGCAGGCGCATCCTGCCCACTGTCAGCACCACAGTGCAGCGGAGCCTTCTGGGCTATGATTTTTGTGTCCTGTTCCCTTGCTTACTAGAAAGTTGGCACTTTAAAAAAGAATTTGTTGTTTAATATATATATTTTTGCTTCTCTCTTGTGAACTACTATTTATCTTCTTTGCTTAGTGGTTTTTTGATAGAGAAACAACTCAAATGAAATGATTGGTCAGAGCCTTTGTCTTTTCCCCCACGTCCTATGCGATGTTTCCCCGGGAGTGGTCTGTGGGCCAGAGCTTCGTGTCGGAGCCCATTCCCTAGCTTTGGCTCTCTGGGAGTGGGTCCTGGGGCTGTGTGTTTACCAAGCTACCTAGCCATCCTTATGCACCCCAGAGATATCTGAGAACCACTGGCCTTAAACCTTATTATAAACAAAGGTTTGGAAGCACTATATACAAAAAAGTAGGTGTTACTTTTTGTTAACTAACGAGTGTTACTTCCTATTAAAAGAGAGTACATACCAGCACCTTCTCATCAGTGGGAGAGTGTCAGAACCAGATTAGTCACATCTAAAGTTGTTTTGCAATCGTATGTTGGGATGACTAACGTTTTGTCATTCACAGGTGATTGTAACTGGTGATTGTAACTATGCATTCTTCTTCATAGAGCAGGTTCATTCAGAAAAAGCTGGAAACTGCAGCAAAGAACAGATAGGTCTAGCAGTTTCAAATTCCTTTCAGTGACATTTTTTTCTTGTCATTGTCACTCCATCTACAGTGGCTCCCCCCAAGTTTCCAATAAGGAAAACACAGAATCCTCACATCCTAATTTCTGCTTTTCACCAGGAAGTTTGAAAACTCTGAACAATGTATGCAAGTGTACTTTTCTACATGCGTGTTATATTCAAAACCACTTAAGAAAAGGGAACACAAAAGAGTTTATTTGTATTATAGCATAATTATATTGTCTAATAGGGCTTTCTGGTTCATTTGCGCACTGGAATGCAAACTTCCAGTGTAAAATCAGAAATCACATTTCTAGAAATAAATAGTAACAAGTAGATAGACATGGATCTATCCTTAAGAAACCCTAGACTGGTGTAGAAGGTAACGGGAAGGTGATTTATCATGCCTTCCTCCACTGTTCCCGGTTCCAGAGCCACCTGGGCTAGACAGGCAGGACAGCTAGGGGGAGTCTGCAGAGGTTCAGAGCCTGGGAGAGCCTGACGGTGAGGTCCTGGGCACTTCAGTTTCAGAGCCAGAGGGTAGGTGGTCTCGCTGCCTTGCCCTGTGTGCTAGGTGGAGGGGGAGGCCAGGAAGGGTTGTAGAGGTCGGCTGTGTCCCCACTACCTCCAGGCAGGGAGGGCTGCGGAGGGCAGGACACAGAGAGGCCTCCTCCTGGCGCCTCACCTGGACACAGGCTCTCCCTGGCTGCCCCTTCAGTCCATAAGCTCCAGGACCACCTACTTAATCTCATTCTAATGGTCATAGAACAAAAAGAAGCCACACCTAAGGGGGCCCAGCAGCCAGAGGAAGAAGAATAAGCACAGGACAGGACAGGCCTGAATAAAACAGGAAACAGGTGGGCCTTGAATGAGACATGATTAGGACATGTTATGGACTGAATGTTTGTGTCACTCCCCAAATTCACATGTTTTTGGAGGTGGGCATCTGGAGGTGGGGCCTTTGGGTGGTAATGCCATTGAAATGGTCATGAGCATGGGGCTTTTCTAGGAAGGAGACTAGAGCTGTCTCTGTTGTGGGAGGGCATAGCAAGAAGGCAGGTGTCTGCAAGCCAGGAAGAGGGCCATCCTTAGATGGGACCATGCTGGCATCCTGGTCTCAGACTTTCTAGCCTTCAGAACTATGAGAAATATGTGTGTGTTGTTCATAAACCACTCAGTCTGGTATTTTGCTGAAGTAGCCCCAGCTAACTATGATAAGGCACTTAAGGACATCTGGGTACAGCATTCAATTACTTCCATGAAATTAAATTTTTAAAAGTTAGTAGATGAACTAGAAACAAGGATCATTACTTTTAAGAATTTAATTACTTGCCCACGAGACAAAGCAGAAAAAAAATGGTTGAAAGATCAGAGCCAAATACAAAGAGAAAACCAGGGGGGAAAAGTACAAGACTTGAAGGTCAGATCGAGGACCCAGCTTAGGAATAATACAAACTCCAGAAGGAGACAGAGAAGCAGATGGAGAAGAAAAAATAGGTACAGGGAAGAGAATTTACCTGAGTTGAAAAAATATATGAGATGACAGATTGAAAATTCCGAGTTCCAGGTAGAATTGATCTAAGAGAGAGAGAGAGAGCTGCAATTAGGTACATTCTGATAAAATCCTTCAACTCTGAGGATGAAGAAAAAACCTCACCAGCTTCTAGGTGTAAGGTCTTTGAGTCAAGAATTCTATACCCTTTCAATTTACCCCTCATCCTTCAGGGCACAGGGAGGACAATTATTGCCATGGCAGTGATTCAGAGTTGTTTGTCCAGTGTCTGGATGCGAGGAAAACGCTAGAGAAAGGACTCTAACTGAAATAGTCTGCACAGAGACCCCACGACAGGGGAAAGTGGAGAGGAGAAGCGCAGAGGCAGTCAGTCATCCTGTGTCACTTCATGTAACTGGATATTGAGAAATGCTGGGACCGAGTAACAGAAGTGCTAAAAAACTATTGACCCAGCAGAGACACGCCACAGGCAAAATCCTAATTATAGCCCAACTAGAAGTATCGAGTTATTTTAACAAAGCCTGGTGGGGTGGGGAAGGGCAAGAGGGGAGCAAAGTAAAATCCTTCCAAGTAAGTCGTCTGGGGTAGTAGGGTGAGAGAGGGTGAAGGAGGGCGGGCATGAAAACGTGGGGCGTGTCCCGCGTCCAGGGGAGGGGGCGCCGTCCGAGGGTGGAGCCTGGAGTAGACATGCGCGTGGTTATGAGTGTTGTGGAAAGGAAGGTGACCAGTCGTGAAGCCGCAGGGTCCGGGGGCGTGTCCTAGTGCATCAGCGGAGGAGGGGCAATCAACGGTTACCCGACTGAACCCGTCAAAATAAGGGAAAGGGGAAAGGAAACAAAAATGACTAAAAGCAACATAAACTGTAAATAGAGTGAGATGAAGGGACAAATGGAAACGAAGCAGCCTGGTGTCATGATGAGAGCACAGTCCTGGTTCAAATCCCAGCTCTGTCAGTTTTTCCCTGTGGCTCTGGGCAAGTCCCGTAACTGCTTGGGGATTTCACCACAGGGAAACGGGGGTGATAACAGTGCCTCCTTCTCAGGGAGTCCTGGGGGTTAAATGAGTTCACACACCTAAGGCACTTTAAAGGGTGCCTGGTGCACAGTTCCATCAAGCAGGTGTTTGCTTTATTATTTATAAAGCTTAGCGGCACTGTTACTATTTGGTAAGATGAAACAATAGTGAAAGCACTAAATCATACAACGAAGGTTATTATATAATGGTTATGGCCAATGATCGTAAATGTATATATGCCAAATTCAATGGCGGCTACATATAGATTAAAAGTGTGAGAAATCGATGGAAATACTTTATAGTGGGAGAATTTATAATACCTCTTTTAAGCTTCAGAGATTCAGTAGACAAAAATACATAAGATCTAGAAAAAATGAATAATAGAGCAAACTCAATTGAATAGACAATTTTGAAGACATATTTGAACAATTTGTGTTCCTCAAATAGATTTTGGATGGGACATTTTAAAAAATCAGTCTTTGCCACAAAGCAAACTTTAATACATTCAAAACATTAAATATATTACAGACCATATTTTAGTCATAATCCAATACAATTAGAAGTAAATAATAAAAATGACGAGAAACACTTAGCTTGAAAATGAAGAGACACAATTCTGACTAATCCTTAGATCAAAGAGGAATCCAAAACTGAAATGAAAGCAATAAAAAAAAAAAACCCGCCACACCAAAACTATGGACAAAGAAAATACTGTACTAAAAAAACCTCTTTGTTATTACAAAATAATAAAAATAAAGGAACATTGTACTAATCTTTTAAAATTATCAAAAAAGATTAAAACAGAAGAAAGGATTGATAATATTTAAGCTGACATCAAGCAAATAGAAAATGCTTGTAAAAACCCAAAAGCTTTTGGAAGAGAAAGAAACCAAAAGCTTTTTCTTTGAGAAGAAGGAGAAAGAAAGTGGTGGTGGTGAGGGGGAGTATGAAGGACAGAACAGAGGAAGGGCAGTGGGGAAGGGTGTGCCAAAGGCTAGGGAAATGTTCAAAAGAAACATCTGGTGTAACCTTTTGCTTTTGAGGGAGGGGTCTCCTGCTACTTAGGACTCAGGTTTTCTGGTCAGTCTGTCTGTCTGCCATAGTGCTTCAGCTTCAGCCTCGGCTTCTTTCCTGTTTTTGGCAGGCAGCACTGCAGGGCCCTGGCTAGCCACTTGCTACCCATGTGACTCGGGAGGTATCATTTCAGCTGTTTGTGCCTCGCTTCCTGGTGGGGAACATGGGCATGCTGAGTAACTCCCTCTAGGGACCAGTGTGGATTTGGTGCGTGTCGGCACCTCCCAGTACATGCCCAGGAAACCCCAGGGGTGTGTTCATCGGCTCCACCATTCCTTTGTAGAGTTCCCAGGGTGACTGGTCCCTGAGGTTATGCTTTTAGGTTGGGTCACTTAGACTTCATGCAGGTTCGCTTTCATTTTCATTTCGTGTCTTTCCCATGGGACACCATTCTGCCATTCCAATGTAAATATTGTCATCAGATAACTACTAGAAAGGTTAGCACTTGCTGAGTGCTTTGTATGTATCTTATGTAATATCCACAGTGGCCTTAAGACTGTAGTCACCACTCCTGCCGACAGATGAGGAAAGGGAAGCTCAGAGCACCATGCACACTGACCCGGGATCGCGCATTGGGGGAACCGGAACTTGGACCCGTTTCAATGTGGTGCCCACTCCCCTTCTTACTCTTCATTTATTACTTCATAAGAAGTAATAAGTAAATAATAAATAGTAAATAATAAGGGATTGTTCAGTGAAAATAATGATTATCAAAAAACATCCTGGGGTGGTACAAACACATCCCCAGAGTCCAGGGTTCTCAGCTTGGGCTTTGCCTCTCCCTGCGGCTGGACCTCCATCAAGTCTTTTGACATGGACCCTAGTGTTTTTATTGCTAAATTAAGGGACTTGGTGTGGTTGTGATCCCTAAGGTCTCTCTCTCTGTCTAGGCCTCTGGTTCTCTGTATATATCGGTTGACTGTTGAAAAGCAGCCTCTTATGATAGGAGTTAAACATTCTTACTTAAAATTGTTTTGTGGCGCCATGAAAATTCTCAAAGGACTTCCGTGTGGCCTTCTGTGTTGCCCAGGTGCTCCAGGAGCAGATCCGTGCCCGGGACAACATCAGCTACGGAACTAATTCTGCCTTAAAGACTCTGGAGATGCGGCAGCTGTCCGGTCTGGGAGACCTTCGAGGGAGAGTGGCAAGGTAGGAGGCCAAGTGCTCGGGACCCCGCTCCTCCAAAGCCGGTTCCCATGAACTTCATTTTCACGGGGAATACATTCATGAAGCTCCAAAGCAAATTCTTTGCATTCTTCCTGTACATCCCTTCCTTTGCCCATAAAATTGAGCAGTGGAAATTAGACCTAGGCGTGAGCACGCTGCGATGTCTCGTGTGTGGAAAAAGCAGTGGGAGAGCTCGGCTGGCCTCTGCTGTGGGGCAGGGGGGGTTTGTATGTTTACCGAATCCAGTAACACGCAAAGCTGGGACTTAAGAGTTTGCATGGCTTTTTAAAATTTTCATTTTTCTTATAATTCATTTGTTATTAAATTATTTTAAAATTACAGTTGACATGCAATATTATATTAGTTTCATCTGTACAATATAGTGATTAGGCATTTATATTCCCCAATACGTCTTAGTACCCACCTGACACCATGCCTGGTTATGACATTATTATTGACTGTATTTTTATGCTATTTCTGAAAGTATTGGTCCATGGTAGAGTGGAAATTTTAAAAACAGCTCTTTCACCTCTGAGAGCACGGAAAGTGCTGTTCTAGCCCCTCACTACTCAAATTGTGCTAGCTGGACTCTTGGCATCGCCTCACCTGGGAGCTGGTTAGAAATGCCCGCCATCTCTGAAGTATTTATGGACCACTTCTGCCCTCTGCTGCTATTAAGAGTCAAGCACAAGTCCACACAGGAGCTGTGGAGCTCATAGGCAAATTCGAATGGTTCTGAGGTGAAGTTGACCGTGGTCTACAGAGGGGGTGGGAGTGGACAAGGACTCACAAGGTTTGTTTGGAGCAGAGAGCAGTAGTGTGAGGTGCAGACGACACCTGCAGGGCCTTGCCTGCTGGGCGTGTGTTTCTGGGTCTGCTGGATGAACATCACTCTAACAGCAGAGATTTAATGGAGGCCTGGTTGGCTACTCTTGAGTAGTTTTCTATCCTCATCTGAGTGAACTCCAATCTCCTCTGTATGACCCTTAGGGACAGAAACCCTGCTGACCTCTTCATCTCTCTTTACCCTTGCACTATACCATTCAGCAGTGATCAATTAACTGCTTGTTATTTCTGGAAGAGGCCATGCTCTCCTATTTCAATGCCTTTGCACATGCTCTTCTTATACCCAGCATTCCTTCCCCCTTTCTTTTCTAACTTCTAGTCAGCCTTTAGGATTCTGCTCCAATGTCTCCTCCTCCAGGAAGTCTTCCTTGGTCCCCCTACCCTCTTGAGCTCCCTTGGCATTTTATATTCTATTGCATCTCTCTCTTGTCTTCGGTGTCTTGGGGTATAATACAATCTTTTATTTTTGTAGCTCAAGGGTCTGGGAACAGTCTCAGGAAAACAGTAGATAATCAATGTTTGTTTGAATGAATGGTCTAGAAAATCACTGTAATAGGGTAGAAAAAACTTGAATCCTTTCTCTGGAGATTAGCTTTAAAAAAACAACAACACAGCTCTGTTATGGCTCTCAGAATAGTGAGGAGTTAGGACTTCAGAGCTGCAGGGCAGAGTTGAGACTTCAGAAGAACGCCAAGGATCTCCTTGGTCACGTTAGTTGCAGTTGAAGACCAAGCAAAGCAATGCACGTATGAGCTCAGTGTGGGCACGGGATGGCATGTGCATACAGCATATGGGAGCTGCTGCCATTAGCTCGTTAGCTCGGGGGCACCAGCAGTGAAATTGTCCTCAGCGGTGCAGTTATCCTGGTTCTAATTACAACATGAAGAAATTATCCTGACGTACTTTCAGAAATTTTACATTTTTTTCCTGCGGTTTCTTATTAACTGCTCTCCCCAGCTTGTTCCTCCTCTGCAACAAACACTTCTACTCCAAAACAATGACAAAGTGTGCTGTGAGCACCACATGGTTTTGCTTTGTTTTATATTGGGCTTTCCCTTATAATGTTAATGGGACTTGAATTGTTGAAATAAACGCATGTGAAATAAAAATTCTTCAGAAAAGTTTTGGCGTTCCTGCATTGGCTATGTGATTGTCCTGAAGGAATACGTATGAACTTTTTAAGTGATATTCTTGAATTAGCAGGCTGCTGTATTATTTCAGATTTATTTCATAGTGTTCTGGAGGCATTGGTGATGCATTTGACAGGAAACAGGCCCTGATACCTCCCCTCTGGACCCAGCTTAGAAGGACAAAGGCAAATTTGCCATGGAGGTGAGAGGCACCCTTATTCCCTCTAAGCATAGCACATCCTAAAAAAGACTTTCTCAGCATTTTCCATTTCTCCGTAAAGCAGAATATCTGAAATAGTTGGTCCATTTTTGCCTTGTTTTCTTCATTTTTCCAAGACTCAATGAGCACATCCACTTTCCTCTATGAGGTCTGCTTGTGCGGTTGATACAGGGTGCAGCCAAGAAGGGGGGCCCAAATAGGGATTTGGAATGGGGTCCAGAACTCAAGGTGTCCAGGAAATATTAGGATGTCCTCACCCCACCCAACAAGTGTGAGTTGGAGGAAGGGACACATGGAGCAGAAACATACAAAGATGTTTTGTACAGCAACAGCTTTGCAGCTAACCTCTGGCGTGGCCATATAACATATCTATAACCTTTAACTGGTTGCATAGATGTGTTAAATAGCTGTGGCCATACTTTGAGCCAGGGGTATGGAAGTGACTTCCACCCAAGATGTAACTGGGGGGGGGCAGGTCCCCCTGGTTAGAGTGCCTATGTGAGACTTGGAGAAGATTGGCTCCATGGCGGCCCTGGCTGACGTAGCTCAGTGGATTGAGTGCGGGCCTGCGAACCAGACGATCGCGGTTCGATTCCCAGTCAGGGCACATGCCTGGGTTGCAAACCGGTTCCTTGCAGGCTTACTACCAGCAGGGGATGCACAAAAGGCAACCATACATTGATGTTTCTCTCCCTCTCTCCTTCCCCTCTAAAAATAAATAATAAATAAAATCTTAAAAAAAAAAAGATTGGCTCCATGGCATAGGGCCACACCTGCCCAGACTTACAATGGTAGCCCAGTAAACTCGGAAGAATACAGGAATGCTGGCAGGTGTAACTGATTGTGGGAGGAGTCGGAAATGGGGGTGCAGAGGAAAATTGGCATGGGGATTTAAATCCAGTATCAGTAGCCATGTGAGGAGAGAAATACATGGCTGTGCCTGAGTGGGGACCCTTGTGGCTTTGATGGGGGACTCCCGTGGCTTTGGTGAGAGTGAGGACCCAACAGCTTTGGGATACGCTCCTTGGCCACGTGGCTTAGGAAGCAGGAGAGACTTTGCCTGTAAGAAAAGGGGTGAAAGGACTCTTGTCCGTCCTGGGTCATGAGAAGGTGCCACATAGCTTTGGATTAACTGAAGATCTTGGCGATGACACAGCTGATGGTGCCAGGAGCCTGAATTATGGACTTCCATTTCTTTTCCTGAAATATGGTACCCCAAATTAGGAAGGACTGTGTGCATCTATGGGTATCCTAAAGGACTTTTCTGTTTTAATGAAGATATTAGGTCACTACTTTAGGTCTGTATAGCTTTAAATAAATATTTCCTTTCCTTTTCACAAATATCTGGCATTGAGAGACGTCTTTCCTCTGGTGCCGGACAAGCAAACCTGGTGGGGGGTCCTTTTGGTAATAGTATGTCATACCCCCCACCTTGTTCGGTAACATGGTGTCAGAGCCTTAGAGAATTATCTGTATACCAAGGCAGATGTGCAAGTTCCCGCAAGGTAAGCAAGCCCAGGTCCAAAGAAAAAATATATAAAATTGGACATCATCAGATTAAAGATTTTTGACTATCATAAATAACACTGCTCTGAATATTCACATGGGTTTTTTGGTCATATGTTTTCATTTCTCACACACACACACACACACACACCTAGGAGTGTAATTGCTGAGTCCTACAGTGTGTCTATATTTACCCTTTTGGAGAACTGAACAGCCAGGCTGTTTTCAGCAGGGGCTGCAGTGTTTTCCACTGCCAGCAGCGGTGCACGTGGGCTCCGATTTCTCTACATCCTCTCCGACACTTGTCTGTCTTTTGATTATAGTCAACCTAGTGGGCGTAAAGTGGCGTCTTGTGGTTCTGAGTTGCATTTCTCTTAATGACTAATGGTGTTGAACATCATTTAACATACTTATTGGTGATTTGTCTCTCTTCTTTGCAGAACTGTTTGTTTAGATCCTTGGCCCATTTTTAAATTGGGGTATTTGTCTCTTTATTTTTTAGTTGTAGCAGTTCTTTATATATTTCAGATGCAATTCTCTTATCAAATATTTGGAAAAAATCCCTATTCTGTCTTCTTTTCATATTCTTAATCGAGTACATTTGTTCAAATACTTTCTATTCTTTATTCGTATTCTCTATTTAATGAGACATTGTCATTAAACCTTCCTTTACTTTTTGAAGCACAGTTCTTTTATTCATTTGATTATCTTATATTTCTAACAGCTGCCTTGAGGTTTTTTTTAATGAATCAAATATTTTTTAAATATTTTATTTATTTATCTTTAGAGGGGAAGGGAAGGAGAGAAATATCAATGTATGGTTGCCTCTCGTGAGTCCCCCGCTGGGGACTGGCCTGCAACCCAGGCATGTGCCCCGACTGGGAATCGAACCACGATCGTGTGGTTCGCAGGCCCGTGCTCAATCCACTGGAGTTTTTGTCTTTAAAATGTGACTGCTGCTCTGTCTCACAGGCAGCTTCTTTTGTCTGCTCTGCCCCCTGTATACAGTTCACATTTTTCTGTTTCTTTGCATGTCTCAGAATTTTGTTAATAACTGGACACTTTAGGCAGTATGTTGTTGCAGCCTCTGTGCTCACACATGCACCCTGGGGTTGTCTTGTTGGTTTGTTTGATGACCTGGCTGGACCGTTTCAGTGGCATCTCTTTCCCCCGCAACGTGAGGCCACAGACGTTGCTCCTCAGAAGGCACGAGATTGCCCGGCAGTGACTGTGGTTTCAGGGAAGCTCTTGGCGTCACTGTCCCCGATCTTTATTAAGTTGTCTGCCTCTGTTAGTACCACACCCAAATCTTAGGCTCCGCTAATTGCTCGCATATTGCTCTCCTTTTTATGACAATGCCCCAGAACATAAGCTGCTCTATGATCTGATTCAATTAAATTATTGCCAGCACTTAGGGGCTTAATGATGTACATATACAATAATTATGTGTATGATATATATACAATACTTATATTTTATATATATACTCACATGCATGTGTATTAATTATTACAATGTGGAAGATGAGAAAATGTTTTAAACGGCGTTGCTTTTGGTGTGCTATGCCACCGCGTCACAAGCTGTAAGAGAAGTTCTGCTTAAGCCTGTTGCTCAAGTGATGCCTTTGGGCCCCTGCAGGACTTTGCTGACCGCCTCCCTCTTCTCACTGATCTGTTGGCCAAGTGATAGAGTCCTTAGGCCACCTGAGGTCCAGAGCTAGGAAATGTACCTGAGACCCTGCCCCAAAGGCTGGAAAAAGGAAAACTTGGAATCTGTGATATAAAATATCAAGGATGAAATAGGACAACTGATCAGATTCATTGCAAATTCTGTGTAACTAAAGTTATTGAGCATGCATGCAGCTATGCTAGAGTGCTGAGGCCGTCTTTTGTGTTTTTTGAAAACACAACGATGTCTTTGATTCGATACTAGACGAAAGAGTGATATTGCTTTCCCCCTTCTTTATATGTATGTACATTATATATGCTTGATGTATGTAAATATATATTTACATATAATTTCAAAGTTATAAAAATATGCAAGAGTCACCATTTGTCAACATTTTGTCTCACTTACTTTACTATTCTGTCACATATAATTTTTTCCTGAAACATTTGAGAGTAAGAATAACGTTGCTTTTAACTTAAGAAAACGAGTTGATTCCACTGCGTGTGTTTGCTGACGAGGGGCTTTGGTTTCTCACACTGTGTCTCTCCGCTTCCCCTGTCCGCTCCGCCACTTTGCTTATAACAGTACACAAGTGACACGGGCCCGTCACACACAGGCAGGCATACTGTGGCATATAGAAAATAAAAAAATGGAGCCTCCCCAGCTCCATCTCTGTTTTACTCCTTCGAAGCAACTAATGTTAACAATTTGGTGTCTGTCCTTTTAGACTTTTCTCATATATTGTTGTACAATAATTACTTATTATTGTAGGAATATAATTATTTGCAGCAAAATAATTACCTAACAATGTGATTTTAATTGTAATTTTACAAAGTTATATGTATATACATATATATACATATATATACGTATATATACATATATACATATATAGGTATATGTATATAAATAATTCTGCCACTTAAGTGTTTTTACACAATGATAAATTGTGGGCCTCTTTCCAATACACATGTAGATCTAACATACTTATTTACTTATTTAATCCTTACCCAAGGACATACCCCTTAATTTTAGAGAGAGGGGCAGGGAGACAGAGAGGAGAGAAACATCAACGTTTGCCTCTAGTATATACCCCAACCAGACCAGGGACCAAACTGCAACCTAGGCGTTTGCCCTGACTGCGGATGAAACCTGCAGCCTTCTGGTTTCTAGGACGATGGTCCAACCAGCTGAGCCACACTGGCCAGGGCAGTCTAGCGTGCTTTGTAATTGGATGTGGAGTATTCTGCTGCATGTGTGTACCACAGGTGAGTGTATTCAACCACTCCTGTGTTAATGGGAACTTTGAGTAGAGCGTTTGTCTCCAACTGAGATATAACACAAGCTGTAGCTAGTGAAAATGGTGAACCATGTGCTTCAAGATAATGTTGACGTCTTTCCAAATAACTTTTCAAACACATTGTGTCCCTTGAACAGCTTTGTAAAGATGATGAAACTGGTCTGATGTAGGGATACTGGAGAGTTTCCATCCAGTGAGCTTATGTTTGGATTGGGAAATAATGCCTTTCTATAGTATTTTTGTATTTCATGCTATGTTAAAACCCCAAATTTCCCCAAATATGATTTAAACAATATTTTGCTAAAAATTACAAACTTACCCAGAAATAAACCCAAGTCTCTATGGTCAATTAATATTTGACAAAGGGGGCAGCAACATAAAATGGAGTAAAAATAGCCTCTTCAACAAATAGTGTTGGGAGAACTAGACAGCTGCATGCAAAAAAATGAAACTCAAGCACCAACTTACACCATACACGGAATTAAATTCAAGGTGGATAAAAGATTTAAATATAAGCCATGACATCATTAAAGTCCTAGAAGAGAACATAGGCAGAGAACTCTCAGATATTTCACACAGTAACATTTTTACTGATATGTCCCCTAGAGCAAGGGGCATAAAGAAAAGAATAAACAAATGGGGACTCATCAAAATAAAAAGTTTCTGCAAGGCTAAAGAAAACAGCATTAAAATAAAAAGAAAACCAACCATATGGGAAAACATATTTGCCAATGATACTTTAGACAAGGGTTTAATCTCCAAAATATATAAAGAACTCACACAACTTCACTGTAAGAAGACAACTAACCCAATCAAAAAGTGGGCAAAGGACTTGAACAGACACTTCTCCAAGGAGGACATACAGAGGATCCAGAGACACATGAAAAGATGCTCAATGTCGCTATCTATCAGAGAGATGCAAATTAAAACCACAGTGAGATAGCACTTTACACTGGTGACAATGGCCATCATAAACAAAGCAACGAACAAACAACAAGTGTTGGAGAGGTTGTGGAGAAGAGGGGACCCTAATCCATTGTTGGTGGGATTGCAGACTGGTACAACCACTGTAGAAAACAGTATGGAATTTTCTAAGAAAACTAAAAATGGACCTGCCTTTTGACCCAGCAATTCCACTGCTAGGATTATACCCTAAGAACCCTGAATCACCAATCCAAAAGAACCTATGCACCCCAATGTTCATAGCAGCACAATTTACAGTAGCCAAGAGTTGGAAGCAACCTAGGTGCCCATCAGTAAATGAATGGATCCAAAAAGTATGGTACATTAACACAATGGAATACTAGGCAGCAGAAAGAAAGAAAGAAAGAAAGGAGCTCCTACTCTTTGCAACATCATGGATGGAACTGAAAAGCATTATGCTGAGTGAAATAAGCCAGGCGGTGAAAGACAAATACCATGTGATCTCACCTTTAACAGGAACCTAAACAACAAAACAAACAAATAAGCAAAATATAACCAAAGACACTCAAATAGAGAACAGGCTGACAGGGACCAGAGGGGAGGTGGGAGAGAATTTCAGGAGAAAAGGGGAAGGGTTTACCGGAACAAGTATAAAAGATACATGGGCAAAAACTAAGGGGGGTGGAAATGGGAGGGAGGTGGGGGGGGCTGGGAGTAAAAGACAGAAAACTGTACTTGAACAACAATTAAAATAAATTTTAAAAAAATTATGAACTCAAAATAAAGCTGAAGAGTCTGTATTTGGTGTTGATTTTTTAATCATTATTTGTGAATTGGGGTGATTTATAGGGACTAAATGAAACAATACATATGAAGTATCTTGTATAGTGTGTGGTACCTAGTAAATATTCCTTATATTTATTCATTGACAGATATTTGTTGAGCCTCTACTACATGCAGGGCATTGTGCTAGGTACTAGGGTCTAGTGATGGAACACGCAGAGAGCATCCTTGCTTATATGGGGATGGTGTTCCGTCTCGCAAGGGAGATAGACATTAAACAGCTTACTGCAAAATATTTATTTTCACTTATCATTTGGATCATTCAGTTTGATTTTTTCTTTGTTCACAGTTTTGTGTCTTTGGAGTTAGTGCCTAAAAATATATCCATCTTTCAGATTTAGGGTAAAAGCTGCCAAATTGCCCTGTGGAAAGTTCGTAAACTTGTTATCCCACTTGCATTCTACAAACTCCAACGTTGGACATTAACATTAAAGAAGTATTTCTGATACAAAAGCATAATGGCATCATTCTTTTCATTTATATGTATATTTTATTATGAATATTGGAAATTTAAAAATGCATTTGTGATGTTTGTCAGATTAAAAAATATTTTAACATTTAAGTCAGTATTTTAAAAGTTCTGTCCTAGTAAATTTTTCCTATTACTTTTTTAAAAGATTGTAGCATTTCAACAAAATAAATGAGCTAGACAAGTTGTTCCACTTAGAGAAAACATAAGTTGGCACCAAGTAAGGACCAACTTTGCAATCATTGAACTGGTAGCTTAGTTTCTTCAGAGTCTGTAATGAATTACGTTTCCCAGCGGTTTCCCCAGTTGCTCACCGTTGTTTCTCATGTCCCACTCCTCATCTCTGGGTGCTCTCGGCTTCTTACTCAAGTACATTTTTCTAGTTACTTCTTTTATATGGGCCGTGGGCGATGCATTCCTTAATCTTTACATGTCTGAAACTGTCTTTATTTTTGTTTTGCACTTATTCTTGGATGATAGGTTGTTTTTGCTCAATATTTCTTCATCTTGTGATGTCTATTGTTTTCGGACATCTGTTGTGTGCTGTCTTACAGTCAGTCTTTGATGGGTCACCAGTCTCTGGTAGTTTTTATCTTCATTGTGGGTCATCTGAATGTCAGCATGCTCTGTTTATTTGTTCTATTTACTCTATTTATTCTGTTTACCGATCCCACGATGAACTCACTAAATACTTTTAAAGCGCATGTCTTGCTTCAGTTTTATGAAATTGCCAGCACTCACACCTCAAACATTGCTTCTCTGTCCTCCTCTCCATTTCCTCCTTTTGGAACTGTTCAGTTCCTCCTTGACTTATGGTGGTAACACGTCTGTATATTTCCTCCTTGTTCTGTAAATATCTTTCATGCTTCGAATCTCTGTCTTTGCTGCATTTGGAGTGAGCTCCTTGCTACTGTCTTCTAATCCACTGATTTCACCTTCTGTTGTGTCCAGTCTAGAGTCTGTTAGGTGTGTTAAGACCACTGTGTGGTTTATTCCCAGGATTTCTAATTTTTTTCTCTTATACACTAGCTCTTCTTTCATCTCTGCCTGATTTGGATTGCTAATTTAGCATTTTCTTGATGGATGTTAATCTAGCTTTGATTTTTTAAGCATCTTAAATATATTTATTCTAAGCACATTCGATCCCAGTTTTTTTTAATGATTTCCATGGCTGGTGGAGCCCCACTCACGTCTCTGGTTTCAGTTACCCTGGTCGTAAGTGGAGCCAGTCGTTGATATTGTTGCCCTGTGGGAACTGAAATTTCTTTTTTAAAAAAAATAAGATCTTATTGATTTATTTTTAGAGATGGGAAAGGAAGAAGAAAGAGAGAGAGAGAAACATCAATGTGTGGTTGCCTCTCGCATGACACCCACTGGGGATCTGGCCTGCAACCCAGGCATGTGCCCTGACTGGGAATTGAACCTGCGACCCTTGGTTTGCAGGCTGGCACTCAATCGACTAAGCCACACCAGCCAGGGCTGAGATTTCTTTTTACTACTGTTGGTTTTCAGATATAGAGCTTCAGCTGCCTCTGACACCAGCTGTGATGAAACACGTGCTTTGCTCTATCTTCTGTACCACCTGTCTGCTTTCTGCTCTTTCCCATTCTTTATTGTCCTTTGGCTTTATATCTTTTATTATTATTATTATTATATTCGTCTAGTGTCATCTTGGTAGATTTTCAGAAGGGACCCAATGTAAGGGCATATGTGTTGTCCACCATGTTTAACTGAAAGACCAGGTAGTAGTTTCTATTTGCAGCATTTTAATACAAAGTGATTAGTAAATTGGTTAAATATTATAGCTTATTAGAAAGCCTACCAAGCATGGGCATGCTCCTGCCTTTACTCATGGTGTATAAACTCTAGACCTGTGATATTTTATTTTCTCTAGCTTCTGGAGGGATGTGATTTAACTTTCTGTAATTGCTATGCTATTATTAAATGTTGATTGCAAATAGTCTAAGTGATTTAGAGAGTGAGACTCTTTTCAGTATCTAAATCATTTAGGAAATAGCTTATAAGCCTCGTTCAGGCCTCAAGGCAGATATCACACCCTGGAGAATACAACCCCAGTACTTTTCTGACGAATGTAGACTGCTGATTTGCTGAGAGTGTGCCTGGCCATGGGCTTGTGCTCCTTTGTGGGCGTTTATAATGCCTTGTTCCTCAAGTTCCCAACCTTCGAGCGCATTTGTCTGAATCAGGGGATAATGAACAAGATGTCAAATGTAATTTCCATCAGTAATAGCGAAATATACATATAAGCTAAATAACATTTTAGTAGAGGTGGCATAAATTTTTTAAATTTTAATTTGAATTTTTTAAAAGATTTTATTTATTTATCTTTAGAGAGAAAAGGAAGGAGAGAGGGAGAGAAATATCAATGTATGGTTGCCTCTTGTGGGTCCCCTGCCAGGGACCTGGCCTGCAACCTAGGCATGTGCCCTGACTGGGAATCGAACCGTGATCATCTGGTTAGCAGGCCTGCGCTCAATCCACTGAGCTACAACAGCCAGGCTAATTTTTATCTTTAATTGTTAGGTGGTAGAGCATGTGTACTGAAGAGAGAAAGTTCCCACTATACTGTACTTCATACAGCAGACATTCTACAAACATTGCTGAGTGAATGAATGAATTGTGGTTGGGGTTGCAACCACAGCCTCTTCACTTTTACTGTACGGTGCCTTGAATCTGACCTGACTTTCGTGACAGTAACATAAGCCTACATGTCTCCAGCTCTGGCTCCTTGACCACCGGCCTCATTTCTGCTTTAGGAGGGGCCCAGGCAGAGATGGTAGGATAGTGCCTAGTCCATAAAATTGTAATATATTTTTTGTATATGTCTATTGATCAAAATATTTTCCTCATGTAAATATTTTTTTCTGACTATAAACATTATTCATATTTATTTCAGGAAAGTTTTACAATTTATAAAAGAATGAAAAATAAAGTAAAAATCACACATAATCCAGAGATAGTTAATATTTTGCATGTTTTCTTGTGATATATTTTTCTTTTTTTAAATATATTTTATTTTTTATACCATTACAGTTGTTCTATTCCCCCCTTTCATTCCCCTCCACCCGCACACTCCCTCCCCCATTCTCCCCCCCTTAATTTATAACCACGTGTCTCAACTTCTTTAGATTCTATATTTCCCCCACTATTCTTGCCCACCCCCCTATCTATTTTCTACCTACCATCTATGCTATTTTCTGTGCCTTCTCCCCCCTTCTCCTCCTCTCACCCCCCTGTTTCTAACCCTCCATGTGTTCTTCATTTCTATGGCTCCACTCCTGATCTAGCTGTCCTCTTGGTTTGCTTTTGTTTTAGGTATGGTTGTTAATAACTGTGAGTTTGCTGTCCTTTCACTGTTCATATTTTTCATCTTCTTTTTCTTATATAAGTCCCTTTAGCATTTCATATAATAAGGGCTTGGTGATGATGAACTCCTTGAACTTGACCTTATCTGAGAAGCATTTTATCTGTCCTTCCATTCTAAATGAAAGTTTTGCTGGATAAAGCAATCTTGGCTGTAGGTCTTTGGATTTCATGACTTGGAATACTTCTTTCCAGCCCCTTCTTGCCTGTAAGGTCTCTTTTGAGAAATCCGCTGACAGTCTGATGGGTACTCCTTTGTAGGTGACTGTCCCCTTATCCCTTGCTGCTTCTAGGATTCTCTCCTTCATTTTAGTCTTGGCTAATGTAATTATGATGTGCCTTGGTGTGTTCCTTCTTGGGTCCAACTTCTTTGGCACTCTCTGAGCTTCCTGGATTTCCTGGAAGTCTATTTCCTTTGCCAGACTGGGGAAGTTCTCCTTTATTATTTGTTCAAATAAGTTTTCCACTCGTGGCTGTTTCTTTCCCCCTTCTGGTACCCCTATAATCCGGATGTTGGAACGTTTAAAGATGTCCTGGAGGTTCCTAAGCCTCTCCTCATTTTTTTGAATTCTCATTTCTTCATTCCTTTCTGGTCGGATGTTTAGTTCTTCCTTCTGGTCCATTCCATTGATCTGAGTCCCAGTTTCCTTTCCATCACTATTGGTTTCCTGGACATCTCCCTTCATTTCAATTAGTTTAGCCTTCATATGTTCCTCGAATTTGTGACTATAATCTACCAGGTCTGCGAGCATCCTGATAAATAGTGTCTTGAATTGTGCTTCTGAGAGGCTGGCAATTTCTCGGTCGCTTAGAGTTATCGGCTCTGGGAATTTGAGTTCTTCTTGCACCATCTTTTGGGCTGTTTGTGCCTGTTCCGTAGCAGGATCAGAGCCCTAAAGTGTTCACTAGAACAGGGCAACTAAGTCGCTGGGTTGTGACGTTGTATGTGGGGGCGGGGTCAAAGAGCGACAATGGCTTCCTGTCTGCCCCGGCGCTGCAGCCATCACCGTCACCAGGCCCACGCGTTTCGTTCCACTGCACGCGAGTGTGCCACCGCCGTCAGCCCTCCACCACTGGTTTCGCCCCCTGGGGCCTGTGTGGTCCGTCTCACTGTGCACGAATGTGCAACCGCGGTCAGTCTGCTCTACACCCCAACTGGTTCCAGGCTGCCTGTGCGCCTAGGTCGGGGGATCTGTCCTGCGCGACCCAGCTCCGCTGCTGGCTCTGCCTCTCTTACCGTCCCCGTCGAACGGTTCGTAGTTGTCAGACTTCTGTATAATTCCGTTTTCTGGTCTTTGGGTGTGTCCTTGTTCTCCAAACCTTTGTTATATTCAAACTTGGCTGTGGGAGAAGGCACAGTGTTTCCACCTATGCCTCCATCTTGGCGGAAGTTGCTCTTGTGATATTTTAATGACTGTATGTATGAAGGGTCACTCAAGAAAATAGAAAACACTCTAAGTATTTTAACAGGAAGGGATTTAATACAGAAAATCACAGCTTGCAAAATGATTGGACGATCAGGGGAAGCAAAGTGCAGGACACTTAGTGGCTTTGGGGAAAACAGGAAGTGGAGAATCACAGAAAGGAGCCGTTGGTGATCTCAGCTGCCCACAGCATGGAAGGAAATGATTTTCAGGAGTGGGCCTAGAAGTGGCTGCAAACCTAACTTTGGCGGTTTACCCATGTGTCTGTCTACCTGGCCTGCTGCCTCCGCAGAAGGATAAGGGCTTCCGCTTGTCTTCTGCCTTCCACATCTTGCATCAGTGCCTTTCACTGGGGGCATCTCGGTCAGAACCATGCTAGTAAGGGAACCTGGGAAGTGCAGGTTTGGGGCTTCTGCCTGACGATATGCAGAGAACGTTCGCAAGGGGCAAAATGCTGTGTCAGTTTTGAGTGAGCCATTCTTAGAATTGCTTCCCCTTGCCACCAGTCTCCCAATATGTTTTCCTAAGTCTCTCACCATTAGCTAATCCCCATCTCTTATTCTGGTCAAAATGAACCACCAGATAAATTGTTTGAAATTCTGCCAACTGTGAGGGTTTCCCTCCTGTAATATCCTTTAGCACCACTCCCAAGTGGAGTTTTAAGAGTCAGCAGTTTTCTAGAAGATGCCAGAGTATCGGGTATGACTATCTGTAAATCAGGCCTGACTTTTTCCCCTTCAGGCCACGGGGTTATCAAACACCCCCCCAGGGGCTGCAGGTGTTGCACCCACGTAATTTACTTACGCCTTTACAACCTGCTCAAGCTTCACGTCTGGACATACCCCTCCCCTCGGAGATGGAGTGCAGCTCAGTGCCCACCTGTAGGCTCGGTGTTCCTACGGGCCACCCAGAGTGCATGGTCATTTCATGGCCCAGGACTGGGCGTGCTGTCTCAAGCACAGCCCAGTAGCAAGCCAGCAGCTACTTCTCAAAGAAGGAATGACTGTATTGGAACAAGTGGTTACTTTGCTCTGAATCCCTCTGGGTCCATTCTGTGATTGTCCTATTAGGTCTAGACAGAGGCCTGTGCAGCTTACCTGCCACTGATACTTTGAGTACCATTGGCACTGCCAAGCTGTAAGACCCAAGGGGAAGAGCCTCTTTCTTGGCCGCTCGGACCTGCTGTAGCACCTTCCCCGAAGCACCTTCCCCTGCTCTGGGACGCCCTCAGAGCATAGAGAACGCAGCCCTGCAGGCAATTTGGTAAAAGGTTAAGAGGAGCACTTTCAGAGGTGGTAGAAATTGCCTCCAAAGTTCAAAGAGGCCCCAAACTTGAAAGGGCTGAGGTGGTTCTGGAGAATGACAGACCACATCCGACATACTCCACATGCTTTCTGTAATGGGGCTCTCACTGCACAAATGGTTCTGTAGTCCTGAGCACTGTAAAGCCGTTGCCCTTTCATGGTTATGTCCCTGGTCTTATTAAGCATACCCCTGTGGTTCCACTTAAAAACCGTAATGAGGGCAGCTCTCTGAATTCATGTGAACCTCTGTTAAAAAGAATGACTCATGGGCAGTTTCTTTGAGTAGAGTCTTGCATTTTATAGTATGTGAAGGAGTCTTGGCACTTGTTTTTAACCTTTAATGAGGATTAGCTTTGTTGTTTGCCTGGACAGGTGTGACGCCAGCATAGCCAGACTCTCTGCCGAGCACAAAACGACCTACGAGGGGCTTCAGCACCTGAACAAGGAACAGCAAGCTGCCAAACTTATCTTGGAGACAAAAATCAAAGACGCAGAGGGACAGGTACGGCCTGCTTCGGGCAGCCAGTTAAAAGTGGTCATTGTTCCAAGCTAAGAATAACATGGTGCTGACTGTTTCTCACAGGACACGGTAGGTAGGGCACCCAGCGTGAGTAAGCATCATCTCTTTTCTTTGCTTCTCCTTCCTTCCATGTCACCGGAGTGGCACTTCCTGAGTAGGGCAACCAAACCACTGAAATTCTTCAGTACAGTCCTAATTTCAAAGATTCTTTTCTCACATTCTTAAAATGATTAATATACTTTATAAGTTTTAAATTATAACTCCAAAGCTACCTCTCACACACACAAATGATCAGCATTCTTTTACCTGCCAGGCGTCCCAATTCGGGGTTCCAGGAAATGTTGCTCTGTTCACCGGAACTCATTGTATGTGCTGACTTGTCCCGTAGTCTGTACCTGGGAAACAGTCGGGACAAAGCTTGAGGATAAGCTGGCTAATGGATTTTTAGAGTATTCCACCTTGAAATTTATAGAGTAATTTCACAGAGCAAAGTTCTTGGCGTTTTACAGTGTGCTTTTTGGCCACTTAAAACTTCCCCTTTGCCAGAACGTGGCCTGTCATTGTAGGACTTTGCCCACGGCATGTGCTCTACTTACTATTCTTCATTTAGAAAGGAATGTGGGGTATCTGGTCAACCTGTTGGGCTGAAAACCCTGGGTCTTAACTACATCCAGTAACTGAAAAACACAGGTATTATAAAACCATAAAAAGAAGAATAGAATGACAATAAGTCCAATTACTTTTAGTTCAATAACTTTTATCACAGAAGAGTGAGGATAGGCCAAGAAAATAAATGCTAAGGAAATGTTAAGCTTTCTGGTAGCCCAGCCAAGTAAAAGGCACATAGAAATCCTTAAAAAGATGTATTTTTCTTTGTTCTGGACTTGATAAATACATAGTCCACGAATCTTTAAGTAAAGAACACCGAACATCATACTTGCAGAAAATAAAGACATTTCATATAGCACTCGTTTTATATTAAATGTTAATGAAGAGATACGGCAAATGGGTAGGCAGTGGGAGAAAGGAGTGAGAGGGATGTTCTTGACAAATCATATGTTCCGGTGACTTAATGACATGGGGTAAGTCCGGGACCTTAGTGGGTTTTGTAAGCAATAAGAATTTCATTCTCTGTGACTAGCAGCCCCATCAATGGTATAACTGTCCAGATGACGGTGACCGTATTTTGTGCCAGCAGGTGGAGGTAGCGTTTTGGGCAGACACTTGCTCCTCAGAGAGCCCAGTGCACGCTGACTTGATGGGTGCCTGTGAGAGAAAATGGAAGTGGGCAAGCGAGGTGAACTCCTAGGCGAACGTATTCATTAGACCGAATCTGCACCTCCTTTGCCTTGAATGCAGCTTACTGAATGTCTTCTGGAATGACCTCTGAGCGGGTGGACGCACTATTACAAGCAAAGTCTCTTTTCCAGATTTCTCAGCTTTTGAACAGAGTGGACTTGTCGATATCGGAGCAAAGCACCAAGCTGAAGATGTCCCACAGGGACAGCAACCACCAGCTGCAGCTTCTGGACACGAAGTAAGTGATAACTCAGGGACATCTTTATTTTGGTAGAGGTTCTTCTTGAACTTCTTAATACTGCGATCTTTTTCCCTCTTGGTTTTTATTTATCACATAAACAACGTGAAAGTAATACAGGAAGTTCAAAGGAAAAGTTTCCAGGTAGCATGCTGTCACTCCGCCTTCCTAGTTTGGGGGTTTTGTGGGTGGACAGTAATCCATCTATTCATTTGATAAAACACCTGAGCACTGGCCCAGGTGCTGGGGATAAGTAATGAAGAGAAACAGACTCTGTTCCTATCCTTGTGAGGTTTACAGTCCAGGGTTGATGAGCATCAATTAATGACTGAAATAAGCATTTGCTACATTGTTACTAATAGTGATTAGGTGCTTCGAAGAAGAGGGACACCATGTGGTAGGACGGATAATGGTCTCCCCATGTTACCATGTTACCTGTGGATATGGCCTCTTGCGTAGTAAAAAGGGACTTTGCACGTATGATCATGATTTTGAAGTGGATAAATTATCCTGGGTTCTTTGGGTAAGCCCGATGCCACCCTTCAAGTCCCTGTGATAGGGAGGCAGGAAGGTCAGGGTCAGGACAGAGGACCATGTGACGCAGAAGCAGAGATGGGAGTGGCATGCTGGGAAGGCACAAGGAAGGGGCCACAAGCTGTGGAAGCTGCAAAAGGCAAGAAAATGGTTCTCCCCTTGGAGCCTCAGAAGGAACCACCACTGCTCACACCTCGACCTCAGACCAGGGAAGCTGATTTCAGACCTCTGGCCTTCGGAACTGGGAGAAAGTAGATGTGTTGTTTTTCACCACCACATAGGTGGTCATTTGTCACAGCAGCCACAGGAACCTGATACAGTGGTGCTGTGAGGGATAATAATGGGGGCCTGGTTGCGGGGCCGTCCTGAGGAGGCCATGCTTGAAGTAAGAGGTGGGGAGTGAGTGGATTCACTAGGTAAAGAGGGAGGTGGGAACACAGGGGGTGAAGTAGCCTATCTTTGGGGAAAATGTGGCCCTGACTGGTGTGACTCACTTGGTCGGAGCATCATCCTGTAAACTGAAAGGTCTCCAGTTCTATTCCCAGTCAGGGCAACATGCCTGGGTTGCAAGTTCGTTCCCTGGTGGGGCGGGGGGGGGGGGGTTGGTGTATAAGAGGAAACCAATGGGTGTTTCTCTCTCACATCAATGTTTCGCTCTCACATCGATGTTTCCTCCACCTCCCTCTCTCTCTTTCTCCCTTCCTTTCCCTCTCTCTAAAATCAATAAGCATGTGCTTGGGTAAGGATTTTTAAAAAAGAACCTGCAAGATGGCAAATCGGCTAGGACTGAGACTGAGGGGAAGTGAGGGCTGGAACAGAGATGTGAGACGAGGGAGGAGGTGGGCCAGCTTGCGGGGCCTTGTAGACCTCAGTCAGGCCTTTCTGTCCCATCACTAGAGCAGTAAGGAGCCCCTGGAATATTTTAAGCAGATGAAGTAATATATATATATAATTTTTATCAAGGGCCTTGATTGCAGTTGGAAATGAATCACAAGGGGCCGAAGAAGCGATGGAGACATCATCACCGTTAGGGGCACACTGTTTGGCAGTCTAGGTGGGGGAGGTCTGCACTAGGGTGAGGTGGAGCTCTCTAGTTAGTGTCCTCTAATTTGTTATACTTTCCCATGTTCTTATAGCAAGCCTTTAGAGTCACTGTCCCTGCCCGCAGTGACTCCCTCCCTTCCCTTCCCTTTTATTTTCTTTCTTCTTGTTTTTTAAAAAAATATTTCTACTACAAAATGCATTTTTTGTCCACAGAGGATGATTTAGATCAGGCCAACTATCAATACTTACTGCCTCCTAGAAGACTATGGCTCAGATGATAGAAAAGGCCCTCCCCATTCAAAGAGTGTGTTACATATCAAGCCCTTATTTGCCTTTCTGGAGCACTTCATAAAAGAAAATGTGCTTTTCTTCTTTCTCTTCTTCCTGCACCATCTTTTCTGTGCTTCTGTCTCTCACTGCAATCTGGAGTCTGGTGCAATAAAATAGGTTAGCTTTCAAAAAGATGAAGATTATATAGCATGTGAATTTTTATATCTTTTATCTTTTTTCAAATCTATAATTTATTACTTTTTAAAATTGTTGTTCAAGTACAGTTGTCTGCATTTCCCCCCCACACTCCCCCCAAACCCAGCCATCCCCACTTCCCACTCTCCATCCTACTCTCCTTTGGCTTTGTCCATTTGTCCCGTATACTTGTTCCTTGACAACCCTTCCTTCGTTTCCCCTCACTGTCCCCTCTCACCTCCCTTCTGGTTACTGTCAATTTGTTCTTAATTTCAATGTGTCTGTTTATATTTTGCTTGTTTGTTTGTTTTGTTGATTAGGTTTTACTTATAGGTGAGATCATGTGGTATTTGTCTTTCACCACCAGGCTTACTTCACTTAGCATAATGCTCTCCAGTTCTATCCATGCTGTCACAGAGGGTAGGAGCTCCTTCTTTCTTTCTGCTGCCTAGTATTCCATTGTGTAAATGATCCACTCTTTTACTGATGGGCACTTAGGTTGCTTCCAACACTTGGCCATTATAAATTGTGCTGCTATGAACATTGGGGTTCATAGATTCTCTTGAATTGGTGTTTCAGGAGTCTTAGGATATAATCCCAGCAGTGAAATTGCTGGGTCAAAAGGCAGTTCCATTGTTAGTTTTCTGAGAAAATTTTTAGTTTTCTGTTTTCCACAGTGGCTGCACCAGTCTGCCTTCCCACCAACAGTGCACTAGGGTTCCCTTTTCTCCACAACCTCACCAGCACTTGTTGTTTATTTATGGTGGCCATTCTAACTGGTATGAAGTGTTGTCTCATTATGGTTTTAATCTGCATCTCTCTGATGGCTACATTTCAGGGTTTCTTAAAAGAGAAAAAGAGGCAAACAGATATTGCAGATAATGAGGGGTTTTACAACAATGGGTGTTTATTTTATTATCATGATTTAAGACATATATTCTTTTGTCCTTTCATTACATTTCACAATAAGAATAATAAAAAAAGTAATTAAAAGAAGGCAGCAAGTGGGAGTTATTATTTTAAGGTATTTGGAAAGGGAAAGAACAAGAGGAATGAAGGGCTGGGTTATTTTTTCTTTCAATTTTCTTTTTTATTTAAATTAGAAAATATCTGTTTGGAGGCCAGAGTAATTTGGAGAACATTATAGAGAAAGGGAGACAGGCAGATGGAAGAGGAGCCCAGGGAGATAAGGGAGCCTGGAGGGGCACCTGGACAGTGTCCTCTGAGCCAGGAGCACTAGGGGACCCTCTGAACTGCGAAGATTAGCACCTGGTGTGGCTTTGTGTGACTCTGTGACACTGCAATGCCCACTCTGTCGGTTGTTCATGGGTAGAAAGAATCATCAGGTGCTTTTCGGTTACATCCTCTTCCCCTCCCTACCCCATCCCAAAATAGTGCTAAATGCAATTCCAAGAAAAGGTAAGCAGTAATTCTGAATGAGCACAGTTTACTGCTGACCTGCTCATTAGACATTTGATAGTCAGAGACTAAGGTTGCTTGATGTCTTTTTCAAATAGTTTTACATCTAACTTGCTGTGTCCTTTATTGTAGATTTAAAGGTACAATTGAGGAACTCAGTAACCAGATTTTATCTGCTCGGAACTGGCTGCAACAGGAACAAGAACGGATAGAAAAAGAACTTCTACAGAAAATCGATCAGCTTTCCTTGGTTGTTAAGGAAAACAGTGTAGGTATTGATGTTTAGCAATAACATGGTAAAATTACTTGGCGGGGGCCTTCAATGTCTCAGTAATACCTGGTAATTTATCACCAGTTCACTTAGCACCACATTAAGCTGTTTGATTTTGTCTTGCCTGAGGATCCATTTCCGTGGTTTGTATTGATTCTTTGTATTTGTTATAAAGAGATAGAGCACATTGATTTGTTTGGGTTAACAAAAGCTAAGTAGGAAATTTTAGTATTTTCAGCTAAGATGAATTTCAGTGAAGACCCAAACAAACCAAATTGCCCATCTGCTTTTCTAAATGAAACAAGCAATTACAAACTTCAACCTAGCTTGTTTGAATTTCGCAATCTGGTAAAAATAGTCTTGGTTGGATTTCCCCCTCCAGGCCCCTCAGTCACACTGTAACTACAGTATGAGATGCCGTTGTGCAACATGTAAAGATGATTCACTGTTTTCTTTTCCAGCTTCCTTCTCCTTTTACCCCACTCTCCCTTAGGACTAAGATTTGCAGAACTGGTCAAACACGATGTTGAGAAAGCCCTTGCCCACCCAGTATTCAAAATCACTAGACTCTGAAACCAGGACTTAGCAGGCCCTTTCTCGGTGTGGTTATTTAGCCTGAGCACCTCCCTCTCCCGTCTGTTTTCTTGCACTGCTTCGTCCTGTTGGACTTTGATGGAGCAGAAGACACTGGTGTAGTTGGTACCTCTGGCTCTGCTCTCTGAGTGCCCACCTGTTGAACTGCAGACTGTGCACTGAACAGCACTGCGAGAGCTTTGCCATGCCATAGCCCACCTACGGCTTAGAGTTTGTAGTCCTGGCCTCCAGAGCTCACCTGCAGACACAGGTTCCCCTACAAATGAAGGACGGTGGAAAGGGAAGGGAAGGAAATATTTACTGTATCCAATATTTCTTTAAGTGTTCTTCACATTTTATCACATCTACTGATTAATTTACTTAGATTTATGCTAATATGCTTATAGGCTTTTAGGTCTTTGGATCACTGTTATTTTTACATGTGGGTTGGCCTAATAGCTAACAGTAAACTTTAGGATAATGGTGGCTTTAATTAGATAAAAAGCTTATTTCTCTTTCACATAGAGGATATCTGGACACAGGAGTTGCAAGGCTGATGTGGTAGCTTGTCAGTCCTCAGCGACCCAGGATCCTTCTGGCTTAATTACCAATCTTAGAGAGTGACCCTTGTCCTCATAGTTCGAGAAGGTTGCTAGAGCTCCAGTCATCATGTCTGAATCCCAGGAAAAGAAGAAAAAAGGAAAGGTCAAGGGTATGCCTCAGCTGGCTTTTAATGTTTCCTGGAAGCTACCACATCCATTTGAACTTGCATCTCACTGGCCACAACTTAATCATATGGCTGCCCCCAAATCAGGAGACAGTAGAAAATGTTGCCTTTATTCTGGGTGACCTTATACTCAGCTGTAAATCAGGGGTCTGTTAAGAAAGAAAAAGATAATGGATACTAGGGTGACCAATGAGCAACCTGTGCAACTCTGTTCCCTGCAACTGCAGACTGTTGTTACGTGGCATTCTAGCTGATGCAAATGCCATACAGACTTTTTTTTTTGGAGTAATCAGGTGCAATTCTTATCATGGTTCTCAGGGAGCCAGTGAAAGGGACGTGGAGAAGAAGCTCAGCCAGATGTCGGCCAGACTAGACAAAATAGAAGAGAGTCAAAAGAAGCAGGTGGAAGTGCAGAGAACAAGACAGGAAGAGGAGAAGCTGCACGGGCGCGTCAGCAAGCTGGAGCTGCAGATGAGTGAGGACCTGAAGGAAATGAAAGCAGAAGTCGATGCTGGTAGGCCCAAAGGAAACAGCTCTCATAGTTTATTTTCTCTTTCACCTAAAAACCATCAAATTACTGTATTTTGTTGTGAATAATGCATACTTTTGGCCACATTATTTGAGGGAAAATAGGATGAGCATTATACATGGATAGTACCACAATACCTTGTATCTGTTCTTGGGTTTTGTAATTATTTGTTACATAAAATTTCTTGTACCACAATATGCTCAAAAATAAATGCTAAAATTCCCCCTTTACAAATATTTTATTTATTTATTTTTACAGAGAGGGGGAGGGAGGGAGAAAGAGAGGGAAAGAAACATCGATGTGTGTGGTTGCCTCTCACATGGCCCCGACTGGAGAGGTGGCCTGCAACCCAGGCATGTGCCCTGACTGGGAATTGAACTGGCGACCCTTTGGTTCACAGCCCACACTCAATTCACTGAGCTATACCAGCCAGGGCTAAAATTCCCTTATAATACAACCTCCCCCCCCCGAAATATCTAAATATAAATAAATAAAAATTGAATTAAAAAATCAAAACAAAAGTTTTTTTCCTAAAAGTTTAGGCTGAAAACTTGGGTGCACTTTATACACAGCAAAAATACAGCAGTATTCCCCTACAGCTCCCACGAACCCACTGGTGGTAATAGCAGTGAAATGTCCTCAGGTGATTTTGTAAGTAGCTATGCTGCATTGACTAAAACATTGTTTTAATTCCAAGTACACGAAGAGCCACCATAAGGGACATGCAAACAAAATGAAAATTTCTTGGCTTGCAATTGATATACACTTTCTTTAGCGCTGCCCACAGATTCTTTTAAATTCATAGCCAAGGTCAGTGTGTCCCAGAGCTAAGCACATATCTTTGAAGGGTTTTTGAAGGCTTTTTTTCCTATACTGCTGGCAATATACCAGCATGGGAATGGATGGTTTTCCTCTACTCAGAAGTCAACAGGACCCATTAATTCACACTCGGCTGGAAGAAAATGTCAGAGAGAGCTGATTTCAGTTTCTGAAGTGCTGTCATGAAAGGAGGGATTAGATTTACATGAGGAGTGAGGAATACAGAACTGGAACTAGTAAGTGGATGTTACCTGAAGACAGCTTTTTTTTTTTTTTAAGAGAGGGAGAGAAACACCAATGTGTGGTTGCCTCTCATGTGCTCCCCTGCTGGGACCTGGCCTGCAACCCAGGCATGCGCCCTGGCTGGGAATCGAACCAGCAACCCCTTGGATCGCAGGCTGGCACTCAATCCACTGAGCCACACCAGCCAGGGCTGAAAACAGCTTTTAACTCAATATGAGATAGAAGTGTAACAGGTCCTCGAATAAGGATCAACACTGAGCATCATTTTAAAACTCTTGTTTGTGTCGGTTAGCTGTGGTAGAATTGGTTTTGTTACTGTCATTTTGCTTAAGGTCACAGAACTTATTGTTAAGTGAGGGCTTACTGTATCCTCGATGGACTGGTCCTGAAAAGACACTGGTGGCTTTGTGAGTTTGAGGGCTCTTTGTCACTGAAAGTATTCATGTGGAAGTGGGTGGGTCATGGTCAGGAAAGAGCAAACAGTCTTGGAGTGTGAGAAGGAGGCCTAAATGGTCTCCTAGCTCCTTCCAGTTCCATGATTCCATCCTTCCCTCCTGTGGAATCACTGTGCTTTCGCTGCATGGAGATAAAAGTACTTAGTTGTCCCAAGAATAACTTTGTTGTTACCACTGAAGTTTGTTATTTCAGTAGAAGCCACAATTAAATTTATGAACTGAAGAACTTGTAAAGATAAAAATGAATTTTCTTTCTTGGTCTTTGGGCTATTAGAATTCGGTAGTTGAGTATTTTATCTGTGTTTTACTGTGCATCATTTCCTGAGTGAATTTATTATCATCTGATCAATATACCATTGAGGTTTTTACTATTTAGTACCTAATAAGAATGCATATGAACCTTTTTAAAATTAAAATTATTGATTTTTTTCTTAGAAAATTAATACATTTCTTCATGGGAAGTCATAAAGCACAAAATATTTTTAAAAATACTCACACCTTCTTTAATCCAGAGGTCATTTTTATGTATATCTTTCTGTACATATAGGATAACCAGGTATGTGCTTTTTCAAATGACAGTGCATGTTATGCATGCTGATTGGTGACCCACTCTTTTATTTATTAATTTGTATGTCTTTCCATTCAATAAGAACAATAGTTTTAATACATAATGTTTATACCTATTTTTCATGAATTGCAACATAAAGGAAATTTCCTGAAAGAAAACTCTAATTGTACGAATGAAGACAAGATCTTTCAAACATTTATTTTAAAGACCAAGAGGAATACAGCATAGTGTGAAATTCTCTTTTGATGGGGAATTTTTTTCATTTTCTATCTTTTTATTTTGAAATAATTTCAGATTTAGAAAAAATGTAAGAATAGTTCAAAAACTCAATATGCCTTCCATCTAGATTAACCAATTATTAATGTTTTGGGAATTTGTTTAATTTCTTTTTCTGTGTGTATGCTTATGTGGCTGTGTGAATATAATTTTTTTCTAAATCATTTGAGAGTACATTTTAGGAGTTTTGATGCCTTTTTATCCCTTTATTGTTTCAAGCTATATACTCTAATTAAGAACAAGGACATTCTCTTAAACAACTGTAGTACAGTGTAAAATTGATGAAATATTTTTCAATATTCAATTTTCAACTTTCACCATTGTTTTCTTTATAGCAAACCTTCCCTGACCTAGGTTCTAATCCAGAATCACATATCATGTATTTAATTATCATGCTTCTTTATTTAGTCTCTTTTAATATGGATCAGTTCTGTAGTGATGTTGACATCATTAAAGAATACAGTCCAGGACTTTATTTTGCTGTAGAATGTCCCACAGTTTGGATTTATTTGCTTCCTCTCAATTAGATTCAGGTTGTAGGTTTTGGACAGAAACGCCACAGAAGTTATGCGTCCCTCCCTGGGTACCTTACCAGAAGGTATATGATGATGGTTCTCCCAGTGTTGGTGAAGTTGGCTTTGATCCTTTCGTTAAAGTGTAACCACCAGATTTCTCTATTGTAATCATCCTTTTCCCCTTTATAATTAAAAAGTAACCTGTAGGGAGATACTGTGAAACTATGAAACTATCCTGTTTCCCAGAAAAGTTTTACTCCATTAGTTTTAGTACCTATTGATACTTTTTGGCCAAAGTATATATTGATACTTTTTGGCCAAATCAACTATGACTATATGCTTAGTCAGATATTTAGACTTTGTAGAATTTGATACAACATTTTTTAAAAACAAATATTAATGCTTGTGAAATTTTCCTCTCCTTAAAGGGTTTACAGCCATTTATGAAAGCATAGGATCCCTCAGGCAAGTTCTAGAAGCCAAGATGAAACTGGACAAGGATCACCTGCAGAAGCAAATCCAACAGATGCAGAAGCCAGAAGCTCCCGTGTGAAGGGAGTTGGGACAAGGACTTCAAAGGCAGTTTTGCCAGTTGGTGTGGGAGTTAGATACTTCTGTAGCCAGGTCGTTGTGGTATTTGGAATTGTCCTATTCACACGTGCATGTGCCAAGAAATGTGTTTTCATGGATCTAAATGTTTACCTTGAGTCTTGAAAACACTGTCTTTAAAAGTATTCAATACAATTTTTAACACCTTATTCCACTTCTGTAAATTCAGTGGGATATCCTCCCCTCACTCCCTAATTCGGAAAGGCTCTTATTCCCTTCACTTTATGAATGAAAAGACTAAGTTTTCCAACTTAAATTTCCTTCAATGCTTGATGCTCTAGCCAAGACCTTATTATTTTGAAAATGTCACAGTGATTTTTTAAATTAAGAAACCAATGAATTGTCACAGAAATGTGTTGCTCCTCACCCTAAATTAAGAGAATGTCCTGATGGATTAGAATTCAACCTTTGAGTCAATAGTTGGATTTTTACTATTGTCGTCTGTACATTTCTTATGTTGGTTATCTTCTTATAACTCCTCTGTCTTTTGTAAGGGGAAGGGACTTGACATTTGGAAAAACCCCACCACTTTTAATAATGAAAATAGTTTAAACATTGCTAACTGCCATATAGATTAAAATGAAAATGGAACCTTAGGACAATTATCCGGATAACTCAAGGCACAATATCTACACTTACCACCTTGTTATACCAGGTTTTAATATTGAAAACTTTTTTCAATTACCCACAGCCTGTATAGTGATAGCCATATATTTAACAACAAAATGGTGGTTAATAGTCTGTTTATTGCACAACCGATTGTCCTTGAATCATTATAGGATGTGAGGATTCTTCAGGCTTTATGATTTCCTCGCTAAATGTTTCCAAAATTGGCGCAAAGTGCTCCAGTTTATATATACTTTCTGTACTCCTGTGCCTTGGTTTTATCACGTCAATGCACTGTACCCTACGCAAGGTTTGTGAACAAAATATCTTGGCATGATAATACTATCTCAGAATTATGATGTAAAAATGGGATCTTATGTATTTTTTAAAGTCTAAACTTTATTGCTATTAAGACACTGACCACTCACTATTAGTAATGTAATAGAAATTCAAACTTTTGTATGGACGGAGAATCGAATTGATATTGCATTTATAACACTGTCAAGAAACTTTCATTTTGAGCAACTTTGTAGATGATGGGTGTTTTCTCTTCAGTCGCCGTGTGGAATTAGTCACTGAATGTCGGCCCCAGTGCCGTCTGTCCACCCGTGTATGTGCAAACCGGCAATGAGACACACACCGTTCTAAACTGTGAGGGTGCCCCGGAGAAAGAAAACAGGAATACTTTTAAAACTTTAAAATCTTTTTCTTTGTTTGCTGAGGACTCAGGAAAATCAAAGTGTTTTCTATTTTTAGGATACATCATAAATGAAATATCTCACTGGCTATTACTGTTTACCCATATAAAATATGCTGCTAAAGTACATGATATTTTACCCTCAATGGCTTGACAAAAAACATTTTTTTTAATTTGGACCCGAGAAATCATATAAGGAATATGTCATCCAACATGTTTTTCCTTATTTTGTCACGAATCTTTGCATTTCAATATAGGAAGACTATTTCCACTGACCAATGAAAAGAAATGGTTAATGTTCTTTTGCAATCAGAAAGTGAATTTCCTTTTGTGATAGAGCAGCCGGTTCAGCTCAGTTCTCCAAGGGTTAAGCACCAGCTGCAGCAGAGCAGAGAGCCAGGGCCCCTCCCGAGTCTCTGCCCTCAGGGGTGTCTGAATGGGAGGCGTGGGCGCCTGAAGGAGGGGCAGAGGAGACCCGCTAGAGACAGGGAGGGGCTTGGGGATGCTCGGCTGTCTGCTGAGTTGCTCAGGTGCTTCTGATGCTGCCAACTCCATGTCATGAGCTCTGGCTACGTGTTGCTGTCACCTGGGGAGTCCACAAAGCTGCTGGTGCCTGGCCTGCCCCTCCATGCCCCTTTCTGCCACCCCCCCCCCCCCCCCCCGTCAAGTCAGAGCCTCTGGGAGGTGGGACACAGGCCTCAGGGCATATGGAAGGCCCCAGTGGTGAATCACACGCTGGGGAGGTTGTGAGCTTATTCTTATCACCAAAGTTTAAATGAGAATCAGCTTCCCTGTTCTTTCCTTTACCAGAAATTTGCAATAAAAAGAGTAAAATTTCCAAAGAATGTGGTGTATGATTTGTAAAAGTCTTTTAGTGTGAGGTAAAAATTATGCCCTAGAAAGTGCTCCTCTTACCTTTCTGTGGAAACTGCGTGGTGGTGGAAATCAGGCACTCTGGTCGTGGCAGACCTGCTGGGACCTGGAGAGTTGTGGGGAGGGCGGGGCTCCATCTGTAAGCAGCGTCAAGGAGGGGACAGGTGGTGTGGCAGGGAACTGAGGCCCTTGGTCCAATGGCCTGAAGTGAGCTGACACAGATCATCACACCTGTGCTCATTACGGCATCATTTCCAACAGCCAAAAGGTGGAAGCCACCCAAATGTCCACTGATGGAAGAGAGGGTAGGCGAAAGCGGTAGATACATACAATGGAATACTATCCAGCCACAAAAAGGAAGGAAACTCTGACACATGGTATATATAAAGCGCGCACTATGATGCTGAGTGAAATAAGCTGGTCACCAAAAGACAAATATTGTATGATTCCTCGTGTGTGAGGCACCCAGAAGAGCCCGACTCGGAGATACAGAGAGCAGCGTGGTAGCTGCCAGGGACTGGAGGGTCAGGGAGAGGAGAGGGATTTGGGTTTTATGGGTATAGTTTCAGCAGTGAAGAGGAAAACTTTCTGGTCGTGGTTCATAACTACGTGAATGTGCTTAATGCCACTGAACTGCACCCTTCAAAACAGGTACACTGATCAATTTTATGTGTATCTTACCACTGTAAAAAGAAGTAGAAGAAGAAACGAAGTGGATTCCCCAACCCCCAAATCAAACTTTTGGATGGGACTGCAGCCCTGGTGGCTTTATGGTGACCTCACGAGAGAGACGTGGGGCCAGAGGCCCCTGGCCCAGCCACACCCACGTCTGATGGCAATGGAAACTGAGGCAATGGATATGTGTTGTTGTAAGTCACCACATTTTGGCTCTGTGTGTTATATGTGCAGCCTTAGGTAGCTAATACCCTGAGGCACTGAGGGATCTTGACAAAATTACTTTGTGGAAATGCTTGTTTCTTGTGCTACCAATTCCTTGTTCATGTGTATAACCTCATTTAATATACATATTTCCTGAGCGGGAAATGATCTTAAATGTATCCTGAGGGGGCCCTGGGTGGGGGGCGTGCAGGGGAGGGCAAGGCGGGAAGAAGGCAGCGGTGGGGGCGAAGAGCCAGAGCAAGGGCAGTGGAGAACTTCCCAGGCTTGGCAAGATCAGATGGGTGCAGATTTCTCTCTCGAGGTTTTTATGAGAGGAGGGTGAATTCTATCTCAAGGGAACTGGGGCTCCTGAGAGTCATAAATGGGGGTGAAGGGGGCAGAGAGAAGTCCGGAAGTCAGATTTCACCTACTGGGCACAACAGCTGTGACTGCCCTGGCCCAGTGCCTGCTCAGCCAAGGCCGGGGCGATCTTATGACTGGGTCACTGAAGACGGGCCAAACCAAACCAACCCCTTAAAGATCCACCCCAGAGGGATGGGACATAACAAAGATCTGGGGGACGGAGGATGAGATAATGATACCAATATCTAGAGGGGACAGTTACTGTAATGCAGGGTCTCTCTCCTTCAGCACTGATGACATGGGGGTAGGGTCTTTTTCTGTGGGGGTGGTCTCGGACACTGTGGGGTGCTGAGCAGCGTTCCTGGCCCCACCCACTCAATGCAGGGTGCATCCCTTAGTCCTGACATCACTGCAATGTAAGTTATTGTTGGACAGAAGAACCATATCATGTGTGGCACATAGTAGGTCCTCATTAAATTTTTGTTGCATGAATAAATAATGATTGCTGCATTGAGAAATTAAAAAATAATGCATACGGAATGGCATATATACCTTACTACATTTGATCTTTGTTATTGTCCTGTTTGGTGTGACCTATTATTTCCATTTTGTGACGGAGCAGATTATAGATGGTCATGCAGCTAATCGATGGAGGAGCAGGGATTTGAATCCACGCCTGCTTCCAAAACCCAGCCTGTCACATGGCTTCAATATAAGCCAATGCCTGAAACATAAGTGATGTGTTTAATATCCCACGGCTGTTTGGAATCAGAATACTGTCTGGATCGGTGACTCTCAAAGTGTCCCCAGCCCAGCAGCAGCAGCGTCACCTGGGAAGTTGTTAGAAATGCGAACTCTCATGTCCTGCCCCAGACCCACTGAGGCAGAAACTCTGGGGTGGGCTCCGCAATCCGCTTTAGCACATCCTGCGTGTGGTCCTAATGCAAGTTAGAAACTTGAGAATCGCCGATCTAGCGCTGCACGGTAACACAGTAGCCATTGCTTCCACATGGCTGCTTACACTGAGTACAAATTAACCTGCATTGAATAAATGTAGAACTTCAGCCCTCAGTTTCTTACCCACATTCTGAGTACTCAGTGGCCCCCAGTGGTGCCTGGCCCCATGCGCACAAATGCAGACGTCCTACTGGGCAGCCGGGGCAGGAGCAGCCTCGCGCTTCCCCCCTGTGTGCGCTCCCGACTCTCACCAGTCGGCCCTGCAGCTTCCTCTCCACGGTGTTGTCCCAGTCGTCCTTACTAGAGATGATATCCCAAGTCCGTAAACTTTTTAAAAAAATAAACATCATTTTATGTATTTATTTTATTTAAATATGTTTTCCTGTTTACTGAACTTGTTGAGGTGACACCAGTCAACAAACCCTCGCAGGTCTCAGGTGCACAACTCCACTACACGCCATCCATTCACCCCGCCGAGTGCTCACCCACAGTCAGGGCTCCTCCGTCACCATACACCCCCTCGCCCTCCTCCACCTCCCCCCGTCCCCTCCCCCACGGCAATCCCCGCACTCTTGTCCCCTTCCGTGAGTTTTTTCTCCTTTCTTCTCAGTCCCTGCACCCCTTCCAGCCCCTAACCCCCACCAACAGCTCTCAGCCTGCTCTCTGCCTCACGGTCTCTCTCTGTATTGCTGATAGTTCATTTTGTGCATTAGATTCCACAAACAAATGAAGTTATATGTGTCTTTCTCTGACTGGCTTCTTTCACTTAGCAGAATGCTCTCCAGATCCATCCATGCTGGTGCAAAGGGTAGCTCTCCCTTTTTATGGCCAAGTAGTATTCCATTGTATAAATAACCACAGCTTTTTTATCCACTCAGCTAATGATGGGCACTTTCACCGCTTCCAAATCTGGGCTATTGTGCATAACGCTGCAAGGAACATAGGGGTGCATATATTCTTTCAAATTAGTGTTTTGGGTTTCTTCAGATTCCTAGGTCTTTATTTATAAGATTTTCTCTCATCTGCCAGACCTAATCAGTAGATGTTACTACCTGGAGCACTTGAGAAGGATCCAGAAGCTGGCGTCAGACTTGGGGGAAGTGCCAGTGTGGGTCAGCCCACGGCAGGTGGGGGCCAGGGCAGGGCAGCCTGGTGGCTGCATGTCTGTCAGGTGCACACAAGGACATTCCAGACGTGTGGGCTGCCTGGCCAGGTGTCCTTGGCCAGATGACCTTGAGTCATTCTGGTGTTCCCTGGTGTGAGGGACCTGGCAGACCTGGGGTCAGGGTGAAGCTAAATGAGACTCACCTTGGAAAACTTAAACCTATGTAACTGAGATAAATAATATGTTAATGCAATGATGCAACTTTTAAATATAAGCAATAATGCCAAAAAAATTCACAAGGAACAAAATACCAACCCTAGATGAAGACCAGACCCAACTGGGTTGTGGGGAGCCATTTTGAAACAGAAACACAAAGAAAAATGTGGATCCCTGTATACAAGCTTTATGTAATTTTATTTAAATTTTTGACGTTTTGGTCATTGTGGGTTTTTTGTTGTTGTTAATTTGGACGCTTTGAAATATTACACTAAAATATTATTTACCTCAATGACTGAGGATTTCAGCTGCTCCCCACCTTATATTTAACATTTGAGACGAGTGCCCCCCTCACCTCGCTCTAATCCTGGGCCTGCTCAGATGTCCGTAAATTTGGAGCTAGAGTCAGTGCTTAGTTATTGTTATTAGCTAGCATACCTCAGGCCTGTCTGATTGCCTTAGAGCACCTCTGGTCTGTTTTTATCCCTAATTACCATTATTTGTTTAAGTTTCAAACTTGTGACTTCATCCTTGGGACTGGCTTGGGACCCAAAGAAAGCAGAGGTCTGACTCCGTTTTGGAACAAGGAGAAAGAGTTGGGAACAGGGGTGGAGGGGAGTGAAGATGTTGGCAGGATCCTCTCGTTCATCATCACAGAGGTGTGAGCTCTTACCCAGGCTACCTTCCGCCCTCTGGGACTCCCTGCTCCTTGCTGCCCCCACATGGAGGGAGTAAAAACTCCCGGAGACTCTGCTTCAATAGGAAGGACCCAGAACCTGAGAATGTCTCAGTGGAAGGGCCCTAGGAGGTCCCTGAACTCGGCTTTTTCATTTTCTAGAACAGGAAACTGAGCACCAGAGGAGGTCAAAGTGGGCTTTGCAGGTGAGTTCTACAGACAAACTAACCACACTAGTGAGTGAGCACCAACTCGTGCACTGGCTGGGATGTGGCAGTGAACAACACAGACCAAAATTTCTGCCTTTATGGAGTTTAAATTCCAGTGTAGGAGGCAGAGAGAGAAAATAAACAAGCAAGTAAATACCATGTATGCCCATTGGCAGTAAGGGCTTTGGAGGAAAAATAAAATGGGGGCAGAGGGTGGGACTCTGTGCATCAGCCAAGAAGTCCTGAAGAGAACAGCCCCTTGTTCTTGCCCCAGGCCCCTGCTGGCCTACCAGTGCCCCTCAGCCCCTCAGGTGGCCCTCTAGAAACTGGCAGGGAACTCAATTCTGGCAGAGGCTGTGCTGCTGCCCAAACCATTTTGGACAGGACCCCATGCTGAGCTTCCTAAGTAAGACTTCAGCTTTCTCTGTTCTGCCCACTAGGTTCTCAGCTTCCTCAAATAGCCCTGTCCATTGTTACCAGTTTTCACCCCAAGAGCAAGGAAAAGGGGAACAGGTTTGTCAACCTTCCCCTTTCCCCCTCACACTGCCCTGGGCTGACAAAGAGAGCTGGGCTTCCTATTTCCTCTCTCTCTCTGGATAGGCCTTCCCCTCAGCCACACCCTCCAAATCCCTGGGGTGGGAGCCACAGCCCTAACTCGAGGACAGTGTTCTCTGCACCGTGGAGGCAGGTTTGGTTTGCAACCTGGCACAAGATCCCTAGCCCTTGCCAGCACTAGGAGTTGAAGGAATTGAGAAAATTTATTCTCTCATGACAAAGCCTTGCTTTTAAAATTTGTCTTTCTGTGCTTTCAGTGATCTGTTCTGAGTTTTGAAACTGAATGTAGACTCTTTGCATTCCTGCGGGTTCCCGCTGGGACAGTAGATGCTTCTGTGGAATAGGGAGTGGGGGGCAAGGAAATGCAAATGACACAAGTAAATGAGCGAATTCCAAAAAATACTCCCCCATCATGGGTAGCAGCATGCACTCTCCCTAGACTGTGATCTACTTGAAGGCATGGTCTCATTTCCCCAAATAGTTCAAATCTAACAGACATTAGGTAATCGTGAAAAACCAGCAGATGGACTGAAGTTTGTATTTTCCTTTTGTTGTCTCATGAATAATAGCTCCTGGCAGGGCAGCTTCAAGCCCATGCTAATGAAAGCTCCAATTAATCGGTTCACATGGCTTCAGACTTTGATTAATGAAAAGCAAAATGAATTAAATGTTGTTTAATTAATGCACTTAAAAAAACTAGTCTTTCTAAAGAATCTGTGTTTGGGGGAACTTTCAAAAGTAAGGAAAAATATTGGGGAACATCCATGCAAAGTGCTTTTATGCACATTGTCACATTTCATGTTATTTCTGGAGAGTGTAAAAAATAAATTTTATTGGCCCTGGCTGGTGTGGCTCAGTGGATTGAGTGGTAGCTTGCAAACCAAAAGGGCACTGGTTCGATTCCCAGTCAGGGCACATGCCTGGGTTGCAGGCCAGGTCTCTAGTAGGGGATGTGCAAGAGGCAATCATGCATTGATGTTCTTTCTCCCTCCCTTCCCCTCTTTCTAAAAACAAATAAATAAAATCTTAAAAAATAAAAAAAAATAATTTTTATTGAAGACCTCTCTTAAACAAGTGTGCTGAGAGCTAGACAATGTAGATTTCTCTGGTTTCATAAGATTCAGCAAGAAGAGCCCTGGCTGGTGTGGCTTGGTGGATTGAGCCCTGAAAAGTAACAGGCCTGTGAAGTAACAGGTTCTCTAAAAAATAAGTAAATACAAATATTAAAAAAAGGACTCAGCAAGAAGAAATCATTTTGGTTTAACCTTATTTTGGCTTTTTCTAAACTCTGCAAACTATGGAATTATAAAGTCTACCACTAGATGGTGCAATAAGCTAGATTTGTTAAGAAACAATGCTGATAAACCTAGACCTCACCCCACCCCAACTTTCAAATTTCTTAAATAATCACAACCTGATACATAGATAGGACTTTGTCATTCACAAATCAGTTTTCTCTAGTCAGCCCTCATATCACTCCTGTGTCACTATTATTATTCTCATTCTCAGAGAAAGAAACGGAAGTTACTAATTTTAATTACAACACCTACTATCTGCCAGACTGTTTAAAGTAGATATCTCATTTAATTTGGACAACAGCCCAGTGAGTAAGAAATTAATGTTTCCATTTTACAAATAGGGAAACAAACTCTCAAGGCACTTTGGCCAGGGCCATAGAGCTGGTGAAGCAAGGCTGAGCACCCAGGTCCACTGGTTCCAGGTCTAGTGTGTTTCCTGTGATAACCACGTTCTGTTCCGGAAACTTCTAGGGAGGAATCCCTGGGTCGGAGCTTGTGTTTTCTGTAGATGCACTTAGTTCGGCATTTCACAGATCTTTACAATTGCAGATGGGAAGTAGAATGAGACAGGAGTGGAAGTCCACGTTACAGCATCAGGGTGTAAAACTCAGTAGTTTGGGCCTGAAAAAACAAAACCCTGTTCCCTTGCATCACTCCTCCTCCCGTACTTCCAGGTGTTTTTGAAACACCCGCATTTAGTTGTTCTCATTGCCTGTTGTAGGTCATGGTAGGCAGCTTGGCCCTTTGAGCAAAGCTTCGAGGGGCATTCATTATTCTCAGATTGAAAATGCTGTTGCTAGTAAGATGCTCTCTCTTCAAACTTTAAAAAATATATATTTTACTGATTATGCTATCACGGTTGTCCCATTTTCCCCCCTTTATTCCCTTCCACCCTGCCGCCCCCTCCCACCCACATTCCCCTCTCCCTTTAGTTCATGTCCATGGGTCATACATGTAAGTTCTTTGGCTTCCACATTTCCTATACTGTTCTTACTCTCCCCCTGTCCATTTTCTACCTACCATTTATGCTTCTCATTCCCTGTACTTTTTCTCCTTCTCTCCCCCTCCCTCTCCCCTGTTGCGAACCCTCCATGTGATCTCCATTTCTGTGATTCTGTTCCTGTTCTAGTTGTTTGCTTAGTTTGCTTTTATTTTAGGTGTGGTTGTTAATAACTGTGAGTCTGCTGTTCATATTTTTTATCTTCTTTTTCTTAGACAAGTCCCTTTAACATTTCATATAATAAGGGCTTGGTGATGAGGAACTCCTTGAATTTGACCTTATCTGAGAAGCACTTTATCTGCCCTTCCATTCTAAATGAAAGCTTTGCTGGGTAGAGCAATCTTGGATGTAGGTCCTTGTCTTTCATGACTTGGAATACTTCTTTCCAGCCCCTTCTTGCCTGCAAGATCTCTTTAAAGAAATAAGCTGATGGTCTTATGGAAACTTCTTTGTATATAACTGTCTCCTTTTCTCTTGCTGCTTTTAAGATTCTGTACTTATCTTTAATCTTGGCTAAATGTAATTATGATGTGCCTTGGTGTGTTCTTCCCTGAGTCCAACTTCTTTGGGGCTCTTTGAGCTCCCTGGACTTCCTGAAAGTCTATTTCCTGTGCTGCCAGATTAGGGAAGTTCTCCTTCATTATGGTTTTTTAAATATGTTTTTAAAGTTTATTTATTTATTTTTAGAGAGAGGGGAAGGGAGGAAGAGAAACATCGATGTGTGAGAGATATGTCAATCAGTTGCCTCTGTTATGTCCCACCTGGAGACCTGGCCTGCACCCCAGGCATGTGCCCTGACTGGGAATCAAACTGGTGACCTTTTGGTTTGTAGGCTGGCACTCAGTCCACTGAGCCACACCAGCCAGGGCTCCTTCATTATGCTTTCAAAAAAGTTTTCAATTTCTTGCTCTTCCTCTTCCTCTTCTGGCACCCCTTTGATTTGGATGTTGGAATGTTTAAAGATGTCCTGGAGGTTCCTAAGCCTCTCCTCATTTTTTAAAAATTCTTGTTTCTTCATTCTGTTCTGGCTGAATATTTATTTCTTCCTTCTGTGCCAAACTGTTGATTTGAGTGCTAGTTTTCCCCCCATTATTGTTGATTCTCTGTACATTTTCCTTTATTTCACTTTTCATAGCCTCCATTTTTTCTTCTAATTTGCAACCATAGTCAACCAATTCTGTGAGCATCCTGATTACCAGTGTTTTGAACTGTGCATCTGATAGGTTGGCCATCTTTTCATCACTTAGTTGTATTTTTTTTCTGGAGCTTTGATTTGTTCTTTCACTTGGGCCATTTTTGTTTTTTTGTCTCTAAGCCTGTTTTGTAGTAAGGGGTGGAGCCTTAGGTGTGCACCAGAGCAGGGCAACCCATGTCGCTGGGTTGTGACGCTGTTTGTGGGGGGCGTTCTGAGAGGGTCTGTGCGGATTGCTCCACTCTCTGCCAGTTTTCAGTCACTTCCCCTACTACTCACAAGCTAATTGGGCCCTTCTGGTGCTGATTCAAGGTGGGTGGGCTTGTGTACGTTCTAGGACCCTGTGGGTCTCTCCAATGAATTCTTCTGTGAGGCTGGGAGTTTCTCCTACTACCAGCTCAATCCCCACTGGTGTTTTCAGTCAAAGGTTTTGAGGCTTTATTTCCCTGCACCGAAACCCTGGGTTGCGCCGTCTGTCTTGCTCCCCAGTTGTTCTTCCTGGTTTATCCACACACAAATGTGGGACAGCCCGGTCTGTAATCTGCCACCGTGTCCACGCTGGTCCTCCAGCCGCTGCCTTGCTGAGAGTCCTTTCCACTCAGTTGCCCATCTCCACCCCTCCTACTGGTCTGGATAAATGTTTCTTCTTTAACTCCTTGGTACTTTGATACACTTCCATACACTTTGATTTTTCTGTCAGTTCTGGTTCCTTTTGGTTTTTAAATTTGTTTTATCCTTTTTGTGTGAGGAGGCACAGTGTGTCTACCTATGCCTCCATCTGGGCTGGAAGTCCCTCTCTTTACATTGTGATTTCCCCCCTTCTAGCTCTGAATCCTGCTTAAAAATATAAACTGTATTCTAATACCTAAAAATAGGCCAATAATTAATAGGTGATTAATAAGCATTGTTTAATAAATGAGTACTAGTGGGCATGTGTTGAAGTATAGGACTAGGTGGTACTGTTTTATGTAAAGCCGTAGCGAATCAACAGATAGGAAAGGTCAGGCCAGTTTCCCAGCCTGCCAGACTGTTCATGACCCAGTGAGGCCAATTTACAACCTTTGGACTGCCCATGACTCAGTCGTCCTGATTCGTTTGGTAGCCGTGGCTTAGCTGAGACTCTCTCCCACCTCCCACAATAGACATCCGATGCCAGCCATAATGGGAGATGGTCAGACTGCCCTTCCTGTACCTGGGAACAGCCTGCTCTTTCTTAACCCATTGTCCTGCCTCACATCCTGGAACCCTGAGGCAACAGCCCAGAAGAACAAGAGACTAACTCCTCCCTCATTCCCCCACAAACCCCGAGTTTTTTCTTTTAAAAACCCTATTCTTGCCTCCCGCCCTCCCCTGCACTGCACTAGGTCCAGACTCAGCCCGCCTGTAAGCGCAGCATCAAATAAAGGCCCTTGGATCAGATCATCCAGGTCCTCCCGCCTCTATCTCTCATGCATCTCTAACACAAATAATGTTAAATTATATGGAACCCTATCTCTTGTCATAAGATTTACTCTCAGTCCTGGCTGGTATGGCTCAGTGGATTGAGTGCTGGCCTGAGGACCGAAAGGTCATGGGTTTGATTTCCCATCAGGGCACATGGGTCTGGTGGGTCAGGACCCCCTTTGGGGGTGTACAAGAGGCAACCAATCAATATTTCTCACACATTGATGTTTCTCCCTCTTTCTCCCTCCTTATTCGTACTGGGGGAATGGATACCGCAACCTGGTTATGTGTCCTGACTGGGAATCAAACCAGCAAACTTTAGGTTATGGGATGACGCTTCAACCAAGTCACACTGGCCAGGGCCTGTATATGCTTTTTAAAAAAAATTAATCCAACCCTCAAAGTGACTTGGAGAGGTAGGTACTGTCCGGGCTGTACTTTACTCACGAAGGAATGAAGCGTGGGGAAATCAGGGACATTTTCTGAGGCCATGCAGTCAACAAATGTTGGAATCAGGATTCAGATCCATGTCTACCTCAGTTTGGAATAGAGCTCCTAACCACTGCGTTGTGCTGCCTCAGAGGAGCCAGCATTGTGGATGGCATGACCGGCATGGTGGTGACCTGAGAAGTTCAAGGTAAAAAAGCATGCCCTGCTTCCCTGGGCAGCGGTCTCAGAGGCAGGACCTGCACTTTAAGGTGCTCTCTGGCAGACTTTTCAACCCTGGCTACACAGTGGAATCACCAGGGGAGCTTTAAAACCACAGATGCCTGGATCCCACCCTGTGTGTAGCTTGGTCTGGATGCGGCTGGACCATTGGAGTGTGTTCCAGTTTCCCAGGTGATTCTAATAAGCAGCCATGGTTACCGGCCTCTTTTTTTTTTTAACTCTAAAGAACATTCTGTGCACCTGTGGACCTTGTTAAATGATAGACTCTGATTTAGGAAATTTGAAGGGGGCCCAAGAGTCATGTTTCTAATAAGCCTCAGGTGATTCCAAGTAGAAAAGCCGCCCTGAGTGGAAGCTTTACTACTCAAAGTGGTGACCAGCGACATCAGCATCACCAGGAGCTTGTTAGAAACTCCAGGTCCTGGTCCCCCCAGCCCAGACCTGGAAGCCATAGGGAAGGACAGTGAAAGCCCAGTGATTTTTACTGTACATGAAGGTGAGAGAATGCCTTCAGGTGAACTCAGTGCATATTTAAAGAGCAATTAGGCTGGTGAGACAATTCAGAACTGAAATGACAGACAAGGAATCTAAGATGTTTGGCCAGGAGAAAAGAAAGAACAAAAGGAAGCAGGTCAGTACCTTGGCCCGGGAAGCGCTGCTCCCCAAAACGAGAGGAGGGATTTTGTGTGCTCCAGAGGGAGCACTGGGAGGTCAGGAGGACCCTTCTGTCCAGCGGTAGCGGCCGGCCCCCTGGGGCTGTGCGGGCGACAGCTCCCATCTCATCAAGGAGGACACACTCCACTGATTGTGGCAGAATGGATTCTAGCATTGTAAGGATTCCGTGACTTTGAAGCTCCCTGGCGACTCTGAAATTCTGTGTCTATACAGTTGAAGTGGCAAGACTGTCCACTCGCCTGGGAATGGACAGTCAGTGCCTCTGGAGCTGAGGTGAGATGCATCGAAACTTGGGTTGGAAGTCGGGATGAGTGGAACGTCTTGAGTTGACACTGATAAAAACCAGCCAAAAATGGAAGGGTGCCCCCAAAGGGGAGACAGGTGTCTTACACAAGCGTCTGTGGGAGGAAACTCTGGAAGCCCCCAAATCTGACCAGAGAAGAGGGGCTCAGATTTGGGTGGCCTGGTACTGGTCCTTCGAATAGCAGCAACTTGAGGAAGGGCAGGGGGACGGTGGCCCCGCGGCTTCTTTGGGTGAAAGGACTGGAGTCTCATTATTTCAAGCGCCGTGAGTCATTGGGAGGGCTCATGCATGCAGGCATGGAGAAGCTGAGGGGCCCACCCGGGAAGGGCTGGGATGGAGAAGTCCGTGCCTCAGTGGCTCCAGATGTTTGCAGGATGACTTTCAAGATCTGTCTTCTCGCTTTGCTTTTTGCATGACTCAGTTCCACTCTTTGCCTCTGTGTGTCTCTTGTGTCTACCAGTTGGCTCCCCAGCCCCTTGGCAGCTTCCACAGCCCCAGGCGGTGGCTGGGGAAAAGGCTGAGGAGTGGCAAGGAGATCTGGCTATGGAGGGTTGGGGTCCGTTGTGGCCTAATTCCTAGGTCTCCTGTACTAGACAGAGACCTAGGGCAGGTCGTGTTCTTTCAACCGGAACAGTCTTTGCTTACATATTAAAAGCCCAGGAAAATCCTCTTCCACAAAAGAGCTTCCTCTTTTCTATCTGTCTTGAAACATGAAGCCTTGTTTTGCAACCTCACTTTATTTGGTAGAGAGAAAAATTCACAGAAATATTTGAGCCAAGTTTCTGAGAGCCTGGGTTCTCACGAGGGCTCAGCTGGGCCTCTTGGGAGCTTTTTCTGCCTGCTGTCATGCAGTCCTATGGGGGGAGGGCATGAGTGGGCAAGGGCAGGGCATGGAGGGGTGTGGGGGTCAGAGGTAGCAGGAGGAATGTGTCGGGGATTTGCTCGGCCTTCCTTGGGAACAAATTGCTCAGGGCTTGGGCAAGTTTTTATGGGCCTTCCTCGCAGACAGGGAGCTTCAGACTTCCTTAGCCAATACCTGGGAAAGGCCAGTCAGATGGCAAAGCGGTCAAACTTGCAGGAGGGGAACCTGCTTGAGACCTTGGCTTGGTCCACCACCTATGTGGGTAGGGGGAGGCAAATGGAAGCAGCATAACTGAATCCTATGAAGAACTGTCCCATGTTCTTATGTTTATAATCCCATTGGTCCACAGGAAACTCCTGTAGAGATGAGAAACTGACTCACAGAAGAGGCATGCCTTGCCCTAGGATATGACCCAGTGAGGGGCAGAGTTGGGGTGCCTAGGTCTCTCTTCATTCCACAGGGGTGTTCTCACAGAGGCCTAGGCCACCTGTGGAGGGCACTTCCTGTTCAGGTGCCTTAACTGCCAGGGCAAATTGAAACATTTACTTTTCGCCCAGAAGAAAGGGCTATTGTTCTTTATAACAACGCCATATTCCAAGTTCAGGGCTGCTTGGCTGTTAATCACTTCCCAGTTGATTACTCATGTAATGCCAGGAAGCTAGTCTGACTTCAGTTACCTTTCTGTTTGTTTTGATTTAGAGGACTCACAAAGGAGGAACTTCCTCAGAGCTAAGTGTTCCATGCCACTCTCACCTTTTTTAAGTGATTGAGATGAAAGTCCTGTTGTACCTGCTGCTTGAATATTTTCCAGGTCACAGGTGTAGCCCTGTTCCAGGGGAAGTTAGCGCAGAATCAAAGGGACTCCTGGGGACTTGCTCGGCTCGCTCAGCCGTGCGAAGGGGGGGAGTGACTGACTCCTCAGGCACTGGTCTTAGCCTGGCTCTCTGGTTCCTGCTTTCGGCTCTGCCAATGATTAAACCTGTGGCGCTCCCTAGAATGGGCTACAGGCCTGCTGTGTGCCAGGGACACCACCGAAAGTGTGCAGGAAACCACACTGATGGGGAACTTCTTGAAGAATATGCAATGACTCCATTTTTTCTTCAAAACATTTTTTGAAGATTTTATTTATTTTCAGAGAGAGGGGAAGGAAGGGAGAAAGAGGGAGAAACATCAATGTACAGGAAAAACATGGATTGGTTGCCTCTCATATATCCCACCTGGGGACTTGGCCCAAAATCCAGGCATGTGCCCTGACTAAGACTTGAACCAGCCACCTCTTGGTGTGCAAGTCCAAGCTTCAGAGCTCAATCCACAGAGCCACACCAGCCAGGGCCAATTACTCTATTTTTCTAAATCAGGGGATAATTGGAATCACCTATCAGCTTGATTTCAACTGCATCCAGCAATCAGAGCTGTCCTAATATTGACTCAGATGATGTCATTTCCTCATTCAGAACCCTCTCAGGGCCTCCTCCAATGATCTCCCAGGCCTTTTGTTACCTGCCCTGTCCTTTACCATTTCTTCTTTCCTTTAAGGCATAGGTGGCAAACGCAAGGCCTGCAGGCTGAATCCGGCCCTCCACCTTTTTTATCTGACCTGGCACCTTGTTTCTACCCGGTGGCAGCGCTGAGCTTCTTGCCCCTAGTTAAGGAGTCGTTACATTTATACAGTCCTAACATTACATTTGGCCCTTTGAAGGCAACTGTGAGGCTGATGTGGCCCCCCGTGAAAGTGAGTTTGACACCCCTGTTTAAAGGGCTTCTTGCTGTTTCCTCTGGTCACATTAGCTTGTGTGCTGCTCCTCCAACAAGGCAAACCCCTCCCTTCCTCAGGGCCTTTGCACTTGCTCTTCCTCCCGATATCCACAAAGGTTCCTCACTTCTTTCAGGTCCTTACTCAAAAGCAACCTTTGCAGTCAGGCTACTCTCTAGAATGTTCCTCCCTCTCTCTTTCTTGCTTATTTTCTGTAACACTTGGCTATCTGATATACCACATTTTTTTTTTACTTAATTACCTTATTTTTGGACTATAAGGTGCACATAGGGCTATTTATGTTATTAAGGTATTTAATAACATAAGTAACATAGTATTTCACCAATGTAAATGTAAACAGAACTCAACAACAGCATTAACAACCATTATTCCTCCCAAATTTGGGGAGGGTGTGTCTTATAGTCAGAAAAATACAGTATCTACTGCCCTTCGCTTTTCCACTAGAATTTAAGCTACCTGAGGAAGAATGTGTTTTGTTTGCTTGCTTGCAGAGAACAGTGTTAGTTGATAAAAGGTACTTGAAAATACCTGTTGAGAGAGTACGTAAATAAATGGGGTCTCCAACACAATGCCTTCAGGAACCCGTCGCCGCAACATGAATGTATAGAGTGACCAGCTTAAAAACCATAGAGGGAGGAGGAGAGGAACATGGGTGCTCCTCCTGAAGGCACTAACTTTAAAACAACAGCAGTGGCCATCACAAAACACCCCCACCTAATCTAAGCCCACCTGTGGGCTGTAAATTTGGGACTGGGCATGTCAGACCAGCAGATGCCTGTGGCCTGGACTTCCCTAGACTTGCTGTGGATAAATAGCTCTGTGGAGAAATGCCCATGGTTTTCCTTGAGGGATCTTCTAAGTAGTTCTATGACACTGTCACTCTGCCCATTCCAAAGGTATCGTAGAGACATCGTTCATTACGTTCTATCTATTGAAGAAATTTCTTTCTCCTGCTGGTCTTGGGTCAGGTATATGTTTCTCAACCCATTTCATTTTTTGGCCAGTGATGGTCTGGTGTGTGTTATCCTGGTCTAGTCATCCTGGATTTGCATCGTCCTGGCTCTGTGAGTGTAGATCAGCAAATTCCCCAGAGCTGGGATGCCTGAAGACTGGAGTCTGTATATTCTGAAGCTAGTTTCAAGGATTCTTATACACTGTTCATCTACAAGCTACAAATCAGTCGGAGCCAGCACCTGTGGAACCAGCGTTGAAAGAATAGTGGGATGGGTGAGGGTTTCCCACAGTTACAAATTTCCCGCTGTTACAAATGAAGCGCAGCTCCTCCTGATTGCTGGATTGCTTGTGTCTAGCTAGGCCTTGCCCACGTACACATTCCGGGCCCCTCTAGTTTCCTCCTGACTCACAGACACGCACCGGAGTCCACCCAGCAGAGGCTTCTCAGCAAGACAGTGATTGGTTATTTATTCTTTCTTTTTAAAGATTTTTATTTATTTATTTATTTATTTTTAGAGAGAGGGAAGAGGAGGGAGGAAGAGAGGGAGAGAAACATCAAATCACTCAGTTGCCTCTCACACACCCCCAACTGGGGACCTGGCCTGCAACCCAGGCATGGGCCCTGATCAGGAATCGAACCGGCAGCCCTTCAGTTCGCAGGCCAGTGCTCAATCCACTGAGCCACAGCAGCCAGGGCACTGGTTGTTGATTCTGATAGACCCTCCCGCTATTCTGTCTCAAGGACTTCACATTTGCGGTAAAGAGAAAGTCAGCCCCATGCCTGAGCCACATGAGCTGGGCAGCAGCCCCACCACCAGCATTAGAGCCCCAGTGGGGTTATGGTGGGGGGCGGGGGGAGTAATCATTCCTCTGGTCTGGCTCCATCTACCCAGGAAACTCCGGGGCATGAGTGGCGACTGCATTTACCCTGAGCACAGAGTAAATGTTTAACCTCGCCTACTTTATCACCATTAATATGTGTATTTATTCTGATAACAGTATTGATTCTCTGTTCCCTTGTTGTATTAACATTTTCCCTTCCCTCCTGGAACCTTTAACCCTGAACATTGCCTGACAGCTGGAAGCTCATTACGGCAATTAACAACTGCCTGGCTCATGTCTACCCGTAAACTCCACCAATTTAAGTAAATTATGATCTCTTTTTGCTGCTTCCTTTTCTGCTTTCACGCACACCCCTCCCATTAAAAAAAAGCATGCTGAAAAGGTAGGTGACTCACCTACCTACTTGAGTTTTCCTTGTCTTTCCTTTTGGTAGGTAGCTAATTCAACTCATAATTCCATCTCCCTATGGCCAGAATTTCAGTCAAAATAATACGTATCAAGCACCTTTGTCATGTACTGTCCTAGGGACTGGGGATACACCAGTGAACAAAATAAACTCTCAAAAAAATAAAAGTAAAATAAAGCCCTGGCCGGGTGGCTCAGCTGAAGCGTCACCCAGTACATCAACACATTGCGGGTTCGATCCCCCATTGGAGAGCGTCCAGGAGGAGACCCATCGATGTCTCTCTCTCTCTCTCTCTCTCTAAACATAAATCAATAAATAAAAATAAAAATAATAAAATCAAAAAAATTACATCCTTGAGGGAGGATTAAAATAAAAAATGCCTGTAAGTTCTAGCCCCCAACCTAAATGAGACCACACAGAACATTCTGTTCTGTACCTGGTGCTTTTTTCACGTACTAATCCGCGTGGGTGCTCTTTTCCCAAACATGCACAGACTATCCCCAGTCTCGTTAATCTCTGCATGTGATTACAAGGCACAGACGTATAATATTTTAAACAAGGCATGGAGATCTTGGGAGACGGGCAGAGTCACAGTTATTTTATAAACGAGGTAACTCTGGGTGGGAGAGACAGGCACCGGCCCCTGTACTGCCAGTCGTGAAAGAGCTCGGCCCCGCGTCTTCGACCTCCGGGTTCCTTATCATTTCTGCCGTGACCAGGAAAGCAGTAGGAGGGACAGCACCGGATAGCACCTCTTCCAAACTGGTATGGGAGCGGCTCTCAGACCTTGCAGGAGCCGAGCAGGAATACCTCCTCCGGTTTATCAGTCAGTGACCTTTTATCTCAAGGTCTAATCCTGGAAACTCTTAAACCAGGGAAGCAGTTCCACTGTCGGGACGACAGCCCCTCGGATCGAGGGCAGCAGCCAGGATCCCGAGCAACTCGCCCGTCTGCATCTCAGTCGTGACTTCAGCCAGGTGCCACGTGCTGGCCAAGGGGGCCTTCTTTCAGGGAAGCCAAGGGAGTGCCTGACCAAGTTCTGTCCTTTTAGGCGTGTTATGTCTTTAAAATGGATGGATCTTAGCCTTTTCTCTCCTAGAGCATTTATATTTGAGTTTATTCTTCATTTAACTTATAAAACACCACCACAGTTGAATATTAGATCCTCACCTTTTTCTGATTGTAAAAATAATGCATGTTCATAACAATTACATGTGTATGCACAATACATGTATATAAAATAGAAAAGGAAAGAAAGTTTTCCACACACTGCTCCCCCTGCAGTGAAGCACTGTTAGCGACTGAGGTCTGTCTCTGCGAGCCTTTTGTGTGTGATGAATTGTGTTACTCCTGTTTCCTTATGCCTGTTTTTGTTGATTGACAGCTATCATGGCTAGTTTCTCATGCTGCCTCACTCTTTAAAGACTTCTAATGACTCCATGAAAAATGTTTTAATGACTTCATAATCTTTTATAGTCTGGAGGTACCATAATGCATTCATGGTTATTTGAGATGTTTTCAGTTTTTCACCCTTAAAATTAGAATCCCAGGAAACATACCTGCACACATTTTGAAGAACTTTTTTCCTTCATCCTTACCTGAAGGTACATTCATTGACTCTAGAGAGAGGGGAAGAGAGGGAGGGAGGTTGGGATGGATGGACGGACAGACGGACGGACGGACAGACAGACAGGAAGAGAGAAAAAGAGAGAGATCAGAGAGAAACATGGATCAGCTAGATCAGCTGCCTCCCATCTGTGCCCCGACTGGGGCCCAAACCTGCAACCTAGGTAAGTGCCCTGACTGGGACTCCAACCTTTGACACTTCGGTGCAATCCAATGAAGGACGACAATCCAATGAAGCCACACTGGCCAGGGTCCTGCACACGTTTTAAATGTCCAGTTGTTTAACCCATCATTCGGGGTTGGCGATGGATCAGACTTGTTGGCTAGAGGTCGGGGGAGCCAGGCTTCCTCTCCGGCTCTGCTGTCCTAGGTGTGTTCTTGCTCTGCTGCGAGATGTTAGGCCAATCTCTTCATCTCTGCACCCTCCCCCCTCCCACCAGCTATATAAACAACAACAAAAAAACCTTTAAAATATTCTCAAAAGTGGAAAACATTTGCAATGGAGCCCTTGCTATGAGCACAGTGGTGACCCTGAGAAAGCAGAACATGTACCTTGTCTCCTACAACATCACAATCCTGGTGACATGGCATGTGCATGTGACAGGCTGCGAGAATCTGGGATCCTTCCACCATTCTCCCATCCGGAAGACGGGCAGCGTCTTGATAACGATGGGGAAAGGATGGCAGCTCAGAGTCAGCATCAACAAAGCACAGGCAGGTGGGAAAGTGGCAGGAATATTTGGGGAGAGTGAGGAGCAAGCACAGTGGGGTGAGAGGTTCAGGTAAGTCAGTGATAAAACTGGAAAGGCAGTTTGGTGGTGACAGGAACTTGAATGTCAAGAAAAGGAATTTGGCCCTGGCTGGTGTAGCTCAGTAGATTGAGCGCAGGCCTGCGAACCACACGATTGAGGTTCGATCCCCAGTCAGGGCACATGCCTGGGTTGCAGGCCAGTTCCCAGCAGGGGACACACGAGAGGCAACCATACATTGATATTTCTCTCCTTCTCTCCTTCCCTTCCTCTCTAAAGATAAATAAATAAAATCTTTAAAAAAAAAGAAAAGGAATTTGGATTTCACTTGATAAGCAGGCTGTCAGCAGTCCTAAAAGATAAGTGTGGGGTTGGGAATTCATTTATCCAAATGCCTGTTCTGTGGTTTGTGCAATAGGTCACAGGTATTCGTGCATGTTCACAAATTTGCTTTGAGATGACATTTTAGAATATAATTGCTGAAGGGCACACAGCATCTTTCCAGACCAACCTTTCGGTCTGTTAAGGCAGCCAGGACCCAGAGGGAGTGAAAGTCTTGCTCTAGGGCACACACCTTTGGTCACACTTGCAGCTGTGAAGACACACCCAGGCCATGCCTATCGGTGACTGAGGGATGCTGTTGCCTCACCGGGGACTTTCTGACAATCTGTAATATGGTGGCTTAGAAAAAGCACTGAGCTTGGCATTGGGAGGTCAGGATTCTAACTCTGACTCTAGCCTCTCAAGTTAGCAGTTTCTATAGGTAAAAGGAAGGCGGTGGAGTAGAACCTATGATTTATTTTGTTTCCCTCCACCCTGAGAGCCTGAATCATACTTCTATATATTTTGAAAAGCCTTTCCATATATACCAGTTCATTTGGTCCTTAACCCAATTGTGGGTGCAGAGGGAAGAAATGTTATAGAACAGGAATTAGGGTTTAGAGGTTTTAAGGGATTTCTCCTGGGTTAGTCAAGAGTAAAAGGCAAAATCCCAGGGTCTGGACCCCTCTTCCAAGGCCCTCTCCATTGTGCCGTACCACTGAGAGAAAGTGATTTCTCTTAAGCTGTCTGCATATTAATTCAGGATTTCTCCACATGCAATCTGTCCACACCCAAGCAGAGGTTAGCATGGGGTTGCCGTATGGAAGGTAGTCAACACTGTGGGCTAAAGAAGGGAAGAGATAAATGAGAAAATAGACCTCCCAGCTCTCTGGTTTCTACGGTTTATGTTGTCCTTGTGCTCTTTCCCAAGCTGTACATCTGACCCTGTTTCTGTACCTTCGTTCCTGCGGTTGCATCCATTAAATTCGATGGGGAAGTGTGTTCCTAATGCCCCGGCCTTGTCTAACAATGTCTTTTCCATTGAAATATGGGACCATTGTATTTTTTTCTCTTCCACTTTGAAGCGTCTACTAGGTGAAGTAACTGCCACGTATTGAGCATTCCGTGGCAGTTCTGTGAGGCAGCCACAAACCGCTGTGTTTGTCACCCAGAGCTGTGGCCGTGGTCTTTTGATGGGCAAAGCAATTTAGTGGGAGGAAAGGAAGAATGCAAAGCAAGAACAAACTGAATGAGTGGTTTGGTATTTTAAACCAGCTTCTCGGTTAACATAATTTTAGAGCTTTCCAAGCAGGGTTTTTTTTTAACACTGAAAACAAAGTGTCATTTTATACCTATTCCAAATTCAAAGGGGCCCAACTGTCTCACTGTATTTTTTTATTTTTATTTTTCAATTACAGTTTACATTCAATGTTTGTATTATTTCATGTGTACAGTATAGTGGTTACACAATCATATACTTTGCAAAGTCTCCCCCCGATATTTCCAGTACCCACCTGGCACCATATATGATCATTACAATATCATTGACTATATTCCTTATGTCATATTTGACATCCTCGAGACTATTTTATAACTACCAGTTGGTGCTCCTTGACCCCCTCACCTTTTCTCAAACAGGGCTTTTTGGTGAAAGGGAGATACAGCCTCAGCTGACTGATGTAGGAGCCAGGAACACTGTGCTGACTTGTCATTCACGGGGCTTTGGAGGATTATCTAGTACATGGGTCACATCCTTTCCTGATATTTACTAGGGAACCATGGTGGTTCTCCTTTGTTTCACTTGAAGCAGGACTGATGGTGACAGAGACATCCTGTTGATCTCTGTGGCACTTTGAGGACGTAGAATGAGGACAGTTTGAAATAACTTCTTTTTTTTTAAAGATTTTATTTATTTATCTTAGAGGGGAAGGGAAGGAGAGAGAAAGAGAGAGAAATATCAGTGTATGGTTGCCTCTAGTGCGTCCCCTGCCGGGAACCGGGAACTGGCCTGCAACCCAGGCATGTGCCCTGACCGGGAATCGAACGGCGATTGTGAGGTTTGCAGGCCCGCGCTCAATCCACTGAGCTACACCAGCCAGGGCCTGAAATAACTTCTTGACAATAAATTCCTAACCTAGCTGTTGGGAGATTTGAATTAAAATACTAAGCAAAACCAGTAAGTAACAATGGGCTATTTAGTAAATGGTAAGGAAATAGTGGGTTATAATTTGGAAGAGTATTAAATTGGATCTACATCTTACATTGTTAGTGAAGATAAACTCCAAATGGATTAAAAATTTACATGTAAAACTGAAATCACAAAAGTACTAGAAGAAAACATGGGAGAATTCCTTTTATGCGCTTAGAGTGCAGATGAACCTGTCTAAATATGACTCAAGCCATGGCTGGTATAGCTCAGTGGATTGAGCGCGGGCTGCGAACCACAGTGTTGCCGGTTCTATTCCCAGTCAGGGCACATGCCTGGGTGGCAGGCCAAGTCCCCACTTAGGGGCACACAGGAGGCGACCACACATTGATGTTTCTCTCCTTCTTTTCTTCTCTCTCTAAATATAAATAAAAATAAATAATCTTTAAAAATTGTTAACCTCACTTCACAAAGAATTTAAACCTTTCAAAAAATTAAGTTAAATTAAATATGACTCAAGAGTAGAATCCAAGTAGGAAATTTTTATGTTTGACCACATGAAGAACAAACCGAAGGAACCCTTTCAATTGGCAAAACAAAACACACACTGTAAGAAAAGATAGCAAGCAAATGGCAACCTGGAGAAAAACGGCTGCAACTCAGAACACAGAGGAAAGGCGAAGAGCTAATCTCTCCAGTACAGAAAGAATTCCTAGGAACTGAGAAGAAAAGGATTAACTAACACTCAAAAGGAAGATGTGCAAAGAGTGTGAACAGACAGTTCAGAGAAAAGGAACTAAAAATGGTTCTTAAACATATGGACAAGTAGGGCTTGACTTTATGCATGATAAAAGATATATAAATCAGCAATGTGCTGAGACACCAGACTGACAAAAAATTGCCGAGTTCAACAGCATACATTATTGCCAAGGCTGCAGGGGAAACGAAAGTTACAAAGTGCACACAGTCTTTATTACAGCAATTCAATTTCGGGAACTTGATCCTACAGATATACGTGTGTATTCATATAAAATTATAGAGATACAAGCCCTGGCTGGTGTGGCTCAGTGGATTGAGCGCTGGCCTGTGAACCAAAGAGTCACTGGTTTGATTCCCAGTCAGGGCACATGCCTGGGTTGCAGGCCAGGTCCCCAGGAGGGGCATGCGAGAGGTAATCATACATTGATGTTTCTCTTCTTCTCTGTCTCCCTCCCTTCCCCTCTCTAAAAATAAATTTAAAAAGTCTTTTAAAAAATTATGCATATGCAGAGTTATCCATTGTAGCATTCTTCGCAATAGCAAAAGATTAGAAACAACCCGAAAATATCTTTCAATAGAGGACTAGCCATGGTACATAGATGAAAAGAAAAAACTATGCAGTTGCAAAAAGAGATTATTTATTTGGATCTTTTGTTAACTAAAAGACAAAGCAAACAAACAAAACAGCCAACTAAAACACATCAAGGTTGAGAACAACAATATATTTTATCTTGTGTAAAAGATGGGGTTAGTAAGAATATAAATGGATATGGGCTTGTATAGTCATTAAAAACTCTGGAAAGCTACACAGGAAACTAATACAAGTGGTGTTACATCAGAGAGAATGTGGGAAATGGGGGGCAGAAGAAATGGGGTGATAGCAGGATTTTCCACCATATACCTTTAAAAACACTCCCACAATGAAATATGACACAGGAAAAAGCAGAACATACAATGCTTTGCTCAATGAGTTACAAGGTGACACCATGAAACCATCGCCGATTCAGGTCAAGAATTAGAACACTGCATTGCCCCTTGAGCTCTCTCCTCTCCATGACAGCCTCTCCCCAAGGACAACCTCTGTCTGACTATGACGGTCATCACTTTTTGGCTTTATAGCTTTAGCACCCAAGTGTGTGTCTCTAAATGTTGGAGTTTGTGGTGTTACTGGATTCATGTTGCAGATTCTTTCATAATGAGCTGCTTTTCTCATTTCATTTGTTAGATTCACCCAGCTAGTATGTAGCTATAGTTTGCTCATTTTTATTGCTGGGTATTTTATTTCGTTGTGTAAATAACTGTGATTTATATATCCATTCTACTGTTGGTGAACATTTGTTCTGTTTTCCAGTTTGGGGATGTGATATTGTGACTTAGAAGAAATATATATATAGTCATTGGGATGACAAAAATATATTTCTCATATAAGTTTGGTCTTTATTTGTGGTTCCTGGCTCATAGCTCCCAGATCCCTTCAAATTTCTTGAGTGATAAAAGTAAAGCAAGTATCTTTTATTATAATATTTGGTGTCTAGTCCTCAGTAACTTCAGAGCCACAAAGGCAAAATGAGTGTCTTGTCGTTCCTAACAAGCCCCTTTCCACCACACATGACCTTGTGTTAATGAGGTGACTTTTGGAAAGCACCTAAAGTTGGGGACAGATTGCCAGGAGAACCAACCATGTGCTTAGAGGGTTGGGACTTTCAGTCCCACCCCTGCGACTTCCAGGGAGAGGAGAGAGGCTGGAGGTTGAATCTACCACAATGGCCATGATTCAGTCAATTGTGTCCATGTGCTGAAGCCTCTGTAAAAACAAAAAAGGTTCAGAGATTTTCCAGACTGGAGAATCAGAACACTTCCATGTGCCCCCATGTCAGTCCCCAAACTTCACAGTCCCCAAACTCCATGAGGACAAAGCTCCTTTATTCAGACCTTGACCTGTGTATCTCTTCATCTGGCTGTTGGCTGTTGGTCAATATCCTTTAATATTCTTTGTAATAAGCTGATATTCTAGTGAGGAAATGGATTTCCTGAGTTGTGTGAGCCAGGAAATTGAACTCAAGGAGGGGATTGTGTAAACTATTCATTCACAGCTAGTTGGTTAGAAGCACAGAAAACAACCAGGGCTTGTCTGGTTGTATCTTCAGGTAGAGAGTGTCGGAATTGCTTGGCAATGTGCCACATCTCTTTTCCCCACATCAAAATGGGATGTGCAGAGTTGATAGGGGTTATTAAAACTAAAGCTGTGGGGAACATGATTGTGCGTGTGTTTTGATGAACATGTACTCACATTGCTGTTGGTTATGTATCTAGGAGTGGAAGACATTCATACTCTGCTGATCTGCAGAGTATGAATGTCTTCAACTTCAGTGGATATTGTCAATCAGTTTTCAAAGTGGTTGCACCAATTTATACCCCAACTACTGCAGTGTAGGGGAGTTCTGTTACTTCACATCCTCACCAGCATTTGGCATTGTTAGTCTTAGCTATATGAATCTCTAACAATATCTCATAATGGTTTTAATTTGCATTTTCTGGTTACTGAGGAGTCCAGGCACATTTTCAAGTTTATTGGCCATTTGGATATTCTCTTTTATAAATGTCTAATCCTCTTACTATTTTTTCCTGTTAGTTTCTTTTTTTTTTCTTTTCTCACTGAAAGAATTTTTTTTAAAAAAAATTATTTATTTATTTTTAGAGAGAGCAGAAGGGTAGGAGAAAGACAGAGAGAGAAACATCAATGTGTGTTTGCCTCTCATGTGCCTACTGGGGACCTGGCCCACAACCCAGGCATGTGCCCTGACAGGGAATTGAACCAGCGACCCTTTGCTTCACAGGCCCTCACTCAGCTCACTGAGCTACACCAGCCAGGGTAGAAATGTTTTTTCATATATGTTATAAATAAGTCCACCTCTGTGGCTAGTCTTTTCATTCTCATTCATTTCCTTCCTCTCTGTCTTTACTTCACAATATATTATGCATATGTACTATAACTTGTCCTCTAAAAATATATCTTGAGGGTCTTTTATCAATAATACCTAAAGAATTTCTTCCCCTTTTTATAGCTACATTGTGTCCTATTATATGATTTTACCATAATTATTTTTAATTAACTTTAATTAGGCCCTATTGATGAATACTGAACTTGTTTCTACTGCTTTGCTATTGCAAATAATGTTTCAATAAATAATCATGTCCTAATATATTTTATACATATTTAAGTACTTTGTAGAATGAGAAGTCGCACTGCAGGTCAGAGAGTAGGTGCAGTTGTTATTTTGCTAATTGTTGTTCGATAGCACTTCATAGAGGGTGCCCCTTACCTTACCACCGCTTTTCCACAGTTTCATTTGTGTGGTTCTGTTAGACTTCAGTGTTTTCATATCTAATGGACAATAAACAGTGCCTCAAAATAGTTGTTTTTTAAAAAATAAACCCAGCTTTACTGAGGTGTGGGGGAAACTTTGTGCTCAAGTTTCTCTGTCTGCCACAGATGAAAGTAAAGACATGATCTGCTTGGGGAGGAGAGGTGGTCAATCTCTCAAAGGAGAAGGACCAAGAGCTCCCTCCTCAATGGCTTTTATTTGGTTTGTAACACACAGGAATACAGGTAAAGCTCATCAATCAATGTCAGGCAGCAAGGATCAAACAATAGATAATGTTTCAAAGAAATCTGAGGGCTTAATCTGAGTCAGTGTCTGTCAGGTAAGGGGGTTGCAGAAACTTTGGGAGACACACTCATTTCCTGCTCGGACCCTTATATGAATGAAAGCACTCTTAGCAAAGCAGGCTTCACAGGACTTGAGGAACTCTTTCTTATGTCCATTCACCCTGGAACCCGCTCTGGCCAGCAAAGGGCTGCACCGCTTTCCCCATCATAGGTTTTTAGGCTTAAGTGGATTAGAGCCAGAAAGCGCTTCTCCCAGACAGAAGTGGGGACTCAGGCTATGTCAGAATAGCTGGGGGGTGAGGGTCCATCACTCCCTCTTTGTTGCAGCCCCCAAAGTCCTTCCATGATGGCCTCCCAAGTGATCCTGTCTGGCTTAGGTTGCCTCCCCTCTGAGGGGCCGTACCCATCATTGACTAACCGACCAAGCATTGGGGGCCAGAAATGGATGAAGCAGAAGCAGTGCTCCTGCCAGGGAGATAAGCTTTGTCTCCTTAGTGACTCACAGCCCGAAGGTGGCTCACTCAGCCTTATCCATGGGGGAGTTTACAGCCCCTGAAACCAGGCAGGGCGGTTCCCAACACTGAGGTACAATTGACATAAAATAGTTTACACACATTTATAGTGTACAATTTGGTAAGTTTTGACCTCTCTATGCATTTGTGAAGCCACCACTGCAATCAAGATAATGAGTGCATTCGTTATCCCCCAAAGTTCCCTCCTCTTCCTTGTATTTCCTTCCTCCACACCTCTGTCCTCCCTTCCTCCATACCTCTGTCCTCCCTTCCTCCACACCTCTGTCCTCCCTTCCTCCATACCTCTGTCCTCCCTTCCTCCACACCTCTGTCCTCCCTTCCTCCATACCTCTGTCTTTTCTTCCCTAAGCAGCCAAGGGTCTGTTCTCTGTCACTGTAGATTAGCTGTTGTTTTCTAACATGTTTATCCATTTACCTGTCAATGCACACTCAAGTTTCCAGTTTTGTTTTCACACTATTAGAAAGAAAGAAAGCTATTATAAGCATTGATGTACTAGTCATTGTATGGACATTTATTTCCCTTTCTCTTGAGTAAATACTTAGAAGTAAAATGGCTAGATTACATCTTAGGTATACAACTTTTCAAGAAACTACCAAGTTTTTTTCCAAAGTTTTAATAGTTGTGCTATTTTTCATTCCCACCAATAGAGTATGAGAGTTCCAATTTCTCCACATTCTTAGCAGTACTTGGTATGGCCAATCTTTTTCATCTTGGCCATTTAAATAGATGTGTAGTGGTATCTTGTGGTTTTAATTTACATTTCTCTGATGACTAGTGATGTTGATCCTCATTTTATATGCTTTTGGGCTTTTTTTGCCATTCATATATCTTTTTAAAAAATATTTATTTATTTTTAGACAGAAGGAAAGAAAGAGAGAAAGAAAGGGAGAGAAATATCAATGTGTGGTTGCCTCTTGCACACCCCTGCTGGAGACCTGGTCAACAAACCAGACACGTGCCTTGACTGGCAATTGAACTGGCGACACTTTGGGTTGCAGGCCAGTGCTCAATCCACTGAGCCACACCAGCCAGGGCTGCCATTCATATATCTTTTTTTTTGGTGAAGTATCTTTATGTATTTTAACCCATTTTAAAATTATGTTTTAAAATTTATGTTTCACTGGGTTTTGAAAGTTCTTTGTATTTTCTGATTATAAGTTTTTTCAAGTATATTCTTTGTAAAGATTTCCCTTCAGCCTGTGACTTGTCTTCTCATTCTTTTAACAGACCCTTGTAAGATGAAGGAGCATTAATTTTGATGAAGTCCAATTCATCATTTTTTTTTCATTTATATATTGTGCTTCTGAAACCTGAAAAGTCAGCATTTGTACTGCCTGTCACAACCAGAATCAATAAGCAGAGGCAAGGATTGAATCTTTCTGAACAATGTGTTCCGATGGCTGGTGATCAGAGAAGATGGGTGGTTAGGTACCCCCCTCCACCCTGCCCCCCCAACCCTCCACCATCCCCCTGCTTAGTTCATGTCCATGGGTTGTACATATAAGTTATTTGAGTCCTCTGTTTCCTACACCATTTTTAATCTTTCCCCGTCTATTTTATAGCTACTAATTATGCTTATTCTTCCCTATATCTTCGCCCCCCATTCCTCCCTTACCCTCTCCACCAAACTCCCTCCACGTGATGTCCATTTCTCTGATTTTGTTCCTTTTCTGGTTGTTCGTTTAGTTTTTTTGTTTGTTCGTTTGTTTTTCTTTTCTTTTAGGTTCATTAGTTGATAGCTATGCGTTTGTTATCATTTTACTGCTCATATTTTTTATCTTCTTTTTCTTAGATAAATCTCTTTAATGTTTCATATAATAATGGCTTGGTGATGATGACTTCCTTTAACTTGGCATTATCTGGGAAGCACTTTATCTGCCCTTTCATTCTAAATGAAAGTTTTGCTGGATAGAGTAATTTTGGATGTAGGTCCTTGCCTTTCATGATTTCAAATACTCCTTTCCAGCCCCTTCTTGCCTTTAAGGTTTCTTTTGGGAAGTCAGCTGATAGCCATATGGGAACTCCTTTGTAAGTAATGGTCCCATGTTCTCTTGCTGCTCTTAGGATTTTCTTTTTGTTTTTAATCTTGGGTAACTTAACGATGATGTGTCTTGGTGTGTTCCTCTTTGGGTCCAACTTCTTTGGGTCTCTCTGGGCTTCCTGGACTTCCTGGAAGTCTATTTTCTTCACCAGATTGGGGAAGTTTTCTTTCACTATTTGTTCAAATAAGTTTTCAACTTCTTTCTGTTGTTCTTCTCCTTCTGACACCCCTATAATTCGGATAATGAAACATTTTAGATTGTCCCAGAGAAACCTCAGCCTTTCTTAATTTTTTGGATTCTTTTTAAAAAATATATTTTATTGATTATGCTATCACAGTTGTCCCATTTCCCGCCCTTCACTCCCCTCTACCCCACATACTCCCTCCCACCCACATACCCCCCTTCAGTTAATGTCCATGTGTCGTAAGTTCTTTAGCTTCTACATTTCCCATACTATGCTTGCCCTCCCCCCTGTCTATTTTCTACCTACCATCAATGCTACTTATTCTCTGTACCTTTTCTGCCTCTCTCCCTTTCCCTCTTCCCTGTTGCTAACCCTCCATGTGATCTCCTTTTCTGTGTTTCTGTTCCTGTTCTAGTTGTTTGCTTAGTTTGCTTTTGTTTTAGGCGTGGTTGTTAATAACTGTGAGTTTGCTGTCATTTTTACTGTTCATATTTTTATCTTATTTTCTTAGATAAATTCCTTTAGTATTTCATAGAATAAGGGCTTGGTGATGATGAACTTCTTGAACTTGACCTTATCTGAGAAGTGCTTTTTCTGCCCTTCCATTCTAAATGAAAGCTTTGCTGGATAGAGTAATCTTAGATGTAGGTCTTTGCCTTTCATGACTTGGAATGCTTCTTTCCAGCCCCTTGTTGCCTGTAAGGTCTCTTTTGAGAAATCAGCTGACAGTCTGATGGGAACTCCTTTGTAGGTAACTGTCTTCTTTTCTCTTGCTGCTTCTAGAATTCTCTCCTTCATTTTAATTTTAGCTATTGTAATTATGATGTGCCTTAGTGAGTTCCTCCTTAGGACCACCTTCTTTGGGACTCTCTGAGCTTCCTGGACTTCCTGGAAGTCCATTTCCTTTGCCAGACTGGGGAAATTCTCCTTTATTATTTGTTAAAATAAGTTTTCCACTTATTGCTCTTCCCCTTCCCCTTCTGGTACCCCTATAATTCAGATGTTGGCACATTTAAAGATGTCCTGGAGGTTCCTAAGCCTCTCCTCATTTTTTTGAATTCTTGTTTCTTCATTCTTTTCTGTTTGGTTGTTTCCTTTTTCCTTCTGGTCCACTCCATTGATTTGAGTCCCAGTTTTCTTTTCATCACTATTGGTTCCCTGTCCATTTTTTTTTCATCTAATTTATGACCAAAGTCAACCAATTCTGTGAGCATCCTGATCACCAGTGCTTTAAACTGTACATCTGATAGGTTGACTTGGCTATCTCTGGGTTGCTTAGAGTTATTGGCTCTGGGGCTTTGATCTGTTCTTCCTTTTGAGCCATTTTTTTGCGGGGGTCTGGTTGCACCTGTTATATAGTGAGGGGCAGAGCCTTAGGTGTTCACCAGGATGGGGCAACCCAGTAGCTGGGTTGTGATGCTGTATGTAGGGGCAGGGTCAGAGAGGGAATAATGGCACTTGCTCTGCTCTCTACTGGGTTTCAGTCCCTTCCGCCACTTCCCCCAAGCAAACTGGGCCCTTTTGGTGCTGGCTCCTGGGTGGGTGGGCTTGTGTACATTCTAGAGACCCTGTGGGTCTCTCCAATGAACTCTCCTTTGAGGTTGGGATTCTCTCCTGGAACCTCAACACCCACAAGTGTTTTCAATTGGTGCTTTTAGACTTTATTTCCCAGTTCTAGAGCCCTAGGCTATGCCGTCTGTCTCACTGCCCATTTTCATCTGGTTTATCTATGCACACATGTGTGACCACGGTCAGTGAGCCACCTTGCGTGCCTTACTGGGTCTGCTCGTTGCCACCCCATGCCCAGGGTCTGCCAGCTGCTGCCTACACTTCTGGGTTGCCAGCCATCACTTTTTCCTACCCCGACACCTCTCTGCCAGCCGCCAGCTTCACCCTTCTTATTGGTCTGGATGAATGGTTGTCAGACTTCTGTAGAGTTCAATTTTCTGTCAGATCTGGTTGTTTTTTGTTGTTGTTTCTAAATTTTAAAAAATATTTATTTATTTTTAGAGAGGGGACAGGAAGGAGAAAGAGAGGGAGAGAAACATCAATGTGTTTTTGCCTCTCATGTGTCCCCCACTGGTGACCTGGCCTGCAACCCAGGCATGTGCCCTGACTGGGAATCGAACTGGCGACCCTTTGCTTCACAGGCCCGCGCTCAATCCACTGAGCTACACCAGCCAGGGCTGTTTCTAAATTTTTGTTGCCCTTAATTTTGGTCGTGTGGGGAGGCACAGTGTGTCTACCTGTACCTCCATCTTGGCTGGAAGTCCCATTTTTTTTTGATTCTTGTTTCTTCATTCTAATCTGGTTGGATGTTTATTTCTTCTTTTGTTTCAAATTGTTGCTTCCAAGAAGGAATCATGGTTTTCTTCTTGTCACTCTTGGTTTCCTGGATATTTTGCTTTATTTTATTTTGGGTGTCTTTCTTTTTTTTAACCAAGCTCAATAAGTTCTGTGAGCATTTTGATTACCAGGGCTTTAAATTCTCCATCAGATAGGTAATCTCCTCATCACTTAGTTCTGAGGTTTTGCTCTGTTCTTTCATTTGGGCCATATTTCTTTTTCTTGGTGCAGCTGATAGGTTGTAAGGGGGCCTTAGGTATTCAGCTGGGCAGGGACACCCTCCTTGCTGTGCTGCGGTGCTGCCTGGCGGGAGGGGCCATAGAAAGAACAGTGTGCCGCTCACCTGCTCATCTCTAGCACACTTTTCAATGAACTCTCCCATGTGAGACTGGGAGAAACTCTCACTGTGGCAACGGCCATAGTCCACAGCCAGCTCTGAGTCTCAGTTTTCCCCTAAAGTCAGCCCCTCCTTTGATGCCTGAGAGCTCAGAAACCAGCCCCATCAGCCAGCCCTCAGCTACCTCATGGCAGTTTTTTTGAGTTGGCCAGTGTAGTCTGCCTTATGGGCCTGGTTGTTCTGGTTGATTTTTCTTTAATTCCTTGGTTGTTGGAGTTCCATGGAGTTTGACTTCCTGGCACTTCTGGTTGTTCATTGATTTCAGATTGGTTTTTGTCCTCCTTTTGGTTGTGCAAGGAAGCGAAGGGTTTCTATTTACACCTCCATCTTGGCTGAAAGTTTTTATGTTTATTACATACAAACAATTTACTTCTAAATAATAAATTTGTAACTATAGAATGAAATTACATTAAAACTACATAAAATATAATTTATCTTTCTTAGAGCTTGTGTACCATAATCTTGATGATTAACATCAACTATCATTGTAAAAGCTGTATCTAAAAATGGTGTAGGAGACTGGGTGAATGAGCTCTAACCTAATGACATAACTTGATTTTTAAAACTTTATGGAAAAGTTCCAGTGTCACCTTCCCATTTGTTGTAGCTTAAACAAAAGAAAAGAGAATATAGTTTGGCTGGGAATTGGGGGTGGGGAGAGAAATGTTACCTTTTATTTTACTCTAGATAAATGAGAATGTGCCAGCTTAAGTCAATATTATATTGCTGCTGAGCTGATAATGAATTTGTTTTTTTAATTTTTCTTTAAACATTTTTATCTTTCTTTATTTTTAGAGAGATGGGAAGGAAGGGAGAAAGAAAGGGAGAGAAGCCTAGATTTGTGAGAAGAACATCAACTAGGTGCCCCCAACCAGGGACCTGGCTGGCAACCCAGGCCTGTGCCCTGACTGGAAATCAAACTGGTGACCTTTCTGTTTGTGGGTCAGTGCCCAACCCACTGGGCCACTCTGGTCAGAGTTAATAATAAATTTCACAGCACTAAAGACTTGATTATTATCATCCTACTAATATTCCTGATAGCAAATGAGCTCCAGTTGAAGGTTGTAATAAAGCTTTACTTCAGCAATATCATAGAAGTTGGAAAATAAATCATTGTTTTATATATTGCAAGCATTTAAAATGAAATGACTGTCTTAGGGAGATAACTTACCTTGGTGCAATAAACACAGTGATAGGATTTTTTCCTACCACTTAATTTCTTTTTCTGCCAAGGACTCTGTCAATAGTCTGAACTTGGTAAAAGGTGCCAGCCTTCCTGATTAAGTGTTTGTGTGTACAAATGTGCACAAATACACTGACATACTTGCATGGATATAGTGTTTACATATTAGATGTACCGGTTCTAAATTGAGAGTAGCATGTATTTATTCATATAATTACAACTATTTTCTTAAGTATTACAAAGTCTAAGGTTTTAAAACAGCCAGAGCCTAGAGATGCTTCAGCATCACCATCAGCCTTTCATAGCCCAGGGTGTCACTGTCCCACCCCAGCACATGTGCTTGTCATCCCTGTCTCTTTAGCACCTTTATGAATTGAAAGATAATTTCAAGGGACAGTGGAAAGTATGAGGGACATCATCTACGTTTTCTATTTGCTCTAACTCAGAGATCTGGTCTGTATTCCTAACTGAATTATATAAAGCTAGGAGTCCAATGGCTTCTCTCGGAAGTCCTTCCGGATCCAGGAGTGTTCCTTCAAGCTCCTCTAGTCTGAAAAGAACAGGCAGTTTATACTCTATGCATTGCTGGGTAATCTTTTGTGTATCCAACAGATTTTTCTTTTTAAAGCTGATTAATTACTGAGCAGAACATACCCTCACTTCTGTGGCATTCCTAATACGAGCACCGAATGTGAATCCAGTCGTGAGGAAACACCAGACACGTCCCAAGGTGAGAGGCTTCCCACAAAATAACTGCCCTGAGCTCTCCCAACATATCAGTGCCATTGAGTGCAGGGACTGGGGAAGTGTTTAAGAATGAAAGGAGGTGAAAGAGCCGTGACAACCAAATGCAGTGCGTAATCTAGAATTTTCTTTTGCTAGGGACGTCATTAGGACAATTGGCAAAATGTGAAGAAGGTCTGTAGATTAGATCATAAAAAATCCAGGTCTTGGCATGGTCTGTGTTTGGACTGATTGGTTGGGAAGCAATTTAGACCCAGCCACATCAGGCCCTGTTCTGCGAGGGGCTGGACTGAGCCATGGCCAGGGTTGTGTGGGTAATAACCCGTCCACCCCTGAGTCTTGTTTCCTCATATCAGTGACAGAGTTGCCTCTCCATGGTTGCTGTTGACAGTGTAACATTCTGCTTAGTCTCCAACTTTTGCAACATTTGTCAGAACAAGATGAGGGCCTGTAGGGGGGAAGGCTGGTCACAGACCTTTGTCTCACTCCCTGAATGAAAGCTAGTTGCTAAAAAATAAACAGCACTGTGTGATGTTAATCTTCAGATTTTGGTGGTTGTACCATGGTAACTTAAGAGTAGGTTCTATTTTTAGCAAATACAAGTTGAAATAGTTGGCAGGAAAGAGGCACCATATCTGTAACTGACTTTCAAATGGTGCAGAAAGCAAACAAAATATATTTGGGTGATGTCAGTGAATGGTATAAGGGAATTCTTTGTACCTTTTCTGCACTGGGTAAGGTAGCCCTGGGCGCCACAACCTGCCCCTTCGCCTTACAGCCCTTTGGTGTAGATTGTAAGAAGATAATATTAGTAGGTATTGAGAACCTAACTTTCTGTTAAGCACTTTGTCCATATCAGTCAGTTTACTTTGCAGAGAGTCCTCCTGCTTTGGGGAAGAGCTAAGTGTTTTAGAACTGAGGGAAAAGTGCAGCATTGATACTGAGAGGTAGAAGGAACAGGCATGATACGTTGGCATGAGGAAAAAGTTGGTGCCAAGAATGATTCCTGGGATTCTCATAAAAGCCATTTGCTAAAGGGAGGCCTGGAAGGGAAGCTGACTTGATTGGGAGGTAGGCTAATTAACGGAGGAGATATCAAGAGCCTAACTTTAGCCCTGACTGGTGTGGCTCAGTGGGTTGGGTGCCGTACTGCAAACTGGAAGGTCACTGGTTTGATCCCCAGTCAGGGCACATGCGTGGATTATGGGCCAGGTCCCTGGTTGTGGGCCTGCAGGCCTGCAAGAGGCAACTGATCCATGTTTCTCTCCTTTCCTCTTTCTCCCTCCCTTCCTATCTCTCTAAAAATAAATAAATGAATAAAATCCTGGAGAGAGAATATCCTGAAGCCACTGCCTTTCATAAAGGATGCCTGTGCCTGTGCAGTGTGGAGGGCGAACTGCACAGTGGCCAGTCCAGGGGCAATAAAAACCGGGCAGCGGGCAATGGCGGCGGACTTTCTAAACCTCAGTTGTAAGGGCAAATAGGGGTGGCCAATTTGACTCTTCCATCCAATGGAAAAATGTGTCTGTAGGGAAACTACCTTTCAATTTTCACATAGGAGACGACAGAGGAAACCAAATTTCTCAGTACCTCTCATGGCTATGACTGGATGAATGCATCCCTGGAGAAGTGTGTGAGTGTACTTTCATTTATTCAACAAACATTCCCTGAGGACCTGCTATGTGATAAACATACACACATATGTGTATTAATGCATATAAACATGCACATAATGTGTTTATGTATGTAGAATATTTTAACATTAATAGTACTGGTATTATATGGTTAGTTATCAGGAATAATACCCAACGCTGACTAAATATCATATGCCAGGCTCTGAATGAAACTACGTTTCACTTAATAGGTACAAATCCCTATATGAAGTAAATGGTGTTATCATCCTGTTTTAGAGATACAGGATGCTGTGTCAGGGGCACAAATGCTAAAGCTTATAGAAATGATGCAATTTGCTCAGGAGCTGGGGGATGATAGAGCAGGGACCAGAGCCCAGTTGCATCTGAGCACATTGAGATGTGTTTACAAGCATATCTCAGACTGTGCTTATAAACACTACCCTACCTGGCCTCTTTGCAGCCTGTTGGGACTAGGAGGTCGGGGGTGGGGGGGTGTGCAGTGGAGAGTAATAAGGAAGTAAAAGGAAGAAAAATGAGTGAGTTGCTTGAGGAAAGTTGGTTGTTAGGTTCTTTCCTGACTAGGCTTTTTCTTCACCAATGTTTCCCTGTGGGTAGTTAATTTACTAAGAAGCTTTGCCCAACAGAGGGGCTGCTTGTCACACAGCAATTGTCCAGGTATACCTGCAATTTTTACTTAGCAGAAGGCCATTCCTTATTGGATACCTGTAATCACTTGAAAGTGCTTCTGCAGAATTCAGACCTGTTATTTTGACCCAGAAAGAGAAGAATGCTGTTGATGGAATCTTGTAACTTGAAGAGGGAGTCTCACGATATAGCTGAGGTTTCAGTACGCTAGCTGAAGGTTGGTGGGAGAGGGCGGTGCCATGAGACTCAGGGGTGTTCAAGGTGAGAACCTTCACGTGAGTGGCTGCCTTCCTCCCCCAGCCTGGTGTTCCCTCCCCTTGCACTGGAATGTCCTTGCTGTTGTCATTGTCCTCACTCTTCCCTGTGGGCCTAGCCTTTTTTTTTTTTTTTTTTTTTAACTTTTTAACATCCCTCCCCACAGCCTCTTAGTCCTGCATGCTGGAGCCAGGAGAATGGTACCATCTCTCTACTCTCCATTTCTGCTTTCATACAGTGATTCAATACCCCTTCAGAAGTCCCCACCAGCCAGCCACACTGCCTGCTGCTTATACCCCCAGGTGTCTTCCGGGTGCCTTAAGGATCTTGGCCCCTGGATCTGAGGCTTAGCACTCTGTCCCTTAGCACTCTGGTGGCCATCAGGCTGTTCTCCATGTCCAGATGAGTGACTTCTCCAGCATCTGGCCTCACTGTGGCTTTCTCCTCTCTACTTCAGCAACCCACTTGGACAGGTCCTCCAGCAGAACTGAAAAACCCTGAAGTTCATTTCTTTGACAATGACTTTTACCTTTTTTATCTCCTTCTTTGTGCACCCGCTCTATGACAGCGTTTCAGTTTCTGGTTCCTCAACTCTTGCTCATTCCCTCAGCGCCTCAGTCCCCGCTGGCTTCACTGTTTCCCTATTCAGGGTGGACCTCATGTTCAATCATTCCTCTGCTCTTGGAAACTCCCTCCTTTGTTCTTACCCTTGATTTCTTTTTCCAGAAGCCAAATCACTTTCCCATCTCAGCTTAACCTACTTGCAAATTTCCTGTATGTGTGCACACAAGCTGTTTAAATAGTGCCGGCAAAACAACAAACAAAAACAGAGAACCATGCTGCTTGACTTTATTACAGTGTTATGTGACCAATCTCGGGCTGGATCCTAAATGCTGTCTGATTTTTCAAAACTTACCCTGAATTTACTGTCCATCTTATTCTTCCAAGCTGTCTGGAATTATTTTCCTTTGCAAGCTCATTCTCTCTTCTGCGTCTTCCATTTCTCTAAGAAGTCTATGCATCAGCTTTCCTGTCCCTCAGTAAGGTGTCACCACATCCTCACGCCTTCTCTTTAATTCCTACGTCTCTGTCTCAAAGGAGAAACTAGTCTCTACTCTTGCCCAAGACCATCCTGTCCACTCAAGCACTTGTCTCATCCTATTTACCAATAATCATCCCTTTTTTATTGTATCTTCAATTCCTCCCACACCTCTTGGTCTATCACCATTTAACCCAAGCATTCTTATCTTTAAACACAAACAAACCAATAAAAACCAATCTTCCTCTCTGTCCCTCGTCAATGTACCTTTCCATAGCACATTGCTTGGACTTCCGTGTAGCATCTATTTCATTCTGACTTATCATAAGCTGGTTTTATGATTTGAATCTCCTACTCTAATTTCTCAGTTGCAAGGATTTTGTATATTTCTCTACCTTTGCCCCAGACTAGACAATGGAAATAGCACTTAACCTTCTCTATGAATCATTGGCCCATTGAGTGTGGCCCTGATGTAAAACAACCAGGTCACTGCGACCTGCTGGAACCTGCTGAGGTCCCTTGTGAGATCTGCCCCTTGTGTGACAACAGGTGAGCACAGGGCTGGAGGCAGGGCATCTTCATGTTTTGGTGGAAATTATTGCAGGAAACTGCAATGAAGTGTTGCTTTTGCACAGATCGTCACAAGACAGGAATGCTGAGCCATGACTTGAAAATAGACATCAAATTGCTAGGGTTTCTATACTGACTTTTTTTTTTTATCATCAGACAGAAGAAAGAGAAATAAGTCATATCACCATTGTATTTGTTGCAAGTGTTTGCTTCACAAGAGTTGTTGAGACAGCAGAATCTTGGTAGTGGGAATAATTCATTTTAAGACATTTGAAAAGGATGAATTTTCAATGCTTCGGGAGGCAGGTGTGTTGGGATGGAGAGAAGTAAACAAAAAATACAATAGGGCATTTATTGCGTCAAATCAAGAAATGTAAATATCCTGGATAAATAGTTCTTTTTATTGTAAGAAACCAAGAAGGGAATGAACTAATTCTTTGACTCAACAGATTTGTATTTGAGTTCCTATTATGGGCAGGGCACTGTTGTGGGCACTGGGAACAGAGGGAAAGCGAAGCGGAGCTCCTCCCTGTCTTCATTGTCCAGGAAGGCCGGGCTCAGGAGGGTCATCTGAGGAGAGACCTAACTGAAATGAGGGGTCAAGCCTGAGGGTATGTGCGGTTCCAGGGTATCTAAAGGAAGGGAATAGATGTGCACATGTCCTAAGGCAGGAGATGCTGGAGTGTTTGAGAAACAGCAAGGAGGCCACTGAGCCAGGAGCAGAAGGAGGAAGCAGAAGAGGGGTGTTGAAGATAGAGGGGCGGCTGTAGGCCAGGCTGAGGACATCGCGTGTGTGAAAACACTTGGAAAGCCCTGGTTGCTGCTAAAAGAATTGAAATAGAATTAACTTATTAAATTATGCAATGATTTAATTAATTTAAACAGTATTGGTTTACTTATCTTACATATCTACTAAAATAGGAGACTGTTTCCCACAACCCCTGAACCCACCTGATGAGGCGGCACGGGCAGGTCTCCGGGCAAATTTGAGCGGGACGCGACCACCTCTCCTTGTCCTACAGAAGTTCTCTGCTGTTGGGGATATGACGTGAACATCCTCTCTCTGGGTTACTGTTTGTCATTTGACTTTGCTTTTGATGTCTTTCACCATACTGAAATATTTGATTTTTATACTATTAAGTCTCAGGTCTTTTTTTTAGGGCTCCTTTAAAAAAAAAGATTTTATTTATTTTTAGAGAAGAGAGGGAGAAAGAGAAGGTGAGGAACATCAATGTATCATTGCTTCTTGCCACTCCCAGCTGGAGACCCGGCCTGCAGCCCAGGCATGTGCCCTGACTGGGAATTGAACTGGCAGTCCTTTGGTTCAAAGCCAGCACTCAGTCCACTGAGATATATCAGCAAGGGTTAAATCTCAGGACTTTTAAACTTTTTATCTATAGCATCTGTGTTTCTAATCTTTAAAAGATCTTAAAAGCACATTTAAAGTGTTTTAAAGATTCTTTAAAGGTTACAGAATCTTTAAAATGTGCTTTAAAAAAAATCACATTTCTCCTTAAGCAAGATACTATCCCCCATTTTCTTAATATTTTATTTTAAATTTTTATTTCTATTTGTACAGCTATATTTACAGCATCATTATTCACAATAGACAAAAAGAGAAAACAATCCAAAAGTTACCAATAGATGAATGAATAAACAAAGCACTGCGTGTGTGTGTGTGTGTGTGTGTCTATGTATACACAATGTAATATCACTCATCCTAAAAAAAGGAATGAAATTCTGGTATAGTGCGTCCTCTTTTTTGGTTGCTTTGTTCAACATCTTTTCTTTATGTCATTGATGGGGGAAAAAATGATTCCTGGCCAGGACCACTGTGGGTGTGGAATTTGCACGTTCTCCCTATTCCTGCCTGGGTTTCCTCCCACTTCCCACAGCTGTGCACAGGAGGCGAATTGGCCTGTCTACACTGTCCCAGTCTGAGTGAGTGTGGCTGTGTGTGCATATGTCCCACGATGGAAGAGCAACCTGTCCAGGGTGGGTCCTGCCTTGCACCCTGGGCTGCCAGGATAGGTTCTGGCCCCCTGTAACCCCAAAATGAAATAAGCAGGTCTGAAAGGATTTGTCTTACATGTTTTTATTACTCTTTCCTTTTTTAAAAGATCTTGTTTTTTAGAGAGAGGAGAAAGAGGGAGAAAGACAGGGAGAGAAACATCAATGTGTGAGAGAAACATTGACCACTTGCCTCTCACACGCCCCCAGTTGAGGACCTGGCCTGCAACCCAGGCCTGTGTCCTGACTGGGAAAAAAACACAGTGATCTTTCAGTTCTCAGGCTGACACTCAACCCACTGAGCCATACCAACCAGGGCCTTTATTACTCTTTCTTTTGTGTGTGTGTGTATTTTATTGATTATGCTATTACAGTTGTCCAATTTTCCCCCCTTCATTCCCCTCTGCCCCTTCATTCCCTCCTATCCACATCCCTCCCCCTTTTAGTTCATGTGCATAGGTCACACATGTAAGTTCTTTAGCTTCTACATTTTCTATACTATTCTTAACCTCCCCCTGTCTATTTTCTACCTACCATCTGTGCTACTTATTCGCTGTACTTTCCCTCCCCCTCCCCCTCCCTCTCCCCTGTTGCTAACCCTCCATGTGATCTCCTTTTCTGTGTTTCTGTTCCTGTTCTAGTTGTTTGTTTAGTTTGCTTTTGTTTTAGGTGTGGTGGTTAATAACTGTGAATTTGCTGTCATTTTACTGTTCATATTTTTTATCTTATTTTTCTTAGATAAATTCCTTTAATATTTCATAGAATAAGGGCTTGGTGATGATGAACTTCTTGAACTTGACCTTATCTGAGAAGTGCTTTTTCTGTTCTCCCATTCTAAATGAAAGCTTTGCCGGATAGAGCAATCTTGGATGTAGGTCCCTACCTTTTGTGACTTGGAATACTTCTTTCCAGCCCCTTCTTGCCTGTAAGGTCTCTTGCCTTTAAGTCCCAGTTTCCTTTTCATTACTATTCATTCCCTGTACATTTTCCTTTATTTCACTTAGTGTAGCCTTCATTCTTTCATCTAATTTGTGACTAAATTCTACCAATTCTGTGAGCATCCTGATTACCAGTGTTTTGAACTGTGCATCTGATAGGTTGGCTATCTCTTCATTGCTTAATTATATTTTTTTCTGGAGCTTTGATCTGTTCTTTCATTTGGGCCATTTTTGTTGTCTTGGCATGCCTGCTACATTATTACTCTGTCTTAAATGTATGTATAGCTGACATTTATTTCAATGTTTAATATTAGAAGTGTTTTGGGGTCTTTGTTTAAAAATTTGGTGGTGTTTATGTGATTAGGAATACATTGCCCTAATATCTTAAAAGACATATTTTTATCAATTTGGAATGTATTTTTTATGTGGCATGAAGTACAGTTTCTTTCAAGTGGATAGCCAATTATGCCAGACTATTTATTAAATAAGTCTCTTACTGGACATATTGGTATGTGTTATTCAGAAACAAAAAATAATAAAGTTGGGCTTTTCTTAAATATCAACTAGCTGAACAACAATAAACCAGCCACTCCAGAAATACTCCTGAGAGCTTACTGAACGCAAAGTTCTGGACGATGCCAGCAGGGACACAGATGCTTCCCTCTGCAAGAGATGGAATACACACATTTCAATGGCCCTTCTTTTCACTTCCTTTGCTGGCCCCTCAAATAATAGGTTCAGGGACTCCAGCTTTTGGTCTTTGTGTTTTATAAATTCTCTGTTAACCATTGGTCATGGCTTCTACTCACCACCTCTGCTGAGAAAACCCCAAACCATTCCTCTCCCAGGATCCAGACCTGTGCTACAAACTACCCACTAGCACGTCCCACCGTCATGTCCAACTAAAGAGGAAGGATCGCGCCTATCCTCTCTCCTTGCTGCCTCCCAGCTCACCTGTTCCTTCTCCTGTTCCCTTATTTCTCTACCAGTCACCTGAGGCTTGCCTTGGACTTGGTCCACCCCACATGATTTAATTCAGTCCCTACCAGAATGAGTCATGGATGGCCCTACCTTGAAAAGAATAAAGGGGGTGTAAAAACTTTTCCCATTTTTTCTAACCTAGCCACATGGGCTCAATGTATCAACCTCTCAAACAAGTATAGCCAGGTGCTTTAATTTCTGGATGCTGAAGTCAGAATTCAAATTCAGGGCCAGGCAATTTTCTTCATAACTCTAAGCTTCTGTTTTCTCATTTGTAAGGTTGGAATAGCGACAACAATTTCATAGGATTCCCAAGGGATTGAGTGAAGCATTCAGCAACACCCAGACTATTGAAAGCATTCAACAGAGTTTAGTTAGTGAACATGGAGAACAGATTTTATCAGCAGGATAGTGGTCCCCTCCATCACCCCTCCACATTCTCCGATTTTGAGAGCACTGAGTAATGGTTTGTTGACTGACCCAGTGACTGGCAATTTCTCTGGGACCCTGGCTTACCCACTGCTTCTTCCCAGTATCAGAAATTTCTTCAAAATGAAAGAAAAAGGGTTGGGTTATATCTCAAATCAGCATTTGATTAATAACATCTATAGAGCTTTTATTTTTGTTCAGGTACTGGCTGTACTGCTCTCAGGGTTTTACATATATTCATTTGTTACTATAATTCTGCAAAGTGGGAACTCATTCTTGAGAAAACCAAGGCACAGAGAAGTTAAATAACTCGAAGAAATCGTGAAACTGGGATTCGAACCCAGGCATTCTGGGTTCAGCACTGCATTGTACCGAGCAGGCAGGGTGTGTACTGCAGTGGTCCCCTGGTGGCCACGGCTCTGAAACTCCACAGCTGCAGCATCAGAAGTGGTGGCTGCTTCCTCAGTGGATGTAGTCACATCTGTCACCAGCCGGTCAGATAACGTGCAAGGGCTTCTTAGTGGTCCAGTGCCTTTATCCTAGCTTTCTAAAGCAAAGTTTCTTGAAACTAATATATGATGAGATATACTAACTTCCTTCACTTGAAAGTATCAACATCACTTCTGTGTGGAAATACTTTTTCCTCATGATGTTTACTCCTTTTTTTGGCACAGTAAACATTATTTCAGAAATCCCCATAACCATATGACTAAGTAATAGTCTTCCTGTTATGTATATTAGGAAGCTGAAGCTCAGACAAGTTCTTTTCCCAGAAACTGATTACATTAGATGCCATGTTGGGTGGGGGACATTGCACGGGAAGGGCTTGAACAGGACCTGAAGGAGAGCTATGCTGTGGACAGAAATGGAGAAGTGCCACCCTCATTGATGCAGGAGGCAATAGTCTGCCTTGGTGGGGAAGAATTCCCGCAGCGTAGTGGGAGGTGGCGTCTGGGTAGGTGTTTTCATAATTTATTGTTTGATCAGGAGATGACTACTCATTCAGTTCTTTCTTTTTGAGAAAACTGATGGACATAAAATCTATTCATGTATTTGCTCAAGGCTGTTCAGTGTAACACCTTAGTTTGCCTTCAACTCTCAGCCAGGCCAAGCCCACGGCAGCTTAAACAAAGAGTTGTCTCAGAAACCTAGAAGACAAAACAAATAGAAAATTGCAATCTTTGAATAATCAGACAGAGTTTTCCTGATGGTTGATTTTTACTGCTTTAACACAAATGAAATTTAAGACAAGTAGTCAGCCTTGCCATAGCTTTGCAGTGTAGTTTGTGGTTGGGATGTGCGATGCCTCCTCAGCGTTCTTTGCAAGGCTGCTTTAACTCTTTAGGGTCTTTTTGGGTTCCAAAGAAACTTTAGGATTGTTTGTTCTATTTCTATAAAAAACACTGGAATTTCAACAGGGAGTACATTGAATCTGTAGATTGCTTTGGGTTGTTTGGTCACTTTAACAGTATTTACTCTTTCAGTCCATGAGCATGAAATAGCTTTTCCTTTATTTCTCTGTTATTTATTTATTTTTAAAAAAGATTTTATTTATTTATTTATTTTTAGAGGGGAAGGAGAGAGGGAGAGAAACATCAATGTATGGTTGCCTTTTGTGCATCCCCTGCTGGTAGTTAGCCTGCAAGGAACCGGTTTGCAACCCAGGCATGTGCCCTGACTGGGAATCGAACCGCGATCGTCTGGTTCGCAGGCCCGTATTTCTCTGTTATTTTTATCATCAAGATCTTATAGTCTTCAGTGTGCAGGTCTTTCACTTCCTTGGTTAAATTTATTTCTAGGTATTTAATTCTTTTTGACATAATTGTAAACAGTATGGTTTTTTTACATATTTTATTAAAAATTTAATTACAGCAGACATACAATATTATATTAGTTTCAGGTACACAACATAGTAATTAGATATTTATGTTACTTACAAAGTGATCATCCCAATAAGTGTAATACCCATCTGATAGTTTGTTAATAGTGTATAGAGATGTGTCAGACTTTTATATATTGATTTTGTATCCTGCAACTTTAATGAACTTATTTATTAGTCTAACAGTTTTGTTTGCTTGTTATTTTTTTGACGGCATGTTTTCCATATATTATATGATGTATCTGAAAATAGTGATAGTTTGATTTCTTTTCTAATTTGAATGCCTTTTATTTATTTTCTTGCTTAATTGCTTTGGCCAGGACTTCCAAATACTATGTTGAATGTAAGTTGTGAGAGTGAACATTCTGATCTTGTTCCTGATTTTAGAGAACAGGCTTTCAGCTTTTTACCATTGAGGAGGTTATTAGCTGTAACTTACCATATGTGGGCTTTATTATGTTGAGCTATGTTTTCCTCTCTACCCACTTTGTTGAGAGTTTTTATCATATATGAATGTTGGATTTTGAAAAATGCTTTTTAGGCATCAATTGAGATAATCATATGATTTTTAGTCTTCATTTTTGTTCATTTCTTAAAAGCAAAGGATTGTTTTATGTAATCACTGTACAATAATCAAAATCTGAAAATTAGCAGCTGATACAGTACCTAATTACATTCCTTATCCAATTGTCCCTATAATGTGCTTTATAGAGAAAAGAAATCCAAGATCATGCATAACATTTAGTTATTATTCTGTAATCATCTTTACTCTGGAAGTTTCTGAGTTTTCTTTAATATTGCATTTCATTTCTTAAAATTTTATTTTAGTTTTGATTTTTTAGAACAAGGGAAAGGGAGAGAGAAAGAGAGGGAGAGAAACATCACTGTGAAAGAGAAACCTTGCTTTTGAACTTGCAACCCAGCTGTGTTCTCTGACTGGTGTTTGAACTGGCAACCTTTAAGTTTGTGGGATGACACCTAACCCACTGAGCGACGAGGGCCAGGCTTAGAACAAGAATGGAGTCTTTTCTCATGCCTCAACCTTCATGTCACTAATTTTGCAGTTTGGTTAAAATGACTCCATTTTATATATTCCCTATCTTCACTCATTTTTCAGATAGATCCAACTCCTGGGAAGTTAGTTCATTGGATACACAAGAAAAAACAAACTAATAAGAAAACAAAATATACAATAGTAGCCAATATTAAAGTGAAAGAAAGTGCTGCATGGGGCCTTGCTGCTGAACAAAGCTCAGATTTGTGTCAGCTGAGCTTCAGCTTTCAGCCTCAAAGCCACGTAGAAAAGGGAAAATTATTCAGGGGCAACAGAAAGTCCATCAGAGACCTCTGGTCACCCCCAAAGTAGTCAATGTGGGGGACCAGAGGGTAGAGTGTTAAAGAGTTTTTTCGTTTTGTGCATCAGTATCATCAGCTTCCTGAAGAACTTCTACCAAAATGGATTGACTGTGGGGGTGACTAATTTAGGGATGTGTCTCTGGTCTTGGTTTTGATGCAGAGTAGAAGAGCATGTTTGGTTGATGCAGGGCCCACAGCTCCCTGTGGGACAATCACACATAGCTGTACCCGATCCAGACACACAGGAGGTTATTCCCGAGGGAACAGCGAGCCTTGTGCACTGGATAAAAGCCACTGTCAGGTCTGTTTACCCTGAGGAGGGAAACATGTTTGTCCCCTCCTATGAATGCCAAGTGGAACACCGCAGATAAAGCAGCTGACATGCTTTGTATGCAGGCTTTGTGGGACAGGACTGTAGTATGATGTTCACCTGTGGAACATGCCAGGTTATGGTAAACAGTGATTAAAGCCACCCCTGTTGCATGTAACTTTATTGCTACAAAATAGAAGTTAGAGAAGAGAACATATTTGCTATTTCAGCTTCCACTCCTTGGTCTTAGAGATGCTAATAAAAGCATTAGGTTAATTCACAAGAGAATGGGAAGAGGCAGAGGAGAGAGTTGAGAGGTTCTTCCCAACAAGGTGGAAAATTTTAAAAAGTTTAAGAAGTAAGAATAAAGCAAATATTGATAGAAACAAAAAAGAGGAAACAGCAATTGAGTCACAGGACTCATCCCAGCAGGGTGGATTAAGAAATGGGATTTTGCCTTGGCTGGTGAGGGTCAGTGGATTGAGCACTGGTCTGCAAACCAAAGGGTCACCAGTTTGATTCCCAATTACAGCACATGCCTGGGTTGTGGGCCAGGTCCCCAGTAGTGGGCACGAGAGAGGCAACCACATATTGATGTTTCTCTCCTTCTCATTCTCCTTCCATTCCCCTCTCTCTAAAAATAAATAAATAATATATTTAAAGAAAAAGAAATGGGCCATGGCTGGTGTATTGGATTGAGTGGATTGAGTGCGGGCCTGTGAAGCAAAGGGTCCCGGGTTCGATTCCCAGTCAGGGCACATGCCTGGGTTGCAGGCCAGGTTCCCAGTGGGGGATCCATGAGAGGCAACCACACATTGATGTTTCTCTCCCACTCCTTCTCCTTTCTGTCCCCTCTCTTTAAAAATAAATAAATGAAATATTTTTTAAAAAGAAAAAGAAATGGTATTTCACTCATGTGGAGTCTAACAAACAATCTGAACTAATAAGCAAAACAGAGACAGATTCATAGAGAGCAAGCTAACAGCTGGGGGCATGTGGATGGAGGAAATAAACAAAAAACAAAAAGAACTCATGGACAGGGACAACAATGTGGTGACCACAGGGGGAGAAGGGCAGTGGGTGGAGATGGAAGAGGAGGGTATACGTGTTACCTTCAATGTGGGCCTTTGGTTCAGCAACCTTAGTTCTTGAATTTGGCAAACAAAGAATTTAGAGCCAAGAACTCTAGCTTAAGAGGAAGCTTAGTTAGCACGCAAAATGCAAGTGCACTCAAAGAGAAGACATGAGTGGCTGGTCAGAAAGCTGTCTTGGACTTTTAGAAAAGAGTCACAGAGGCAGGAAAAGTGAGCCAGCTGGGCTGCAGGGACTCAGGAGACAAGTTACCAAGGCAAAAGAAGCGCCGGTGGGTAAAGAAAGCAAAGACACACACACCCTAGGGAAAAAGGCGGGGAAGGCTCAGGCATGCTGTAGAGCAGGGGTGTCAAACTCATTTTTCCCGGGGACCACACCAGCCTCGAAGTTGCCCTCAGAGGTTTCAGTGTGATTTCAACTCCTTAACAGTTAAGGAGCAGTTACATTTATACAGTCCTAAAATTATATTCAGTCCTTTGAAGGCAAATGCAAGGCTGATGTGGCCCCAGTGAAAATGAGTTTGACACCCCTGCTCTAGAGAGAGAGAGAGAAGAGAGGGGAGAGCGTGTGTGCACTGGGTCCTTTGCCTTACGGGTTTTTATCTGTTTTCTAAAGGCAGGCATTTTAGGACAGGTCTCAGGGGAGGATCTCAATAACCGCCTCACCAGCTTTCCAGGTGTGTCCTTTCACAGCCCTGGTCTCTGCTGATTGGTTGGCCCTAGGGTAAGATCCTGGAACATTGCTTCTGGTCCTGATGCCAGCCGTGGTGTTGCTTCATCTGGTTTTGCTGTTTTTTTTCTGGGCCTGGAGCTGAAACACAACTGAGATCTAGTTGTTATCTCTAGTTTGTGGTCAAAAACTCTGTGGTCAATAAACCCAAGGCTTTGTATTTTGGATTATTTGATGCTGATCAGAACTCCACTCTCCTGAGGGCTTAATACTTTAGGGAGTGGTCATGCAAGGGAGGAGGCTAGTTTGAATCAGCTGTCTGTTCAGGTTCCCCATTCTACTTGTCAAGGAATTTTCCTAGGTTCTTACTGTTCCGCCTCACAGAAACTTGTGTCTGGGAATAAAAACATCAAGTGGCCAGCCAGGCAGCCACGTTAAGACTAGGTGCGTGGTCAGAAGGAGTGCCAGATAAGCTGACCTCAGGAAGGTTGCCACACCTCCACTTTCTACTCAGAAACACAGAGAGGCAAACTGATTTCATCTCCCTTCTAACTGAGTGATTAAACTGCTAACTCTCACTTGCAGTTGAGCAAGGTCTGACTGCCATATGCCCTTCTAGGGTGGTGGTAGTCTGTCATCTTGCCTCGGCAGGTGCAACATTGTTACTAGGCAACACAGCTGGAAAAAGAAGTCACTGGACCCTGCGATGGAAAATACCCCAAGCCCACCTTTTCAAAAAGCCACCTTTGTCCTCAGCTTACAAAAGCAGAGCCAGCCCTTGAGGCAGTTCAGAGGACCTTCCATTCCTCTGTGCTGCCTCCATTGTGCTCCAGCACAAGCTTCATAAATCTGGGGATTTCTCTGGAGTTTCCTCTCGATTTCTATCTTGGGGAACCCAAGAACCCTAACACCCATAACAAAACCAAAACCTGTTGATTAAGCCATGATTGAGGCAATAGTTACTAGCACTAACATAAGAGCATTAACTCTTATGTTAATGCTAGTAAGGTAGAAGTTTGTAGACAAATTGGTATTATGTGAAATGGTTGCATCTGCTTTACCTGACTGTGTAGGGTGATTGAGGCTTTATCCGACTGGGGACCATTTCCCCCACCTAGTATTGTAAAACAGAAGGCAGGTAAATCTGCCCTGCAAACCATATTGCTTAGACTTGGTGAATGAGGACCAGTAAGAGTGCCTGAGCCCACACCGTATTGTATAGAAGTTGGAGGGCTGGTGGGGGAGAGCCTTCTTGCCATAGCCCTTTCCGGTGCACAGACTGGGGCTGATGGTGAGAGCCCGTGAGGACCTCCCAGAGACTCTATGGGGACTTTGGACTAGAGACTTCAACCATCTAATGGGGATGGCGGTGCCCAGAAGTGTTCCATAATAAAATGCAAATGGCTTATATGGGACCATGCTGCCCGGGGAAGGCAAGGAGGAGACACAGTGAGGCTCGGAGCCCCTTCTCCTAGCCTGACTCTGGAACTGCGTGAGGGTGCTGGGTCCTCCTGTCACTTGTACAGTGCCCTGTGTACAGCTTGTGGCTGACCCAACAAAATGTTGTTTGGTTTGTGGACGGCAGTTCCGAGGTGAATGGATGACCTCTTGTTTGGAAAGCTGCTGTATTAAGGCCATAGAGATGGAAAGATTCTGTCTGAGTAAGGAAGGAAAAAACAGGTCTGCTCATTTGGGCTGAAATACATGACCTTTTCCCTAAAGCACTGAAGAGTGGTAAAAAGCCCCTATGTTTCAGTTTTGACTGATTCATGGGCAGTGGCCACTGGCCTGCCTATATGGTCAGATGGGAGTGCAGTGGGAACCAGGCCTGTTAAAGGGATGCCCTTGTGGGGTATGGCCCTACGGGAAGCTAAGAGGTACCTCAAAATCGAATATGGTAATATTCGATTTTGGTAACATTCCACCAGAACTCCCTTACAGGTTTGGAAGGTGACTGGAATCAACAAGCAGATAACCCTTGTGTGCTCACTTGATGAGGGGCCACCTGGGTCCCTGCAGTGAGTGGACACGTGTGCACTGCAGCCAGGCAGGGATGGGCTTAGTTCAGACTCAGCCCTCTTGCCTCTTCAGGCACAAAATGCCAACAAGACCTGCTGTGTCTGCCTGCAAAAGAGACAGACTACAGATGGCTCTGTGGCAGATTCCCTGGGCGGGCGGCCCTGGAGGTAGCTGCAAGTGAGGCAGCGGCAGGGAGCCCTGGGGGACTCCCGGTGGGTCTCGGCAGCAGTGGCCACCGATTCTGGCCTGAGTTCTGCTCCCCTTGTGGTAGATGCAAGCACGCTGAGAATTGTGAAAGGACCCGGACAGGAGATATGGTGCCAGTGAGAATGACTGAGTGTGATTTCTTCAGACCAAGGAACGCACTTGATGACGCACAACGTCCAACAATGAGCAGAGAGATCTCCTCCTTGGAGCGGCAGTTTGAACAGAGAGCTGGAATGTGCAAATTAAACACTGGCCATCCAACATGGGGGAGATAAAAGACAGAGGGGCTGGCTTACACACCTTCATGGGTGTGTGCGCTCTCTCAGCACAAACACAGGGAGGAGACCGGAAAGGAATGCTCCCACTAGGCAGCGTTCTGTTTTTCTAGTTCATCTGGGGAAGAATGCTGGTTTCATTCTTTCCCACATAGCCTAAAGAAATTTTTTTTTTCTTACTTTGTCACTGGTCAAAGGACCAGGGCTGAAAGTACAAGGGCTATAACCAGGGATGATTCCTAGGCAAGAAACTAACTGCATTCTTTTTTAAACCTTTGTATCACAATTCCTAAGGGTTTAGTGAGACAGGATGTGCCTTCAACCCATCCAACAAAATTGGGATTATTGTGAATTCAGCTACATTGTCTGACAGGAAACAGAGCCCATCGGTTTGCACCTGTGGAATCTCACTCACCCAGTCCGAACAGGAATGGCCAGAGGGGGTGGCGCTTGCTGGCCCAGAGTTGCTGCCTGCCGTCTAGACCTGGCCACTGAGGAATCCAAAATCCTTTCCAAAGTGGGAAAGTTTGGATAGAAATAGAAAAAGAAAAATAGTAACTATGGGTAAAAGGATGAATCATGTGTTATGTAATGAGAAAAACGTAATATTAATTTGACATCTTGAAAAAAGGCTCAGAGCGAGAGAGTGATCGCGTCTGAAAGGGCACAGCCATGTGTTATTGCTGAGGCCATGCCTGCTCTTGGAGCCTGGCAGGTTGAATGGAAGCCTGCAAACCGGAGTGGCCTTGCCCTGGGAGATGATTTTGTAGATGACGAGGAACTGGACAGTTAGTGACTAAGATTCCAGGTACATGCCAGTACCTTTTGACTTTTGTGATTGTTTTGTTGCAAGGAATCTGTGCTCAAAGACCAGGGGGTGGGCTGCAATATTGTGACCTATAAGAAAGAAATATTTGGTCTTTGTCCACAATTCCTGGCTCGCAGCTCTTGGAATTCTTGGAATTTCCTAAGTGTGGAGAGTGAAAAAGGAGTCTTTTGTGATGTTAATGAGCTGACTTTTGGAAAGGACTTGTGGATCGGGCCAGGTTGCCAGTGGAAACAGCCCAGTGATTGGAGGGAACCTTTGGTCCCACTCACCTGATGCTCCAGGGAAGGGAGAGGAGGTTGGATCTCCAAAGGCAGGTTAATCAATCTTGAGTATGTAATGCAGTCTCCATAAGAACCCAGAGAATGGGCTTCCCGGTGTTGGTGAACTCCTGGGGATGTGTGGAGAGTGGTGCCCCTGGATCAGGCATGGAAGCTTGGGACTGCTTCCCCCTACCCTTCCCTACGCATCTCTTCCATCTGGCCGTTCCTGAGTCACATCTTCTTACAGTAAACCAGTGACCTAGTAAGTAACACATTTCTCTAGCCATTCCAGCAAACTAGTTGAACCCAAGAAGACTGTGGGAACCTGGGGTTTAGAGCCAGTCAGAAGTGCAGGTAAGAAAGACCCCTGGACTTGCAGTCGGCTTTCTGAGTTGGAGGGGGTCCTTGGAACCTCCAGTCTGTGGCCAGTTGGTAGGAAGCACAGGGAGCCTGGCCTTGCATCTGAAGTGCAGTGTGTTTGGGGAGAGGGGAGAAGGAGCAGTCTTGTAGGACTGGATCCTTTAACCCACACAATCTGGTGTTATTTTGAGGTAGATAGTATCAGAATTGAATTGAATTCTCAGGCATTGCTGCTGTTTGAAAATTGTTTTTTTTTTAAGATTTTATTTATTTATCTTTAGAGGGGAAGGAGAGAGGGAGAGAAATATCAATGTATGGTTGCCTTTTGTGTGTCCCTTGCTGGGAAATGGCCTGCAGGGAATTGGCCTGCAACCCAGGCATGTGCCCTGACTGGGAATTGAACCGAGATCCTCTGGTTCGCAGGCTTGTGCTCTGAAAATTGTTTGATGGTGTGACAAACCCTGCCTTCCACAATGGAATTTGGTCTGGGAACTCAAGTTACTTTTAAATGTTAAAAAGTAACAACATTTATTTTTGAAATGATAAAACAATGGCCTGGCTGGTGTGGCTCAGTGGATTGTACTCCAGCCTGCGAGCCGAAAGGCCACTGGTTTGATTCCTAGTCAGGGTATATGCTGGGGTCACAGACTGGGTCCCCAGTTGCGAGCATCTGTGAGGCAAATGATTGATGTATCTCTCACACATTGATGTTTCTCTCTCTCTCCTTCTCCCTTCCCTTGTCTCTAAAAGTAAATACATAAAATCTTTAAAAAAAGAAAACTACAATGAAAAACTTATTAAAATATGTCACAGAAGACATGCTGTGGATTATCATAAATTGTCTTCTCATACTAGAAACACTTATTTTGGAGCTTAGCCTTTATATGTTCCTCTAATTTGTGGCTAAAATCAACCAGATCTGTGAGCACCCTGATCACCAGTATTTTGAACTATGCATCTGAGAGGTTCACTGTTTCTTTTTCGCTTAGAGTTATTGGCCCTGGGGCTTTGAGTTCTTCTTGAGCCATATTTTGGTCTGTTTGCACCAGTTATGTATGAGGAGCAGAGCCCTAGGTGTTCACCAGGGCGGGGCAACTCAGTCACTGGGTTGTGACGCTGTATGTGGGGGTGGGGTCAAAGGAAAGCATTGGCGGTCCCCTCTGCTGCCTCCCGCCACCGCTTCGGCCTGCACGGTCTGTCCCACTGCGCTCGAATGTGCGACCGTGGTCAGCCCAAAGCCTCTGGGTTTGCTGCTGGGGCCTGTGTGGTCCATCTCACTGCTCACTCCTCTGCTGGTTCATCTGCACGCAAATGTGTGACCACAGCCAGCCTGCCACCCTGAGCCCTCACTGGGTCTGCCTGATGCGGGGCTGTCTGGGTGCCTGGGGTCGCGGGATCTTTCCTGCCCAACCCTGCTCCGCTGCTGGCTCCGCCCCTCTTACCCGTCTGGTTGAATGGTTGGTTGTTATTGGACTTCTGTATAGTTCAATTTTCTGTTCTTTGGCTGCTTCTTTGTTCACCAAACCTTTGTTGTATTCAAACTTGGTTGTGGGAGAAGGCACAGTGTTTCCACCTACGCCTCCATCTTGGCGGAAGTCCCCTAAGATATCTTTTTAAAAAAATAAAAAGTATATAATGCATAGGAGTTTTAGATCAATCATAAAATTGAGACAAAAAGGGGAAACTGAAAACCAGGAGTCGTCACACCCCTGAGTACTGTGGTTGTTTCATTGCCTTTCCTTTTCAGACTTCCCCCTGAAATGTGTTCCTAAATAAGGAAAAGCCGGCATTGGTGGTGGGGAGAAAGGGCAGGTGAGCCCCTGGGCGTCCTCTGCAGGCTTTTGGGTAGCTTCTCTTCACTGCCCTGAGACATGAGCCTTTCTTGTACCTGCGACTCTTAATGTCCCGGAATCAGGAAATAGCTTCTGTGTGAGTTACAAATTTGTGGGTGGTGCTCATGTCAGAGACCTGAAAAAGCAGTGGCCAAATAGGATAGAAATGTATTTCTGCCTCAAAAAGATGGAGCCCAGGAGCAGACTGTCCGGGACTGGTGAAGTGGCTCCACGGTGTTACTCGTCTTTTATTTCTTGACTCTCATTCTCAGTGCTGCTTCCAGGTCCTAGATTGTGCCGGAGCTCCAGCTATTACATCTGCATTCATGAGAACGAACGGAAGAACGAAGGAAAGCCCTGGCTGGTGTGGCTCAGTGGATTGAGCAACAGTTGTTACAAGGAATGAATGCACAGTATGCTGCCTTGTTACATTCCGTTTAGAAGTCTGCTTCCTAATGATGCAATAATCACTTTATTAACAGGCCTCCAGATCCTTTGTGAGTTTCCCAAAAGAAATTATCCCCTTAAGTGTTGCTTGGATTTCAATTGGCTTCAACTCTGTGACATTGTATTTTAGTGCATAGCTTATACCTTAGGGAGCCTCTCTATGCATTTATTGTGGTAAATATTAGTGAGCTATATAGTTCCAAGACTCCAGGACTTAGAGGACCCTCCCTGGAATGCTGAAGAAGCTGTTGTTTCAGGAAACATTCATGGTGACTACCACCTCCGAGCTCTCATCCGGCTGTGGGATGGACATAAAGCTGAGTCAGGGATGGTCTTTGCCCCCATGATACCACAGTGAGGACAAGGACATGTGAGGGGGCACAAAACACATGGCTGTTCTTGCCCCCTCCCTCTGCAGAGCCAGTTGCATTATTTCATCTGAGAAGATCATTGTCTTGCCTACTTTCAGAATTTTCCTTTTTAATAATTCCTTATTACAGCGACTTAGTGATTATTGAGGTCTGTGGGGTTTCCTTCTCGAATATCTGCTCTTTTACTCCAGTGTGTCCAAGGGGAGGGAGAGCACAGGGTGCACAGAGCCAGCGGAGCTTGAAGGAGGGAGTGAAGAGTGCCTCTGCCTGCCAGGAAAGTACAGCTGAGCGCGAGCTTCCTTGTACACCCCAGACAGGAAACACACTTGGTCACACGGGATCATTTAACCACTTCTCATAGCCCCATCTTTGCTCAGAGCCCAATGACATGGAACATTAAAAAAGGTTAGGGCTCAAAGGACCCCCACTCCCGCCTTCCTCTTCAGTCCTGCAAACTCCAGCTCAGCCCATCTAGTAACACTACCCTTGTTTGTGCATTCTTAATCTATTTTCACTTCTTGTCTCTTTGAGTCATGGTCTGTTCTCTGGTCCCTATACGATGTTGGGGGCCGCGTAAACAGTTGTTGTAGGAAGAAGGCAACACTGTCTCCGTCATTACATTACGCCACTGTCTTCAGAGGAAGGTCACCCTCTTGGACTGGGTTTATGTTTCGCTGGCAGCCGCCTACTCGGCTCTGCCAGCAGGGGGCGCTGGAGGGAGAGGGTGAAGCCGGAGGCGGGAGGCGGGGCTTCCGTTTGATTCCTCTCTACCTCCTGCCTCTGCGTCACCATGCCTACGCTTTGGAGTGTGGTTCGCTTTGGAGTGTGGTTCGTTTCAGGTGGCTGCATTGAGCCCAGTTTAGGGCAAAAGTCAACGCAGACACCAGCCACCCATAAGAGGTCTGGATCCTAGCCTAGGGGGCCTTCCGCTGAGCTCAGAGCACTCAGTGGTAACTAAGTAGTGTGTCCATCACAGATCTTAGTTTCAGCTTGCTGGCACCTGTCTTCCCAAACTCTAAGTTTAGTAATTCACATTTTTCTTTATTCCTGTAGGGTAGGGGTGGTAGTTGCTTTCAGCAATCACTGCTTCCCTAGTTATTCAGTATTGTCTACCTCTTTCCACCTCACACACCTTTTCAATTATTTACTTATCAACTGTATATCTAGTTAAGTTCTTTATATTAAATTTGCTCTTTCAAATATTTGACCAGGATGCTGCACGTTTGGAGGGGTGGGGTGGGGGTGAGGGAGGGAGGCAAACTGACCAACAATGCCGGTGGCTTTGGAGAAGGCCTTTTCCACCCTCTATTGTCAAGACCAGCCCAAGGGGCTCTCATGGAAGTCTAGCTGCTCATAATGTTACTCATTCTTCAGACTGCGGGGACCCCCAGGCTCACAGGTATTACTAAGGGAGGTCCACAGTCTGGAGCCCTGTGGACACCTCTACAACGTACAGATTATCAACAGTCCCGGAAAGACAGGCAGATGGATTTTTTGTAGTAGTTGCCATTTGAAGAACAAAGTCTGGTTTTCGTGGACTGTTAAAAAAATAAACAAAAGAAACAATTCTGTATTTTTATTGCTTCACTCTTGTCATTCAGGGAACATAAGAGGGGTGACACTTGGACCCCCGGCCGGCTGAAGGCAGGGTGCACACCCGTGTGTCTGTGATTCTTTGTGAAGGGGGCCAGGGGGGAAAGCTTTCAGGTTCTTCCGTGAGCATGGAGAGGTTTTTATGAATTGTTTTATGGCAGGAGAGCATCAGCATAAACTGGGCTGTCCTGCTTGAAAGAGCTGCTTGCCTTCTCAGATCGGGGAGGTTGTACTACCCCGATCACCTCCCCGAATGACTCATTCTCGAGAATATGTTCCTGAATAGTGTATCTGGGCTTGTTCTCCTACCTGAGAGCAGGAAGCTGAAAGGTGAGTGATAAAGCCACTTGCTGCTCTCTGCTTCACAGAAATTAAGGAGGAGCCTGAGACAGTTTCTTGGACGCCCCACGACTATCAGAAACTACATTTTGGAGGAGCTAAAAGAAGACCAAGGGATATGGGGTTTACATATGCTTCCATGGAACCCAAACAATCTTCCCTTGGAAATAGAAACAGACTGTGGCAAGACATCTACCCAAACTAGGAAAGACGCTATTGAAGGTGAGGATTTTCTTAATTTTTCATTTTTTTCTTCCTCTTGGATTCCTATAAAATATTACTGAAGTGGATACAAATCTTAGAGAATGCAGAAAGGAAGATAATCATTGCTGGGTGTGTCACAGGTTTCTCTCTCTCTCCTTTTAGGGATTTCTACCTACAGTATCTGGTATGCTTTGATGGTATTGGGCACCCTGTATTGTTCTGAAAGTTAGCTGTGGTTTGGTTGAACGAGCGGTAGGCTTATAGGGAAAAAACAAGGGGGGAGGAAGAGTGAAGGGTCCCAGATTTGCTTCTTACAACATGTGATATTTGGCAAGTTATTTAGCTCCCGTTTTCCTATGTATAAATGTCCTAATAGAGCCATATTTTAGGTATATTGTGAAGATTAAGTGGGAAAATGTAAAGAAATATTTCTGGTTCATAGGAAACACTCATTTAATATTGTATATGCATAGCTCCGTGTGTGTCTTATGTAAACGTACTTTAAATTTGGATAGACTAAGGGTTATGTATATGAATGATTAAATGCATTTTGGGATTATATCTACTCTTTAAGAATATTTTTAAGAAAGGGTGGTTAGATTTATGCTTTTCCAATGAACATGTGAAAAACATTCTAATATATAAATTGCCAAATAAGCACAAGAAATGTGCTTATTCTTTTAAAAGGACTTTTGAATTTCTAGAACCAAAACTGAGAGTCTGGATTGCATGGATAATGTTTCTGGATCAATCAGAATTTCTACCCCTAGATAAGAATAGCTCTTATTCTTATTCTTATTCTTATTCTAGTTCGAAACAGGGCGGTAAAGGGTGGGGAAAAGAATGTGGCATGAAGGGTGGGAACTTGGTCTTATTAATTCCACTTTTACGGTAGCAGATGCTTAGTTCTGCTTCCTTTTGTCTCTCCTGGGCTGGAGGTGGAGCGAGGTCCTAAATGCAGCATGATCATATAATTGTAGGGTCAGAGTATAGACCTCTGTCAGCAAGCCAAGTGGGAAGTTCCTAGGCAGGCAGGTCTCAATTGAGGGTATCTGTCTAGAGAAGAAAATTTTTTTTTGCCATTAGTTTGGAGTTGGATTTGATGTTCCTGGGAACACATTCAGGTTAGTGTGTAACTGAAGGCATTTTGTTCTGTCCAAGGATTCCATCTGCCTCCTCCTTCCCTGTGCCCAAACTCTACTGACCTCCCATGCCGAGAAGATGGTTCGGTGGAAGAAGAAATGCTGCGGGCAGCGTTACCTGTGGGCCCTGGGCTGCTATTTGCTGCTGGCCATTGTTGCTCTGAAACTTTCTCTCAGATTGAAATGTGACTTTGATTCCCTGGATCTGGAGTCCAGGGACTTTCAAAGCAGGCACTGCAGGGATGTCTTGTACAGGTCCCTGAGGTTGCCAGCAAAGAGGTCCATCAATTGTTCTAGAATCATCCGAGGGGACAAGGAAGCAGTGATTGAGGCCCTCCTGGATAAGCTGGAGGTCAAGAACAAACGGGAGCCTCTCACAGACAGCGACTACCTCAACATGACCAGAGACTGTGAGCACTTTAAGGCCGACAGGAAGTTCATACAGCACCCACTCAGCAGAGAAGAGTTAGACTTCCCTATTGCATACTCTATGGTGGTCCATGAGAAGATCGAAAACTTTGAAAGGCTGCTGAGAGCTGTGTATGCCCCTCAGAACATATATTGTGTTCACGTGGATGAGAAATCCCCAGAAACTTTCAGAGAGGCGGTCAAGTCAATTATTTCATGCTTCACAAATGTCTTCCTGGCCAGTAAGTCGGTCCGGGTGGTTTATGCCTCCTGGTCCAGGGTGCAGGCTGACCTGAACTGTATGGAAGACTTGCTTCAGAGCTCAGTGCCATGGAAATACTTCCTAAACACGTGCGGAACAGACTTTCCTATCAAGACCAATGCCGAGATGGTCCTGGCCCTCAAGATGTTGAATGGGAAGAACAGTATGGAGTCAGAGGTACCTACTGAGACCAAACAATCTCGCTGGAAATATCACTATGAGGTGGGCGACACAATATACATGACCAGCAAGTTGAAGGACCCTCCCCCTTATAATTTACCTATGTTCACGGGGAATGCCTACATTGTGGCTTCTCGAGGCTTTGTCCAGCAGGTCTTAGAGAACCCCAAGTCCCAACAACTGATCGAATGGGCAAAAGATACCTACAGCCCTGACGAGCACCTCTGGGCCACCCTGCAGCGTGCTCCGTGGATGCCTGGCTCCGTGCCCTACCACCCCAAGTTTCACATGTCAGACATGGCTTCCATCGCCAGGCTGGTGAAGTGGCAGGGCCACGAGGGAGACGTCGGTATGGGGGCACCTTATCCACCTTGCTCAGGCACCCACCAGCGGTCTGTCTGCATTTATGGGGCTGGGGACCTTCACTGGATTCTTCAGAACCATCACCTGTTGGCCAACAAATTTGACCCAAAGGTGGACGATAATGTTCTTCAGTGCTTGGAAGAATACTTACGTTTTAAGGCCATCTACAGGACTGAACTTTGAGATGTGCTGAGACTGTTGCTGCCTGTGGGGCAAGAGCATGTGCAGACAGGCCCAGAGTGTGCTGGGACAGTGCGGGGTGGGAGCCAGGGACCCATGGCATCCCCGGGGGGGGGGAGGGGCTGCAACTGGAGTGTGGGTACGTGGATCTGCTGCGTCGCAAAGGCCTGCCCCGGATGGACACTGACTCACCTCATCCCACTGCCAAAGCCCCTCCACTGACCTTCTGCCAGAGTGCGCATGCGAGCCAGTTATTTGGGAGGGTCAGGGAGGCAAGTATATGGCATGGCCCCTGGATTTTAGCTGAATGCTCAGTGTCCTGCTTTTCCATTCTGTGGAGATACCTTCCTAATGGTAGTGGGGATTGGGGGGGGGGCGGAGTTTGATGGAAAGAGGGCCTTCTCTTTTGTACCATGAATTTTAAAATAAATAGGTCCTGATTCGAAGCCACACCTCTTTTTTTTTGTTTGATAAGCCAGAAATAAGACAAAAGTGTGAGACTTTTTTCATTACTGTTGGTGCTGTTTAAACCCCTGAGAGCTGGCAGGAGACCCCCCCTTGTTCCATAATGGTCATGGCAGGCGGGGTAAGCAGCAAACTGAGAAGGGTGAAGAGCAGCAGAGCTGATGCCGTCGTCACCAGAGCCCTTCTCATGCCGTGCCCATTGCCGGGTCTGGGACTCTTCTGTGTGGGAGAGGGCAGGGTGACTTAACCAATCTGCCCACTGAATCCACGTGCAGAAATGAACAGCCCTAATTTTGCCAGCTTCACAGCCAAACCCTAATGTTCCATAACAAAGCTAATAACTATTTCAGGGAAGGTCACCATATAATTTTTTTGTCCAAACTGGAACACATTTTAAGGGGAGGGGGGTGCATGGCTGCACTATTAAACTTACGTTGGAAAAGGAGAATAAACTAGGACTGTACAGCTGCCCCAGGAGGTCTGGTTATTTCACACTCAGGCCTCAGTTTGGGTGGTGTGAATGAGGTTCCCATTGACAGCCATGATATGGTGGTTTCCTCATTTCTGATTATGGCTCGGTCAAATTTTGCTCTCATAACCAACTTAGTATGTAACTTATGCAACGACTTACACACAACTACTGTGCTCTGAGCAGTTGTACCTGTGTCTGACATGGTGCATTTTCTATTTATAAGCTAGTGACTGCTTTTTATGAGGCTGTATTCCTTTGGTAATGGGCATCGCCACCACCAACCTGCTTGCATCCTAACGTTGAGTCCTCTTCCCCGCACTCCCGGCCCCACCACGGAGATGACTGATGAGCAGTCAGGCTCAGCAGGGCCCCCGGGAGGCCTGGTCCCAGCCGTGGGGATCACAGGCTTCTCACTGCTGCTGTGGCAAGTGGGCAGAAAAGCTTTTGCAGAAGACACCTATTCTGAGAAAAGAACTCAGCTCTTTGGCCTCACAGTCAACTTCCTCTGCAAGTTTTCATGTGAAATAAATTATAATTTCTTATATAAATAAACTGTGAACTTGTTACTTTAGGGGAATACGTTGCTGAAATTTTCCAAGCATTGACATTTTTTTCTAGAAATACATTTATGTGAATAGGAAGTGCTCTTTATTGAATAAGGTCTTCATACCAAGAAGGGTCAAATTTTGTCCCAGCTGGGGTGACTCACAGAATTGAGTGCCATCCTGCAAACCAAAGTGTTGCTGGTTCGATTCCCAGTCAGGGCACACGCCTGGGTTGTGGGCCGGATTCCCAGTAGTGGGTGCATGGGAGGCAATCACACATGGATGTTTCTCCCCCTCTCCTTCTCCCTCTCTTCCCCCCTCTCTCTCTTCACTCACACAGACACACACACACACACACACACACAAAGAAGGGTCAAATTTCTGCCTCATTGTGTAGTTTACTTTAGAAATCATATGATTAAACCAACACACTAAATCGGCCCTGAGTCACATTTGTTTCTTTAACCTTTGTCTGGAAAGGAAAAATTGTGTAAATGAATCGAGCAATTATTCTCATATTACCTGTCAGGGTTTGAATTCCCTGTTTAGTTTTGCTTTGTGGGCTATTGGTAAGCATTGTTTTAATAACTATATTTTGATGTACACTCTGCCCATTATAATCTTTGTTCTCTTGAGGGAACTTTTTTTTTAAGCAAGGAAGAAAAGGGAGTTGATAATCTTGTTTGGGAACAGAAGACATAACATATTTGGGGAGATCACATATTTGCAGTAAAAATAGAAAGAGCCATTAAATCCATTGTCAAAGGGTTTTTCAGGCAGGCAAGGGGGATTTCCAAATGTATGAACGTACAGGGATGTGCAGGGAACTGAATGCAGCTCCTTGTGAGGTGGGCTGGTGAAGAGGAGCCTGGGAGGCGACCGGATGGCAGAAAACCGGGTGTTTGATGCTGTCAAGGAGTTTGAATTTTATCTGTAAGCAGTGAGGGTCTGTATAAGATATCTATAGTTAAACAGATTTTATTTATTGATTTTAGAGAGGAAGGGAGAGGGAGAGAGAGAGAGAAACACACATGAATTTTGTTCTACTTTTTACACACTCATCAGTTGCTTCTTGTATGTGTCTGACTGGGGATCAAACCTACAACCTCGGGGTATCAGGACAATGCTCTAACCAACTGAGCCACCCAGCCAGGACTTTAGAAGATATTTTTAAAAGAAACCTTCAATATACAAATCTTCAGTCAACCAAAGGTAGAGAGAATGAAACTTTGTGCCCACCACCCAGCTTCAGTTATCAGGTGCTGCCCAATCTTGTTTTAGCTCTACTCTCACTAACTTTCCAAACCAAACCAGGCTATTTTGAAGTAAATCCCAAATGTCATATTATTGCATTCATTAATTCTGTGGTATCTTTCAACTAAGAGAGGTAATGAAATTTTATAGACACAACTAACTAAATCACATCTAAAATGGTACCAGTAATTCCTTAGTCATATGACAAAGAAGTTTTTTTAAAAAATATTTTATTTATTTATCTTTAGAGGGGAAGGGAAGGAGAGAGGGAGAGAAACATCAATGTACGGTTGCCTCCCATGCATCCCCCGCTGGGACCTGGCCTGCAACCCAGGCATGTGCCCTGACTGGGAATCGAACCGCGATCCTGTGGTTCGCAGGCCTGTGCTCAATCCACTGAGCTACACCAGCCAGGGTGACAAAGGAGTTTTACATTTCCCTCCCTGTGTCATGTCACAACTGTTCTGATTTAGTTATCTGAATCAGGACCTCCTGGGTTGATAGCCCTCTCAGAGTTCTGTTGATTATAGAGCCGCCACCGTTTTTGTTCTGTCAATTTATTTGTTGAGTAAGTGAGGTCTCTTTCCTCGACAGTGTCCCATGTTTGGGGTTGACAGGGTCCCAGTAGCACCATCTAAGTCAGTCCTTTGTCCCCGGTATTTCTTGTAAACTGTTCCGTAGATTTAGAAGCTTGATCAGGCTCGGGTTAGAGTTTTGTCCAGAATAGTTAGTATTTTATACTGTAGCACATCAGGAGGTGCACGGGGCTGCTTTCACCTTTAGTGAATGCTGCTGTGAATATGGGCGCACACAGACTTCTTCAAGTCTCTGCTATCAGTTCTTTCGGCTATATTCCAGAAACGGAATTGCTGAATCCTGCGGTAGGCTTTTTTAAATTTGTATTCCCACCAGCAGTGTACAAGGCTTCACTTCTCTCTGCACCCTCACCAACACTTACTTCTTTTCATAACAGCCATTCTAACCTGCTTCTTTATGTCATCTTTGGAAAAATGTTCAGACCCTCTGTCCGTATTTTTGTTTTTACTATTGAGTGGTACATACACATATGCTATGTAAGAGTTCTTTATATTTTGTATTACCGACCTCTTTTCAGATGCCTCCCAAGTAGCCCCCCCCCATTCCGTGGGCTGCCTTTGCTGTGCAGCTTTTCAGTTGGATGTAGTCTCACTTGTTTGGTTTTGCTTTGGTCGTCAAATTGAAAAATCATTGCTAAATCCGATGCGAGGGAGCTTACCCCATTTCCTTCGGGAGTTTCACGGTGTCAGGCCCGTGTTCGAGCCTTTAATCTGAGCTGAGGTAACTTTGTGTGTGGTGTGAGGCAGTGATGCTTTCACCCAGCCACGGCATGTCCGGTTTTCCCAGCACCGTTTTTTGAAGACTATCCTTCCCCCATTACATACTCTTGGCCTCTGTGTCATAAATTTGTCATAAATGGACCATGTATGTGTGGTCTGTGTTCTGTTCCATTAACCTATGTGTCTATCTTTATGTCAGTACAGTAAGGTTTCGATTACTATAGCTTTGTACATAGTTTGAACTTAGGAAATATGATGCCTCTGCTTTGTGCCTTCTTTTCTGAGTGCCTTGGCTATCTGGGGTCTTTTGTGGTTCACCTTGGGGCAGAACACAGAGCATGTTTCAGTCCTCAGTTCAGTCAAAGGGTCAGGGCTGTCCACACACCTCCAGAAATGGAAAAAACCCCCAGTTCTCTGCCCAGGGCCAAAAGAACCAGTTCTGAAGCCAGTTTCTCTTGTAACAGAACTTCAGGAAGTACACAATCGAAATAAGAGGACATTCAAAAGAAAATACTGTTGATAATCTTTCTGCAAAACACTCTTGATTACCTTTGCTGCATGTTGCCAAGTTCCTGTACCTCTTATGAGGTGAAACGCCTTGCTCCGACATGCAGGCAAAGCCTGCCTACCTCGGCGCTAGGAAAGGAAAAGGTTACTATGGCACATACAAATCAGCTGGGTGAACGTCCACCAGATTAGAGCGTGGTTTTAGAATGGACCCAAAAGGCAGGGGCTGCAAACCTTCTGTTTGCACTTTCACTTACCACCCATTTTATTAAGTCCAAATTTCATAACTGTGCTACAAAGTGCTTCCCCAGTTGAAATGTGTATATTTAAATATAGTTTTTAAACCTCAAAATTTTACTATTGGTAGCAGTTGACTTGTAAGTGATGGCAGCACACTTTATGACACTGTGACTTATGTTGGCCAAGAAACAAAAAGAGCTGAAGGTAGCTCACAGTAAACATGCCTAACAACATCCAGCCTGATACTAGACCCCCAAAGGCTATTTTTTTGCCCACTATTTGGGTATTAAAATAGCACTTAGTAATGTGTGTGGGAAGGACAGAAGCCCAACTTTTGCTTTAGTCCTGACAGTACACAAATCATGGATTTTCTCCTCTACACTCACAGGCAAGTAAGCTCCTCATCGCTGGGGCAGAGCCTGTGGCGGGCGGGAGAGCACAACCTGGTGTGAGCTCCTGCCGTCTCTCCTCTGTATCTCTCGTGCGTACTCAGTACCACGAGTGCCACTGTGGGAAGCTTACAACAGCAACACCACAACGCAGGTGTCAGCTGTAGGATGTGTTTACAAGTCATCCGAGCTGACGGGAGAAAATGTCAGGCCATGACTTCTGCGCTGCCCCCAGCAAAAAGCAGAGGTGGGGATGGCTGCCAGCCTAGGTCTGAGAGCTGGTGTGCCCTGATGGAATGCAGGGTAAACCCTAACAGTTTGTTACGTACCAGGTTTCTGGATGAGCACCGGAGTGAGTACTGGAACCAACCCCAATTCTTCTGCCCTTCGTTGTGCTTTTGCGTGTAGATAGTTCCTTTGTATGAGGTCAGCAGGAGGAAGATTCAAAACTTCAAAACTGGGTTTAAGTTCTGAACCAGGGGTGGGATTCTGATTCCGAAAGGGGAAGGCATGAGAAATGAAGGAGGCTGCAGAGCCAAAGACAAAGGAGAAACTCAGATCTGACTTAGGTCAAGCCAGGCAACAAGAAATTCCTCACCCAGGGTCAGCATGTTTCCTCCCCAGTTAAAAGATCGTGTACAGAATTTTAAATTCCCAAACAGGTATACCACTCCAGCCCTGTGTACGATTTCAGTGACTGCTAACAGGAAAAAAGTTTAAGTCCAACTTACTCCTTAAGAAAAACTTCTACAACCACTGTAACTTCAGAATCAACATACCTGTCTCCTAACCATGATGATAAAGTTCCAAAGTAAAAGACCTTGATTTTTGACTAATTGCAATTAAGAGAATCCTAATTATGTAACCGTTTGTAATTTGTAATTTAGGCAAACTTTCAATCACTAAATCTGTAAAAAGCTCTTTCAGGGTTGTTGTGAGGGTTATCTGGGAGAACACTTGTAAGACATACAGCCTTCGTCTCACCCAAATAAAGCAATGTCGGCTCTTACCGTAGTCTCATTTCTGTGCTAAGTGGATCATATTTGGACAGATTGTTTAAAAATAACTACTATATAACATGCTTCTGCAACTGAAAAAGGGAAACTGTATCTAATATAAAAACTTTTTAATAGGTTTATGAAAAGCTGTTTTGTGGAAGACTGCCGCCAGCTCCATTACTGCACGGCAGGATTCGGAAAGCGACTTCTGTCCCTGTGGCAGCCTCAGTGCACGGAGGGCTGGCAGAGCTGGGTCTCACAACAGGACGGGCAGTCAGGAGCCTCCTCTAGGTGGTAAACAGGGCCAGGTCCTTGTTAAGCACAGTGGTCTCAATTCACCTGCCAAGTCCCAGTTGCTCAGCTACCTTGTGCCTGGCGTTCTCCCTCCGATACTTCAGAAATGCCACGTTCTTCATTATATACTGAGATTGACAAACAAGGGCAGCTTTCCCCTTCAAGTACACAAGATAATGGCACACAGTAAGCCTTTTTATTAAAAGTCTGATAACTGACAAAATGTAGATGACTTAAAAACGTATAAAACTCCGTCAGTAACGGCCAGTTCTGGATATAATTTAAATGATGTGTGGGGACTATTTTATGTTTGAAAATAGTTTTTATTATTTTGTTTTGGCTATGGAAGCTATCTAAAGATTGTCTTTTCCTAATTCACTTGTAGTAACTGTTTTTTACACTGATGGTTACCTGGTTTTGTACTTTTATTTTTTTAAAGATATTTATTTTTAGAGGGAGGGGTAAGGAGGGAGAAAGGGAGAGAAACATCGATTGGCTGCCTCTCCCAGGCCCCCAACTGGGGACCTGGCCCCCAGCCCAGGCCAGTGCCCTGGCTGGAAGTCGAACCAGTGACCCTCTGGTTTGTGGGCAGGTGCTCAATCCATTGAGCCACACCAGCCAGGGCAGTTTTGTATTTTTAAAAAAGGGATTCTCTAAGTAAAATGCCAATCCAGAATGTGGTTTTACTCTTGTTGATGCTTTTATAATGTTACAATCGACAAAACTAACCTGACTTTACGGAAATGAATGCATTTTCTAATTTTCTTTGCAAGAAACATGATGCTCTTTCAAAATACTTATATATTTTCATATTGCTAGCTTAATAGCTCTACCAGTTATTACCCACATTGAGTTTTTTAAGATTTATTTATCTTTAGAGGGGAAGGGAAGGAGAGAGGGAGAGAAATATCAGTGTACGGTTGCCTCTCATGCGTCCCCCGCTGGGACCTGGCCTGCAACCTAGGCATGTAACCCAGGCATGTACCCTGACTGGGAATCGAACCGCAATCTTTTGGTTCTCAGGCCCACGCTCAATCCACTGAGTCACACCAGCCAGGGCCATATTGAGTTTTAAAACAAGTTTATTAGAAGAATGCTATTAGGAAGGCAATGATGTTTGATTTGTCATTAAAAAAAAGTTCTGTTTCTTCATGTTGTATAATCAAGCTGATGTAAGAGGCTACAGAGTTATAACCTTCTTTCTACTGGATTCTCTGGTAGTACAGCACAGTGTAGTCATTTCTGTAATGCTAGAATAAATAAAAAGTCTCTTCTAGGCTTCTCTTTAAAAAGTGATGAACGGTAACAGAAGACGACATACGAAAAACCATTGTGCTATTCATTCTGTAGTATTGGAGCCAGTATCTAGGAAACAGGAGAAAAAGAGTAAATTCAAGGAGAAATTTTATTTTATATTAATTTTAATAACATCTTAAAACAGGATCTAATGGTGGTGGTGGTGGTGGTGGTGGTGGTGTGAGGGGTGGGGAAGAAGACCGAAGCTGATCATGGAAACACCTTGAGGACTTTCCTCTTAAGGCAGAGGTCAAAACACAATGCTTAGTTCTCCGTGTTATGCTAGAGAAAAATCAAGTTATGCTACATTTGGTTTACATGATTGCTAACAACCTTATTTTTTTTCAGATTCTCTACTGTCCCCAAATTTTACACCACAAAGGCCATAATATATAATCAGAAGAGAATTGTACTTAATTCCTGGTGAGAAACAGATCAAAATTCTAGCCACTATCACTTTTTCTCTGCTATTCTATCAGGACTTTATTTCAGAAAGCTGACTTTTAGGAAAAATGCACTATTTCACAGTAGCTCCACATATATCTGATTCTGAGGAATGGTATTTTCTTAATTACTTAACCACTTATGTTTTAATTTTGGAAAAACTCTGTAAGATTGTATTCTTTTCTGCTGACACAGTGCATGGTACACAATCTAAGCTTCTCTGGAATACTCAACAATTGTTTCTTTGAAGATTACTACAGTGTGTTGTAAGTAGGGCAAGCTCCCGGGAAGCCCAGCAACAGGTAAGGCTGTTCTACTTTTTATCCACGAAAGTTTGAAAAAACAGATAACCTGTATCTCTAAGACCACCAGAAAGGAGCTCCTGTAAGTAAACCACATGTTTGGACTCTGACATTATTAAGTTTACTCAGCGGCCTTCTTGGCTGACTTTCTGGTTCTCAGCAATGTTTCCAGTGGTTTAAAATGACCCTCTACTAGTTTGTTTCCAGTGGTTTAAAATGACCCTCTACTAGTTTATCTGTGCTGTACAATATGGCAGCTGCTGGTAGCCACAGGGCAGCTATTCAAATTAATTCAAGTTAACTAATAAAATTCGATAAAAATTAAAGCATTACATTTGTTGGTTGCCCTAACACACTTCAAATGCTTACTAGCCTTACGTGGCTACTAGAAATTGCAGATGACAAACATTTCCCTCAGTACAAAAGTTTTACTGAACAGTACTGGCCTATATCATTAACTCACTTTGATAGGTCTAGGAGTTAAAGCCCAGAAATTAATGCCCAATCTAATAAAAACTCAAAAACCTAAAGGTTATAAAGATGCTATTGGCCTACATTATTAAAAAATATGAACAAAAGTATGCATTATTTGAACTATAGACATGTTACTTTGTGACTCAGTAAGTATAAAGTAACATTGTTCTTTGTTACACTGACCCCCTACCCCACCCCCACAATCAAACATGTTTGGTGACTATATTAAAAAGTCATATGCTTTTAAGATTCTTAGAAGGATCAGCTAACTGTCTGAAAGGTACAAGTCATTGTAACATTGTTGGTTTCAGAGGCTTTCTGACACCTGGAAGAGACTTTTCTTAAAAAGGGCTGAAGGTATAATTTCATGTAGCCATTAAAAAACAGGCTGAGGGGAAGAGTTCACAACATGTTTGATAATGGTGTATTTGCAAATGTGTATACATACATATATGTATCACTATAAAAATGACTAGGTTATATAATAAACCTTAAGATTTATTAATATTAATAATAAATCTTAAGATAACATAACATATGGATAACATATCTTTCATTTGAAAGATTTCATATATAACAATCTTAAGATTTATTATATATGTTATAAATTAAGAGTGATATGTTATCTTCAGATGTTGTTACAAAGGCTTTTCTTCTGTGTGCTTTTGTTGTCTCTACATTTTTTTTCAGTGATTACTTCTTTCCAAACCCGAAGTATACAGAAAACCCCCAACCCCGTAACCTGAGAAATGGAGGGCATTACTTTCTATGTTTCTCTTTCCCTTGCTTTTCAAAACTCCCCTCCCGGGACAGCGATAGTCTTCTCTATTTAATTTCAGGAACAGCTGCTTTAAGCACAAATGGGTCAGAGTACAAAAGAAAAGTTAAATATACGTTCAAAACAGAATTAGCAAAAAGGAACAGATCATGGAACAGAAAGCAGAGATGTGTGGTTTTGAAACATTTGAGGACCTGAACAAGTTCCTCGGTCTGTTGTGGAAAATACACCTGCACAGAGGCCATACTGGATTACAGGAATGGATACCCACTATCACAACTTTTTAAATATAAAATGTGTAGGTACTCAGCAACAGAGAAACCACAGGATAAATTGTCAAAACCAAACATTTCCTTAAAGAAAAAGGAGGCTGTGAAAAAGCCTGGAAACACCTCAAATTTGCAGCTAAAATCCACCCCCCGCCCCCACACAACTTCAACCCAAAAGCAGTCTACGTGTCAGAGGCCTGCCTGGGATCTGGAACTCAGAACCCGGCTGAGTCTGCGGCTCCACTGCCCTGGCTGTGCCCGATCTGCTCAGGCTCCAGCTGAGACACAAGCCAGAGGTCCCTCTGGGAGCGGATCACTGACCGTTCTCCACCTTCATTTCAGATGAAGGTTTTCTACAAACGCATAAAAACAAGATTTCAGTAACTCTGCTTTCACGGTAATCAGATGAACACTTACTTTTGCCATCACAGGCTACAATTTTCACTTTATCCACTTTAATAAGTTCTGTCACCTCTCTGAATTCAACATCATTCAATACGAAAGTCCACACGTTATCGCAGAATCTGTATGTATTTAGAGAGCCCTTTAAAACAAAATATTTAGACATAATATGAAAAGTGTCATTTTCCCTTACATTTTTCTCCAAAGCAATTTGAGACTCAGCCACCAAGTACATAATTCTTAAAATAGTAGGATTATTTGTTCCTTATTTTAAGATTTTCCTTAATTTTCATCGTAACAATTAAAAAAAAACTCTAGATAAATATGCTGGGAGAAGAGTTAAGTTTTTAGTTAGCAGACTATTTTTAGCACTGCAAGAGTCAAAAACTGCTTACCTGAAATCTGAGGAGAGCTGAATGGAAACTTGATTTTTTATTTCTTACTGCCCCCATGTGGTGAAATTATGAAAGTTTACTTGAATTTTTATGTAAACACTCTTTACAAAAAAATGTACTGTTGTGTACATGAATTCTCTGCAATAGTACAAAGCAGGCATCTCCTGAGACATTAATTTTAAGCCCGTGATTTAGCTCAGGTGGATTACTGTATTAGCCGCTAAGAATACACTACTGTTGTCCTGTGTGACCAGCATTCTTCTCACTAAAGGTTTTTTTGAGCAGCAGTTTGAAAACCATAACCTTATGGATTACTGTCACTTTAAAACCTGCAGATCATATTTCAGGTGTTTGAAATCTCAGTAATTCCTCAGGGAAGATAGCCAAACATACATAGACTGATCTGTGAAACAATGGAATATAAAAACCTAAAATAAACTCTAGATGTCACATGAAGTGGACATACTTAGTATCAAGGTACTTGTTAAAAGTATGATTTCATTATTACATATAAAACATTTTCCAAAATTTGACCGAGCCATGTCTTCCTTTCACGACTAATAACCATGCAAGGGCCTGGGGAACACAGCTGTAACACCCACTGGTGCAGGCCTCTCCGCTGAGGATGACGCACTTACCCTGAAGTTGACTCTGTTTCTGACCCTCTGAGCCAGTGCCGAATTTATAGCCTTATCAAACTGAAGAAGAACTTGAAGGGCAAGTTGGGGAGTGATCTGTTGAGACTAAGGAAAAGTGAAGGTCATAAATCAGCAAAGTACTAAAGACAAAATAAAAACACAAATTACAAAACATTTCACTGAGGCTAACTAGAGCCTCTAAACTAGCATCCCTTTGCCATTTTCCTTTGCCATAAATGACAATTAAGAAGCAAAGCATGATTTTGCTTGCATTATCTTGATACAACCTAACTGTGACAAGAAAACATGCAGTGATGTTACAATGCCTTGACAAAACTTGGACTATCATTCTTTTGCAGCATCTGGAATGAGGCATTCGTTAAATTAAAGAAACCGAGTTTCCTTTTTTTAAAATAAAGATTTTATTTATTTATCTTTGGAGGGGAGGGGAAGAGAAGGAAAGAGGGGGAGAAATATCAGTGTGTGGTTGCCTCTTGTGTGTCCCCTGCTGGGAACTGGCCTGCAACCCAGGCATGTGCCCTGACTGGGAATTGAACCTCGATTGTGTGGTTCGCAGGCCTGTGCTCAATCCACTGAGCTACACCAGCCAGGGCACCAAGTTTCTTTTAAATAAAAAACACAGGACCAATGATATATATATATATAATTTATTATTTATTTTTAGAGAGAGGGAAAGGGAGGGAGAAAATCATTCATCAATTGCCTCTCATATGTGCCCCAACTGGGGACTGAACCTGCAACCTAGGCACGTGTCACTCTCCGACTGCGAATCACTTTGTAGGACAATGCCCAACTCACTGATCCACAGTGGTCAGAAAGAACCAATAATATATTTTAAAAAGATCTAATAAATCTTACTGAAGCTCACTAAATAGATAAAAACAAGTGGAAATAATGTTCTTAGATGAGAGGTTCCTATAAAAATTCTCATAAAGGTGACATATAAATTCAAAATTCTAATTTAAATCTCAAAAGACTATTAAATTGTTCAGATTTATCTTAAAGCTACACAGAGCCCTGGCTGGACAGCCCGGCTGGTTGGAGGGTCATCCCCCACACCAACAGGTTGTGGGTTCAGGGCCATGCCTGGGTTGCAGTTTGATCCCTGGTTGGGGTGCACGTGGGAGGCAGCCAATTAATGTTTCTCTCTCTCTCCCCCCACCTTTCTTTTAATCATTGGGCACATCCTTGGATGAGGATTAAAAGAAAGAAAGAAAAAAAAACCCCACACAGAATATGTCTTTCTTATACACATGAGCAGCAGACCAATACTCTAATCTTTAACAAAAATCTTCAAAAATTCAGATGTGTCCACTGACTTCACTCAGTCAGCGTTCCATTTTATGCCCCATTGTTAGGATGGCATAGATGCACAGGAATTGGATATTATTAACCTCAATATGGATTTACTGGGCCAAACAGTCCAGGCCTCTAAGTCTAAAATAGTCATTTAACCTCTTTGTCTCAAATAAGGGATAGAAGAAGATTACAGATCCCTTTAAATTCAAATGTTGTTTTAGTCTGTTACCTGTATGAGCTCATCGAGGCTTTCCTGAAGACTGTTTCCCAAAGTGGTGTTTCTGTACAACTGATATGCCATGGCTTAGAGGGAGAAACTGTTTTCCTTATTCAGTCTTGCATTGATGTCCTAGAAATTTAATATAAAAAGTATTAAAAAAAGGAAACATTATAAATCATGTATGTAAAGTCTACTTTATATATTCTAATGTATACTATCAACTATTAGTGATTGCAAATTACTGTATTAATAATTTTAGAATTAGAAGGGTTAAAACTTTTTAAATTATGTATTCTCTGACATAGGCATTTGTACTCTTTAATATGAAGTATGAATATTATAATTATTAAAATGTACATCTGTACCATTTCTTTCAGAAGTCTGCCTTGTGACCTAGCCTAGAAGTCACCACGTGCTGTTCCTGTCTACTTACTGTCAAGTCGTGGGTTCGGATAACCTTCCACCAAAACCTGCATGCCTTCCCCTTCAGTTTCCTGTTCTCTTAGATCTGATATTTAAAGAGCACTTACAAAGGAGATACAAAACTGAGAGGTGGTGGTGGGAGGTAGATAAATATACCTCCTGACCCTAAAAATTACCCTAGGCAGGGTAACAGACATATACAAAAGTTAAACTGAAAACAGTAAGAACTGTGATAGAGGTAACTGTGTACTATGGAGGACTGTGGACTAAACGAGCTGGTTCACAAAAGCTTGAAGAATCAGACTAGTCTTTAGCCAAGCAAAGGAGGAAAGTCATCCCAGGATAAGAATAGAATGATTAAAGCCACAGAAGGATGAAATAATAGTTTGTGAAGAGAACTATGTAAGCTGCTCTGTATTATTAGGGTGTAGGTATGAACAGGGAGTGGTAGGAGATGAGTTCAAAAGCAACGGTGTGGACAGATCTGTTCTATCAGGAGAGCTGCAGGGTTTTACGGTGCATGTGATGAGAGCGACCAAAGCATTCTAGGCAGGAAAGCTCAGCCAAATTGGCAGTCGCGTGACAAACATACTTGAGTGCAAGATTCGAAAGAGAAGAGGACTCCCAGAGAATGGCAGTAGTACAGATTCAACAAATATTCATTGAGGTTCCATGGCCTGTCAGGTAAAGATCCCGCACCTCTTGGTGTATTTTCAGTTAAGAAACGGACAGGAGGAGATAGAATCGAGGAGTAACCATCAGGCGAACCTCAGCAAAGAGGGTCTGTTATCAGCCTTCACATTACACACTTTATGAACATTTCACACACTAGATCATTTCTGCCTTCTTGAAGCCTTTTGGTTTTTTGGACTTCATAGTCAGCTCTCTCCTCCCACTTCACCAGACACCACTACCATGCATTTTTCCTTTCCTTTTGCTGGGTCCTCCTCAGCAACTTAACTTCTGCCTATCTTAAGGCTTCTTCTGCCTCTTCTATATGCTTTACTCCTAGTTACCTAAACCAGGCTTATGGCTTTAAATGCTGACTGTCTGCTGATGACTCTCAAATTTATTTCCAGTCCGGACTTTTCCCTTGTTGTTGCCACATACAATAAAATTGCCTATGTGAGACTGGATGAAATGATCAAGTTGGTGGCTTTAATTAAATCTGTCAAAACCAAATTCCTGATTCTACCTCTCCAAACACCTCCTGCCCTCAGTGTGACCACGTCAGTAAACAGTACATCTAGTCTTCCAGTAAGACAGCTCCAAAATCTTAACTTCTCACTCTGCATCCAATCTGTCAGCCAATCCTTCCAGCATTTCCTTCTAAATATAGCCAGAACCAGACGAATATCCCTGCCAGCCCCATAACCTTGTTCTTCTTTGCAGCAAAACTTGTAAGAGTCGTCTGTATTTTCTCTCATTTCTTTTCTCCCATTTGCTCTTAAATTCACCCCTCACAGGCTTTTGCCCCCAGACTCAAATGAAAGAGAAGAGGGACACCAATGGCATTGCTAAAGCTGATCCCCATCTCGGTCGGCCTGCACCAGACTTAAGCATTTGACACAGAGATTATTCCCTTCTTTGATAAAGGATCTTGGCCTGACTCCTGGGAATCCATCCTTTTTGGTCTGTTCGTTCTCGTAAGCTCACTGGTTCATCCTTCTCAATATTGTTTGTTGGTTGATTCTCTTCTCCTTGAACTCAGTGTCAGAAGACACCATCATTGGTTATCTGCTGCTTTCTGTCTACGCACATTCCTTAGTGGAAAGTCAGTCTCATGGCTTTAAGTTCTACTGCTGATGATCCCCAAATTCACATACTAGCACACATCTCTCCCCTGAATTTACTCCTGGATCCGACTGCCTACTCAACACCTCTCCTTGTCTTTCCTGTCTCAGGTGCTATAACTCCGTACTTCTATGGGTTCAGGCAAAAACCTCTGAAGTACCTTATCCTCCTCCCCCAAACTTACCTGCACATCCACTTCCTAGCCAATCCTGTAAACTCTACCTTCAAAATGCATCCAAACATCTCTCACAGTTTCCACTGTTACCACCCTGGCCTGTGCCATTATCAGCTATCATTTAAAAAAAGTGATTTTTACTTATTTTTAGAGAGAGGAGAGGGGATGGAGAAACATTGATTGATTGTCTCTCACACATGCCCCAACCAGGGCCCTGGCCCCGATACCCAGACACGTGCCCTGACTGGGAATTGAACCAGGGACCTTCCACTTAGTGGGACGACGCCTAACCAACTGAGTCACACTGATCAGGGCCATTATCAGCTGTCATTTGGATTACTGAAATAGCTTCCTAACTCGTTCCCCTGCTTCCAGGATTGCCCCTACACTTGAATCCCAGACTCAGCAGCCAGGTGATATATCTTTTTAAAAGATTTTATTTATTTATTTTAGAGAGGGAATGGGAGGGAGAGAGGTAGAGAAACATCAGTGTGTAGTTGCCTCTCATGGTCCCCTACTGGGGACCTGGCCCACGACCGAGGCACATGCCCTGACTGGGAATGGAATGGGTGACCTTTTGGTTTGCAGGCTGGCATTCAATCCACTGAGCCACACTAGCCAGGGCAAAGACTTAGGTCGGTTTTTAAAAAAGATTTTATTTATTTATCTTTAGAAAGGAAGAGAAGGAGAGAAATACCAATGTATGGTTGCCTGTCATGAATCCCCTGCTGGGAACTGGCCTGCAACCCAGGCATGTGCCCTGACTGGGAATTGAACCTCAGGCCCGAGCTCAATCCACTGAGCTACACCAGCCAGGGCTAGGTCAGTTTTTAAAAAAAAAAAAGATTTTACTTATTTATTCTTAGATAGAGGGAAGGGAGGAGAAAGAATGGGAAACATTGATCAGTTGCCTCTCTCAAGTGCCCTGACTGAAAATTGAACCTGTGACCCTTTGCTTTGTGGGACAACACCCAACCAACTGACCTACACTGGTCAGGGCTGTTTCTTAAAACACAGGTTAGATCATACCTCTTCTCTGCTCAAAACCTCCAATGGCTTCCATTTCACTAGTCCTTACAATAATATGGCCACCTATTAGTTCTCCCTGTTCTTGCCCTTCTCCAGATCCTCTGGCTTCCTTGCACTTAGACCATGACAGACATGTTCCACCCTTTGTAGAGGCTGTTCTTTCTACCTGGAGCACTGATCCCCTAGATGTCCCTCGTAATTCCTTCAAGCATAGCATGTATTTAGGGAGGCAACTGTCATATTTAAAAAACAACTCCCACCCCCACTCTGGAACTTCCCAGCCCCCCACTCCTGCCATGTTTTTTGATGGCACCATCCCCTTCAAATATATGCAATTTACTTATGTTTACTGTGTGTATCCTCCAAAAGAATATAAATTCCCTCAGGGCAGGGACCTTTGTCTATTTTGTTCACTGAAGTAAACTAGGCATCTAGAACAGCGACTTTCAACCAGGGTGCTACATGCAATAGCTGACTATTTAGTTAGGGGCAGTCTTTTCCCTTAGAGTGTCAAATAAAAAAATGACAAGAGCCAACACAACAGTAGCCGTCTGGTGTGAATGAATAAAAATTACACCTATTTTTTTGGTGTGCCGCAGAATTTTAGTAATCTGTCACAAGATGAAAAAGGCTGAAAATTGCTACCACAGACCAATAAAATGGAATAGAGAGCTCAGTAATAAACCCACATCTATATGGCCAGTTAATGTATGACACGAAAGAAAATAATTGAGTTGGCCAAAAAGTTCATTTGTTTTTTTCTGTAAGATGGCTCTAGTAGCGCCCAGTTGTCTTTAACTTCATTAGGAACAGTTTTGTTAGGACTGTATTGTTACAGATGTCATAGCAGCATGCATTAAAAATTAGCAAAATTGGCTAAATTTTGTGTAGCCATTTGAATATTGAAGATGGAAGAAAATAGGCAACATTTTCAGCATTCTTTATTATTTCAAGAAATGCAAAAATGCAACTGAAACACACACACACACAGGATTTGTACAGCATATGGAGAAGGTGCTGTGACTGATCGAATGTGTCAAAAGTGGTCTGTGAAGTTTTGTGCGGGACATTTCTTGCAGAATGATGCTCCTCAGTCTGACAGACCAGCTGACATGGATGATGATCAAATCAAGACACTAACTGAGAACAATCAGCATTATACTACTTGGGAGACAGCTGACATACTCAAAATATCCAAATCAATAAAGTTATTGGTGAAAATTAAAAATGTATTTTTCATTTTATGGAAATAACCAAATGGAGTTTTTGGCCAACCCAAGGCAATGGTGTAAAGACAATCTCTTCAATAAATGATGTTGAGAAAACTAAACAGATACATACAGAAGCATGAAACTGGATCACTATCTCATACCACATACAAGAATAAACTCACAATGAATTAAAGACTTAAATGTAAGACCTGAAAACATAAAACTCATAGAAGAAAACATAGGCAGTAAAGTCTTTGACATCACTCTTAACAGTATTTATTTTGGATGTGTCTCATTGTCAAGAGAAACAAAAGAATAAACTAATGGAACTACATCAACCTAAAGATTTTTTGCACAGCAAAGGAAACCATCTACAAAATGAAAAGACAACCAATGAAGGGGAGAAAATACTTGCCAATGATATATCAAAAAAGGGGTTAATTAATATCCCCCAAATATAAGAAACTCGTGCAACTTAACACCCCCAAACCAAACAATCCAACTAAAAAAAAAGGGCAGAGGACCTGAATAGATGTTTCTCCAAAGAGGACATGCAGGTAGACAACATCACGGACTATCACGGAAATACAAATTAAAACCACAATGAGGTATCATCTCGCACCTGTCAGAATGGCTATCATCAATAAATCAACAAACAAGTGTTGACAATGATGTGGAGAAAAGGGAATTCTCATGTACTAGCAAATTCTCGACCCTAGTAAATCGGTGCAGCCACTATGAAAAAGAGTATGGAGGTTCCTCAAAAAAATTAAATAGAAATACCATATGACCCAGCAATTCCACTTCTGGGTGCTTATTTAAAGAAACCCAAAACACCAATTTAAAAAGATTTATGCACTCTATGTTCACTTCAGCATTATTTATAATAGCCAAGATATGGAAACAACCTAAGTGTTCACTGATAGGTAAACGGTAAAGAAAATGTGGCACGCACATACAATGGAATATCATTCAGCCATAAAATAGAATGAAATCTTGCCACTTATGACAACATGATGGGCCTATAGGTATTATGCTAAGTGAAATAAGAGAAAAACACAGCATGTTTTCACTTATGTGTGAAATCCAATAAACATAATAAATGAACAAACAAAACAGAAACAGACTCATACAGAAGGCAGTGTTGTCAGATGGGAGGCAGGTTAGAGGACTGGGTGAGAAAAGTGAGAGGATGAAGATGTACACACTGCCAGTCACAAACACGGGGAGGTGTAAAGAACAGCATGGAGAATACAGTGAATAAGATTGTAATATCCACATACGGTGTCATATGGGTACCAGACTTATTGGGGTGACCAGCTTGTAAGTTACAAAAAATGTCTAACTGCTCTGTTGTAGAGCTGAAACTAATATACTACTGTCTATCAGCTGTAACTGAAAGAAAATTATAAAAGCAACCTTAAAGAAGAAGAGCTGGAGGCATCAAGCTTCCTGATCTATATTATAAATATATTATCATCAAAATGGTATGGTATTGGCATAAAAAGACATTATGGCATATTTCTAGTCACAAAAACATCACCACACTTCTAAATAAAGACCCAAAACATTTCTAAAATTAAACACTGAAATAAATGTGAGCCACACAGACATTTAAGAAAGAGTACTAAAAATAAGTAAGGTCATTATTTTCTAACCTGCTCACTCCGAGGAGTCATGGGTGGATAGAGCCTACCCCAGAAGCTTGGGGTGTGAGGTAGGAACCAACCCTGGACAGGCCTTGTGTCTGTTGTAGGGTGCACTCACGCGTACTCACACTCTGATGGGACAATGCAGACACATCCATTCACCTCACATGCACATCTCTGGGGTGTGAGAGGAAACCAGGGCACTTGGGGAAACCCATGCAGACATGGGAAGAACATGTAAAGCATACACACAGTGACCCTACCCCAGAATCATTTTTTCTCATCAACATTATAACCAAACGATGTTATCTGAGGCCCTGCAGTATACTCAATGGAATACTTATTATGCTGCCATAAAACAAAAATACATCCTTGTCATTTGTGACAACGTGGATGGACCTTGAGGGCATTACGCTAAGTGAAATAAGTCAGAGACTAATATTATATATTACTTACATGTGGAATCTAAAAAACAAAACAGGGTGCACACATATAGAACAGACTGGTGGTTGGGTAGGGGGACAAGGGGTGGTGTCAAAAGGTACAAACTTCTACTTATAAAATAGGTCCTGATGATATAACATGTACAGTGATTTTCAACCTTTTTCATGTCATGGCATACAAACAAAATTCTGCAGCACACCAAAAAATATATTTCTTGCTCATCTAACAAAAAAGTAGGTATACTTTTGATTCATTCACACTGGATAGCTACTGTTATCTTTTTCTTTGACAATCTAAGGGAAAAGAAGTCAGTATCCCTGACTAAATAAGTACTGCCTGTTTCTGTTTTTTTTTTTTATAAATATTTTATTTATTTTTAGAGAGGAGGGAAGAGAAGGAAAAAGAGAAGGAGAGAAATATTATGTGTGAGAGAGACATTGATCAGCTGCCTCTCACGCGCCCCCAACCCGGGACCTGGCCCCCAACCCAGGCATGTGCCAGGGCCAGAAATCAAACCTGCCACCTTTTGGTTCACCGGCGGGCACTCAATCCACCGAGCCACACCGGCCAGAACCGCATACAACCGCATAGTTAACAACCGCATAGTTGTTAACACTGTATTGCATATTTGAAAGTTGCTAAGAGTCGTTCTTAAGTCATCACACACTGTGGTGGGGATCATTTCACAATATATATTGTACCATATCGAATCATTATGTTGAAGCCAATATAATTTTATGTCCATTATATCTCAAAATCAGTAAAAATATAGCTGTTATTTAGACGTTTTTGTCTAAAAACGTCTAAAATTATTAGAGCAATAATTTTAGATCCTTAAAAACTCCTTGTGCAATGTTCAGATTTTTTAGATGCGTTACCAGCCACATAAATTAAGTACAGTTTCATTTTGCAGCTTAGAAAATTAAATCGGAAGGCTCCTCATTTGGAAGAAACTCAAAGTCCTAGTCCTTGGCCAAACCATCCAGTTAAATTCATTCTTCGGTCGTAGTTCGCATGAAGTTGGAAGGCGGACTTCAAGCGAAGCAGCACAACAATGAGACACTTAAGGAATAAGCTTCCCCAATATTCGGCATCCTCCTCCCCGTAACCCTGGATGCTTTAAGAAAATCACCTGGCTAAAACTCGGCGCGGTGCTGAGCGCAGGCCCTCCCCCTAGGAGGACGTTTCAGCAGGCACCCGATAGAGAACAAACCTTCCACAAAGAACACAGCCGTCTCCCGTCGCCTTCCTTCCGTTCCCTAGCCTACCCGGGTACCGGCCGCGGGGCCATTCCAGGACTTAAGTCGGTAAAGGCTCGACCCTCGGCCCCGGGAGGTAAGGGCCTCGCCCTCCACGCAGCCCTCGGAAAAGACCCAAACGACCGCGGCCCAGCAATGGGAACCGGGGCAGGGAGCGCGGATCCGGCTCAACCGGTACCTGTGGGGAAGGCGCTTCCCGCCGCGGAGTAGACAGAAGCAGCACGGCGAGGAGCCCAGCAGAAGGTGCCTACTTCCCTCACCACCTCGCCGGCAGCCGCAGAAACCACAGAACCTGGCCAACGACCCGGAAGTATTCGCAGAACCCGGAAATGGCGTCACAGCCGAGCGCAGGGAAAGGCCTTCCACCACCTGCACCCGCAGAGGACTCGTTTTGCCGTGGTGTGGTTGTGGGGAAAGCAGGGGTGTGGGGCCGCAGCTTTCAAGCCCTAGACTTGCGGGCTGGTAATTTCCGAGTAATTCACTAGGTTTATTAAGTCGTTCGTAAGGGAACTGTAATCTCCACTGTAAGAAGCAGGATTAGGGAATGCAAGACAGTCACATTTTATGACTGAGGTGCGTTGAGGGTTAATATGTTGAAGATCTTGCAGTGCTCAATTGAAGCCAAATTCCGAAGAGTATAGCAAGTATTTACCATTCAAAATAGGGCTGCAGTTCATTTCGCCCAGCAAGCTTTTAGTGCATGATTCATTAAGAATTTTAATTTGTGAGAACTTTAATATTTGCTCCTAACACAATACTAAATATTTTCATATTTCAAGTTTACACAATCCCAAAAGCTATCCTGTGTATTATAACAGCAGCAGTAATGTGCCCAGCTGTTTGTCATTACGTGACTGAAGCGCGATTAAGGAGTAGATGCAAAACAAGTGCTACCTCTGAGAAGGTTTTGTAAAAGCTAAACAGCTTCCCATTTGTGCCATGTTTTCAGCTACTTATCGAACTGCTTTCATCATTGGGTTCCCCACTAACTAAAATAATTCTCAACTATGTAACATAAAGCTTGATTTTACTTAAGACAATGTTTAATGGGGAAACACTTTGTAAAACATGATTGTCTAATCACTATGCTGCACACCTAAGATTATAGCAAGTATTTAAAGAAATTCTTTTTCACTATAGAATCCCACTTGAGATGCATCTTATCGTTATTTATAAAAGATCTTCCTGGTTGGTGTTACTCAGTGGATTGAATGCCAGCCTGCCAATCAAAAGGTCGCTGGTTTGATTCCCAGTCAGAGCACATGCCTGGGTTGTGGGCCAGGGACCCAATAGGGGGTGTGTGAGAGGCAACCACACATTGATGTTTCTCTCCCTCTCCCTAAAAATACATAATATCTTTTTAAAAAAAGGCTTAAAGAATTTTAATAAAATCTGGGAATTTATTTAAAAAACAAAAACAAGATGTTAAAATTAAAAGGTGAACTCTTCACTCCTCTGCCAGATTATAAACAGAGAATCAAGAGTTAAGATCTATATTTGAAAGACAAGGTAACTCAGTGCAAAAACTCAGTAGCATAATGGAAGAAAAAAATGTGATAAAATGAGACAAAAACAAACTTTACAATGAATTTATTTAAATTCATTAACGTTGCAAAAATATGATGTGCAACAGATCAGGACACAAGTTACTGTGTTCCTAACAAGTCAAAGGAAAATAAAATATTACATGTAGTAAATCAAGACCAACTCTAGGATTTCTTACAGGGACCACATAAACATCTTGCATACACACTCATCAGAACTGAATTTCTCACACTGTAAAATAAAAGCACTAAATGAGGCAACAGCATCTCAATAGTAGTAATGATCACAGTACATTAATTTTGTCTAATGGCAACATATGAACCAATAGTAAGAAAATATTTGAATTTTTGAAATATTTATCAAAGTGTGATAGTATCGAACAAACTCAGAATTGTGTTCTATTTGAACATTGCCCCAAGGGCTGTGCAAGTCAATGGCCGTGAATACCATCAATATTTACTAGCTAGGTGTATGTAAAGAAACAAACCATTTAAGGGACATAATTTTAGAAAGCCTGTATACAAAAAGTGCAGTGGTATACCTAGTTAGTATTATTTTCTAAGTTCCTCCTTAGCCACACTGAATATGGAAACAAAATTTCGAAACTGCAAATGTCTTCTTATATAGTCTTATTAAGACAGAATCAGAAGCAAACAGCTTACTTAATATAATTCTTTATTAATCTGAAAGCATTAAACCTTGATTTTCATCTGGTGTTTGATCTGTTAAGTGCTTAATGTGAACTTTTCATAGCTTTTTATAGTTCTCAAAATATAAAAAGTAGATCTATCATATACAGTTACAACAAAGTAACAGTTCTGTTCAAATGTTAGTGTCGGTCCTTACTGTTCACCACATCATCTTATTTCAGTTACCACTTAGAACTTTAAAGGAAAGTTACACCAGGGCCTCACCATTGGTCTGATTCTAATTCGCTCAGAATCCTGGGACAGGAAGAAAGGAGTGAAAAGCTCTGTGGGTTAATTCTTCTGAACTAAGAACACTGAGTAGATATCTCCCACTTCCCTAACCTGCTGACTTTCCTATGCAAGTTTAAATTCTTTAAATTCAAGTTTAAGTCACTCTCTCACAGTGACTTAAATTACACAATTCCTGTTTTCTATGACAAGATAAATTCTAACAGAATACTTGGCCTAACGTGTAAGAATATTAATTCCTCTACCCATCCCATCCTTCTGAGATTTGTGATTCATTTTGCAAAATTCTAAATATGACAGGAAAAACATAGGTGTGAAAATACAATGGGGTAGAAATCTCTATTTTTAGCCTAACCCCTCTGCCCCTCTGATTGAGCAATGTTAGCAATTTTTCACACATAACACAGGAAAAGGAAAGATGAAGCCGTTGTCACATTATATACAATCTTGCCTACCAGTCTCATCAGAAAACTGGCCTGTTCTACTTGATATATACTAATGCTAATTTATCTATCAACTGAAAAAAATCTAAAAAGCTACTTCTTGCATTACACACTTTCAGATTCCCTGAGCACTCACATAAAAACAGCCAAACAGTACTGCTATACAGTCATTTACAAAGTCTCTATCAGAAACCAGATCCCTTACCTTTTTAAATTCTGGAATTGCAGTTGAAGAAATTCTAGCTGCTAAAATACACTTGCAAATCAGCAAATTTCAGTATTCAGTTACTAAATAGTGATGTCTATTTTTGGAAGACTACATTAATATTTACCAACGCTGAAGTATGAAAAAACCTAGTCCTAAACTTTAATTTGTGCACTATAATTGCCATCTGTTCAAGCTTGCTTCCACGTGAAGAGACAAAGAGCAGAGGAGAATATGAATTCTCATTATAGGTATTATCAGCCTTTCCCCCCTTCATATATTCTGCATGTAGCCTGTAGGTTTCCCTGCTGGATACAAGAAATGGTACCAACAGCTCCCACGCACAGTATTTAATGTAGCAGGGGCACATTTAATGGCATCTTAGATAACAGCTAACTCTTTACCCCTCTAGTTTTCTCAGTTCCTTGTTTTGTTATCTTCCTTTCCAACTACCTGCTACTCGCTACTTTAGAGTCATATTTCTTTATTATCTGCACCCCCGACCCAGCCCCATTACAGACTATTAAGCTTAAACTAGGGGGTCAATTTAGCATCTTTCCTTGGTGCTCCTTAGGAACATGTATAACCAAGCACAACACAAATAACTTTATTTGAGAAAGTACTGACTAAAAAGAGGCACACAGAGCCCAAGTATAACAAACAAAAGTGAAAGGTGCATCAAATTAAACCAGTTAAGTTAAATTGATGACCCCAGCAGAAAGATAATGGAAATACATGTATTTTGACCTCAATCTGTAGTGGAAAATTAAAATCGAATGGTATCAGGGGAAATGTCACAGAACTACAAATAACAAACTAAATAAATGCTTTCTTCTACCCTACTAGTTATGACCTTAAATCTTGTAACTATGTAACATTCACTACGGGGCACGTCCCTATAGCAGGTTCCGTTAAGGTGTAGGTTAGAGCAGGTACCCTGTGAGTCTTCCGTTACATCCACTGGTAGCACTGTTCCCTCTGCATTTTAATGTTCTAATGGAAGAGAGACTAATTCTACTACTAAAAAAATTTAGAAAAACCTGCCATTTTTTGAAACAAGTTGTATCTGTAGTTAGGAACAATGCTTGCAAAAGGAAAAGTAAATAAACACACAAAGTGCTGAAATCGAAGAACTGGGTACTTGATGTGGAGCAAAACCACCCATTTAATAAAGCTTAGCTAACGGAGCAAGATGAAGACTTAGATAAAACGCTACTTAAAGTGCACCACAAATACAGACTCTAATTACGATTAAATTCTTATTTAATTCACTCATTCACATCCCTCATATGGTGAGGTTGGAAGGGATGCCTAAGTTATTGTTAATTTACTGTTTCAGTACACAGTGTTTCTAACGTTTGAGCAAGCAACAGCGGTTTGGAATTTATTCACTATGACACCAGTTCAGGATCTGCGTACAGCTGGACCCAAGTGAAGTCAGGAGGGGCTGAGGAGCATCTCATCCTCAGCCCCTGGACTTAAGTCAGGACTTAAGTCAGCATGCCAAGTTTATGATTGAAGAAGACAGAAAGTAAAGAAAAATTCTCTTATATAGCAGAAACTTTACACTAAAAATGGCAATGCTAAAAGCCACATGTGTCTTCTTCAGTCCAGGATAGAATAAATCTTAAAAGCTTAGCTCTCATTCACTTTAATTTTGCTCTTCCAGGACACTCTTTTGTAAACTACCTTATAAGAAGGGCTGGAATGTGGTGTAACTGTCAAATAGCAGGGTACAAAGTTTACCAAATGTGTATGAGTCACACAAGTATATGACATAATATTGGACCAATCTGTTCTCTTAGGATGATTGTGTAGGTAAATTTATTTGTTTGGGGGCATAAGTACGATTTATTTCAATGTAGAGTTGAGGTACTTATTAAATTAAACAAGGAGTTTATATGCTGTATCAAATGTGTCACCCAAAATAGTACATTACAATGATGCTCTAAGATCTAGAAAATAACGCACCATATCTGACTAGGTCAAACACCTATCAAGTTCAAATAACTGATAGGCGAGTATTTTGGTAAAGTGCCCATATTGAGAGCACTTAATAAAGCAGCTCCTGTTTTCTACAGAAAAGTGATGACAGTGAACAACTCAACCCATTCCCCAAATGGTACAATGCACTCACATAACTTCAGGGGAGTGATACCCTGGACACAGCTTATTTCACATTAGTGAACAAATCAAAGATTTTTTATAAAGGTTTGACTTTTGGCCAGAGGATAAAATGTCCCACATATACATATATTCTTATATACCTTAATTCTTAGCCTCTTAAATTCTCTAGTTCTACAACTGGCTTTTTAACCTTAAGTTAAAAAAAAAGTGTGCAATGCACTTTTATTTGTGCTTCTGAATTAAGGAAAAATATATTGTAAGTGATAAAAAAAAGGCTAGGATGATACTAGCCTACTTAGATTATGTACATGACCTTTGGCTTTTCATGACAACCAGTTGAACTGTCCCTCACCTTATGAGACACTTTGATTTTTAAGTTAGCCAGGAAATGTAGATAACCATTTACAAAATACAAAAACTCCAACAAGCACTTTACAAAATCATACTCTTATTTACCTGTACATTCTTCTACAAGACAGGTATACATAAAAAATATTGCTCAGAACGTAAAAATATATATTATCTCTTTCCTTTACCAATTAGGCATATAAATATTTTACTGAAGATGCATTGTTCAATAAACAAATGCAAAAACCGCTTTATATAAAGTGTGGTTCTCTGCTTTTAGCAATACAAAATATAAAATGATTATAATACAATTAGCTAGTAAGAGCTAAATTCAAGAGATTTGCAAACCAATACAGCAGTGAACAATCCCTTATACAAAAGTCCACTGAGAAAAAGTCAAGTCAATTTTTTAACAGGTTACATAAAAATCATTGCCAATAAATGCATTATAAATGCAGAAAAGAGCATTGCTTCATCAGTACATTCTTCAGTCTTGTTTGGGCTAGATGCCAATCTTACTGTTCACTTTTTGGTTCATCTTGTTTTCCATTAAGCTCTTGATCAACTCTGTTTAATGAAAAATAATACAGATAATCAAACACTAGCAACTGAATAATTTTCTTCTTAAAAGTAATGATTATTTTTAGCATAGAACATTATTCTGTTAAAAACGAAGCTGTGCCAAGAAGCAGACATAGTAAAAAGGTTACCAAACACTTCCCAAACAAGGAAAGATAATTTTTAAAGTCAAGAGGACACTGACAAGAAATGTAACTGTTGCTTCTTTAAAAACTATAAAACACATACAAGTGCACATAAACTTTAAAGTGTAAATCACAGTGGGCATACTGAAACGGCGCACTGTAGCACAGCTGGGGCACGGGTCTAACTGTGAGAGAGTGGCAAGAAAAAGTTCTCTCAAAAATGATTTTGTTAAGTGATACAGTAAAATGCCCCTTGCAGTCCTGTGCCAGGTAATGATGTCAACAATGGACTTCATATACCATGACGGCCCCACAAGATTACAATGGAGCTAAAATTCCTATCACCTAGTGACAATGTCACAGCGCAGTGCGGTACAGTAACGTCCTAGGCCTTCACATTCACTCACGACTCACACTGATTCACTCAGAGCAGCTTCCATCTTCCAAGCTCCAGTCACAGTAAGTGTCCTATAAGGTGTATCATTTTTATCTTTTACAACATATTTTCATTGTAACTTTTCTGTTTAGATTAAACAAACATTTACCACTGTTACAACTTCCTATAGTATGTATAGTATCAGTACAGCTATATGCTGTACAGGTTTACAGCCTAGGAGTAACAGGCTGTACCACACTGCCCAGGTATGTACAGGCTGTACCATCCAGATTTGTGTAAGTGCACTCTTCAGGTGTTCGCACAATGATGCAACAGCCTAGCCACACATTTCTCAGAACTTATCCCATCAATAAGTGATGCATGACTGTACTTCCAACATTCAGTTTTATACTCCCTTCTCATGAGTACTTATCACAGAGATGTCACCTTAAGTAAGCTTCCCCACATGTAGCCTGTTAACTTTGGGTTATGAAAAACATACCCCCTTACTTTTAAAACTTGAATGTTATCATTTTCAAGCTAACAAGGATTTATTATTTTTTAAGGCTAAACTTTGTACAAAAACTAAGAAGTTTTTGCTTGAAAGATATATGTAATGATTCTAATTAAGGTTAAACAAAAGAAAAAAGATAAAAAAATAATAATAGTGGTAGGTTTCAAACAATACATTTATATAAAAAGTATAGTTCTACTTTTTTCCTGATACCTAAATTAAGAGTTAATGCTAAAAACTTTGCAAAAAAGGCAGAGTACAGCAGATTTCATTAACAAAAAGCAATTCATTTTGAAATCCATGAAGCAGCTGGCTTCAAAATATTCTACAATTACAGATATTTTTAATTTCAGCCACTTTTCTGGCAAATGCACACCAATGCCTAGAAAGGAATGAGAAATTAGCAAGATCTAGAAATCACTGTCCATGTCTCTGTTAAAATGTTTGTTAAGTTGTAAAGGGTCACACAGAAAGATAAAGCTATTAGTTTCTCACCTGGTCAACTGAATTCTTGCTCATCAAAAGAGACAAAATATGTCCAAAGTTAAGAATGTTCCAATTCCAGTTATTTATAATTGGTTCCTTAAGAATGGTCAAAATGATAACTACATATAAATCGGTCACCCTACCTCTTAGGAAAGATTGTATTAAACTATAATGCTTATTTAATTGTCAATATTTTAAAAGTCCGTTAACAAGTTAGATTCAAATCCTACGCTTTAAAAAATTACTATGTAAAATGTAACTGTTTTATATCCTTGCCTTTCATCTTCTATGCCAAAGTATTAATAGATAATAGTGTTATGCTCAAAGCAGAATTATTCAAAATTAAATATAAGATGGAAAGCAGAGTGTTTAACTATTAAATGGTACACTGAACTTTTAGGAATTTTGTCACATGTAGAATTTGACTGGTTAGCAGGCCATTTAAGCGTACAGGAAATCAATGTTGGTTAGCCAAAGAATATGGGCATTTTAAATATAACCATCAACCCCAGGGAAATAAAATAATTTCTTTAAAAAGCGCACAAATAGTTGAAAAGCACAAGTTATGGATTTTAAAAATATGGCAAAAAAGACGAAGTCTTAAAAGTAATTAATTTTTTAAATAGTATTCTTAGTAATTTCTCTGTTTTACCATCAGTATTTATACCAAAAAGGAGGGGGGGTGGACTGTGGCCTTTGATTCCTAATTGGCATCATATGCAGTGTTGAAACAGAGTAAATCCAAGCCGCGTCCAGCATTGGGTACTTTGGATTCACTCTGCACTTGGGTTCTGGGGTATATTTATATTTAGAAATGCCATTGTCTTTGTCTACAAGCTAACCAACCGGTAGGAAGAGTTAGTCTGTGCAGTGCAAATGGACTAGTCTAGATGCAACCCAGTCAAGGTGTGCATATACCTTTTTTGTTTCTTTTTTAACTTTTCTTCTTCATACCTTGGTAGGGAAGAGTTATTTCAGTAAATACACATGTTATCAACACAATAATACTAAAAATGCACTGAAATGAAATTATTTAAGTTTGCAGGCAAAAAAACTAAAAGTATTTCATAGAGTAACGCAGAAAATCAAAACTGACTTAAAAAATCTGGCTTTGATACATTAAGCAGACTAAAATCTCAGAATAACCACCCCTCTAAAAAAAAAACAAAACCCAAAACAAAAAAAACCTTTTTACATTATAGCACCACGATACTCAAGTATTTATGTTAAAAGCCTCTATAAAGCCCTTTTAAAATTTAGATAGAAGGGAATTTGGTAAACAGAGTAAATTCCCGTCAGTTGAAAGTTTTAAGGCTGTGCTGATCTAAATAATATTTTATTTTTCTAGTAATATTATTTAGTGTCGTGATAAGCTTTTAATCAAATTACTCCAATTACTCAAATTAGGAGAGCAGCATGTTCAAGTCTGGAGAATGTTCTTTAGCACTGACCAATCAGGAAATCATCTCTTAGACTGTAACCAGTCTTTACAAATATAAATTAAGTCACAACCAGAAATAATTATTCCTATTTCTTCAACTGACTAGAGAAAACTTATGGGGAAGGTGCTAGAAAATGGCTTTTTCTCCTTTTCCTTTGTTATAAAAACAAGAGAAGTTACAAAGAATAATATATGAAGTAAGAAAAAATGAGTATTAAAAATATTTACCCCCTGCAATCAAAATATAAAGACCCAATGAAATTAAAGAAATAAGACAAAACATACTGTTTTATGCACTCTGGTATGCCAACATATTCCATGGGGACAAGTTCCGCTAGTTCTGCCAAATTAAAGACGTATCTAATTTTTTGGCTGAATTTTGAGCTATGGAAGAAAATAAAAATAATTACCTCAATATTTCTGACCAACAGAACTGATAAGAAATTCATACAAGGAGTCTGTGTTTCTGCTTTTTCATAAAGTCAGTGGCATTCAGAAAATTACCTAATAAATGGTCTTGTAACAGCCAGAAGTGTTCTGATAAACCAGGAGGGATGTACAATAATTAGAGATTTTAGGTTTTTCCGTAACCTAGAGTTGAAAAAGGAAGAAAATTTTAAAAAGCTCTAGAAATCCTAACGCTAAAGGTTAATACATTAATGAGTACATGGAACTTTATATAAAAATTACTTGAAAATCCCTCACCCAAGAGTTCTCATTTAGATGTGATCTTCCTTCAAAGATAAAAAACAAAACTCTTGAATTCTGATGTTCCCTCCTACTGCTATGAAACGAACTTTACTTCACTTGGCTAAATTTATGTATAGTCTTTTGTTAAAATGTCTCCTAACATACGTTCACTTGTCTTTAGGACTCTGTCAACTGTTTACATTTTTCAGGACTGAGAGGAAACTGGTATTAATTTTTTCAACACCATGAAAGTTGGCAGTGGAAATCACCATAGTAACAGGCAGCATAAATTAGATCTTGTGCATTCTTACAAAATCTAAAATTTTTATTAAAAATTAAAGGCATTATTTCAGACAACTTAAAATGACCAAATAACTGTTTTATCACAGATATTTCACACTCAAACTGATTGTTAAGAAGTTTGTTTTTTTTTTAAATCACAAGAACTAGCTCATGTCATGGTTAGGTATGAAGAGAAACCTATTAAGGGTCTGAATGGATTAAACTAGTTTGAATTAATTATGGTCAAATCAAACCAATGAGAGGATCAAAGTTCCTTACATTAGCATGGATGACTAACACCCAGGAGAATGCATTTCTAGAACTCATTCCAAAGAAGGATTACAGCTAGACAAGCACCTTAACATAAAATATGTTAACATTATAAATTAGGCAAAACTCAGAATGTAATAAAATAGAAAAGGTACTAAATTCTCCATCCTTTCCCAAAATTTAAATTATAGGAAAATATTCAATCTGTATAAATAAGGAAAAATAAAGTTCTATTACCAAAACTAATTTCTTTTATAACATTCTAAAATACTGACTTGAGAAAACAGAAACTTTCTATGAAATTAATAAATGTAATACAGAAAGTGTGTACATGATACCTTTTAAGTGGCAACAGAAAATAATGTACAATAATAAGGCCATTATATAAATTGTTCAGACTATAGCTTTCAACTTGTACTTCAGTACCTTCTATCAATTTGCTGATAGCATTTCCTGAGCCATCCCAGACTGGGCATTTTTCTCCGAGTTGTTGCACCATTTAAATAAACGATCATGTAGTTTTCTGCTACTAACAGCTCCAAAGTGCCAATAACATACCTAAAAAAACAAAAGAAAACAAATTAAAGCCTTAAATATAGTTTTGCAGAACCAAACTAGGTTATTCAAATTACAGTTCCCTTCTCTCCCCTTCAATGAAAAATTTAACACTTAATTAGTTGGTATAATGATTATTTTAAAAGAGTTCTTACCATTTACTTATAAAACTAATTATATTGAGGCAACATGGTTATCTTTTACAAATACATGTTGAAATGTTTATGCATGAAATAACATGATATCTGGGATTTGCTTCACAATTATAGTGGGGGAAGTATAAATTGTAGATAACTGATGATTGGTAATTGTGGAAGTAGGTGATTGGTACACAGATTCAATATGCTGTTCTCCACCTGTGTATGTCTGAAATTTTCCAAAACAAACTTTAAAAAAATCGCACTAACTTGAGGAATAGAGTGACTTTGTGGAAATACAATAGAACTTGAGTCAGCTTAGTTACATTTGTTTTTTTGGGGAGATAAATGTAATTTAGCTGTATAATTATGAGAATTAAAAAGTCATTTCTTTATACTCAATGTGTACTGTGTTCTCAAATGTAAAAAAGTTAAAACAGATAATCTGCAATATCCCTTCCAGTTTTAAAATAACATTTTTTTCTGCTGAGTTAGGAAATAGATAAGTTTCATAATGTCAAAGAATAAGTACTTAAAAAGAACCAGAAATGGGATACTTATAATTTTTACCCAGCTAACCTTCACTTCCTCAAACTGGGCATCTAATTAACTCAGAATTCTGTCCAAACATTTCTGTGAAGATATACATACTTAAAGAGATTGTCCATCAGGTATCTATAGTTAGGTTGGCCACTTTCAGGCATAAAACAGACAGCAAACACAACAATGGCATTTAATCCATCCCCATAATATCCTGAAAAGAAACCAAAGATAAAATCACAAGTATGATTTTACTCTGAAGATTTTTCAGAGGACATCTGTTAAGGACATGGTTCTTAAGAGTAATGCGGTTTACTTTCCACAAACTTCTGGATCTAAAAGTATTTTTTTGAAAGATCTGTAAATTCCCTCTTGTCAAAAAGACAACATTAAAATTTGAAGAGAAAAGGGTAGGCATAAAAATCAGAAACCCACTTAACGAGCACAATCAGGAAGCCAGACTTATTTGAGTAAGTAGACAAATACAGTGATGTAATGCAAGCAGATACGACACAACATTATCTGCCATAAAACATTCTTATGCAACTTAAGTCAAAGAGGGTACTTTCAAAAGAGTTTTACATTCTACATTGCTCCGCATGTGGTAGATTTTAGGGTATTAATACCCAAGAAAAGAATGTACCTCTGACATAATTCTAAGAAAAGCAGTGCTAAAAATGTGTATTTTTCAATTGTAATCTACATATTAAGATGTACCCAGTAACAAGTTTTGTTTTACCTTTCATTTCTATTGCTTACAAACATGCACTGAAAAGGTTTGAACATTCCAAGTACATTAGAATCTTAACTACTTTTCTTGATCCCTTAGTCACGAAACATATTTTGATAAATTCAACAGGATATGATGGCACTAGTTATTTTCCTGTAAGAAAAAGTAAGTATTATTTCTGAAAAATACTGTGTTTAAACCATGAAGTACATCTCAAAAGCTGTTTCCTATGATCTAGCTGAATTAATACATCTGTGGATTCCTGACCCAGACTATCCTTTAGTTTGCATCTGAATAAGATTAAATTAGGCAGAATAATATAACTGCAAACATTCAAGTGATTTGCTTTCAGATGAATGAAGACCACAGAAATAAGCAGGGGGGTAAATTTGGCAGAGAGTAAGTTAAATGCAAATAATTTTATGTGAAACAAACCATTCAGCTTAACCCAGGTGGACCCCTGCCAGAAACAGGAAGATTTCAGGTAATGTGACAAGCTCTACAGAGTGAGTTGCATTTTGGCTACCACTAATTTTCTGGCTCTATTTACACAAAGCCGAGGTAAATAAGCTTCTATATATAGCAATCCACACTGTCGGAAGTTATAATTGCATCTCACAGCTTTTCCTGACTTGTGCATTTCTTAAGAAAAGGGATAAAGCCTTGGTTCTCTACTTTGTGGTAAAGATGAAATATTTGTTCAGGGCATTAAGGTAAATTAAGAGCCATCATTTAAAAAACCAGGTTTTACTTTTATCCACAAGATTGCTGTTCAAGAGTGTTCATGGTAGTTTTAACCGTGATAGCTCAAACTAGAACAACTCACATGTCCACCAAAAGAAGAATGGATAAGCAAATTGTGGGTTACTCATGCAATGGAAAACCACAAAGCAGGAAAAAGGAATGAATTATGGATGCATATAACTACATGGATGAACCTGAAAACCATTATGCTGAGCAAAAGTAGACCAAAGAATATACACCACATGACTCCAATGACATGAATTTGAAAATAGGCAAAACTAATCATGGGGTACACATGAGAACAGTCGTTACTGGAGAGGCGGTCCCTGGGAGGGGGTACAGAGAATTTTCTGGAGCAGTGACGATGCTCTGCCTGTCCAGGGATGTAGGCTATACATGGTTACACATGGGTATTTGTCAAAACTCGTTGAACAGTACATTTAAGATTAGAACATTTGTAAGTGAAATAAAAAGTCAGAAAGAAAAAAGACAAATATGGTATCACTTATATGTGGAATCCAAAAAAGTCAAACCCACAGAAACAAAAACAGATAGAACGGTGGTTACTACAGGCTGAAGGAAAAGGGGTGATGTGCCAAAGAGTACAAACCTGCAGTCAGAAGATGAATATTTGGGGGAGATCTAATATACGGCATGTTGACAACAGTTAATAATTTTGAATTATGTATTTGAAAGTTGCTAAGAAAGTAGGTTCTTTTAAATTTTTTTTTACTCCTCACTCCTCACATATTGATGTGACAGAGAAACACTGACCGATCGGTTTCCTCTTGTACACGCTCAGACCAGGGACCAAACCTGAAATCTAGGCATGTGCTCAGACCGGGAATCAAACCTACAACTACTTGGCCCACAGGACGACACTTCAGCCAACTGAGCCATACTGGCCAGGGCAAGAAAGTAGATTTTAAATGTTCTCATCACAAAAAAAAAAAATGGTGACTATGTGATCTCATGCAGGTGAGGTAAGGCTATGATACAAATCACTCTATAGTATTTAAGTGTACCATTTCAACATGCTGTATATATCTTCAAACTTATAATACAATGTTACATGTCAATTATATCTCAGTGAAGCTGGAAAAAATGGGCAAATGCTACAAAAATGGATTAAAACATTTCACTGCATACAAATTAGAAATGGCTAAAATAGGGGAGAAAGTCTCAGTTTTGGAGGGCAGTGTCAAGGGACAGGGTGGGAGGGAGAGTTTTCACTGCATATTCTTAGACCTTTTAAACTTACTATGTGTGTGCATTAATGATTTTAAATGCTGGTTTTTATCATTTTACTTCAAACCTGTTATGTTTCTAAAATGGCACAGTAAGTGTTTACTATGATTTCAAAATTACGTAATTTCTCAAGGGAGAGCTTCTTCGAGAACTGAGGTTTCTGATATTGCATTAAAAAATCTTAACAATCTTTACTAATCCCTACCTCCATGACTGATAACCTTTTTATAGGGTTCAATCGCCTTCATATCAACTCTGTGGTCCTGTTCTCCAATTCTGAACATCCGCCAGCGCCGTCCATCTTCTTTTTCCTCTGCTGCTGTGTATTCGGTAATCGAGCCTTTTCTAATCACTTCAGTAGTTTTAGGTTTTGGAAGATCATCTACCAAAATAAAAAGTTTTGAATCCCAAATGGTTATTTATACCACAAAAATAAAATTACATGTTAACCACTTTGCTATCTAATTACAATGTTTGGAGAATGTTTCATTACACTTCCTGTGGAATTTAAAATCTTTTTTCCATAACAGAAGGAAAGGCTTGCTCTTGGTATGAAGTCATTTTATATTTGAAAATCGTAATTCTTTAACTTTTTTTGTATTGCCTAATTCAGAAAGCACCTAATCACAGTTTAAAGTATATCCATAAGTTCAGGAAAGATAATTCATACAGCCACCAAAATCTTAGCACAACGATTTTGGCCTAAAACGCCTTTCCCATTCAGTTTATTTTTTATTTTATTTTATCTATTTATTTATTTTAAATATTTTGTTTATTTATCTTTAGAGGGGAAGGGAAGGAGAGAAACATCAATGCATGGTTGCCTCTCACGAGTGCCCTGCTGGGGACTGGCCCGCAACCCAGGCATGCGCCCCTACCGGGAATTGAACCGCGATCGTGTGGTTTGCAGGCCCGCGCTCAATCCACTGAGCTACACCAGCCAGGGCTCCCATTCAGTTTATAGTAAGACTGTCCTTGACAGTTGTCAGCACTGCAGGTTACTTAGTTATCTAGGAGACAATCATTTTTTGTTGTTGTTGAGCACATAAATCATTCCCCAAACATATGATACCAGTAGAAAGTGGTTAACTAGTCAATAATTATTTCTCATTTGATCAATTTTTAAGCATAAATTTATTGATAATATTTTGAAGTATACATGCAAAAGTGTATTTTAAATTGATGTTAGCCAAAGCATAGGCACTGATGATTAAGTGTAATTTATATTTCAAGATTGCGTATTAGCTGATTTTTAATGATGTAATGATTTTCAAAATTTTAGCATCATAGTCCTTACCAAAAGATGGGGGGAGGGGGGACCTACTGCATGTTAGTTGTTTGTTTCCAAGATAAAGCTGTTAACGGAAAATATCCTTCCAGGAAATGACTACAGCAGCATTAAAGAAAGAGACAAAACACACAGGCAGAAAACTTTCAGTATCTTTATAAAATATTGCTTATTACTGGACTGCTTATTGAACCAGTAAAATAGGGAAGAAAAAAGGAACAAAAGATACAGCATATCAAGGATCTTAACTCTTCACTGCAGATAACAGTACTTAGCACTAAACAGTGCTTTGAAGTTAAAAATCCCTTTAAAGATGGAATATATATATATATAAAAATTAACAATACAAAGACACCATAAACAACTAATTAAAGAAAGCACGCGAAGCAAAACACATGCAAATTCTTTTGGATTCCCAGTAACAAATGATGCGTTATGGAAAGTCGGGGGCTAGAGTACACAGGGATTCAAGCTGGTTGTTCACAGAGTGGAGCACTATCAGGCAAACCTAGCTAGGAAATCACCCTAAAAACTCCCTTTAGAACTCCCACTCTGCCAATCCTTAAGCACTCTTAGCACAGATCTTCAAAGCTTTTTTTTTTGCTGATGAATTGAACATAAGAATATGCCATAATTATCAAGCAACATTTTGATATTGAAAATAAAAAAGCACAACTTTACAGTGTTGGTCAATTAAGAAAAAAAATAAAGCCACTGGTGTAATTTACTACAAATAATTTGAAAGCCATGACAATACTTGGTGTTATCAGATTTTCAGAATTTAGTAAACAATTCATGAACTTTATAAAGAATAATACCATATCTCAACAAAATCCTTTAATCATTACTTTTAATTGGTTTCATGATCAAACCTTAAGTTTTTAAAATTACCCTACTATGAGAGTGCCATTACAAAAATATGTGTGTATAGAAAGACAAACATTCATTAACGAAGGTCAGACAAAAGCAACAGAACATTTACCTTCCCACTCAAACTCATTGCTGTTCTCCGACGGTGTGTCTAAGCCATCTAAGTCGATCTCTGCACTTTCATCCAAGTCATCTGACAGCACAGAGCCGTCACTAGGGTCCAGGGTCAGGCTAATGTCTGGAGCCATTAGTTTCTTTTTTACTTTATTTCCATTAACTTCTAGTGGGCCTGGAATGCGTAAACCAAGTGAAACATGTATTAGAAGGAATGCTTAAATGCCCACTCCATCCTTAGGAAAAACAACATTAATTGAACACAATCCCAAAGCACTAATTTGCAACTCTGGATTCTGATCACCACTGCTTCTACATCATGGCAAGATAATGTCCTTCAGCAAGGATATGTCTTTTTACACAGAGGAAGATCACCCAGCCACCTCTGACCACTAAAAATGATCTCTTATCCCTACAGTGCAGAAAATTCCCAAATCCTCCAAAGTATTACAAAATATCCGCCCCCCCCCCTCAACATTTGACTTATCCTTTGGCTCCCTGTGATGGTACAACAGCTGAGTATTATTTTTTAAAATTGACCATAAAATGTGTTAAAAAATAGTACAAAGTCTATCATTTTACTGAAACTAAAGCGTCAAGTACTTACCAGGCTGGCTCTCTGGTCCAGTTACAGCTAATATATCTGCTTCAATACTATCATCTTCTGGTAAAGGTCTGGAAGGCACAGACACACTTTTTAATCAATAAATTACATAAAAATTTTTTTGAAGTTCTAAGTTCTATTAAAAATAGCTAATAGAAACAATATGTGGAAGACTGAATAAAGCAGTGTTTCTTAACCTTTAGTATTTTATAAACTGCTTTTCCTTATGTAACTGCCCTTAAATACAACTATAAAACAAATAAACCTATAAAACAAACAGAAATTAGATGCATGAATTTAATGTGATACATGATACAATGTATGAGGAAGCTAAACTGTTACTCACAATGTGACTATGGTAATGATAGCCACAATTCTTCTGAGTATGAATATTTCCATTATTACTATTATCAAGTACTCGGCAATGACCCACCACCCCCATCAGTCCTTTGCAACTGCGAAGAGACCCTACTGTGCACAGATGGTTCTCTGACCGTGATGAGATGGTAACATCACTGAAATATAAGGTCTGCTAACTATCATGCTGTATGTCTTAAACTCAGAGTGATGTATGTCAATTATTTCTCAATAAAATTGGGGGGAAATCTGCCTTTGCTCTTTTTCTATCAACCCAACTGGTGCCAATATAACTGTAAATAAAAATGCCAATCTGTCAAGATAGCTGGCCAGATGATCTAGGAAATCCTTGCTTATTTATGTACGAAGTTTTTTCTTAACAGCAGAAAAGTAAGCCCAATAGTCACTTAATAGGAGACACCACAACATAGAAATTTTGGTTTGTTCTAAATCTGTTTTCATTGAAAAGCTCTGCTCACACTGGAAAATCTTCGTCTTGCCATTCTTCCTTAAGTTCCACACCTTCCATCCTCAGTGTGGACTCAATGTCAACTGCCAGCTCCTGATAATCCAGAGAGCCAACGTCCTGCGGAGAGAGAAAAAATTAAGTTAACAACTTATTTTTCATTTTGCGTGTGATTTAAAATGGGGGCAGGGGCAAGGAATAAAAGTAAATAACTACATTCTCTACTCTAGATCCACACATTTTCTGTGGACAGAGGTTGATTCTAGAAACTGAGCACTAGGAAACAGTGGTCAGCATTTATAGTGGTCAGCATTTATGGTCTCATGATTCAGCAGAGCCAAGTGGTGTGCTGTCATTTGTACTTCCTTTCCGACAGTTTCAATAACCACAATTCCTGAGCCACTGTCTAGTAACTGACTGTCCAGTAAATGAATTATGCTACATTTTGATTTGCTTCATACCTATACCAAGTTTTTCTCATCTATACTTCAGCGTAAGTATTCACAAACTGAACTTAGTGAATACTTTTGTTCATGCAACTACATGTTTTAACTTAAGCCATAAATTTTAGTTTTAGTTTTCCAAAGAAGAATGTGGGTTCGAAGATCCTCCTTTTACAAAGTGAGGAACTTGAATACTGTTTTGGTTGATGGAATAAGAAATAGAGATTTAAATACGGAATAAAAAATAGAGATTTAAACATATTATTTAAGAAGGCACAAAGATCAACTGGTTAACAGTGCAATAAAAATTGACAACTTTAGGGGGCAAGAGGTATAAATTAGTATTTAGTTCACTTACATTAGAGTAAGTCAATAGACGTCTAAAGTTACTTATTTAAAAAAGCAGTAAAACATATAGTATTTAGTATTTAATTGAGAAAGCAACACGAGATATCACTAGAAGTATTAAAAACAAAGTTAAAAGTAGTTTACACCAGTAGAAGAAAGAGCACGGGATGGGGAGAATAACTGATTCTTTTCATAGTAAATCTCTCCAAACTACTTGATTTAACACCACGTATAAATAACTTTAAAAATACTTATCATATAAAACAAATGGTATGAGCCATGCACATTCACTTAAACAAGTCTTCTAAAATAAAGACATAGTTGCTTTATCTGCTATGTCATTATAATACACAAAAGATGCACAAAGTTGTACAGAAAACACATCACGTTCTAGAACAACAACATTATGGTGCACTGGGAATTCTCTAAAGTGTCAGACTTTACACTATGAACTGTATTAATGTCTCTGCCAGGAGTGGATGGCTCTCTTCCCAGTTTGAATTTCTATTTATGCTCAAGGGAAGGCTTCAAACATCCTCAAAAGCTTTAAATTTTTGAGGACTCAATTGTTAATATGGAAAAATGGTAAATTCTGTCTTTCTCTCAGCAACAAATTTGCTTCAAAAAGTTATTTATATATAGGAGAAAAGCACTTTTAATTCTCTGGTAAAACAGTGAGCCATGCAATTTTGAAAAATTAACTAAAACACACTTAAAATACAATAATCTTGATATATTTCACAGCGTCTCTGTTTCTATTATATAGCCTACGCTTTAAAGTAATTAGCATACATCTTCAATGATCACTTCATAGGTTGTTCTGATAGCAACTCTTCCTTGCTATAGAGAGGAAAATACACAAAAAGGGATACCTATGTTAACACGCAGAATTTAACATGTTAAATTCTTCTACTTAAAATTCAGTACTAGTAAACAAAGAAACCCCAAATTATGGCCCCCAAACCCAAACATTCAATACTTATTACTCTAATTATGCTCATGTGAGATGGAAACATTGTTACTAAAGGATGAAAACTGAGTTCCAAAATTTTAATTTACTACACTTTTCAATGTCTTCTTTTTTAATATTTATTGAATTTGATACTCTAAAGTGAACTAATATATTTCCCTAAATTCAATAATCAGAAAGTTTCTATTATATTGTCTCTTTTTACTGGATGTTAAGAAAATATCAGGATGTTCTGGGTACCTTTTTAAAATATCCCACATACTCAGAAAAATATTTAATATTTCAAAGACGAAAGCAGTAACTCAAAGTTGCTACCACTATATTCCTGACACCCAGCACAGTGTCTGGTGAAGAACAAGCCTGTAAATATTAGCAAAATGTGTACATATTTAATTGTAAGATATGACACTGGATAGGAAGCCTATGTTTTGCTCAACCTCTTAGGCTTATTTTTCAATTTTTAAAAAATTAAATTTATGGGGGTGACACTGGCTTAACAAGATCATATGTTTCAAGTATACATTTCTATGATACATAATCTGTATACTGCACTGTGTGCCCACCAGCCAAAGTCAAATCATTTCCATCACCATATATTTGGTCCCTTTTACCCTAAATTACCCCCTTCCCTCTGGTAACCACCATACTGTTGTCTGTGTTCATGAGTTTCAATTTTATATCCTACATGCATGAAATCATATGATTTTTTAGCTTTTTCTTAGTGACTTATTTTGTTCAGTATAATATTCTCAAGGTCCATCCACACTGTCGCAAATGACAGTATTTTATCTTTTCTTATGGCTGGGCAGTATTCCCTAGTACGTATGCACAACATCATTTTTATCCAATCCTCTATCAAAGGCGCTTTGTCTCCATGTCTTGGCTACTTTGACTAATGCTGCACTGAACACAGGGGTGCATATAATTTTGTTAAGAAATGTTTTTTTGAATTTTGGGGGTTACATACCCAAAAGAAGGATTATTGTGTCTTATGGTAACTCTATTCTTAATTTTTTTAGGAACCGCCATACTGTTTTTCGTATTGACTGTACCAGTTTGCATTTCTACCAGCAGTGAATGAGGGTTCCCTTTTCCCCACAACCCCTCCAACAACTGTTATTGTCTTGCTGATAACAGCCATTCTATCAGGCGCGAGGTGGTATCTCACTGTAGTTTTGACCTGCATTTCCTTAACAGTAGTGAAGTTGAGCATCTTTTCTTATCTGTGGCCATTTGTATGTCTTCTTGGGAGAAATGTCTATTCGGCCCATTCATTCAATGTTTACTTTAATATCATAAAAGTAATGTTAACACATTACTTTAACACACCACAGTGCATAAACATGGATATTTAGTTTGGGGGTAATTAAATAAGCTACTTAGGACTCCCGGCCAAGATGGAGGCATAGGCAGATACACTTTGCCTCCTTGCACAACCAAAAGGACAACAGTAAATTCGCAAACAAATAATATCCAGGACTGCCAGAAAATCGAACTGTATGGAAGCTCATCCAGACTGGTAGGAAGGTCAGAGATGGGCAGCTGGGGCAGAAAGTACTCAGGGTGAGGTGGTGGCTAAAGGACTGGGGCGGCGAAGCAGCAAATGGTGGATCAGGCAGTCCCACATTTGTGTTCAGATAAGCGGGAGGAACAACCGGGGAGTGAGACAGACCATGCAACCCAGAGTTCCAGCCTAAGGAAATAAAGCCTCAAAACTTCTGGCTGTAAACACCTGTGGGGGTTGCGGCTGTGGGAGAAACTCCCAGCCTCACAGCAGAGTTCATTGGAGAGACCCACAGAGCCCTAGGATGTACACAAGCCCATCCACCCAGGAATCAGCACCAGAAGGGCCCAATTTGCTTGTGGGTAGCTAGGGAAGTGACTGAGAGCCAGCCAAATGCCAAGCAAGCAGCAATGTTCCCTCTCTGACCACACCCCCACATATAGCATCATAATGTAGCCAAGTGGGTTGCCCTGCCCTGGCAAATACTTAAGGCTCTGCCCCTTACTATGTAACAGGTATACTGAGACAAAACGATATGGCCCAAATGAAAGAATAGATCAAAGCTCCCAAAATAGAACTAAGTGATAAAGGAATAGTCAATCTATCAGATACAGAGCTCAAAACATCCTATAATCAGGATGCTCACAGAAATGGCTGAGTATGGTCACAAAATAAAGGAAGAAGTGAAAGCTATGCAAAGTGAAATAAAGAAAAATGTACAGGAAACCAACAGTGATGGGAAGGAAACTGGGACTCAGATCAACAGCCTGGACCAGAAGAAAGAAATAAACATTCAACCAGAACAGAATGAAGAAACAAGAATTCAAAAAAATGAGGAGAGGCTTAGGAACCTTCAGCACACCTTTAAATGTTCCAACATCTGAATCATAGGGGTGTCAGAACGGGAAGAGGAAGAGCAAGAAGTGAAAACTTATTTGAAAAACTAATGGAGAACTTCCCCAATCTAGTGAATGAAACAGACTTCCAGGAAGCTCAGAGAGTCCCAAAAAATTTGGACTCAAGGAAGCACACACCAAGGCACATTGTAACTAAATTACTCAAGATGAAAAATAAGGGGAGAATCTTAAAAGCAGCAAGAGAAAAGGAGACAGTTACCTATATAGTAGTTCCCATAAGACTATCAGTTGATTTCACAAAACAAACCTTGCAGGCTAAGAAGGGGCTGGAAAGAAGTATTCAGAGTCATGAAAGGCAAGGACCTACATCCAAAATTACTCTATACAGCATACCTATCACTTAGAATGGAGGGGCAGATAAAGTGCTTCCCAGATAAGGTCAAGTTAAAGGAGTTTATCACCACCAAGACCTTATTATATGAAATGTTAAAAGGGACTTATCTAAGGAAAAATGATAAAAAATGTGAACAGTAAAATGAACAAACTCACAACTATCAACAACTGAACCTAAAAAATAAAAACAAACTAAGTAAACAACTAGAACAGCAACAGAACCACAGAAATGGAGATCACATAGAGGGTTATCAGCAAGGGGTGGGGGGGGGGGGAAGAGCAGAATGGGGGAAAAGATACAGGGGGAAAAAAAGCATTAATGGTAGGTACAAAATGGACAGGGGGAAGTTAAGGATAGTATGGGAAACAGAGAAGCCAAAGAACTTAAATGTATGAGCCATGGACATGAATTAAGGTGGGTGCATGCTGGTAGGAGGTGGGGTACAGAGTGGAGGGGAAAAAAATAAATGGGACAACTGTAATAGCATAATCAATAAAATCTATGAAAGAAAGATCCCACCAGCCAGTTAAACAAAACCTAGAAGTAAAGATAAAGATAAGAGTCACCATTTCATCACAAACTTTCAAAGAAAAGTACACTAGGTAGATAAAAACAGTTGAAACAATACAGAGAGTACTGTTCTTGGAAGCACTTTATCATTAGCTGCTCTAAGAATAGGAAACAAACAGGAAACAGGAAAGAAAGAAGCAATATAAGCACAAGCACTTTGAAGGAAACCAGGATATTGCTGACTTACATGTTAACTATGGATGTTTCCCATTTTTTTTGTTCGTAGACTTTGTAAATCAAAATGAGGAAATAACACTTTAATATCGTCTTTGTTAAAATAACCTGATTTTTCAACAGACTTGTGGTGGTTGTGGCACATCACTACTTATGTCAGTTATGAATGGAGGTCACGGAGATAAATGCAAAATACTTGTTCATTTTAGTGAAGTTAAAAATCAGGGAGATAATGGATTTCCTCCTGACACAGCTTCACAACAAAGGGATTTCCCCATGCAGCTTAGCAATATAAAGCAAAAATTAAATATTGACCATTATGGAGCTTAACAATGCTGTTGGCATAGGTGCCAGTAACCACATCTATGCCAAAAACAATTAGAGTTGGCAGAAGGAAATGCCCAGGCAAGCTTTTCACTTCCCCATTTAAGTGAAAGGGATTCATCCTAAATATTGTTTGCTTTCTTCTAGGAGGTTGGCAACACTGTCAGCACTACAGAAAAATAATTTAGATCATCTCATGTCTTTACAAAGATCACTAAGCACCCCTGGAAAAATGCTACATGCTTTCAGGTCATTGCTTCCTTGAAAACAAGGACACAATGTCACTTCATACCTGTCAGAGTAGCTATCATTAAAAAGACAAGAAACAACAAGTACTGGAGAGGATGCAGAGAAAAAAAGAACCCTTGCACACTATTGGCACGAATGAAAAGTGGTGCAGCCACCGTGGAAAACAGTATAAAAGTTCCTTAAAAACTTTTTTTAAAAGGAAGATCTTCCCATTTGCAACAACGTGGATGGATTATGTGGGCATTATGCTAAGTGAAATAGATGGAGAAAGATGAATGACCTCATGTACCTGTGGAATCTAAAAAGCAACAAAAATATCCCCCCAAAACAAAAAAATCAAAACTGAGCTCACAGATACAGAGAATATACTGGTGATTGCCAAAGGTGAGGCAGGGGGTGGGGATGGGGTAGTGGGCAAAATGAATGAAGGGGGTCAAAAAGCACAAACTTTGATTATAAAATAAGTCCTGGGGATATAATATACAGCATGGTAAGTTTAAATAATAATAATACTGTGTCATATATTTGTAAGTTGCTAAGAGAGATCTTAAAAGTTCTCATCATAAGAAAAAAGTTATTATTAACTGCGTGGTGATAGATATTAACTAGACTTAATTGTGGTCATCATTTCACAATGTATACAAATATCAAATCATGTGGTACATTTGAAACTAATGTTTTACGTCAATTATACATCCATTGAAGCAAAGAATGGAATGATATACTCTATTAGAAATGTTAACATAAAATTGAAGAAAATTTACAATGGTACTGACTTTTCTGAAAATCATCAAGATAAAGCAAAGGATAATATATCACACCTATAAAACGCACATTTATTAAATTATTGATAAGCAGACCACACTGGACATGCTGAGACCTCTAAAATGATTAAAGCCTAATAACTAATCTCTAACACTTTGTTGTAGTTACACTTATTATAACTTTGGAATATTATTATCATCATATTATACTAGTATTCTGCTTTATAGGATATAAACTTCGCAAGATATTTTTCAGTCTACTGCCAGCCAAAATTAATTTATCAGATTTGGCTTAATATACTACTTCCTTTCTTGGATGCCTTCCTTGCTCACTGCTCCTTCTACCAGCATTACTCCAGATGGAATGAATAGAATTGCATTCCTAACGAGTGCTTTTCACAATTACTAACCACATGCACATTCATCATTTCATATGTTGCAACCAATAATCTTGTCTGGTATAAAACACTGGTGTTATTATCCTCTTTTATCTTATATACGAGGCAAATGAAACTACATCCTGATACCCAGACCTAGACATTTCCAATGCAGCACAGTGTCTCCAATTCACTGGCAACTTTATACAGACTAAGCCGGTAATGCCAGATTTGGTTACACTTAGCTTCTAAAGTGCTGTAATGCCTAGTGACTTATGATGGTCTAGTTCAAGTACCATGTTTGCAGAAGTGGACCTGTAATACTTCCTGTCTAAACCCCAACAATATTAGGCTGCAACAGAGAAGATTATGCAGACTAAGAATCAGAGTTTAGAGAAAACGAAAAATAACATGAAATAAGAAGGCATATAAGATCATTAAGAAAACAGTATGCAGCCCTGGCTGGTGTAGCTCAGTGGATTGAGCGCGGGCCTGCAAACCACACGATCGTGGTTCGATTCCCAGTCAGGGCACATGCCTGGGTTGCAGGCCAGTTCCCAGCAGGGGACTCATGAGAGGCAACCATACATTTCTATTTCTCTCCTTCTCTCCTTCCCTTCCCCTCTAAAAATAAATAAATAAAATTTAAAAAAAAAGAAAAGAAAATAGTATGCAGGTAACTACATTGGGTAATTTCAGTTTTAATTTTGAGGAATCTTATCACTTACAAATTGCAGAATTAAAGAATATCAGAGAAAGAATATGTTTAATTAAGAAAATTAAGCATTAGGAGAAATAGAGATACTAATAAAGAAAGCTGAGAACGAAAAAGCAACACTATAATGCAATCACACACGACTACCTAGATGAACACGACAAAAGCTGGACTCTCAAAGAACACCTGGGACAGACAAGGGAAGTTTCAGAGTAACGTAATAGAACCAAATAAAGTTTTTATTTAACATGAGCTGATTTGGTAGATCTCCAGTGGCATCAGATGCAACCAGAAAACCGAAACCATTTTTTGCTAGGTATTTAAGCACAAGATAATGTCTGAACTCACGCAGGAACCCGGCTTTTCACACAGGAAGGTCTATTAAAGCCTTGATTACAAATGCCGCTCTCGTGTTTGTTCTCCGAGGTTTGGAGGCACACTAGAAGACTAAGTGTCTTTGTTCTGCACTGGGACGGACGCTGGGCATAAACAGGGGACCAACATGTCTGTCACCGCAGCCAGACCGGGGTGTGTGCAAGAGGGCACAGAAGGTTCCATCCGGAACACAACCACCACAAACGGAAAAGCAGGTGGTGGGGTCAAGGATGGCAATTGCAAACAGGAGCCGAGCCAAGGGCGGGGGCCTACGCTGGGCGGGGATCCGGGAAGAGCCTCTGGGGCAAGTTCTACGGCGCCCCCTACAAAGGATAACGCTCCCGGCTGCCTCTCTCTGGCTCTCCCGGGGCCCGCGCCCCTCAGACGACTGTCCCTAGGCTTGTTCTCAGGTGGGACCCGCCGTGCCGGGATTCCCGGGCCTCACTCACCCCGGAGGAAGCCTTGGCCCCCTCGTCTTCTTCGCCCCGCCAGGCCGGCGACGTGGAGCTGACGGCCAGGTCGCAGAAGGTAGCGCCGAGCGGAGCCCGCTCGCCTCGGAGGACAGTGGAAACCCAGGCCCAAGTACCCCGGTCAAGGCTGCAGCTGTAGCAGCGGCGGCACAGCTGACCCGGATGCAAAGATCTGCCCCGGCGGAAATGACTACATCCCGACCTTCTGAAGGCGGGGCAGCTGGCGGAGGCGTGGCGTTTACTTGAAACCCCGGAGTCCCTCTCTTCGCCCTCTCGGCCTCGGCGAACTACCGCCTGCGCATGCGCCGCGGGGAAGGCCTAGCTCCTTCCGGAAGTGGCTGGTAGGGCCGCCGGCTCCTGTTGGCAGCTTTGGCTGCGGGTGCGTTGTCCACCTGCGGTGGGACGCAGCCTAGCGTTTCAAACAGCTATTTATACGTTCTTTATGTTGGCATTTATTGCTGCAGTAATTGTATATTACGACATGGATAGAATTAAGGGAGGGAAAACTGTCTGAGGCCTCATTATGGGGAACTAGACCTCTGAAAAATTCAGTTTGGTCAACTCGAGGGCGAACAGCTTTACAACAGTAAAGAAAATTCTCAAACTACGTAGGAAGCGATCAATTTATTTTTAAATTGCAACATTACTTTTACTATTTACTATTTTACTATTTTTGTTTTTTCTATTTATTTTTTATTTTTACTATTTTACTATTTACTAGTTTTTTAAATTTTCATTTAATTGTGGGCCATGCTTTGGTAACATAAAAATATGGCAGATATTTTTTTTCATTAGAGCCAGTAGCCATCAATTACCTGTAAAATTTCCATAAGGGTTGCTAAATTCTTATGCTCAACTTCTGTAACTATTCTTGAAGTAGACCAAGTAACAAACAGTTCTCTGAAGGGCTCAGGTTTGTGGATCATCCTTTGAGTAGCAATCGTGCCCTACAGCTTCAAGGAAATAAGATTAATTTGGAGAACATCGTAGTCCCTCTCAGAAATGTTACTAAACTGAAAAGGGCAAAAATTTAAATCATTGATCCAAAGTGCAGCTTCCCGGTATACATTGTTTAACATTTACCCACGACTGGTAAGTTAAACTCTCCGTGTCACATTGATAAAGTGGGGGAAAAATTATACCGTTTTGCATATACACAACTGTAAACCTACTTTTGCCCACCTTGTATATTAGAACAGTACTTGGAACATTGTAGTCATATACACGTTAGGTACTATTATCCATCTCCTATTCTAGAAATTTTGTTAAATGGCTGGCAGAGAAAACAAAACTGTTCAGTTTTAACTAAACTACTTTTTGGGCCATGCTCTTGTTATATTATCTACATTTACAGATTTTTCATCATTCCATATTTTGCTTATTTCAGTCCTGCAATGAATAGTATTCTCCACGGGGGGAGGGGGGGCAGAGAATTACTTGAAATTATACACAGTGCTTTTGCAGTCTTTATCTTTCATTTCAGTAATTTTATTGTTTAATAAGCTCGATCAATGTTCATGTTGGTTTTGAGTAAGGCATTCTACCCTTTGTCTTCTTATACCCAACTCGTGAATTATCTGTACTTATAATTGAAACGTTAGAAACTACAGGTAAAGCAAAAAAAGGTAGTCAGTATTAATACACTTATGTATACCCTTTCAGATTTTTGTGTATGTATATATTTACATAAATAGCACATATATTTTTATAAAATTTAAATAATTTATATGAAATAGCTATTAATCTAATTTTTTTATTTCAAAATATATCATGAATTCTTTTGGGGGCCATATAAAATTCAGCAACATTATTTTTAGTATGGATAATTTATGTACGAACAATTCCTTATTGAACATTTAGGTTGCTCCTAAATGACACTTTGTAGAATGTTTAGAAAGTCAGGAAAATAGGACTAACATTTTCAAACAATAAACTACTTAACATTTCGAAACAATGTACTCAGTATATTTTCTTTTGACTTTTAGGTTGAAATACCTCTAAACAATGGGTCCAATTGTTAGTCTAAAAAAGTATAAAAAAGATATTTTCCTTGTGTTTCAAGATTTGGGGACAATCTTTAGTGTATTTTTATAATCACTTGTTTTTTCCATGTACCTCCTTGAATAGGCAGGTATTTAGATTCTTAAAAATTTGTAAAATAAACCTTGGCTGGCTGGCTCAGTTGGTTAGAACACCATCCTGTACACCAAAGGGTTACGGATTCAATGTCAGTACGCATACTTCCGGAGGCAACCGGTCAGTTTCTCTGTCACATCAATGTTTCTCTCTCGCTCTTTCCTCTCTCTCTCAAATGAATAAACATATTTTGGGGTAAGGATTAAAAAATTAGACAATAATTCAAAGGGAAAAGCTATGACTTCCATACCCTAAGTAAAAGGTATCATTTGGAAAGTGATAGATTTATTAGTAGTTCAGAGCCACCATCAACCTTATCATTTGTGGTTCTGACTTTGGTATTATTGTGTGTATAGGCCCCACTTACTCTAACACAGAAGTAGTCATAGTTTTTTGTAATTTCATCTTTTAAAAATATGACCATTAAATCCAGTTGGAATTGTGGATATATGCTTATTGCCATATTTTTAGGACTATAAGATGCACTGGACCATTAGACATGCCTAGGTTTTAGAGGAAGAAAAGAAGAAAAAAATTTTGAAGCAAAAGTATGGTAAAATATTTCATAACCTGTGATTCCACTCCACCGCTGCCTCCCCCCCACCCCGGCCCCCCAGTGAGCCAGGTAAGCTACATTCAGACCATAAAATGCATCCCCATTTCCCTCCAAAATTTGGAGAAAAAAGTGCATCTTATAGTCTAAAAAATACGGTATGTGAGGTAGGGAATCTGATTTTACTAAACTGAGGCACTAATATTTATTAAATAATCTTGAACTCTGCTAGGTCTCAATCACATGAATGTTTACCTTCAGAGTTGTTATCTTAGGTTATCCAATTCAAGTAACTTTTCACAAACCTTTTGACAAACCTTTGTATCTATTCACAAGCCATCATTGGACCAATCTTGATTGAACAGTATTTGTGACTCAATACTGTTGGGCTCTGAGGGTACAGATAAAAAAGATACAATGTCTACCACCAGGGAGCTCACTGACTTATCAGAGAGAGGGGCAAATGAAGACAGTGAACAATCTGGTGGGTTGAGGTGACCTGCTACTTCCAAGGTGAAGATAAATAGGTAACCAAAGACATTGGGGGGGTGGGAGGTGGGATCTGTAAAAGAAGGTTTTCAGAAGGAGGCGATCTGTGCTTAGAAACAGGAGGAGGAGCTCTGGAGCAGAGGCAAGGGTATCTGCAAATGCACAGTCTGCCAGGACCCGCATGTTTTCATCACAACTGGAGCACAGCAGTGGGAGGATGGATGGGTGTGCAAGGCCAGTAGCAAAAATAAGTAGCCAAGGCCAGATTAAAAAGGGATTTTTTTATGCTAAGGATTTACTTAGAATCAATATAATGAGAAACATGGAAAAGCCATCAATTATAACTTTATAATTACACTCCAAAAGCAGAAATTGAAATATGTCCTGAAGATGACAGAATCATTAGGATAAGTCTAAGAGAAATATTTTGAGAGGAACCACACTCATTTGAATATATGCTTTGGTATGTGTGTCAAAATCATCCATGGTACTTTGTCTTGTATACTTCATACTTTAAAACAAAAGTATTCAGCCCAAATAGACTTGAAGAGGTGCCGAGTCTATACCTGCTCCCCAGCTCCACCTCAGTCTTGGGCCAGAGGTAAGGTAAGAGATAACAAAGAAGACATTTAAGTCATCTTTAAGAAAGTGCTTGTATAAATTCAAGTTTCAGAAGGCATAATGTACATTAAACAGAATTCTTGAATGCCATTATACTCTCCACTGTATAATTTTGTAGACATTGTTACTCTTGCTTGTGTGCTTATAAATTCAGTGAAGTGTGGCACTTCACTCATAATTTTTGAAAAAATATGAAGTTTTTTTCACATGGGCTGAATATGTCTTTGGCTGGTTGAGCTTGAGGGCAAAACCAGATATGATTATATATTCATTTAATTATTCATAACTTGAGTCTGAAATGAATGTGTATATGTTTTTCACTTATTCATGTTATAAAATTCAAAATTAACCCAGAAGCAGTTTTCTCTTTGGAACGGTGACAAATTTTTTTCTACAGTGAACCAGTAAAAGAAGTTGTTAAAAAAAGAATTTGTGCCTCCCTACTTCAGAAAATCAGATTGAACTGCACAGGTGATATATTACACATCACCTTGTGTGATGCTTCCACATCCCATGTAGTATTGGGTTGGGCAGAAAGCTCCTTTGTTTTTTTTTTTTTTTTTTCTGTAAGATGGCTCCAGTAAGCACTTAGTTGTCTTTAACTTCATTTGAAATAATTTTGTTAGATTTATTGTGACAGCTGTCATAGCAGCGTGCATTTAAAGAAAACATCAAAATTGGTGAACTTTTGTGTAGCCATTTTATATTGAAGATGGAAGAAATAAGCAATGTTTTAGGGTATTATGCTTTATTATTTTGAGAAAGGTAAAAACGCGACTGAAACAGAAAAAAAGATTTGCGATGTGCATGGAGAAGGTGCTGTGATTGATGGACCATGTCAAAAGTGGTTTGTCAAAGTGGTCAAAATGGAGGCATAGGTAGGTATGCTTTGCTTCCTCACACAACCAAAAGAAGGATAACGACTACTTTAAAAACAAGAAACAAACAGAACTACCAAAATATCAAACTGTATGGAAGTCCAACAACCAAGGAGTTAAAGAAACATTCATCCAGAATGGGTGATTGATTGGTTGATTGATTGATGATTTTTACTAATGTTAATAATGCCTTTTAAATTTTGAGGGTGCTGGCTAAATAAAGGTGAGAATTGATCAATTAAGGTAAACTGTTCTGCAATCAATTATAGTTCCTGCATCTAGTTTAACTCAAAATTAAATATAACACTGCCATTCACCAATGCAATAACCATTTATTCTGCATAAATTTAGAATTAAAGTACAATCTTATTTGTTTTGAGAAAAGTGCATTTCAAAATACACAAACAATTGTTGGGTTAATTGGGAATTTCATTCTATTTAACAAAATGCTAACATTACTCACTGTGAGGCAAATGCATTTTTACTTAATACAAATCTAAAAATTAAAAAGGTGATATCATTTAATTCACTACTGAAATGGGCCAGGTGTTCTGCAAATTTATTTCCAAGAATATTTAACTTCCTAAACATAACTACCTCAAAGAATCTAGGTGATTATATTTTAAAACATTGGAACTGTGTAAGTATGTAAAATGTACTAATTCAATTCTCTTAAATAAATTTCAGTAGAATCAAGGAGAAAATATTAATATTGTAACATTATTTTTTATTTACATTGTTTCCTTATGATACTTAAAGACAAACACTTTCTTCTAATGTAATTGCTAAAGCACCAAAATATACTTTACTAAGAAAAAGAACATTTCCAGTTTCAGGTATTTATGTAATGAGGAGAGACGAAATGACAAAAGTTTAGCATGAATTATCTTTAAAAGAAAATCTCTAAAATTCTAGATTTTAAAATTATTTTTATTTTAAAATAATTTTTAATTTTTAATTAAGGTTGACATACATTATGTTAATTTTAGCTATACAACCTGGAGATTAGATATTTATATAACTAATGAAGTGATCACCCTAAGTCTGATCACCCATCTGATACCATACATGGTTATTACAATATTATTAACTATATTCCCTATGCTGTACTTTATAGATTTTTGAAAGTGGCACTAATTCTTCAGTAGGTCACCCATTAATATAAGGAACTTTACATATACATATAAATATATATAATATATATACATATATAAATATATATAATACATATATATATATGTATGAATGATGCTATTCCATCTGACAATTTTACCTAAGTACTATTTACAAAACTTAAAAAAAATGTATCTAATACACCTTGTGTGTATAGTTTGGGGCATGAGAGAGTGAGGAGATCATTTGAATCAGTAAGATGACTAATGCCTGAAATTACATTATTAGTCTTTCCTTAATTTTATGACACTGATTCATGTATAAATGCAATTATGTTTCAGAGAAGAGTTTAAGACAAAGCTTATGCTAGAATGTAAAGCCGGGGACTGGACTGTGATTAGGAGAGACATTCTAGTCTTTATTCTACTACAGTCTCTGTGACCTTGGACAAGTTACATATCTTTGCCAGACCTGCAGTTTCACTGGCAGCAATTCATGAGGTACCAAAGACTCATTTTATCTAATTTAGCATTCTGTCTAAATCTGGTATTATCATTTTCTTTCCTTAAATTTTAGGGATTCACTGAAATATTGCCTGCATGTTTAAATACAAATATCTGAAAATTACACATCTTACATATTATCCATCTTTAAAAAAATGATATAAAAAAGCAGACAGTTGTGGCTCAGTTGGTTGAGCATCAGCCCACAAAGCAAAGAGTCACTGGTCTGATTCCTGGTCAGGACACAAGCCTGGGTGGGCTGCGGGCAGCTCCGCAGCTGGGGCATGTGTGAAAGGTGACGCACTGAGGTTTCTCTCACACATTGGTGTTTCTCTGCCTTTCTTTCTCCCTCCCTTCCTGCTCTCTAAAAATAAATACATAACATTTTTGTTAAAAAAAAGTAAATGTAAAAAAAGACAGTCCACATACACACATAAATCTATGCCAACACGTAATATGCAAAATGCATTCTCTAAGACTAGGAAATAGGGAATGGCAAATGCAAAACAGATGGCAGTCTCAGGCATTGCTCTAAGTTGATAGTTTCTGTTTAAGGGACATTCTGAAAATGAGGAGTTCCTTCGAAGCTTAGTTTATAAGCCTGCCTCTTCTTGTAGTACTTTTTGCTTTAGTTCTTTATCAGAACTGAAGGTATGGAGGACACATGCTGAAATGGAATTACTTGAGACTTGAGTTCTTTTTTCATTTTAATAACCTCTTTTGTGTTTTAACTATTAGAAACACCATCCTCCCCCTGGCTGGTGTAGCTCAGTGGATTGAGCATGGGCCTGCGAACCACATGATCGAGGTTTGATTCCCAGTCAGGGCACGTGCCTGGGTTGCAGGCCAGTTCCTGGTTCCCAGTTCCCAGCAGGGCATGAATGAGAAGCAACCATACATTGATGTTTCTCTCTCTCTCTCTCTCTCCTTCCCTTCCCCTCTAAGATAAATAAATAAAATCTTTAAAAAAAACACCATTCTCCAACAACCAATTTCTTCTCATTGCTATATATTATTAAAGTATTAATAAAAATGTATACTATATTTTTAGGTTCTTATAGGTAGGGTATAATATATTTTCTAATATCTAAGGAGCCTCCTAAATGTGATATATTTTTTAAAAAGTTAATAAATCTATTAAAAAGTAAGCTTCTCATTTCAATCTATTCTGGTAAAAAAAAAATCACCGGTTGTGATTTTCATCGCCCATTTGCCCCCACAACCTGATAAATTGGTTTGGTGTTTAATTTTTGATCTAGGAAGGAATAATTCATTTTTATCTTCATTTAATTTTAATAGTCAAGGAATAGTCTATAGAGAATGAATAAATTCAATCCTTCTGCAATTACTGTCAAATTAATTCATTCTGGATGTGGGTATGTAAAGAAATACAGACCGTCCCACACACTGACAGAAACCTTTATCAGGTTTAATGTTTTATGTAAATGGTCCTACTTGAAAGGAAGCTTGTCTTGTTTTCTCTCCTCCATTTCTGTCCTTGTTAATTGTTTGTTTTTAAACCTAAACTTTCAGTGTTTTCTGCGGACTGTAGCCTTCACTGGATCAACTGTGTGATTTGCCTTCTTTGGGCGGAGAAATACAGCTTTCTCCCTAATGAAGTTCACAACCACGTAGCTTCGGTGGGATGCTTCGGCGAGGATAATAGGGGCAGACCTTCTGACGGTGGTCTGGATGCGCCTCGCGCGCCATTGGCTTCCCGCAGCACGATCTATCTGTGTCACCCCAGACGACCGTCCTGAGCAGGAAATGTTGTCCTTCCTATGGGGAAGTCCAGACGCAAAAATTTACCAAGCTGCTCAGCATCCAAAACATTGAAAGTACCCTTTTCTTCTTTCTTTCCTTTAAAGACAACATTTGGGGTTATATGGTTGGTGTGCATTTAGATTTTGTAATTAACCATCTTAATATGTGAAGACTATAACCAACCATCTGATACACTTTTCTTAATTTCTAGGACAGCTATCAAAGCATATTGGCTATTACCAAACATGACTCATCAAGCTTTTTTAAAAAAAGACAATTTAGTTATCTCTTGTCAAGTCACTATTTAGTGTTCCTTTCTGTATTTGCTGTGATAAGCATTAAAGTCTGCATATTGGTTGATAAATCATTGTTTAAGAGTGTCTAAAAGGTTCAGTAAATGGTATGAAATTGCCATAGTGTAATAAATGGTTATTTGATAATGAATGAAATTGTTTGAAAATACTGTTAAAATGTCAAGTTTAAACATATACATCATTACTCAAAAGGAAGGCAAACATGGAAACCACAGTGACATCATAAATATACTGCAATAAACACATTTATTTATACCAGGCAAGTTGTAGGTATTTTGTATAGATGTGTACAAATTGATATATGGAGTTAATTTCAATCTGCAAAAGTAATTGCATTGGTTTAACTTATTTAACTCTCCTTACAATAATATTTATTGCAGAAAAAGAAGGTAAAGAAATAAATGATGATAAATAGATAAAGTATATAGGAAATGGGAATTGTTTTACACTTTAATTATACTGTCACATAAAATTATCACACAAATACACCACCCCGACAGCAGAAATACATTAAAACTCTATTATCCAATGCAGAAAACAGGCTTTTTAGCTTTTACTTAATTTGCACACTTAAAATAATTTTATTTTCTCTACCAGCATAAAATGTCAAGTGATGTCAAAAGCAAAGAGGGTAGGTTGGGAACAGAAATTGATTTCTGAAAGAACTGCTCTGCTTTGTACAATACTGTGAGGGTTGACATACACTCTTAGGGCAGCAAAAGCAGCCCCATCCCCTGTGATTGGTACATTGGAGAAAGGTAAACTCAAGAACTCACCGTAGAAAATAAAGTTAATTGACTTGTTAGATGTGTGCAGAACTCATAAGACATGGAAATAACTTAGAGCTGTACATCTTAAATGGCATCACATTTCCTTTTGGGATAAACAAATATACATGGCAAGGATTCATTGGTTTTACAAAACCCTCTTGATCATTTGCTTCCTGGTATCTACAGGGCCTACGCTAGATGCGGGGGCGGGGGACAGGGCGGGGGTGGGGGTGGGGGGGGGAGGGTGGCGTCATTCTGGCTCTGCCCTGAAAAGGCTAATCGTCTGACCAGGGAGAAGAGGTGTGTTCAGAAGCAGTAAGACTTTTATGTCAGGCCTGGTTATTTATTCATTGATCTATACATTGGATTATTTTGCTCTCAGTTTCTAACCTATACATTGGGACCAGAGTAGTGTCATAAAATCTTCCAGTAACATTCTTAAAACTTGGCATCAATTTTTATATCTGATAGCTAATCCTAAAAATTTTACAACACATTTAATAATAGATATACAAGTATCATAATCAGGTTATTAGGGCAAGAAAAATTTTATTGATTCTATAATGGAAAATACAAAATTTAGCTTTGGAGAATAAACATGGTAATTAAAATAAACTAGTCAAAGGGAAAAACTAATTCAAGGAATGGATGAGAACTGCAAATAATTATAGGAATGAAATGCAATAGGTTTAATGCAGTTAATAATACAAAGTGATTCTAAAGCATATTGTGCAATTTCTTTATAAGGGTCAAATATTTAACCATGATAATAAACCAACTTTTCAGATGATATTTAGTCTTTATGAAACAAAGCCATATTTCTTTCTGTTTCATTTTTCTCAATATCCATTCCAATGAAAGGTAAATGTGAACCTTTTACATTCTGAGTGTTAAATAAGATACTGTAAGTGCTCATAATACTTTATCATAACAAATTGGATTTATTCTTCTGATTTGTTATTAAATGCCTAATGGGGAAAATAAATGATGATGAACAACCAGAAGAAAGTTTTCCTGGACTTAATTGACCAGAAAAGGGCTTATTTGAAACTAATTATGCTGTTCTCTAAACTAAAGAAATATCTGATAATTTTCTGATCTTTGGTATTGGAAACATCTTCAATAGTATAGGTTTTACAGAGTCATGTTATAGTACTGTCTGATAATATATATGTATATATATTCATTTTATGTTTACAGGATGAGGCAAAAGTAGGTTTACAGTGGGTTGCTTGGAACACAGTACAATACTTAATAAATAACGATGGAAGAGTAAACTGTGTTTCGCACACTCACAACTGTAAACCTACGTTTGCCCCACCCTGTGTTTTGTGTAGGTCCTGCTATGTGCATGTCTCTCGGGTGGTAGCTTTTCTCTTAAGTAAAACAAACAAAGGGAGTGACAGAAATAAGTTTTACCAGCATTCAAATTGTTTAAACACTTTAAAATAATAAAATAAATACAGTCAAGTTTTAGTGTATTTGTATTTTAATTGCTGTTAGATTGTTTTAACAAGTCAAATATAATAATGTGATAAATATAAATATGATTTTAAAAAAAGATATTATTTATTTATTTTTAGAGAGTGGAAGGGAGGGAGAAAGGAAGAGAAACATCAGTGTGTGGTTGCCTCTCGTGCACCCCCACTGGGGACCTGGCCTGCAACCCAGGCATGTGCTCTGACTGGGAATTGAACCAGTGACCCTTTGGTTCACAGGCCAGCACTCAATCCACTGAGCCACACCAGCCAGGGCCTATAAACATGATTCTTATCAGAGAGAACTATATATGATTTTTCTTAATAGCATGATATATGGTAAAGTGTTTTAAATCCTAAGGGTTTCTAAGCTCATTTTGTCTTCGACCGGTGAGTTCACTCATAAAAGAAAAGTAGACATTGAAATAGGTAAAATACAATAATCAAATAATTCAGATATGACAATGAAAAATGGAGATACTTAAAAAGAAAATTTAAAGTATCAGATATTGATGAGAGTAGAATCATAAAATATTATTCCTAGAATGGTTTTAATATTCCTATGAATTAAATAAATTGACTCACTTCTGAATGAATGTTAGGGTCTTCAAAATGATATGTATATACTGAAAATATGATCTTTTTTATTGGCTATTACTATATAAAAGGTCATAAGTAATGCCAGCCATTATTAGAATTTAGGACACATCATTTATTATGCTTCAGAATGGCCTGCTATATACAATCGTTATTTAAGGAAATTTTGAACGTGGGATGTCTTATAGTTAATGTTTAATGTATTGGAAAATTATTAATTTTAAATCTAAATTCTTCTGTTCTCAAAGGGAGTGCTGTTTAATCATTTAAAAAATTTATTCCCCTATCTTGAATTTGAGGATAAACTCAAGAAAGACAATACAGTAAAACAGAAATGCCTGCATCTCTCGTATGACACCATCATACTACCGTAGAACTCTCCTCTTTCATTTCTAATGCCCTCTCATTATGAATGTTTTCACCAAAACTAGTTTTATTGCTATTGCTCCTTCCTTTCCCACCAAGACACCACTTTCTCATTTGACATGTTTTCCTAAACTGTGTCATTGGGGGTGCCTGGGAAGTTTTGTGTTTGTGCATGAAATCGCAACAAGAGAATAGGGTAAACCCGTGTCCTTTTCCTCAAGGTTAATCTTAAGAGATGGGTCTTATACTAGTCCATTCCCTTGATCTACACAGAAATTATATTCAAGTCAGGCCAAGTCCTATGAATAGGAAATTACCAGCTGTCTCTGCAGTTTTTGTCACTGGAAGTACGAACGTGGCGATGCTGCCCCAGACCTGCCATTGGTGCTTGTGCAGGCCGGAGGCAGAGAACTCCCCATAACACGGAAAGCAGGGATGGAATTGCCTGGAGTCCTGTGTTTGGCTCTAAACTCTTTCAGGATCATCAGCGGATGCTGCTCCCCGGCACCAGACAGAGTAGAGGGTGGGTGGATGCTAAAAGTTGGTGCTGAAAACAGATTGGAAGCCCTGGTGCACGTGTGCGTGAGTGTGCTGTCTGGGCCTGGCAGGCCCCACTGGCGTTCAGATCTCTTCGTCATCCTGAGCATGCTGTTGAAATATTTTCTTCTCTTATTTCCCCATTCAGTACAATTATTGTTGTTAGATTTCTCCGTGTAAAAATACATTGTTTTAGTTCATTTAGTACAGATACATTTCTAGCAGAGGAAGGGGGTGAGAGGTGGGAGAAGAGAGGGTACTACACACTACATGCTGGCCCAGCCTTGAAGAGCTCTGGACTGACAACACATCTACCACACAGTGCTTGTTGGTATATTGTAGGTGTTTCTTAACTCAGGCTTGTCAAAGTACACTTCACCTGTATTAAAATTCACCCTGTCTAGATACATGGTTTCATGAATTTTGATAAGTGTGTACCGGCTTGTAACCATCACCACTAACAAGACATGGAATATTTCTCTTATCCTGAGAGGTTCCCTATTATCCATCCCCACCCCCAGCCCCTGGCAACCATTGATCTGCTCTTTGTCCCTGTGGTTTTGCCATTTCCATGCCATTATAGTTAATGTTTAACATATTGGAAATATTATTACTTTTAAATCCAAATTCTTCTATTCTCAAAAGGAGTGGTGTTTAATCATTTTAAAAATTGATAAGCTCAATTTTTAAGTTTGTCACATAAATGGAATCATATAGCATAAGACCATTTCTTTAGCTAAAATTTTATATTTCAACTATAGTTTACAGTCAATATTATTTTGTATTAGTTTCAGGGGTACTGCCTAGTGGTTAGACCACCAGCATGAAACCTTTTGAGTTTGTCTTTTTTCATTTAGCACAATACTTTTTGAGATTTGTCCATGTTGTGCATGTATCAAGTTTGTTCTGTTTTTTGCTGAGTGTTCCAGTGTATGGGTTTATCATAGTTCATCAATCAGTTGATGGGTATTTGGGTTGTTTCTATGTGTTGGTGATTTTGAATAAAGCTGCTATAACATGATTTAAGTACAGGAGGTATGTGTTTGTGTATGTCTTTATTTTGGGGGGGTAATACCTAAGAATGGAATTTCTGGGTTGTATGAAAAGTGGTTGTCTAACTTTATAAAAAACTGCCAAGATGTTTTTCAAAGTGGCTATACCGTTTTTCATTCCCCCCTGCAATGCATGGCAGTCCAGTCACTCTGCATCCTCGTCAGCACCTGCTATTGTCAGCTTGTTGTGATTTGAGCCAATCTAATAGGTATGTGGTGGAGTATGTTGTAATTTAACTGAATCATTTCACATTTACAACATTTGATTCCATGAGGGGATTCAGTGGAGTTTAAATAATTCTGTCTGGTAGGAGCTTGTCTTCCAGGTAAGAAGCTAATACAAACATACGCAAAAACCAAATGAAATATTTCAATAGTAGTCCAATACAGTAGCAGAAAAGATCAGAAGAAAGTTCATGACTGAGTTCTAACAAATTGTTCTGTGGACACCAAGTCTCAGGGACTACCTTTACCATCTCTTCCTAGTTTTTCTCCTGGTTTTCACTGTTAATATCTCAGTTCAGGCCTTTATCATCTCATCCTGGATTACTAGAGTAACTCCTAACTGGTTTTGTGTCCTCCATATTCTTTCTACTTCAATCAGTCCTAATCAATAGCCATTAAACCAATCTACCTAAAACAACTTTCTGTTGCTGCATCACAAATCACCACAAATTAGTAGCTTAAAACAAAGGGAAAAAAAGTAGATCTCTTCCTAAATGGGTGAGGTGGTTGTCCAAATCCAAGTGACTAAGGTGCACTGCAGGGCCAACTCCAGATGCGAAACAAGCAGTAAGAGGGAATCCGATCTCTGACATTAAGGTCAGAGACCAAAGGATAGACCCCTCTAACATTGACACCGGTCACCCTGGACTGGGGGCAATAAAGGTGTCCCTTGGTGTTGGTAGTTGATGACTGACTTAGTCTGGATCTAGCTTAAGCTTCCATTTCTGTATATTCATTGCCACCTGCTAGCCTGAGTCAGCTTGCAGCCCGTCCTCCTGGAGTGGGGCTGTCTCATTTCTGCCCTCTCATGTGACCCTCATGTAACCCTGTTACCTTGGCAGTTAGCTTTTGTATCCACGCCACCCAGAAGAAATCACAAAATAATCCAGACTCACAATCAAAGTGTCATTTAGGGTATATTTCTGTGCGTAGAAAGTGAAATCAAATGTTGAGGCAATTGTGAGAATTATTCAGGCAAAGTCATTTCTTCCTTCCATATATGGATATTTCATGAAAAAATTTTAGGCTCATCATTAACTAGCTCATTGCTTTAATTAACCACTTCATTATGTAAGTGTAGACACAGCTTTAAAATTATTTGTACTGTTCTTCCTGTGTGTAAATAACTGTGAAGAAAAAATATTAATTTATGAATGTAATTGTGTAGGTGATTGTTCCCTACTTACTCAGAACTAGCAATTAGTGCATGCAAATCACCTAAGACAAGTCTCTCTGACCCCATTCAGAGTACAGGAAGAGTTAATTTGCAAGAATGCCCATGTCTGGCTCATCTGATTCTCAAAAGTCACGTTCTTTCCTCTGGAAATCAGAATGGACCATATTTGTTGTGAGCTCTGTGATCCCTATTAATGCCCTTGCAAACACAGGAAATAAAATGCTAACAAATCATATCCATTACCTAATTATGTTTACCTAGACAGACAAAGTTGGGGGGAGAAGATTGGATCATATTTTTAAAAGGTGTCTCTCACTTGGAAAACAGAGATGGAATCTGTAGCCTAATTGTTCTTTATACAGAGCCTTTCTGTTCATTGGACCCAGGTTCAGAGATTTTTCTCCCCCAAATGATGTGTTGATTCCCAATTAAATCAGTTTGCCCTTCAGTGGAGGTAGTGTTAATAAAATTTTAAAGTTCCTGAGTTTTCACTGGGGTCAAAGTGGGAAAAATTCTGATGTGGATGTAATATCATTCCTTCAGCAACACAGATACCAACTAATACGGAGGAGTGAAACGGCCTTGGATGTCTTAATTGAGGAAGTTACTGAAATTAGTCACCCTCATTAAAATTATGATAAAAAATCATGAGTGTGGTTGCATAGCAGCAGTTGAGTTGCCTCAATCATTGGACAATAGTTGGATGTTTATTTTTAGGTAACCTATGTACAAATACACTGTCCTGAAGGTTTGTAAGATGCAGCTATTGGTCTCTGCAAATGGAGTTATCTCTCCTGGCCACTGTGATCACATATGCTCTTGACTCTGTGAGCTGTGGGAGGCCCTCCAATACCAGTCTCCCTAAGTTGAGGGCTACCTTGAAAAGGCATGGACTGGAGTGGCTAGGGCAGATGAAGGCAGGTCTCCAATCCATTTACTCACTAGTGAGTTATTTCAATTTTTATTCCCCGGCTTAGTGCAACTCCTTGGAACATCCACCAGAGGGAGCAAGGTTCACGTTTGGAGAAAAAAGCAAGTACCCTTGTATCACTACTCAGAGCAGCGATAGATGATACCTATAGATACTTATCGGAGGCTGATACCTACGTGCCAACCACGCCTTAGGCTCCCTGCTACCTTTGTCCCCCAGCCTCCCAGAGACTTCCCACGGGCACCTAATGTTATACGTTTCTCGTGATATTTTATCCCACAGGCATTTAGTGTCATCAGTTTCTTTAGAGCTAACTTATGCCCACATATGTCAATAAATGCATTCTTTCCTCACCCTTTTATGGATAGGTGATAGTATACACATGGTTCTACATTTAATGGTGTTATTGTAGAGACTTTTCCACATTAGTACAAAAAATCTTCCCCAGTTTTTATGATGTATTGTAATTGATTCAATCAGTACTTTATTGATGGACATATAAATTATTGAAGTATTATGTAATCACAAAAGTGCTACAGTGAATATGCCTATAAATATGTCATTCCTTTTTTAAACATTTTATTTATTTTTTATCTATCTATCTATCTATCTATTTATTTATATTTCAGAGAGGGGAAGGGAGGGAGAAAGAGAGGAAGAGAAACATCAATGTGTGGTTGCCTCTCATGCGCCCCCTACTGGGGACCTGGCCTGTGACCCAGGCATGTGCCCTGACTGGGAATCCAATCAGTGACCCTTTGGTTCTCAGACCAACACTCAATCCACTAAGCCACAACAGCCAGAAATATGTTACTTCTGAAGAGTGCAAGTGAACCTGTAGGATAAGTTCTGAGAACTGGAGTACCTGGGTCAAAGAGCATACACACTCATAAGTTACTTCCAACCACAGTGCCATTGCACAACAAGGAGGCTCAGACAAGACTCACTAAAGCACACACAGTCATTAAACACTGAAGCCAGGACTCAAACATAATTTGGGCTTTAAAAAAATCTCCACATCACTCTTTTACTGTCTAACAAGGTTTTCCCTCAATAATAACTAACAACTGGATATTTAATGTGTATCATGTGTGTGGTAAGTTGTTTGTAGAATACAAAGGAGTAAAGACATGATCATTCTCCTCAGGGAATTTACAATGGAGTAGTTTTAGTAAAATATTAAAAAGGAGGAAGTGGATGAAGCTATGAAATATATACACACCCCCACACCCATACATTCTCATTCTCTCCCTATATATATGTATACATATAATATATATATATATTTATGCATACATACACATATACTATATATCATATAAAGTAAATACAAAAATGTATATGCATACTTAAATACAAAACAAATTAAGGATTTGTATTTAGTGAAAGAATATGCACATTAAACTGGCTTTAAACATTTTAAAGCAATACAATGCTCTTGCAGAGGTAAGCATTGAGAAGAAAACAAACACCATCTCTAATTCTGTTACCTAGAGATAGTACTGTTAACTTTGTGGTCCACATCCTTACATTGTTTGTATTTACAAAATAAGCTCCCATTTTAAGTATTGCTTTATAATACATCTTTCTCTTACTCATATGGAATAACCATCTTCTCAGACCATTATATATTTTTCTTTAACATTTTCATAGCTCCAGGGTTTTCTACTATATGAACCGAACCACAACTACTGTCAGACAAGGTTGTTACTATGCCCCTCCCCTTTTAACTACGATAAACAATAATGTGACGGACATTTTTGGACTGGGCTTTTATCTTTTTGCCACCCATTATCTAGCGCTGCTCCCACCCCCTTTAGTATCTGGAACTCCCTTTTGGGGGGAATTCAACATTGTAGCTAGTCCCTCCCCCATCCCTGAGCACCGACACAAATTAAGGGGACCTGATTCACCCTGAACTCATTCCTTGGCACAGCCATGGAGGTGGTCAGCCAATCAGACACTTGCTCCCTGGACTTCAGATCCTGACCAGGTGGAGGCACAGAGGGAAAGTTGGAGGTCATGATCATTCTCCTGAGGGTGCTGGCAAAGGGCCAGACTGTGCCTGTGGGGTGACCTTGGTTCATCTGGCTCCCTTGTACTCTAGGTTTTAAGCACGATTCTCTAGCCTCACACTGATTAGGTGAGCCCCCAAGGTGTTTTCAATGTTTTCCCTCTTTGCCTCAGAGAGCCAGCATTGGCCTTGATCGCTTACAACTGAAACCCTCACAGGCATGATGGTAACGATAGGAATGATCTGTAACTTAGGCAGAGTTCACTTCTGGAGGGAGAGAAAAGAGGATCTTTTTAAATAACAAAATCCTCTCATGCTTTTTATATGATTGGGTCATGCATAAAGTGAGGTATATTCGAATAATTTTAAAATTGGCAACTTAGCAAGCTGTATGTTTTTCAAGAAAGCCCTTTTGCACTGTGAAGAGGTAATTGTCTATATAAAATTAGTTGCATCTAGCTTTAAGCAAAGTCAGTCTGTACAAATTCAGGTCTGTTATTCATATAAATAAGGGAAGGAAGAGGGACTCTTTGGAATAGTGAAATAAAAAACCTAGAGTTTGTGCCCATCAACTGTGAGACGTGTCACCTTGGATAAGTCACTTGACTTTGCAGAATCGCCTCTTGGTGTGTAAAACTGGGTCATTTCAATTCCTGCATCAAAACTTTAGGACACTTGAATATATGTGAAAGTACATTATAATCTGTAAGATGTTAATAACATTTATTTTATAATCACAGTAAATGAGAATTTCTGTTTTTTAAGAGTTTATTCATTGTTTTACACCAAACATACTTACATCAAATGTTAGCTTACATCAAACACACTGAGCATATTTGAGGTGAATCCATTTAGAAAAATTCAGTTTAGAATCCATTAATTACTAAAAGCCTATTCATTCCTCCCTCCCTCCACCCAGCTCTTCTTCCCTCTACCTTCCCTTCCTCTTCCTTCCTTCCTTCCTTCCTTCCTTCCTTCCTTCCTTCCTTCCTTCCTTCCTTCCTTCCTTCCTTCCTTCCATGTATGGTGACTATCAAGGCCATAAAAGTGAACACGAAGTGACAGTCACTTATAGTTCCTCAATTAAAACAACTTAACTCAATGTTTACTCCCAAAGCCTATACTGTGGGTTGAAAACTGAAAAATTTAACCAATTGCTTAGCTTCCACAGTGCCCTGCCTGGTGTCTTACAATCAGTCATCCAGATACAACTCGGGCTATTGAAGCCAGGCACCGGGGCTCTGCAGGTTGCTCTGTAGACAAACCACCAGGACGTGACATGTAAAGTAGTGCTCCTCGGAAGGGGTCAGCCTCGCAGGAGCAGACCCCCCCGCCGGAGAGAAGGGAGCATCTCCGGTCACCTCTTCATATTGGCTACCCAGGCTGTGTGACGGACAGGGGGGTCCCAGGGAGCACCATTCTAGGGATGACAAAATGGACAGCAGGGGGGTCAGGACCTGGGCTTTAGGTTCTGAAATCTGTAACGTTCTCCTGTGTGCTTTTCTTGTTATCCTTGCAGTGATTTATAGTCTGACACTTTTATGACCTGGCTATCGTTTCTTTCTGAGATGTCTCTTGAATCCATTTCATCCCCTTCTTGCTGTTGGTGTGACAGGCTGGGTTCTTGTCATGCCTTTCTCTGTTCTTATGCTGGTCTCCTGACTGGCCTTCCTGCCCCTTCCTCTCCTTCTTTCCACTTCCATTTTCTCATGGCTACAATGTCATGTTTTGCATGAGCTACAATTCTGTATTTATCAAGCACAGCATAGCACATCATTACTCATTTATTTGTTTATTGACTGTCTATCCTGTCCCTTGAACACAAGCAGGGACTTAGTATTTTAAAAAGAATTTATTTATTTATTTTTAGAGAGAAGGGAAGGGAGAAAGAGAGAGAGAAACATCAATATGCAAGAGAAACATCAATTGGTTGCCTCCCACATTGTCCCCCACCCGGGACCTGGACAGCAACCCAGGCCTGTGCCCTGACTAGGAATCGAACTGGTGACCTTTCAGTTTGTGGGAGGATGTCTAAGCCATTGAGTTACACCAGTCAGGGCAGGGACTTAGTTTTGTACACTGCTGCATCCCTATCTCCTAAAACAAAGCTTGGCACATAGCAAGTGCTCAGTAAACATTGAATGAATGAATGGATGAATAAATTTGTGTGAAATGATCATTTCTTTTTCCATCATCTATTAAAATCTTGCTTGTTCTTCAAGGCATAGCTAACCTTCCCTAATTGCTTCACAACCCCAAAACTTTTATTTGCATCATAGCACTTATCAAATTTTGCCTTGTATTAAATTATTTCTGTTACTTCAACAGTTTGTAATTAGCTCAAATGCAGACTCTGTGCTTTTCTCACTTCTGTTTTTCCTACAATGTCTAGCTCCTTAAAATTGGGAGTAATCAGTTAGCATTAAGCTGGTGAGTAATTTTAACTTCTTCAGCAGCTGATGCTTTAAGATCTAACTAAGTGGTCAAGTCCAGTGACCTGACTAATTTAAAATGGGAGAGATTTCGATCAACATGTATATTGAGCATTTGTATCACATGGTTAGAATCTGTGGGGGATGCAGAAGGCATACAAGGCATGCTGTTGGTCCTTAAGTGGCTTATTGCTTAATTAGGAATAGAAGACAATTCCCTTGACTATAGCACCAGAACACTTTAGGATAATTGTTAAAAATCTCTGTGCCCTACACAAGACCTCCTGAATCAGAATTTTTAAGGCTGAGAATCTGCATAATTAGGAAACTCCTCAGATAACTTATGTTCAGTAAGTCTTGAATTAACCATAGCTCCATTCCCCTTTCATTCCCAAGATTGTGCATTTGAGGGTGTCAAGTTGGCCGAGTGGCCTAAGGCACCAAGATGGTGTATTTGATGCCTAATTATAGATCCAGTCAACCCACAGTTCGTGGGAATAATAAGTATCAACATCCAATGACTTGGTATCAAATTACCTCTGCAACTCTGTTATCACATTCATTCACTCGTGAACATTTTTTTTTATAAATTTATTTATCTTTAGAGGGGTAGGGGAGAGGGAGAGAAACATCAATGTATGGTTGCCTTTTGTGCGTCCCCTGCTGGGAGTTGGCCTGCAGGGAACCAGCCTGCAACCCAGGCATGTGCCCTGACTGGGAATCGAACCGCGATCCTCTGGTTCGCAGGCTTGTGCTCAATCCACTGAGCTACGCCAGCCAGGGCCACTCGTGAACATTTATTTACAACTTGCTGGATTTTTTTTTGTATACTCTTGAGCCTTAGTCTTTATTTGTAGATTTCTACCTTGGTTCTGATTCTCAAATCCTCCTCTGTTAACCTCCTATTGGAGAAGTTTCTTTTCAAAATAAAGTCTTTTCTTAGTGTTCCCCCAACCCTGGCCCCCTGCCTCAGAGAATGGAGCCCTGCCCTGAGCCCTAGGCCAGTGGCTGGGGCCCACCCGTTTGTTGACAAAGTTCTCAGAGGCTGAATGCTTACCTGTCTAGTCTCTGGCTTTCACCTAGCCCAGATCTGGAGTGCCAGGTCTACAACCTCCCCATTGTCCTGGCTCCTTTTGAGTGAATGGACACAACCTTTGTGTGGATGTTAAGATATCCACACATTTGAAAGGTATATGAATAGTGGGGTTTTTCAATTATAAAGTGTTATACAAATGTTCATCATTACCATGAAAGGCTAGGGCTTCAGGTGTAAATGCGGGGTGATATCAGCACAGAGGCAATGGAATGTGCTATGTATGTTAAGGTTACTGAAAGCACAGGAGACTACTCACAAACCTCCTCCTCATAGTTGCAAAGTTAAATAGACACAGAGTCTCATAAATGCACCATATTCAAAAGCATATGAATTGCAACTGACAGGTTTACTTAATGTTTACTTGAAGCTATATTAAAAGTCCAAATCTTTTTTAAAAGGTAAAGATTACTGACTTCCAACCAAGATGGAGGCATAGGTAAACACCCTTTACCTCTGTGCACAACTAGAGCAAAAATTACAACTAGACTACAAAACAAATTTCACCCAGGGGTGACTTCAGATCCCAACCAGAAAAGCTGTATGGAAGACCGATAACCAAAGATTTAAAGAAGCCACATTCATGCAGACAAAGGGGAGGGGTGGAGATGCAGAGGCTTGGAGAAGCAAGGGGAGGGACGGAGAGGTGGTGGAACTGGTGGTCCCATATTCATGCTTGGTGGATAAAAACAGGGAGGGATATGCTGGGAGCAAGTGATCCCGACCCCAGACCAGACTACCTAGCCCAGGGTTCCAGTGCCAGGAAGGGAAGTTCCTATAACTTTTGCCTGCAAAAATCAGTGGGGATTAGGGCAGCAGAAGAAACTGCGGGATTCTCAAGACACTTCTCTTAAAGGGCCCACAACAGACTTAGGACTCACTTAGAACCACCTACTCTGGGATTCAGCACCAGGGCAACAGCTAGAAGGGCACAAGTGGCACTTGGGGAGAAAGCGAAGTGACTGGCAAAGGAGCAAGTCCCAGAGAGACAGCTTCCTCTCAGGCTATCTCCAGAGGCCAGGCAGCAGCATTGTTCCCTCTCTGAGCCCTCCCCAACACAGAGCCACAAAGACGTGAGATGGGTCGCCCTGCCCTGATGGACACCTAAGACTCAGCCCCCACATTTTACAGGTCTTCTCTTCTGCAATAGTCTGCACTACTAAGACAGGGTCCAAGCAGCTCTGCCCTAATACACAGAAACAAACATAGGGAGGCTGCAAAAATGAGGAGACAAAGAAACATGGCCCAAGTGAAAGAACAGAACAAAACTCTAGGGAAAGAACTAAATGAATGGAGATAAGCAACCTATCAGATGCAGAGTTCAAAACATTGGTTATCAAGACGCTCAAAGAAATTACTCGGTATGGCAACAACATAAAAAAGACCAAGCAGAAATAAAGGTTGTGTTAGGTGAGATAAATAAAAATCTACAGGGAACCAACAGTGGAGGAGATGAATCTGAGATTCAGATCAACAATTTGGAGCATAAGGAAGAAAAAAAGCATTCAAGCAGAACACCAAGAAGGAAAAAAAGAATAAAAAAAATGGGAATCAAATAAGGAGCCTCTGGGACATCTCCAAACATACCAACATCTGAATCATAGGGGTGCCAGAGGAAAAGAGGAGGACCAAGAAATTGAAAACTCATTTGAAAAAATCAGGAAAGAAAACTTTCCTAATTTGGTGAAAGAGATAGACATACAAGTCTAGGAAGCACAGAGAGTCCCAAACAAGTTGGGCCCAAAGAGGACCACACCAAGACACATTATAATTAAAATGCCAAAGGTTAAAGATAAAGAGAGAATCTTCAAAACAGCAAGAGAAAGGTAGAGCGTTACATACAAAGGAGTTCCCATAAGACTGTCCACCGATTTCTCAAAAGAAACTTTGCAGGCCAGAAGGGACTGGCAAGAAGTATTCAAAGTAATGAAAGGCAAGGACCTACAACCAATATTACTCTACCAAGCAAAGCTATCCTTTAGAATGGAAGGGAAGATATAGTTTTTTCCAGGCAAGGTAAAACTAAAGGAGTTCATCATCACCAGGCCATTACTATATGAAATGTTAAAGGGAACTATGTAAGAAAAAGATAAAAACTATGAACATTAAAATGGCAACAAATGCACAACTATTAACAACTGAATGTAAAAAACAAACTAAGCCAACAAGCAGAACAGGAACAGAATCATAGATATGGAGATCTTTGGAGGGTTATCAGCTGGAAGGGGGAAGAGGAAAAGGGGGAAAAGGTACAGGGGTTAAGAAGTACACATAGGTAGGCACAAAAGAGACAGGGGGATGTTGAGAACAGTACAGGAATTGGAGTAGCCCAAGAACTTATATACGTGACCCACGTACCCAATCTAAGGAACAGGACTGCTGGAGGGAATGAGGGTAAAGATGGAGGGGGGAAAAGGAGGAAATTGGGACAATTGTAATAGCATAATCAATAAATGTTTTTTAAAGTAAAGAATATACTCTGGCTGGTGTGGCTCAGTGGATTGAGTGCTGGCCTGCCCACTGGAACATCATAGGTTCAATTCCCAGTCAGCACATATGCCTGGGTTGCAGGCCAGGTCCCAGCTGAGGGTGTGCAAGAGACAACTGATCAATGTATCTCTCACACATCAGTGTTTCTCTCCCTCCCTCTAAAAATAAATAAGTAAAATCTTAAAGAAAAGAAAAAAGTAAAGATTACTATTATTAATTATTCTGACCATTAAATTGTCCCAGATTTGGCCACTGGGAATGACTACGAGCTTGCTACCCTGACCTTTTGACACACCCCCATTGTTCTCCGAGCACTGCCTTTCCTTTCTGGGACAGGATACTCCAGACCTATGAGGTACTTCCTCTTTCCTAGCCCTCGACTCAGGCATTTTTGCAAGGAGCCTGGTTCTTTTTTAATGGAGTGTTACATAGACAGCAACACCTAAGAAGTGGTGTGCTTACTGCTCCTGAGTGTTGTTGCTGCCCGGCACCCGTGGTGGGCGGAGATAGGAGGTACACACAGAGGCACAGACACAGGGAACACATGTGTTTAGGTTTATGCGTATCGAACCATGAGTACACACCAATACCTCCAACTCCAGTCCAACACTGCAGAGCTGATTCTGTCCTTCCTTTTTCCATATTTGTAATGAATGCTCCTCTCTAACAGTAAGAAACTGAGTTCTCTTAATTCATTTCTCAGTCTGCCTCTGTATTCCTATCTCCCAACCTCTGCTGGGTCACCCTTAACCTGGTTTTGAAAATATTTTACTAATATAGTATCTTTCCAAGTCATTAAATAATTATCTACAATACTGTTTTTAAAGGCTAAATATTATTCCACTGAATGTATACATGGACATTTATCTTGCTTCCAACTAATGCATGCTCTTTACCTAATCCATTGTTACTTACTATTCCTAAAAGTGAAGTTACTGCATGAAAGGCAAGTATATTTTTAAGGCTCTTAGTTGATAGCACCACATCTTGAGGTCAAGTAAGACTATATGAATTTAAATTCCACTTTTGTGGAATTTATAATCACTTTCATGGACTGAACTCAAACTGACCTTTGTACTAATTAAAAAAGTGGCAGTTACATTGTAAAATAAAAAATATGGAAAAAATATTTACTCAAGAGAGCAAATGGTTTTCAAACCCCTTACAACACACTCATCTGTTTTGTACTTAAGTTTCTGAATGTCAGCCTTGTTCAAAATAGCTTGCTGGGCACTGTAGGTGACATAGGTAGCATTATGTCACCTACAGTGACAATTCCTTTCTCAAGGAATATCAAAGAAATGGTTAAATTAGTGAATTAAAAATTCTTAGTTTATTCATCAAAGGAAGGCTCTCTAGGACCTCTGTTTGGTCGGACATCATTAAGGATTAATTTTCACTATTTAAAAAACTTAAAGGGCATTTTAAAAAGTCTATAATTGAGACTCATTTGAGAACATCTTCCTCTTTATATCCCATAGTACATTTTTCTTATTGAAACACCATATAGGACATTTTATTATTTGAAAACGACTATGCTTACAGGATGATTGTGAATTAAAATATTAAAAAGAGATTTTTTCTGATTCTAAGATGGCCTAGTCACTCGAGTAAAACAATTTGTTTTAGGAAATATGAACTTAGTGTGAACACATATTTTTGGGCCTACATGCAGACCTTGGCCTACTTCAGGTGGACTATGCTTAAAAATCCAGACAGCAGCCTACTGTAGCCTGTGCTGTGAAATGAGGGTGATGAATATACAGTCACTGGCTTTACTGGGTTGGGAACCCACTGCCCCCCAGCCACCAAGATCTGTGAGCAACGCCCTGCCCCTCAGAAAGTGGAAAACAAAGACCTCCTCTTGCTAAATTAAGAAAATGAGAACCTGTCCTATTATTCTTATTTTTATCCCCAACCAGTAGTCTCTACATTGTCACGTCTGAGGAAACCAGTCTAATACTCAAAGCAATGGGCCAGGGAGATGCAGCAAGCTCCATGCTCTACAGCAGCCCTCGCAAGGGCTGAGGTCACCGGCAAGTGGGCGGGTTTCCTTCAGCATACCGGCCACGGCGTGAGTATGAAGTCCCCGTGAGCTTACCACTCTTCTAAGACTCTTCTCCGTCAAACATTCTAGGAGTTTCTAATGAGAATTGTCTGTGAGTGGCTCTGGTAGGCACCCTGACTCAGAACCGTGAGCTCGTGGAATCTCTGTCTGGGGACAAGAGGGTCCATCCCTTCGCAAAAGCCTTCTCATGTCCCCAGTGAGCAGCACGGTGTCCTGTTTCTGCTGGGCCTCGTTTGTCATTCCCAAGGAAAGTCTCTCGCAGGTGGGCAGATTGTCTTTGAGGCACCTGATCACATTACCTGTTTTTCACGGGCTCTATACTGGAATCGTCATCCTCCCCTCATTCTTTGGGAAGCCTTGAGAGGTGTGGGGGCGACTTTCCTTGCAAGTCCCCCTGTGTGCCACAGATGAGAGTAAACATGACTGAGACATGATGTGATCTGCTTGGGGAGAAGAGGGGGTCAGTTTCCAAGAGGAAAAAGGCCTTGAGCAGTGGCCAGTTTCTCAGGGTAAAAAGGCGTTGAGCCCCTTCCTCCAACGGCTTTTATTGGGTTGTAATACACAGGAATACAGGCGACAAGGATCAAACAGTAGATAACATTTCAAAGAAATCTGAGGGCTTAATCTGAGTCAGTGTCTGTCAGGAAAGAGGGTTGTAGAACTTTGGGGAGACATACTCATTTCCTCTTGAACCCTTAACATATGAATGAAAGCACTCTCAGCAGAGCAGGTTTCACAGGTTTATCAGGAAGTCTTTGTGATGCCAGATTTTTCCCCAGGACACACTCTATCTAGCAAGGCAAGGAGCTGCACCTCTCCCCAACAGGTATTCATGTTTAAGGGGATTAGAGCCAGGAAGCGCTTCTCCCAGAGAACTTGGGTATTCCAGCTATGTTAAAGCTGGGGGTGAGAGTCCATTGCTCCCTCTTTGTTGCAGCCCCCCGAGTCCTTCCATGAAGGCCTCCCAAGTGGTCATGTCTGGCTTAGGTTGCCCCCCGCTATGAGGGGTCTTACCCGTCATTGACTTCTGACCAAGCTTTGGGGGCAGGGAGAGGAAACTGAGGCAGCATTTGCTACCAGAGACAGGCTTTGTCTCCTGCGTCTCACGTTCCAGAGGTCCTTAGCCACAGGGGGTAGAGTTACAATTCCTAAAACCAGGCAAAGCGGTCCACAACAGAGAAGACCCACTGTATTTCCTTGAGTGTCTGAAGGCAGACCTCCAGATTTGGCAGCCTTCCAGATCTCGCAGGCTTAGTGGGGTGGTGGTGGACTTCCCGTGTTCCGAGAGCCTGAAACTCAGGAGTGGGGTTCGAGCTCCACGTGGCATCCGTGGGGAAGGGTGCTGTGGTCGACTGCCAGTGTGTGCCAGGCTTGAGAGAGGTGGCTGCCCTGTGTCACAAACTTCCCATCTGTGACTTCGTGATCCCCGAATGGTGCTTCCAACCCCTTTTTGGACTAAGAATAGGTCACAAGTAATTCAGTGTAAGAGCCAGTGGCTCTTTAATTCCGTACCTGGTTCCCGCGTCACTGTGACCACACCAGGTAGCGCTGCGGTACGTCCAGTTCCCTGGAGAGCTCCTTCAACCAAGCTTGGTCTTCAAAGTTCAATCTTGGCGAACCTCTCAGATTGTACCTGAGCTTTCTTTTCTGCAGGTGGACTTCATACAGAGGAGGCCGGGAGTGGGCAGGAGAGGCTATCTACCCTCGGGTGATCTGCACCAGACAGTAACCGAGGAAAAATGTCCCATCACTGTCCATGGAATGAATATTCTATCAAAACAGCTCTCTCTTTCTCCAGTATTGAGATTAACTTTACCTGCTGAACATGGCAAAATTTATTTTGGTGGCCTATGACCACCATCTATCAGCGTCCGACCCCTATCTCTATACAACAATAAGCAGGATCTTAAGGCACTCTTAGGGGCTGTCTAGGAGATGTATATTTGCTGACATACAACCTGACTGAAGCCAAACACCATTACCCCTGTGACTGATTGGAGGGCGGCCATAACTGAACAGTTTTATTTCCCACCAGCAGCTGAGCTCCCTGGCCAGGCGAGCTGAGCTGACACGGCATTTCAAGTCCTGTTACCAGCTCAATGGTTCTCTTGTAAAAAAAGCACCTCTTCATTTAGCCTCTCCATCTTGATCATTGCTGATGGGCTATCAATAATTTCGAGCTGGTTGAGCAGTTGGTTGAAGGTTAAATAAATTCTGCCGGCTGTTTGCATGATTGTGCCTGAGTGGAAGGATTCCAATTTAAAGCAGTTTCCTCCCAAGTGCTTCTTAGAAATGTTTCTAGAGTCAAAAAGTTGAGAAATCCAGTTCTGAAGGCCCAAGTGCGCTGGAAATGGAAACAGTCAGGAGCCACGGGAACCCTGACAGGAACAGAAATGTTTCTTTTCTCTACTTCAGATTGTCCTCACAGTAATGTGGAACCCAAAGAACACACGGAATCAATTAGCATGGGAAATTCTAAATACCCTAAAGCACTATTTTAGATATTGGTATTTAAAATAAAATGAACCAAACTATGTTTTCAGAAATTTAGCCAGTAGCAGTAAGTACAGAAGGGCATAGCATGAGCTGCAGTCATATTGTATGTGTCACATTTTCAGCTGCGAGATAACACTTTTAAAGTACTTTATTTACATTCAAGAGATGATTCTCTTTTTTTTTACAATACAAATTGGCTTTGTTCTCCCCCACATTACAAAAATAATACACATATGGAATGTGACAAAGTACAGCTAAGCAAATAAAAAATAAAAATCAGGCATCAGACTTTACTGTTCTCAACCTTGGAATGTATATGCCTCTAGTTTTTTAAATGTACAACCTTGTATATATATATTTACATTTTACTAACGTGATTTTCCTGAATATAAAATGCTGTCGCTATTTTCTATATGGCCAGATAAAAAGCACATGTAGGTGGTTTAAGGATATGTTTGCAGCTTCTGTAAGTTATTTAAGGTGTTTATTAGGTGAGAGCTGATGCTGTCAGAGCCTCACAACAGGTTCTCCTTGAAGCTCTTTGCCTGCGTCTTTTCGACATCACCACATTTCTGAATCTGTGATTTTCTCACCCGTGACTGACAATAAAAGCGCATGTGTTTGCCTGGGTCATAACTGATTGATTTTGGATATGCTTATGCAAATTTCCGAAGAATTTGGAAAGTTATGATATTTTTAGCATTGCTTTCCAAATAAAAAACCTCCTGAAGTTTCTTTGGAGGTTTAGAGGGCACTTTTCTATATGCCTCACGTGGTTCTTACTCCTTGTGGGGTCACCGGGACCGTGGCCCCTGGTTTTACACTGAGTTCAGGGGGCTTTGCCCTACCCCTTCTGCTCTTCACTCAAGGCACCTCTATATGAACGTGAGCTGCAGCATTTCCAATTTTCTGGAAATTCTGGCACAGTGGAGTTCAGCAAGTGTGGTATTCCGTATTCACTTCCCCGGCTCTGTTTAGGCTGTATGCGGCCTCGCATGTGCGGTTACTGCCGTGGAGACAGACAAGGTTAGGCTCTCTAGAGGGAGTGAGGGCCACAGAAGGCACTGTCTTGGTTCCTATGGCTCTCCTCTGACTTGTGACTAACTCACCATGTTCTGCTGAGTAACGGGGAGGATAATAATAATAATGTAAAAACGGAAATGAATTTCAGTGATTTAAAGCATTGCCACTCTGCTGGGCAGCGGGACTGGTGTCACTTGGGAGCTTGGGAGACAGGGAAAAATCTCAGGAGCCCACCCAGACTTACTGACTCTGAATCTGCATTTTAACAAGAGTCCCTCTTCATTCGCATTTACATTATAGTTTGCAAGGCCCACAACTGTCTAGAAGGATGGATTTAAATGATGTAGTTAAAATGTTGAAGTTGGTTATTTGTAACTGGGCATATAAGTGCTGTAATGACACAAAGACACTGAAGTCATTTTGATTTCTTTCAAAATAGTCATCTCAAATACTGTACTAATTTTTTAACTGAACAAAGTAGCTGCAGTCTATTCCCTTAGCATGGCCACTGATATCGATGTCTTGTGAATTGGATTATGGTGCGAACGGATGCAGACAGGTGAATCAGATGACTTATCGGAGTGTCTTGAAGCTTTATAATACTAGTAGAAAAGTAGTGACAAGAAATTCTAGATGTACTCTGTGCCAGGCGCTGTTTTCAGTGTTTTATCAGAGGCAACTCACTTGATCCTCATAACAATCCATTAGGATGGATACCAGTACTGTACCATGTTACAGATGACAGAACCGCGACTGGAAGGGCTGAGTAATTCACCCAAGATTATCCGGAGACTGAGCAGCAGAGCTGGGACTCAAACTCAGGCTAACCAGCTCCAAAGCTCACTCTCCTGATCACTCCGCCTACAGCTATATAAAAACCCAACTCATTTGCATTTTATGTGAACTTGAAGTACACTAATTTGAAATCACGTAATGTAAAACTAGAAGTTGACTTTCTTCTTATGTACAAAATTTTAAAGAATGCAAATATTCTCAAATAGAAGAAAAATAGTGTCTAGGACCTGCTATTTTTCAGGTCATCTGGTTGAGTTGCAAACTGTTTTTGCTGCTGCCACATGGTGGTGTCACAGCAACTAGGGAGGAAATGCCAGCTTTGTGGGAATATCAGTCTTTTAAAAAATATGTATTTATTTTAATTTATATTTTATTTTTACAGAGAGGGGAAAGGAGGGAGAAAGAGAGGAAGAGAAACGTCAATGTATGGTTGCCTCTCACACCCCCCTAGCTGGGACCTAGCTGGGACCCAGGCATGTACCCTGACTAGGAATTGAACCAGCAACATTTCAGTTTGTGGTACAGCGCCCAATCTACTGAGTCACACCAGTCAGGGTGGGAAAATCAGTCTGGAATTATGCTAGCCGTTGGGGACAACCTTCAAAGGAAAAAGTAACCCCCATTATTTGATGGACTTACTGTTGGTTAGATGGTTCAGACTTTCTGGGTTGATTCAAAATGAAACTCTTCCGTTTCCTGTATCATCCTGACTGTGGTGTTGAGTTGTCACATTAATTTGAAAGTTTTCACAAAAGCAGTGCATTGGGAAGAAAGGGCTGGAAAATAGGGTAATTCAGTAGTAACTGGGTACTTTTTGCTTCTACCGCCATAGCTCAGCCAGACTTCGACTCTGCGGTACACAGATGGGGAACATGGCGCATCTGCACTCCCCTTTGGGAGAATTGGGCAAGTTGTTGCAAACTGGACAGCAGACTTACCAAACGCTTTTTGTTATGGTTGCTGTGAGATCCACATTGTTTATTTTATTGATATCTTATCTCACTCTAAAATGTTCTATATACATTTTAGTTAAAGAGAATTCAAATTAATTTTGCTTTGACACACACACACATGTATATTGAACACATCCTTTATGATACTGGAAATACTGTGCAGTGTTGTTAAACCACGTTGGGATATCACTAATACAGGAAACCTGCAGACCGCGAGGGAATGGTTTTCTGCTCAGACAGTTTATGACTATGAAGCCAATGTTCCTACTTCCTAAGCCAAAGAGACTTGTCTGAAGTTCTGTCGAGAAATAAAATCCAGACAATCTTTCTATTGCTAAGGTGATCATAAGATCACTGAAGTCATAAATTTACTGAACTAATAATCATTTTACTGTGAGTTCAAGGCAAAAGTGAATTCCCATAAGAAAACAAGTTATCTTGTGTCATTTTAAAACTGTCAGTTTATTCATGGGCCAGTCATTAATACATGTGCCAATATACTAGAAATATAGACCTCATAAAACTGGAGGTTATAGTACGTCATTAATTGAGACGGACAGCTTTGGCACGAATCAATTTTACAGACTCGTGTCAAAGTGTTCCAGAGTAGTTAGGAGGGCTTCTTTCAAAGAAGAACTCACAAAATTAAAAAAAAATTATTTATCCCGAAGTTTATGTAAGTATAAAATTATATATATATAATTATATATATATATTTATATACATATATATATATATATACATACTTAACTTTCCTGACTGAATCCCCACGATGAGCCTTGTGGACACCATTTCACACACTGTAAGTGGAAGGCGAACGTCCACAGTGGAGAATAAGTGGACGGTGGGTGCCACGCCCTCCTCCCTGACTCCCGGAAGAGCTTCAAGGCAGACAGCTGGTGGGATGGTACTAAAAGGGCAGCCCCGTTGTTGAGAGATGAGGGAGGAGTGGGAGGTGAGGTCAGCACCAACACTCACTGAGGACTTACACCATGAGCTGCACACTAGGCCCAGGGCCCGAGACAAAACACTTAGCCGAATGATTTTGAGCACAAATGACAAATGCTGGAGACAGACTGCATGGCATTTCCTGCCTCTGCCACTTACAATGTGTGCTGTGTGACCTATGATAGATTAATTAACTTCTCTGTGCCTCAGTTCCCTCATACATGAAACAGGGAGAATATTAATATCTACCTCAGAGGGTTGTTGTGAGAATTAAATGAGTTGGTTTGCATAAAAATGCTTAGAATAGTATTTGGTACAATTTATTTATTGAAGAAAACAAGTTTTCTTCAGTATTCTCCAATTGCCTTAAAGCCTGCAAGGAAGTCCACCTCCTGACTCTACGTGTGTGAGGCTCGAGACTACAGGTGAACTTCGGTCAACCTTGCTGCCTACTGGATTGCATTCCAGCTCCTTGGCCACGTACACAGACATTTTACAACCTCTGCCTTCTAGTCCTCCAGTTCCCGACCCTTATCTCCAGGAAGCCCCTACATTCTGGATACACAAAACTAGTTGGTCTTCCCCAAATCTGGCAAGCTTCATGCCCCGCAACTTTCCTTGCGCTGGTCCTTCTTCATGAAATGCCCATGCCTCTCTGTCTAGTTGAGGCCTATCTCAAATGCTTCCTCCCCTAAAAAGCCTCCCTGACCCTTCTCTCTGCCTGTCCCTCCTCTCCTAGCATCACCCCCTCCCAATGATGAATATTCACTCTCACATCCAGCCTCTCATTGAAATGAGTATGTCGTTACATTAAATACCACCTTAGTACCTGTCTAATAGCATTAAATAGCGTTCCTTGAGGTCATCTGTTTCCCCAAACGTCTGGTAAATAAATATCTGTCCTAGGCAGATTGTTGGTAATGCCTTCCGATGTGGTATTACCTTTCAAAGCAGCCTCACCTTCATCTTCAACTATTTCCATCCTGGGCTTTGATCTCCTGGAGAACCTTGGTTTTCTCCTTGAGTCTCTGTCTGGGATGACCCGAATTTGCTCAGGCACCCAAGGCTGGAGCCAGCTCACCCAACTCTGTCATGATAATTAGGAGTGGGCGGGGCTTGAGCTTGCCCTGGATCACGCCCTATCCCTCCTGGCCTGGCACCTGTGGGCAGTGCCCAGACCTCTGCCCTCTGAGCTTCTGCAAGCACTGATCATTTGAAGAGGGCTGCCTGCCTATTGCACACTTCATTTCTCTGGACACTAAAATAATAAGTATAGCAAATATATGATTGATGTATTTTGGATTTGAACAGTATACTTAAGACATGTATTTAAATACAGAATATGAGAGCTGCTCTCGACACCTATATTACTCACTACGTATAACTCTTTGTCTTTGGGAAAGGGAAAGACAGCTCTTCGCAGGGGCTGGGGAAGTTGTCCTTCATCACAGCTGTGTTGAGTTAGTGATTAAACAAGTGCTAGAATTATAGTGGGCTTGCCTCTCTTTCAGATTGCTAACTGGTTGCACTTGTGTTGCATGGTTTGGCGATATATGTTCTGGTGATATATGTTTTGGTAACAATTTTTTTTCATATTTGAAAGGTTTTTCTAGGGGGATCTTGCTAGTTGCTAGAATTCTAGTTCTTAAAGGAGATCTCTCCTCACTTTTCTATTTCTCTCCCTCTGCCTGTCATGAAACATGATATTGTGCAGTGCGGGCATGGAAATGTAAAGTGCCTCTAGTGATGGGTGGGCGTTTTTTAAATCTCTGTAACATTTTAAGAAAATTTTCATTTGAGGATATGGTTTTATTGATTTTAGGGAGTGGGGAAGGGAGAGAGGGAGAGAGGGAAACATCGATGTGAGAGAGAAACATCTATTGGTTGCCTCCTGGGTGTACCTTGACCAGAGACTGGACCCTCAAACTAGGTATGTGCCCTGACTGGGTATCAAATCTGCAACTCTTTGTGTGTGTGTGCGCGTGTGTGCGTATGGGACCGCGCTCTAACTAACTGAGCCACCCAGCCAGGGCATGAATCTCTGTAACATTTTGAATCGAATCAGCTGTCTTCAATCAGCAGAGACCCTGAGTAGCAAAATAAAGAAAATTATTAGAAGACATTTCTTAGACATGGAGACAGAAACTAATGAAGTACTGTGGGTAGTCAAAGAGTTTTGAACTCACAAGTAATGATTACTTTTTTGGAAGGTGAGTAAATGAGGGGCTGATATGTTTTGATCATTTATTAATAATCAAAATTAGTGCTTCTAATTTTGCTTCTCCCATTTTCTATTATTGCAAGTGAAATCCAGGACAGGAGACATCCTTATGAACAGCAAGAAAAATTGAAGGCATCTCCATGATTGTCTGCATGGAACATGATGACGCCCGGCACAGAGTTTTAGGGGAGGGGGTGTGTGAGTCAACCCAGGGTGTCCGTCCCGGGGAATGGGTCGACATGCTATCCCACCTTAAAGCGCTGAGGCCAGGGCTCAACGTCTCCGGTTCCAAACGACTTTTTGTCTCGGGGCACATCCAACATGAACCTGATTAGATATACTGTGTTTGTTTTAAATCAGAGAGACAAGGTGGGCTTCCAAAGAATTCTGTGGTCTTTGCCATCCCTGGAGAAGAGAGATAGAAATTGGAATCTTCCAGTTGGGTCCTGTGGCCTCTCTTCACCCTGTTTCGTAGTCTGCCCAAGTAATGCTGCCTGAAGCTATAAAACGGCTTTGTTGTGGGAGGATGTTGGTATTGCAACTAGTTTCCTTTTAAATCTTATTTTATTTAACATAATTTTTCGAGTTGTGGGAGTTTTGTCAGGCGCACTTTTTCACACAAGTCTCTGAGGGAGTGTTATTTCTTCCATTTCATATGCAAGGAAAGCAAATCTTGAAGTGGTTATGTGGCTCTGGGGGGGAGAGTGAGGATTTGAACCTTTGTCTGTCTGTCCTCTGAAGCCCAGGTTCCTTCTGCCACACCAGGAGCTCGCAAACTACGCCTCCCGTGTCACGTGCATTCATTAGCGTGACACCCATGGGCACTTCTGTGCTCTAATGGCAAAACTGAGTGGTGGAGAAGCCAACACGCGGCCTGCCACCCTGAAATATTGCCGATCTTGCCCTTTACAGAGAAAGTTGGATGATTCTTGGGAGTCCACCATTTCTAAAGAGCTGTAATCTGTGCATTTCTAAATAATGTATTGAAACAAGAAACTAGTGGGGTTTTCTGTCATCTGAAATTGTTTCTTTTTTAAAGTTTCAGTATTGGTGTGAACTCTGTAAAAATTTTGAACACTAGAAGGTAACAAGGAAGAAAACAGTGGTCACTTAAATCCTGCTACCCAGAGGTATCGTAATGATGGCTATCCTTCACACTTTTTCTTTGCTTATATGTGTATGTGTAATTGTTGTCAAAGATGAAACATGATGTATCCTGATTGGTTATTTAATTTTTTCATGGAGTATATTTTGAACATTTTCCCATGCCAACAAATATACATTCATATCATTATTTTAATGGCTGCATAGCATTTGATTTTATGAGTTCACCATAATTCATACAGCTGGTGAGTAATTGTTTATTTGCAGAAAGGAAGAGAAACTCAACAAATTGCTTACTGCTAGAATAAGTTATGACTAAAGAACACTATCCAAAATTATCAAGATTCCTTAATTAAAGTAAAATCTAGAGGTTTATTTGTAATTTACTTTAGTGTTGGGCTCATCAGAATGCAGAAAAGTCTTGAGAAACATGTGGTATTTCATCCCAGACCCCAGGATCTGTGAGGGCGCTTTGACTCCCACCACGATCCGCACCAGCGTGAGCATTTCGTATCCTAGACCAGCACTGCTGACGGATCGCTGGTTCCATGCCTGAATGTTTTACTTCCCTTGTGATATTAAAAGGGAGGCAAGCATGCTGTTTGATAACATGGCATAATTAGATTGTTATACAAAATAATAGCGACATCTACCTAGTGTATTGGCCTGGAATGTAAAATGGTACATATTGTAAAATAGGGGGATGCTAGAGACTGTTAAATACAAACCCTTCATTTTATAAATGAGAAAATGAAGCTCAGAGAGCTGATGTTTAGAACTGTACTCTTTTCAAATCCTCACCCAAGGACCTGTTTCTGTTGACTTTCAGGAAGAGAGTGAAAGAGAACATCGATGTAAGAGAGATACATCAATCGGCTGCCTCCGACATGCGCTCCTCAACTGGGGATCAAACCTGCCAAGCAGGCGCGTGCCCTGACCAGGAACCAAACCCACAGCCCTTCTGTGCGCAGAACAAGACTCCAACTGAGTCGCACGGCCAGACCTAGAAAGAACAGCACTCTTTTCACGATTAAGTGTTTTTTTGTGAAGGTTTAAAAATAGTTCTAATTTTTGAATGCACTCTTACTGGGAGCGGCAATCTATAGCACAGGTAAAAGGAGAGGTGCTCCAGCTGAAACAGGGTAAAGGCACCTCCTTGGCCTTCTCTTGTCCCCAGATGTGGCTCCCTGGATTCAGCACCACCTGCACTGTACCCTGATACTTGCCGGCATCTTGAACCCTAAATTGGATTCATTTCGTGAGCTCCTTTGTGCTTTCCTTCTCTCCTTTTCACTATGTTAAAAAGAGTTTTCTATCTGGAGGGCGTTTGAATGAGTTATTTTCTCCCTGGTAGTCAACCACCTCCAGTGAGGAAGGGAGGGGTAACGCAGGGAGTTAATGCATAAAGGCATTTGTTTCATGCAGACTGAGTCTTAAAGGTCAGAAAAAAGTTTCTTTCCTTTGATTTTGTTTTCATTTCAGAGCAGTGTTCTGGTGCTGAATATTATGTTATTAATGGTCAAATATATTTGATGAAATATTCATTTTTGCTATTCAATGGCACTTTGCCACAGGAGTGATCACAGAGTGAGCAGATGAGAAAAAATTTACTGTAATTTTAAGGACATTTTTATTTCAACATTTTATGAAAGGGGAAGCATTCTATTACCTAATCCAGTGGCATAAATAAGAATTATTAAAACCCATCTAGATTATTACTTTATTGATGTTTTTCACCTGTACATTCTATAATATACAATGTTTGTCTTGGAATGACAATACCTAGCAGCACAAAAAGAAAACTGAAAACCAGATGTTCTCTAAGAGAAAAGCAAGGCCATTATGTAAACAGCAGCCGGGTCTCATCCAGAATATGTCCCATAAATATCACACCATCAAATAAGAAATGTAAATTATTGTACATATGCTATAATTGAAAATTGTATTATACATTAGTGGAGTTGCTCATTTATCTCAGCACAATCATTCCCATATAATCTCATTTTGGAAAGTTGCGTGCAATTCAGGGGCGGGGGCTCTGGGAGTCTCAGTCATGGGCGTCTGTGTGGGCTGATCTCAGCAAGGCCCGAGCGTCCATTTTTGTTGTTCTTCAGGCATGCCTTTCTGATCTCTAGAATTACCTTTCGCTGAACTCACCAGCCCAGTCTCTTAGCTGGGTAGAAGACATGAGATGAGCCAGCGTTCACGACCCTGTTTCTAAATTTGGTTCAAAGACAACATTCAACCCGTGGAGCCATCTAAATGTTTTCTGGGCTTTCTCACCCCTCTCTGGCCTCTCTGTGGTTGCTTACCCTCATTCGTTTGTTCAAATATATTTTATTCAAGAAATACATACTTAGTCTCTTCCGTGGCTGGGCTTTGTGCTCCGAACTGATGCAATGGGGCTGAAGCAGCCTCCCCGCCTTCAGGGTGCTGTCCGTCGTTCGGTGGGGCTAGTTAGTCATCGGACAGTCACACCAGCGGATGTGTGATTTCAAGTTGCGGTGGATGCAGAAAAGGAAAAAGAGAGGGTGCTATGAGAGCATGGAACAGGTCTAGTTTGTGGGGAGCAGGTGCCAGGAGTGAGTATGGGTGGGGAAGGAACAGATACCGGGGGACACTACACATGGAGGCGGGGGAGAAGGAGCTGGAGCTGTTAAAGAGAAACCCATAGGCCCCAAATGGCATCACTCGTGCTAAAAGCCCGTGATGCCAAACCTAGATTTGATTGCAGTTTCGATCTCTCCTAGAAATGTAATCGTAACCAGTCTGAAATTTTATGGCCAAGCAACAGTGAGGTACTTTGTCACAGGACCCTCTCCATCATGCTATTTCCAAAGAAGAGGTAATCTTTCCCTCCCCCGCCCCCCCAAAAGATGTTCACCCAAATCGATTCTTTCTTTTGTGAATAGCTCCCTTGCTCCGCCCTTCTTCCTATGAAAGCCTTCCATTTTGTATACTGCCCACCGCCTTGGCGGCTCTTTCAGTTGCTAGGTGGGAGCTGCCTGATTCATGAATTGCTTGATAAAGCCAATGAAATCTTCACTGGTTGAATTTTGCTTTTTAACAGAGCATAAGAAACACTGAAATGAGGTTGGTGTAGCTGCAGTCAGTGACTAAGGGTGAGAGGTTGCCAGACAAGGCTGGGAAGTGGTGAGGTGAGGAGGAGCTATAGCCTAAAAAACCTCACAGGCCGGGTTAAGGGTTTTGGACTGTAGTGGAAATGCAATTGGAAACCACTGAACGTTTCTTCAGGTTGCAGTGTGTGGGCCAGTGAGGTGGACGGGATATACAACCTGGTTTGCATTTATAAAGATCCCCTGGGTTACAAATAACGGGCAGAGCCGGGGCACCAAGTTGGAGGCTACTGCCATAGGGGAGATAGTAGCAGCCCAGGAAAAGACTGATGTCGAAGGGAACGGAGAGAAGAGAATGGATTTGAGAAGTGTAAGAGTTAAAATCAGCAGGGCCGGGGATGGTGGGGATGGATTGGGTGTTGCAGGGGCTGGGGGTGCAGTGAGGGAGAGGCAGGAACAGGGATGCCTCCGAGGTGTGTGGCTTGAGTATCTAAATGCATGGCATTGCTGACCCTCGAGTCAGGGAGCAGGAAGGAGGACCCGCAGCCTCTCTGTGTCTCCATACAGCCCTCCTCTGCCGTACTCACTGCCATAAACAAATGATAAGTTGTGGACCAGAGCTCTTGCCCATAACGATGACAAATGAAGGGGTTGAATCTACTTCCCAGCAGTGTCTGAGAGAGCACCATGAATTCCCTTTCTAAATTTATCAATATAAAGTGTGTTAATGGATATTAATACTAGGGCACGGTAAATATGAATTCAGTTGTATTTGAATCTATCACCAGCTGCCAGGAGAGCTTCACTATCATTCTCTTAGATTTTCAATGGACAAATTATGAAGGCTTGAAAAAATTTCCTCTTTGCAGTGCCTCGATTCTGCATTCTGATGACAGAGAGTGTATTTCTGAACCATTGTGAACAATAATAATTGTAATACATTTTAATTTATGGACAATCCATGCCTGAAGGTCTCTCAGCATTTAAACAGAAAGCAACTAAGAGAGTAACTTATAATTAAATAAGGCAATATGCCCAAATAAATAAATCCCAGAGTCGGTCCATAAATAAACACCTGTACCCAGGATTCAACATTAAAGAAATGCTATATATGAAACTGGCAAAGATGAAAAAGATGACTCAAAGTTATCCTTCTCACTTGAAGTATCCTGTAGTCACAGCTAAGTACAGGTTAAGGCCCAGACCCTTGCAGATTTCCATACATTATTGTTCTATGTAGCTGGCCCCTACCTGATTGAAGCCTGCCTGCCATCTTTTGCTAGCCACGCCAAGAGAAGCACCGCTAAGACAGCACCATCTGACCCTGCAGCAAGACACCGGCCTTGGAACCAGGTTCCAGCAATCAGCTCCATCAGCGGGAGGCTTCAGTTTACAGGGGACACCTGAGAAAACACCTGTGTGTAGCCTTTCCCTTTTTGCTGCTGTGGTTGGTGACACAGGTGCCCAGCTGCCGGTGCAGTAAAGGGAATGAGGGACTTACCCAAGAGGTTTCAAGGGTAAGTTTCTGGGGCAGACGTGTCATAGGGGCGGAGAGGGAGCATCCTCCGCAGTCAGGAAGGCAGCGGCAGTGGTGAGCCCTCACCTGGCCAGGTGTGTCAGGTGACCGAGGCCTCTGCTGGCCCACAATGCTTTCACAGCAACTCTCTACACTACCACTGGGGGTCCTTCACCACCCCTCTCTAATGGATACCTGCGTTACCTCCACTAGCTTCAACGACCAGTCACCTTTGACCGTAGCATTTGCTTCATCCCTATCTCCATATATGTCTGTATTTTTATTGTATTCTTATTTTTTTTGCTATACCACCTGACAGTTGTCCACCTGAAGTTGACATTTTACTCCTAAATATTTCAGAGTGCATCTCCTAAGCATAAGTATAATCTTCCACAAAACCACAATACTGTTGTGAAACCTAAGAAAATTAATATTAATTTCATAATACTCTTGGAATGTAGTTTTTATTTAAGTACCTCCAGTCTGAGAATATCTATTATAACTATTTTTTCCACAACAGGATCTAATATAGGACTGATATTGGGGTGAATCAATTTGGGGTGAACATCTTTTGGGGGGTGGGGGAGGGAAAGATGGCCTCTTCTTTGGAAATCTAATATAGGACTAATATAGGGCTGACACAGTTTTTTTCCACAACAGGATCTAATATGGGACTGATAATTTGGGGTTATCTCTTTTTAGTCTGGTTTATTCTAGAGTTCTTATAATTATGAAAAATTATAATTATAAAATTTACATTTTATAATTATAAATTATAATGATAATTTAATAATCATACAATTTTCATAATTATGAAAAATTTATCATGGCATTCATTTTTTGAAGGGTAAAACAGTTGTCTCCTAGGCTTTCCTACATTCCCAATTAGTCTAACAGTTTCTTCTCTGTGGCATTTCATTTATTCCTCTCCCTTCTTGTATTCTCTGTAAACCTTAAATAGGGCTAGAGCCCTGATTAGACTCAAGTTCACATTTTTTTGGCAAGTGTATTTCGTAGGCGGGGCTGTGTGTGTTACGCACTGATAAACTGTTCCACTAGATTTGATCACTTAATTAGCATAACCACTGCCAGATCCAACCGTGGTAAATATTGGGTTGGCCAAAATGTTCACGTGGTTTTCTCCATAAAATGAAAGCCACATCTTTCATTTTCAAAATGAAACTTCATTGATTTGGATATTTTGAGTGTGTTGGCTATCTACTGAGTGGTATAATGTTGGTTGATCTCAATTAATATCTTGATTCAATCACTATCAACTTCAACTGCTCTGCCTGACTGTGGAGCATCATCCAGTGAGAAATGTCCAGCACGCAACTTTGAAAACCACTGTTGACACATTCAATCAGTCACAGCACCTTTTCCATACACTGCATGAATCTTTTCTTGTGTTTCAGTTGTGTTTTTACCTTTCTTAAAATAATAAAACATAGTATGCTGAAAATGTCACTTATTTTCTTCCATCTTCAATGTTAAAATGGCTATAAAAAGTTCACCAATTTTCTCCTGGCTGGTGTGGCTCAGTAAATTGAGCACTGGACTGTGAGCCAAAGGGTTGCTGGTTCGATTCCCAGTCCAGGCACATGCCTGGGTTTTGGGCCGGATCCCCAGTAGGGGGCGTGCGAGAGGCAACCACACATTGATGTTTCTCTCCCTCTCTTTCTCCCCCATTCCCTTCTCTCTAAAAATAAATAAATATTTTAAAAATTCACCAATTTTTATGTTTTTTTAAAAATGCATGCTGATATGAGAGCTGTCACAATACAATCTAATAAAATTGTTTCAAATGAAGTTAAGGACAACTAAGTGCTTACTAGGGCCATCTTACAGGAAAACACACAAACTTTTTGGCCAACCCAATATGTGGCTTTTCCCTTTTGCAAGTAATCTTATAGTAAGTCATCTATGCTTTAATAATCTGCTGTGAATACTCTGTTCTTCAAAAACATTTTTGCCTTCTGATTTTAGTATCCGGTGGTGATTTTTGCCTGACAATATCATCTTAAAAAACTTGGTTTCTCCTTTATCAGCCAAAATTAATCTCTGTGGCTTGTAACTAAGAACTCTTAGTAAGCCACCTCCTATTAGTAAGAAACAGCATGGGATCGGCAGACACGAGAGCTAGTATTGGCTCATTCACTGGCTGTGTCACTTTGAGTGCGTACTTGGTGCTGTGTGTGGCTCTGACAGAGCCAATCCCAGTGTACTGTCCTGAATTTAGCTGACCTTTTAGGTCTCTCCACTGAGTTCCGTGACGTCCTGTTTATGGCCTCCTTTTGCTCTGCCCCATTTTCTCAGTCAGGGAGTGGTGGGGCAGTGGGAAGGGGGAAGGGTAAGGGAGTTGCAGTGCACCCCACGCAAGGGTGGCCCAGACAGGCCTCACGGATCTGATCGCTCCCGTTCTCCTGCACAGGCTGCCTCATGGATTCAAAGAACTACACAATGCAAGCCTTCTACTCGGGGAACTCACAACCTGGTGGACTACTGTGGGTGGTAGCTTTTGTTGGATGCCTCCATGCGGATGTCTCACTTCTAGCTCAACCCTGTTCTTCTCCTCTTGTGAGCTCCTTGCTCCTTGGGAGAAATGAAGCACCATTACACAGTGGACACATTCCATGTTACTGTGTGGATGAAAATAAATACCACTCCTTTACAGGTATAATCGTTTGCTGGTATAATCACTCAGAAACTTACACCTTTGTGGACCTCAAAAAGCAATGCTTTCATGCGGTGAAACAACATACAGCAGAAGAAATTGAGACACCATGAAGTCAACTCAGTTGCCCAGGTTTCTAGTTAGTGGCAGAGGTTGAAGCAAGTTTCCAATGACTGGATCATTTCTGGTCATCCTAACTCAGTTCTGTGAGATGTCATCACCCGGTTTGAACCGGTTTGAAGAAGCACACAGCAGGAACAGCCCATTTAGACCTTGGAATCTCTACACAGAATGTTGCCCACAGGAAGCACTTCTTACACTGTAGCCACCTTTCACCCTGAGCCGTCGCCCCCTAGCTGCACCACGAAATGGCAGAGCCTCCAGGCTCACTGGGCTGGGTGCAGGTGACCCCAAAGGTCCTGTGCCTGATTGCCAATTCCCGTAGATGGGCTCAGTTTTTAGTGTAATTGATGTGTCATAGGCTTCATCCTGTGATTTGTTGTGGCCTTGCTGATTAACAGGGGCTGACAGAGTCCAGTGCGCTTCTGCGGTTCTCTCTGGCGGGAATGTTTGTTCAGCAAACAAGAAGGAAGCAGGGAAAGACGACTCGTGGTGTGTCGCTCCTCCCCCGTGGGCACCACAAAATCAGCCAGGGCTGGATTCACCTGGAGGGCCTCGATGATGTGGGTTCCGTTACATCTGGTTCCTGCAGTTCCCTGGGGAACTTATAGCGGCCTCCTTCAGTTTTATAAGTAACTGGAGGCTTACCAGAATTTATGAAAATTTACAAACTAGCTCTTAGGAGAAAAAAAACAAAATAAAATATAATACAGCCTGTTGGCCAAATAAGTCCATGGTAATCAAGGAACAGTTTCTCTGGAGGTGTGGACAAATGGGGAAGGGGCAGGGGTGAGCCCGTGGTGATGGAAAGGTTTTAGGTCTTAATCTGGGCAGTTGTTACCTGAGTATATAAACATTCGTGTGTGTGTGTTTATCACAATGCATTGAGATGTACGCTTAAGATTTATGAACTTTATTCCACATATGTTATCATTGTATAAGAAATATAATTATTTCTTTTTAAGATATAGCTTGTTGTAGGGAAAAGAATACTGCCTTCAAGGCTACCTTCTCACTGTTCACGTATTGGCTGTCTTCACTCCCATGAGGACTTCGGTGGACACACGCAGGCCGACCCCTCTGCTCTCCCTCCAGTGACCTGTTTGACTTTCTTCACTGCACTTGTCATCACCCGGGTGTAGCTTATTCATTAACGTACTTGTCAGCTGTCTCTTACCACTAGAAGGTAAGTCCTGTGCTGGCAGTGGTTCTAATGGTCTTGATTCCTGTGGAATCCCCCGTGGGAAGTATGTGTGGTTGTCTGGCTGACTGAGGTGGAAACACCAAGGCTGATGATGTTGGGACTCCATAACAGGGATGTCCAGCCCGCAGCCCACAGGCCACGTGCCCTCCAGGATGGCCATGAATATGGCCTAACACACAATCATAAATTGACTTAAAACATCACGCAGTTTTTTGGTGATTACGTGTTGTAATGTATTTAGTGTGTGGCCCAGAGATGCCAAGAGGTTGGACACCCCTGCTGCAGGATGGGTGCTGTCGAAAGAAGGTCAGGAGATCAAATGAGGCTTGTGGTAAAGACACAGAACTGTGGCCAAAGCTGCATTCAAGTTCACCAGGTCACGTTTCACCATACATGCCAGAAAGCAAAGGCACAGTCAAACCAGGCATGAGTGGTCATCGGGCCAGACACATGGGCGATTCAGATGTTCTGGGCTGGCCATGCACACCCTAGCCAACAGGTGGGCATTCGGGCATATTGGCCTGGCATTTTGAACCTCCTTCCGAGGTTAGAATAGAGTGGACATTCCCAACCAGGGCAGTTTCGCTTCCCAGGGGATTTCTGGCAACATCTGGAGACACTGGTAGTTGTCGCAATTATGCTGCAGAGCACCCCTGGCGTCTGGTGGGCAGAGGCCAGAGGTGCTGCTGGACATCCTACACTGTGCAGGACAGACACCCCCCAACAAAGAAGTATCCAAAATATCAATAGCACCCAGGCTGAGTCCCTGAAATAGAGGACAGGGCAGACCCTACCTGAAGTGGGGAGACATCGGGATCACTGCTTTGGAAATGTGCAAATACTGTGCTCTTCCATTGTAGGCGGCAAATGGCACGGATTTTCCAGAGGGGGGGAGACATTCTAGCCATGAGCATTCTATCCTTGTTCTATTCTATGAAATATTTGACTTTATGGTATCCCTTTCTCCACAAGAGCAGGCTGCCCAGCACTTACGCATGTTTTACAGTGGCATTCTGGAATTTAAAAGATAAAACTAGTGTGAGTTTTTCTTGCTGGATGAGCTCCTAGCTGCTGGCAGCTCTGTCTGACAACCAGGCATTCTTGGGCGCCAGGCCAATTTCTTTAATGAATCTCTCTAATTTAATTCATATTTCCCTACCTCTCTATTACGTACCACCCAGGCTCATTGAGCCTGATATTTGAACCAAACACATTTAATGACTGTCCCTTCATTAAACATTACAAGCTCTTTAAGGCCTTGGCAGACAGGTGCCCCGTGCAATAACCTAGCACCCCAGCAAAGTCAACAGCCGGTGCCAAGTTCATTCCTCCGCTCCTTGTCTTCCAGCTGGGGCTGGAGCCTCGTGGGTGAGACAGGCTTTATCACTGGGGAAGCATAAGTTTTCCAGGCCAATGGATGCTGCGCTCTGGCTGTATCTCATGCCTTGACACTAGATGTCAGCGAAGGGTAATTGTTGTCTCAATTTAGAGGCCAGCTCAGGTAGCTGCAGGCACCTTCGGTTCGTGTTTTATAGCAAAGGTGAAGTATGGCTCCGTTCCCACCACGCACATATATTACAATAAAAGGAGATATCGGTGCCTAGTGTTTTTAAAGGCTACTCATAAAAGATGAATAACGAGGCAGCTTAAAGCTAAAAGACAGCTGCCAAGCTCAATGGCCATGATGGATGCCGAACACCCAGTGTGGAGAAACCCGTTCCTCCGAGACCACCATCCAAAAAATTAATTACTACAATTCAGCATCTTTAAATGTGCCACTTAATATACTGCTACCATAATTAAATTTCCAGCCCTGTGACCTTGAGACCATTTCCTGAGATAATAAATGAGACCAAGGTTTAATTGATGCGGTTGCAAGTAGAAACTGTCCAAGGATGCAAAGAACCTCACCCTGTGAGCCAGGGTTGGGGGTGGGGCTGGGGTGCCGAGGTGGAGCGGAGCTCTGCCACCGGCTGTGCTCGTCCTTCTGTGACAAGGTGGCCTTTAGGTGAGATTATACCTAAACTCTCTGTGTCTGCCCGCAGGACAGTACAGGGAGGTGGGAGCAGCCCTGAATGGGGAGCAAGGAGGCGACTGTTCTGGTCAGAGCTGTGTTGCTAAAATTTCGTTCGACCTCAGAGGAGTCACTTCTCCTTGGGCACTGGAGGCCATTTGCTGTAGAAAGAAAGGCTAGGCAATGTGCTCTCCGCCGTTCTCTCCAGCCCTTGTGTCCTAGAGTTTTTAAAGCTGTGTGAGAGAAACAGGTTAGCTGCCCCTTTCTCTCCCAGCAACGGCACCTCCCCCTCCCCCAGCTATCCTTTTGCTAAGCAGGTTACTCTGTCAACTACCGGAGGTTATGAGTGGTGATCAGGGGTGCAGGGTCACTGGGGCTTGCTAGTGTCTTCCCCTGTAGAATGTCACTGTCAGAACAGCCAGGTTCCTTGGAGGGCTACGAACACCTGCCCTGCCCTTGCCCAGCTAACTTAAGGCACACTTAGTTCCCTGTCAAGTCAAAGGTCTTTGCAAAGAATCTGGCTGAAGTGAAAGCAAAAAGTAGGTTTGAGGAGTGGGTCACAAGCAGTCAGAACTGCAAGTGAAAAGAAGGGTGGGCGATGGAAAAAGATGGCCTGGGGTAGAGGGTACCACATTCTGTTTCAGTTTAAACCTATGGAACATCAGCCGGGCTCTGAGGACTGTGCTAGGGGCTGGTCCTTGTTCTCCATATGCTCACAGCATTTTAGGGTAATGCAAAGAAGTGATTTCACAAGAGTGTCATAGAAAAATAATAATACTAGTATGCATAAGGTGTTGCTGGTCTGGGTGTTGGGTGCCTCACTTCCAGCAGCCTTTCAGAACACCTGTCAGTTTCCTGGTCTCCGCAGCAGTGCCCTCCCCCCAGGATAGACCCGTGTGGAAGCCCTGGAAACTACAGGCCTGGATTCACCATAGCCCAAGCAAGGTTATGTTCATTTCCTAAATCAATGGTGACTGAATCCCTCAACCTATCTGCCTGCTTCTACACACACTGCTTATGTCTAAGACAGTGGGTCTCAACGGGGAATGGTTTTGTATCCAAAGGACATATGTGGCAGGATTTTAAGCAGCACATTTAAAAATGCTTGGCAATATCTGGGGACATTTTGATGACCACAGCTAGGGTGGGGGTAACTACTGGCATCTAGTGAGGAGAGGCCAGGGATGCTGCTAAACACCTCACAATGCACAGGCCAGCCGCACTTATGGAGAGCCTAGTCAAAGGTAGTTGACCTACTATCAACTCAACGAGCTGAAGAGCAACAAAAACAATCCTACATCTGCTGTGATTTTGGTCTTAGTACATCAAATAACCATTCTCACTGATTTAAAAAAAAGTAGTGAACTACTGTGGTGTGGGTTGGTGGAGGCACAGCACAAGGTGTTATCAGCTGGTTACAGCAGGCATTGACTATTACCAGGATCCTGAGCCTCACACCAAGCAGGGGTCATGGACAATATACAGCCAAGCAGTCACCAGAGGGGGTGGGGATAATGATGAAAGATTTCTTGGGGAAGAAAATTGACCCCAGGAGTGAACCCTGAAGCACCCTGACACCTAGAGGTCATATAGAAGGACACAAAGAAGATGGCAAGGACACCTGAGGGGAGATCAGAAGAGTAGTCAGAGAACTGAGAGGAGTATCCCAGGCAGAAAGTGGAGCAAGTGTTTTGATGATGTCTATTCAGGTTGAGAAGTCAAACCAAATGACATTATATCATTGGATTTTAGTGTTGAGATCGCTGAAGACCCTGAAAAGAGCTTTTCCCAAGGAGTAGAGGGGGAAGAAGTGACTTGAGGTGGTTCAGAGGAGAAAAAAAAAGAAAGAAAACAGAAGGCATAGACTCTCTTTTGAGGAATTTTGCTATAAAGGGGAACAGAGAAATTGACTGTAACTACAAGTTCTAAGACCAAATGCATGAGTTTGTTTGCTTTTAGGTGGGAGATACTGTAATAGGCTGGCACACTGAGTATGCCACTAAAGAAAAAAAATTTAGTGGTGGGAATGATCCACTAAAGAGAAAAATGCTAGTGATGCAAAAGTAAAAGGGAACACTGTGGTTGCACAATATTTTTGATTTGGTGAGACAAGATGGGGTCTAGAGCACAAAGAATGGGCTTGGCCTAAGATGGAAGCATGGAAAATTCATCCAGAGTGTGTTAGCCATCTATGGCTGTGTAACAAATGTCCCCCCAATTCAATAGCTTAAAACAACAACAAAACCCATGTTTACTATCTCACACAATTTCTACTGGTCAGGAGTTTAACAGCATCTAAGTTGGCTGGTTCTGGTTCAAGGTCTCTCATAAGATTGTAATTGAGCTGTTCATCAAGGCCCCAGTCAGGCGAAGGTTTGAATGGGGGCTGCAGACTTGCTTCCAAGAAGGCTCCTTTGTGTGAATGGCGAGCTCATGCCAGCCGGTGGCAGGAAGCCTCAGTTCCTCACCAGATGGACCTCTCTGTAGGGCTGTGTGAATACACTCACAACATGGCAGTTTCCCCCAAACAAGTGATTCAAGAAAGAATGAGGCAGAGGCCTCAAAGATTTTATAATCTAGTCTCATAAGTCACATCCCCTCAGTGTCTCCACATTCTATTAGTTAGAAATGAGTCATTATGTCCTAGTAAAGGGGAGGAGATTTAGGTTCCACTTTTTGAAAATTCTCTGAATGTCAAAGAGTTTTTGGATATATTTTTAAACCACCACATATAGTAATGGGAAGGAAGTCAGCGGATGTGGGCACAGGTGCCGGCAGGCGGGTGGTGGTGATGGGAATCAGTGGGCGTTAGTCTCTGAGTACGCCTCTGTGTTTACTGAAATAGGAAGCCCTGTTACCAGCCCAGAGTGGGCATGGGGAGAAGGTCTTGGAAGTTCGAAGAACTCTCCTTGAACTAGTTTGTTTCTTCTGGAACTTTGTCTCTGCCTGGACACATACCTACCAGGGACTACTCCCTTTTTCTTTTCCATTGATTTGCCTCTCATAGTTAGGCGACCCCCTTTTTGAAAAAAAATTCACATTTTTTTCAATTACAGTTTACATTCAACACATAATTATTATGACATTACTGACTACATTCACTATGTTGTACTTTACATCCTTGTGAGTATTTTCTAACTGCCAATCTGTACTTCTCAATCTCTTCACCTTTTTCACCCAGGCCCCCAAGGCCCCTGCCCTCTGGCAACTGTCATTCTGTTCTCTGTGTCTCATAGTTAACATACTCTTCAAGTTGATTTAAACTACATTTTCTGCTTCTCTAAAGAGTTCTAGACCTTGCTAAGTTCATGTATCTGATGTTGATTTTTGCAAGCCAATGTAGCAGTTCTTGCTTAGTAGAAATTTCCGTATATCTCCATAAAACCTATTTATGTGTGGTCATTCTTTCCCCAGTCAGGAGTAATGTACACACATGTTGGGAAGAGGGCTAGCTCCCTCCAAAGGCAGTGCGGGCTTGTGAGTGCTTGGTGCCCAAGGAAAGGAGCCCCACGGAACTAGTTGGAGTAACTGGCCTTTGCTGTTTACTGGCAGCGGCTGCTACTTTTCTAGAGCAGTGGTCATTTGCCAGGCATTTTACCTTCATTAGCTTGTTTAACCCTGATATTAATCCTATTAATATAGGATATTAATCCTATTTTGCAGGTGAGGAATCTGAGGCATGGAAAATTCAAGTTACCCACAGGGCCCAAACTCAAAACTCAGTCCCAACCCTCCTTTGAAGATTTAAGGGGAGACTTTGAACGTGTATCAAGGTAGGCATGAAGCTTCCCACTCCCTCACTTCAACATACTGTCTCCCTTCCACATTTGGTTTTAAAAAACCCAAACAAACTATCATAACATTCTCTGCAGTAGAAAAGACAAATGAACAAGCAATCAGCACTTGCCTTGATTGATGCTCAGTTTTCTCTTTTGCATCCTCATTGCCTTTCTCACAGGGGCAATCATCAAAACTAGTTCCAAAGTTGTGAGATATAATATGAGTGCCCTCTGAAAATTGAAGGGAAAGGAAGAACAGAGCATAAATCCTACCTCTGAGACATACATTAGATTCAACAGTTGTTTACTGATCTCTAGCCCATGCCAGATAGATACAGAATTTTTAAAAACCTGCTGGGGTTGGATGGAGATAGTCATATACCTAAACCAGGACATGATGAAAACCAGTGTTTATATCTTGTGAGTTTCTCATCACCCTACATCATCTCTCTTGTGCATATAATTCTATAGGCAACTTTGTTTAAAGCAAGATTTCTCTTCAAACAGGAAGAATTTGTAAATAAGAAAATATAGAAAATTTGGTTCCAAATTATTTGCTAGTATTATTTACACTTTGACCATATTTACTTTTCTTTAATAACTACGGGTGAGATGTAGAAAGATGAAGGATGCCAACCACAAAATACTTCCTTCTCCATTACCTTAATAAATAAAACTATTAAGGAAAACTTATGTAAGTAAAAGATTATAAAGGTGTCTTATCAAAGAATCAAACTCATCTTCACTAAGGTATCTTATTGTTTTATGGTCACACTTGTTAAACCTTGGGAGCTGGTTCTCTGTCTTTTTTTGTTTGTTTGTTTGAAATGGTTGTTATTTACCTGTAGGATTTTTATTTCTTAAAATATATTTTATTGATTATACTATTCCAGTATTCCCTTATCTGCTCCTGCTTTATTCATCTCTGCCCTGTACCCCACCCACCCACTCGAATCTCCCCCCTCGCCCCTTAGTTCATGGCCCTGGGTTGTACATACAAGTTGTTTGGCTTCTCTATTTCCTATACTATTCTTAACTTCCCCCTGTCTATTTTGTACTGACCGTTTTTGCTTCTCATTCCCTGTACCTTTTTCCCCATTCTCTCTTCTCCCCCGCCTCCTGCTGCTAACCCTCCATGTGATCTCCATTTCTGTGATTCTGTTCCTGTTCTAGTTGTCTGCTTAGTTTAGTTTAGTTTAGTTTTTTTTTAAGGTTTGGTTTCTGATAGTTATGTATGTTGCTATTTTACTGTTCACATTTTGATCATCTTTTTTCTAGATAAGTCCCTTTAATATTTCATATAATAAAGGTTTGGTGATGATGAACTCTTTTAACTTGAGTTAAAAGCACTTTATTTTCTAAATGAAGTTAGAAGCCCTTCCATTCTAAATGACAGCTTTGATGAACAGAGTAATCTTGGAAGTAGGTCCTTGCCTTTCATGACTTTGAATACTTTTTTCCAGCCTCTTCTTGCCTGTAAGGTCTCTTTAGAAATCAGCCAATAGTCTTATGGGAACTCCCTTGTAGGTAACTGTCTCCTTTTCTCTTGCTCATTTTAAGATTCTATCCTTAATCTTTGGTATTGTAATTAATGTAATCTTTAATCTTGGGTAATGCAATTATGATGTGCTTTGGTGTGTTCCTTCTTGGGTCCAACTTCTTTGGGACTCTCTGAGCTTCCTGGACTTCCTGTAAGTCTATTTCCTTTGCCACATTGGGGAAGTTCTCTTTCATTATGTCTTCAAATAAGTTTTCAATTTCTTGCTCTTCCTCTTCTCCTTCTGGCACCCCTATGATTTGGATGTTGGAATATTTACAGTTGTCCTTGAGATTCCTAAGCCTCTCCTCATTTTTAAAAATTCTTGTTTCTTCATTCTGTTCTGATTGAATGTTTATTTCTTCCTTCCAGTCCGGGACATTGATTTGAGTCCCAGTTTCCTTCCCATCACTGTTAGTTCCTTGTACATTTTCCTTTATTTCACTTTTCATAGCCTTCACTTTTTCCTCTATTTTGCAATCATGCTCAACCATTTCTGTGAGCATCTTGATTATCAGTGCTTTGAACTCTGCATATGATAGGTTGGCTATCTGTTCATTGCTTAGTTCTATTTTTGGAGCTTTCATCTGTTCTTTCATTAGGGCCATTTGTTTTTGGTCTCAGCATAGCTGTTATGTTATAAGGGGTGGAGCCTTAGGTATTCACTGGGCAGGGCAACCCACATTGCTGCATTGTGGAGTTGTTTGTGGGGGAGGGGATCTGAGAGGGGACAAGCTCTCCTCTGGCTTTCAGCCACTGCCTCTGCTACCTATAAGCAAATTGGGCCCTTGTAGTGCTGATTTTGGGGTGGGTGGGTTTGTGTACATTCTAGGACCATGCAGGTCTCTCCAAGGAACTCTTCCATGAGGCTGGGAGTCTCTCTTGCCACTGCCACCTTACATATTTTTACAGCCAGAGGTTTTGAGGCTTTATTTCCCCATGCTGGAGCCCTGGGTTATGTGGTCTGTCTCCCTCCCCAGTTGTTCTTCTTTGTTTATCTGCATACAAATGTGGGACTACCCGGCCCTCTAGCTGCCGCCTTGCCACCTGTCTTCTCCACCCCACCTGCCCATCTCCATCCCTCCCACCTGTCCAAATGACTGTTTCTTCTGTAATTCCTTGGTTGTTGGACTTACATACAATTCAATTTTCTGGCAGTTCTGGTTGTTTTTCTATTTTTGGATTTGTTGTTGTGGTCCTTCTTCTGATTGTGTGAAGAGGCAAAATGTATCTGCCTACACTGCCATTTTGGCTAGAAGTCATGGTTCTGTAAGCCTTAAACTCCATGCCTCCCACAATAAAATAAACAAAAACCTGAGCAATCCTGTTACTACATTTAACAAAATATATCCTGAAATAAGCAGGAACGATGGTGAGAAAGGAAGTTACTAATGCTGCTTCCAAACTCTGAGTCTTCTTGTCAAGCACAACATGAATGGATAAGGGCAGGGAAAAGCTGAGCAGGATGTCTGTAGAAGTTCATTAAGGAAAGGCCCAAACCCAAATGTCTTGAGTTAGTCTGCCTTTAAATTTAATTCTATTCTTTAAAGGTTTTATTTATTTATTTTTAAAGAGAGGGGGAGTGAGAGAGAAAGGAAGAGAAATGTCATTGTGTAATTGGTTGCCTCTTGCATGTCCCCAACTGGGGACCTGGCCCACAACCCAGGCATATGCCCTGACTGGGAGTCAAACTGGCAACCTTTTAGTTTGCACGCTGGTGCTCAATCGACTGAGCCACATCAGCCAGGGATGACTTTTAAATTTTATGTTGTTTTATTATAGAATCCGAACAGTTAAACATAGATAACCAGAAAAAGCCCTTGAGGATTTAAATACATGGCTGTAGTGACATTGAACAACCTCTAGAAACATATTCGTATTCCCATCTGCTGCTCAGGTAGCCTGTGCTGTCAGCATAAACCCCAAGATGGCATTCTTGCCTTATTTTTCTAAATAACTCCTTTGGTTCGAAAACAAAACAAAACCCTCTGAAAACCTCACAGGGTTGGGTGACTCGATTTGGGGGGTGGGGAGAAGGAGAAAGGTAACATTCTTTCTATCCCTCAGTGATCAGTGCTCTCTGGGTGAGTGGCAAAGGCAGTTGCCTACTGGCTATGATTTTTGGTAAGCTCTAGCAAAAGGTCCTTGCTCACAACCATCTCTGCCTGCTGGTCAGCTGCACTGCATGCATGGGGATGTGGAGGTCCTCTTTCTATGTATTATCTATCCTATACCCGAAGTTATAGGAGTGCCCTCTTTGGCATCTTGGAGCAGGAGCACAGTGAGGCATTATCAGCCACAGATATGAAAACTGGGTGTGTTATCTGCTCAGCAGGATGTGAAGGAAGAGGGCATAGAAAAAGGAAACTTTGGCTGAACCAGAGATTGAGGGGAAATAATCATTGCTAACATTTTAAATCCATTTTGTAGTTTAGAGCCTCTGTTCACCTATTATTTTAATCTTCCCAACCATCCTGTGTGATGTAGCACTTTAGGGAGACCCTTGAAATTTTCTAACATTGTGTGCGACAACACAAAGTGACCAGATCATTGGGATGATGTTGGAAAGAGTTGGAATGAAAGTCACCTTTCTCAGACTTGTGTGTGGCCCCTCCCTCTTAGGCAGCTGCTTCCTATTGATATTTATTTCCTTTCTCCTTTTTTCTCCTAACATTTAAACATACTCAAACTTCTGCCATCACTTGCTCTGTTGTTAAATCCAATGTACATGTTTAAATCTCAATTCTCTTGCTCTCTCAGCAGAAATTGACACTACTGATCCCCTCTTTCTTAAAAACACGTCCACCTTCATTCTGAGATACATGCTACACTTTCCCAGTTTTCCTCCTAGCCCCTGGTTGTCTCATTTCAAGTGTCCCATGAGGGCTGATTTGCCTCCACCCACTCTTCACATGGAGAATTTCCTCCTGCTTCTCTCCTAGTTTTTCTGCCATTTTTTTTTTTTGCGCCTTACCTAACTTCATCCATCTCATTGCTCTAATTACCAGTGACTTGCAAATTTAAATCTCTAGACCAGACTTCTTCTCTGAGGTCCAAACCTGTACAATCACCTATTCAACATCTATACTTGTCTATCTCAAAGGTGCCTCAAATTCAGCATGTCCAACACCCAGACTCAAACCAGGTTCTCTCATGTGCTCTAACTCGTGGAACAGTGCCAACATACACAATAGATAAAGAAGATGGAGTACATATTACTTGGCTGTAAAAAATGAAATCTTACTTTTTGTGACCACATAGTATTATGTCTTCAACAGGGCATTATGTTAAGTGAAGGAAGTATGACAAAGACAGATACCATATGATTTCACTAACATATGGAATCTAAAAAACAAAATAAACAAAACAGAGACAGACTTATAGACACAGAGAACAAACTGAGGGTTGCCAGATGGGAGAGGGGTTGGGAGGCTGGGTAAAAAAGGTGAAAGAATTAAGAAGTACTAGTCAGTAGTTACAAAATAGTTACAGGAATATAGTCAATAATATTATAATAACTGTGTGTAGTGTCAGGTGGGAATAAGACTCATCAGGGGGATCACCTTGTAAGTTATATAAATGTCTAACTACTGTGCTATACACCTGAAACTTATGCAATATTGAATGCCCACTGCCATTAAAAAATAAAATTTAAAGATCATCACATAAAAACAAACACCCCCTGCCATAAAAACCAACCAAATGGTGTTTAAGCCAGAGCCCTCAGTCTTGCCCTTGACCCTTTTCACTTCCTCCTCCTTCCTAGCCAATGCATCACCAGGTCTCCTCAATGAAATCTAACTGTCTCTCAGGTTGTCCACTTGTTATTTTTGTCATGCTGCTACACTGAGTCTAAGCCACTACTGCCCCTTCTTCAGATTTCTACTATTCTCCCTATACCATCGTGGCTTATTAATCTCCTTAATAAAGTTAGAGCAATTTTTTTCAGAACATGAAGCTGATTATGTTCATCACTTGTTTAAAATATGTCACTGGCTCTCTATTCCCCTTGTGATGAGGACCAACATCCTTAGCATGTGTACAAGGTCTCAAACCTTTGTATCTATCAGATCTCATGAGGATCAAGGGTCATCTCAGGGAAGGCGTCTCCGATCGCCTCCTCTCTCCCACTCTAAATCCAGTTCCTTTGGTGTCATCCACTTTCAAGGAGTGATTACCACCCTTCAGAGTGCTTATCTAAGTTTGTCCCCATGCAATCCTTGACACTGTTATTTGATTAATGGGTAACTTTTCCCATGATATTCCAGGTGTGGTTTCTGCTCACCCTTTTAATACTAACTACACACACAGGGCCTGACCTACAGTAGGTGCTCAGCACATATTTGATGAAAGACTGAATAAAGGGAGAGAAATAGCAAGATCAACACAATCTATTTCACAATTTTACCAAGTTCAAACAATACTATAGATTTTTAGGGAGAGCTAATATATATTTTATACTTCAGGGACTTTAAAAAGGAATGTCCAGTTTGGTTACTTTTTAATATCATCAAACAAGTCCCATAGTTTTGTTTTTCCTTCATTAACAAGCTTTTTTCTTTCTTTAAAAAATTTAGTTGTTTTTAAATGTGAAAAAAAACCCACCTTCAAAATAGGTATTTATCCATTGGAACCCATATTTCTCTTAAGGAGGCCTCCAGTTATATTCCTTGAGTTAACAAGTTGGGTTTTTGTTATTAGAAAAAGGAGAAAATCCTTTGTTGAAGGGGGTGAATTTCCTCACTCAAATTGGAGGGGAGCCGATTCAACGCCAGCTGCTGAAAGGATTCACAAAAATTTCCTTATTAAAATTTGACCCAGCTCAAGTTGACATGGAACTGTGGGTGATTTTCACTTATGATTGCACTGCTAGCTACTATTGGATAATAGCGTTCTCTGTACTGTTCTAGCCATGAGGAAAGAGAGAAGAGAATACATTCATTGCTTCCTTCAAATGGTTTGCTTTGCTCAGTATGTTGTTTAAAAATTATCCTATTCACCTATTTCTAATATGATCATTCCTTTTCAAGATTTGAAAATGTTCTAAAACTACAAACCAGGTAAATTCTAAACATCTATCCAAATATAAGGTAATATTATTACAAATGTATAAAAAGGTAACTATTAGAGAGTGGATCAAGAAGGAAACTGAAGGATGGTAGGAAAACAGTCAAGTTAAATGGGGCCAAAGTATTTGAGACCCCTCTCCTCTAAGAAAAGTGTTATGATAATCAAATTAAAATGTTGTAATGATAGAAAAATACAAAACATTCTATAGGTTTTCCTTAGGGCCAATCTGACAAAAAGTTTATAGAATAAAGAAGCTGTCTTGGCTGGTGTGCCTCTGCTGGTTGGAGCTTTATACTGTAACGGAAAGGTTGCAGGTTTGATTTCCTGTCAGGGGGTGTATGGGAGGCAACCAATCAGTGCTTCTCCCATCCAAGTTCTAACCAGGCCCAACCCCACTTAGTTTCTGAGGTCAGACAAGATCAGATGCATTCAGGTTGGTATGGCTGTAGACCCAATCAATTCTTCTTTCTCTCATTGATGTTTCTCTCTCTCCTTTTGTCTCTTTCTAAAAAAAAAAAGCAATGAAAAAATGTCCTTGAATGAGGATTAAAAATAAATAAATTAGCCCTGGCTTGTGTGGCTGAGTGGATTGAGTGCTGGCCTGTGAACCAAAGGGTTGCCTGTTGACTCCCACTCAGGGCACATGCCTGGGCTGCTGGCCAGGTCCCCAGTAGGGGGTGCGTGAGAGGCAACCACACATTGATGTTTCCCTCCCTCTCCCTTTCCTTTCCCCTCTCTCTAAAAATAAGTAAATAAAATCTTTGAAAAAAAATAAATCTGAGATCTTTACAAGGGCATTAGTTTTTTTTAAAAAGAAGCTAAAATTGGTAAGTATATTCTTTACATTAAATCAAATAATTGCTGACTCTAATACTTGCAGATAAAAAAGGGCATGGTTTCTCTGAAAACAAATTTGTAGTTAATAAAATATGACATTTCAGTGAACTGTAATTTTTATTACAAATTTATACATTGTGTTTTCTCTAAAAGTATTTTACAGTTGTGTTTATACACACCTGCTTACTGAAAACACGTCATTTAATGTAGTCAAGCTACTTATTAGTAGCTGGATGTTTTAAGAATTTACCATTTTGGTGAAATTAAACAACATATTGGAGGGTTATTTCTTAAACAAATCTGTTTTGGTAGATGTTCTCCTGATCTCTTTTACAGCCCTGAAATATGCAGAAAAATTAATTACTATAAACATAGAAACTGATGGTGGATAATTAATTTACTTGCCACTCTAACATAGAATATTTACCCTTTGGAATGTTATCCTTGATTAGCAATCTCTAATCTAGAAATTTAGAAAAAGTTTCTAAGATTTATTTAGAAAATCAACAAATTTACTTTTCTTTGTTAAATACTGGACAACTCTAACTTCTGATTCATTTTCAAGACAAGTGAAGACAAATACAAAATCTTAGAGATGTAGTTGAAAGGTAGAGTTTTTTCTTTACCCTAGTTTATCATCTCTGGGATAAACAAGTTATTTTACATATGCTGCTAAAAATAATTGATAGTTTAAGCTTCTGTGTGTTATACTTGTTAAAATATTTGCATTCAAAAGCAAAGTCAGAAATGTAGCTCAGGCTATATGTATATCTTTCCTAAGGAACATAAGATATAAATAGCATTTTCAATTAAAATTGTTTTTGAAATTACAAATTTAAAGACACAGACCTGCATTTTTTTAAAAAGAAGATACTCTCCTTCAAGCTTTTTCACGCAGTGTGTGTGCGTGCGGTGCTCTGTGGTAGGATACAAAGGTAAGGATGCGAGCCTGTCCCGAAGAAGCCTGGAGTCTAGAAAGGGGATGCTGACTACAACCGAGCAATTGCAATGCACTGGAAGGAGTGCTGCAATTGTGGTCATTACTAGGATTCCGAGAGCAAGCAGCAAAAGCTCTGTGCTGGTGATTAGTGGTATTCAGTGAGATTCTTGGTCTTCTTCTTGGCACAAGGTAGGATTTCACTTCTTCCCCTCTTTAAATTTAGTCACGACTTTATTTGGCCAATGAAATATGAGTGGAAATGACACAAGTCATATCTAGGTGGAAAGCTCTGCTCCTTCATGGTGACTGGCAGTCTGTTGGGCTTGGACACCGAGAGGATGACATGGAGCTGAGCTCCCCATGAACCTCTGTGGACACAGTGAACATCACAAATAAATCTCCATTTTTCTTTAAACCACTGAGATTTGGAGGATGCTTGTATTATAGCACAAACTAATGTATACAGATCGCTACACACTTACTCCAGACTTGGAGAATTAGGAAAGTTTCCCAGGGTAGCAAGGCTAAGGGGGGACCTGAAGGATGAATAAGAGGAGTTGCCCAGGTAAAGATAGAAGCAAACAGTGTTCCAGAGGTAAGAATCCATGCCAAGGCTTGGAGCAGGATGAGCATTCATTATGTTTGGGAAGGAGTGTTTTTCATTTGTATTTTAATTTATCTTTTAATTAAATTTATCGGGGTGACAATGGTCAATAAAATTATATAGGTTTTAGGTACATAATTCTACAATACCTCATCTGCATATTGTGTGGTGTGTTCACTGCCCCAAGACAAGTCTCCCACCATCACCATTTATCCCCCCCCTGACCCACTTCTACCTACTCCCAGACTCACCAGACTAGACAAGATTCCCAGGTACCTGGAGGGACCCAAGGCCGCTCATAAGATCCCCACACTTCCTCATCTTTTTTTCTCTTTCCTTTCCGTGAACAAAAATAACTTGTCTTCCCAGGGTTAGGAGTTTCATGAGAAAATAACAGATATCTGTCAAATTCCAATAAAGGCCATCGCACTATATGGACAAGACTATTAACTTTTTGGCTGTTTCATCAAGCACACAATCTTGGCCCAATAAAATCGCTCAGTGTGGTCATTGTCATGGTCCACCAACTGGCTGCTGGTTTAACTCTGCTGTTAGAGCAGGTGGATGAGCCAGGCCTTGAGAGGGAAGCAGATTCTCCACTGTGCCAAGCCTGTCTTCACACACACACACACACCCTCTGAGCTCTGCTCCTGATGAAGCCCTGCAAGGGAGTGGCTTGTGAGCCTTTCCTTCCATCGTGGGTGTGGTTTGTGCACCAAAGGCTCTGCCCAGGATCTTGTTACAAACGCAGACTTGTTGGTTCCACCTGAGACCTACTGAGTTGATCTGCAATTTTTACCAAGAGTACATGCTCTTGAAAGTTTGTGAGGCAGTGCACTAGAAAGTCTAAATAATGCCTGGCATCAGGTGCCGATGGGAGCTGTTCTTTAGGACTTACTGGGAAAAAATCCTCAAGCTTCTTCAGCAAAATCCTTAAACTGGACAAGATACGCAATGAAGCAAGCACTGGCCTCTCTGCTCTATCACGTGTGTGCACTGAAGACACTACAGTGTAACATTCAAGTGTAATAAAGATATTATTCACTTTCTAACAAAGAGCCTTTAGATTTCTAGAGTTGCATGAAGTCATATAGCTATGCATTGCTAAAATGTAACATAACCTTCCTTTTCTGTAACTATTGGTTTTGGCTGGTAGAAATCATGCATACAGTCATCTTTCAGAGAAATTAGCATGCCTTAAGGAGAACTTTAGGTTGAAGGAAGGCATTTCAGTCAAATGATAGTGAAATTGATATGATCAAAATGAAATATGCGGCATATTTATCTAATCAGCTAGAGCTGCAATCTCTAACCATAGTCATTTACAGCTCAATCAGCTCGTCTAGTCATTATCAGCTAATGATACAATGAGTGATTACCCCGACACTGAGATAAGTGAGTTCATGAAATTCAGCGCTTTTATTATAAAGTGTGACAGGTAGGACTAAACATAAGGTCTTTGAAGGCAGTTAGTGCCGGTCCTACCTCACACAAATACCATAGGAAACAATGGAACTACACAGTTCCAAGACAAGGTCCAGGCCTTTGGGAAAGTAATTTAGTGACTTGTATCAAGAATGTTCACACCTTTGCACCACGTCAGTTTTTTTTTTTTAGTTTGAAATATCAAACTAAAAAGATATCAAACTTTCAAACATTGCAACTGCAGTACAAAGAACTTTTCCTATAGCGTTTGAAAGTAAGTCACTGAGATGACATGCTTATCATCCTAGAATATTGTAGAGAGAATGTTCTATTTCCTTCTATGTAAGGAAAATGCAGTCATCAAAGTTAGGAAATTGCCATTGCTACATTGCTATCACCTTGTCCTCACACCCTATTCAAGTTTCATCAACTGTCTGAACAACGTTTTCACAGTGAAAGGGTCCAGTGCAGAGTGACAATGTTGCTTTGGTTGCCTTGGCCCGTTAGTCCCCTTCGATACGGAATGTTTCCTCCTTCTTCCCTTGGTCAGATCACTTTTGGAGATTACACACCAGTTGTTTTTGTTTCAATATTTTTTTTATTTTTCATTTTCAGTGAACATAAAATATTTGTTTCAGGTGTATAATACAGAGGTTAGACATTATATAACTTACCAAGGGATCACCCTGATAAATACTTGACATGGTTATTGATATTATTGACTATATTCCCTATGCTGTACTTCATATCCCCACGACTATTCTGTAACTACCCATTTGTACTTCTTAATCCCTTTACCTTTTCCATTTAGTCCCCCAACCACTCTCCCTGCTGGGAACCACCAGTTCTGCTTGTTTATTTTGTTCTTTAGATTCCACGTATCAGTGAGATCATATGGTACTTGTTTTTCTTTGACTGACTTACTTTACTGCACATAACATCCTCTAGGTCCATTCATGCTGTGACAAGTGGTAAGATTTCATTCTTTTTTCACACTGTGTACATATAGTGTGTGTATAGTGTATACACACACATGCAAACTATATATATACTAGTTGTTTTGTAGGTGGTGCCTTGGTTTAGATTAGTCTGATATTACCTTAAGATTTGATTCTGATCTAATACGACTTTGGTAAGAATACCACAGAAGTGATGGTGTGTTCTTTTCACTGAATCCTGTTATGTGGTACGATTTTGATTAGGCTCATTACTGGTTATATGAAGTTTGATCACATCACTGAGGTTTCTCCACTGCAAAGTTATCCTTTTTCCCCTCTGTCATTAGTAACTCTTTAGGTAAGGAGTTACTTTGAGATGATATAAACATCCCACATATCACCAAACTTTCAATTTATTTAGTTTATTTAGATTAGCATGAATTTATGTATTTCTATTTTATTTGATGAGTTTAAATCTGTTTCCTCATTATTTACTTTGCTGATAAAATTACCCAAGATTTCACCAGTGGAAAGTTCTTCGGTCTGGTCCTTGTGTCGTCTGGACACGCCCCCACCATTCATTGAGCGCTTCCTTTCTGGCAGAGGGGGTTTCGGGCTCATCTTGTACTTTTCCTGAACCAGCACTGGCATCTTCTATTTTTCCAAGGAGGTTTGCTTCCTTCTAGTGGAGAGTGACATTTAGGAACCAAAACCTGGGAGCTAGGCGTGTTCATTGCTCACTGATAGTGGGGGTTGTGATCCCCAGGCCTTCTCAGTAGACAGAGCCAGAGAATGAGTATCGACATCCATATCTAGTATCTATAGGTATCAAAGGCTGTGTAGAAGTACTTACATCTCTAGAGTAAATCATGAGTATAAATGGAGACTTTCAGTTTGAATCTGATACCACATGATTCGTTGTAGTTTCCTTTTTTAGTAACTCGCTTTTTGACAATGAGACATCAGACTCCTATCAGTATAGGAGTATAGACTATTAGTATAGGAGTATAGGAGTATTAATATAGGAGTACACTAATATGCCTATTAGTATAGACATCAGACTCCTATTAGTTGTTAGTATAGTCACTTATTTGACACACATATGTATAGAGTGTATATCTTCAGTTCTACAATTCTAGTCACTGATTAATAGAAAAACAGAAACACAAAAACACACAGGTCCAGATATCCTAGGACTGCTCACTCTCCTGGTGAGCAATTTTTAATTGATTCAAGCTCAAAATAGACAGACAGACAACCAAAAAAAGACTAACAACCTAGACTATCTGTTTTCCCACTCAATAGAGAATAGAGCTCTACGGTGCATTAATTCATTTACTTATATTACCAAATCATCAGACCGTAACACCTAATTCCACTAATTAGCGCTGCCATCATAACTTAATCTTTCACACGTGAACCAGAATCAAAAACAAAATGCAAAATTAGAGGAGAGGGAAGGAAAAAACACTACCCAAAACACTCACAGGGAAGTTCGAGTTCTACTGCTGCTTGAGATTTATTTGTGGAAGCAAGAAGAGATGTACCTGGTCTTAAGTCACCCCTCCCCTCCGCCTCCTCGCTCCTCCCAAGAGGTGTGCCTCTCTGACAATGCAGCTTACCCCGCTGTGTCAGGGTATTTTGGTGGACGACCTCCCAACTGTTAAAGGATAATTAAAAAAGGAAAGTCATGACTCCTATATAAATACAATCTGAGCATGTGTCAAAGATTTTCATTACTTTATTAATGAGGGAACCGGTAAGATATAATAGCCAGTTTCTATAATGGCTTTTAGAAGAGAAAAAGGAAAGAGAAGGGAAAGGAGAAGAAGACATAAGAGAAAGAAGAAGAGCTTGCTACATACAGCAATTTTACCTCTGAGACTTAGTCCAAAGGAAAAAAAATTAAATTAAGGATGTAGTTTTACGTTTATTTCAGCATTATACTTAATAGATGAAAATCAGAAGCAGCCCGATTACCTATAGAGAAGGAGTTATTAAATAGTGATTAGTACATAGATTATTAGGCAGCCACTAAAAATTTGGTTGTGCACCTCTTAGTTAAGAGGACAGTTTGAGCACACATGATGAATCTGCCGTAGAGCCAGAGCTAAGGGCAAGAGGATGCTATGCTTTCAGCCGCCACATATTCTAGCTTACCTGGGACAGTCCCAGTGTACCCTTGTCTTGTATTTATAGATCTCTCTTGTTTTTGCTTTCAAAAGTGTCTCAGTTTAGATGATAAGTGATGTAGTATCTTTAGCTATCATTGGCTGGCCTGGAGGTGAAGGGGTCAAATTTCCATCTCAGTAATTTCTCTGGGAAACATCCTAAGAGAGTCAACCACGAATAACGGGAGTCTTTCTGTAGTGTTTACATTCAAGGTCAGAACGGTGGCTGGCACATTATGAGCACTCAAAAATGTTAGCTATTATCATTGTCATTATTATGTTTGATGTGACTAAATAAGCTGAGCAAATACACAGCACTGTTGTGACTGACTCTTTATGAGTGCAACCTTGGACTTGGGGTGCTGCCTCAAGTACTCTGGGCTGCCATAACTACAATGTAGACAAAACCCACAGGCACAGAGGTGAAGCTCCCTGCTGTCACTACTCCTGCTAGAGCTTGTTCATTATTTTCCATTGGCTTCCAGACATAAGAAAACCATAGCAGATTCAAACATTTTCTTTTTTCATTCACTTGGGCGAAAATGTTTGGATAGAGATTTCAACAATTTCAGACTCATCTGACTCATGAAAGAAGACCAGCACATGCCCTGTGAAAAAATCATTGAAAAGACAGAGCAGTTCAAGAGAAGAGGATAAATCTTAGCAATGAAATGGTCTTTTCTTACTGAAGCAATAGGATAGAACTGTAGAAGAATTCAAATTCTTATCATGATTCAGGATGCCATAAAGTTAGAGAAGACATGGATATAGCACTTGCAGAAAATAGAACATCATGAATGATGTTATAGAGATCAAAAATAGGAGTGCTAAATTAAAAACAAAAAAATGAAGGCAGCAAACTACAGACTCTTGTGGGAAATATATAGCTACAGTTGTTTTCCCCTGACTTAGAAATTTATGAGAATAGAAGAGATGGGTTTTGATGAGGGATACCAAAAATTGCAAATATGCATACTAGGACTTCTACAATGAGAAGACAGAGCAGACAGAAGACAAATAATAATCAAAAGTAAAATAGAAAACAGCCCTGGGTGTGGCTCAGTGGATTGAGCATGGGCCTGTGAACCAAGCGATCAGGGTTCGATTGCCAGTTGGAGCGCATGCCTGGGTTGCAGGCAGGGAATGCATGAGAGGCAACTATACATTGATGTTTCTCTCCCTCTCTCCTTCCCTTCCCCCTCTAAAAACAAATGAAAAAATAAAATCTTTTTAAAAAAGTATAATAGAAAACAACTGCCATCAGCTGATAAAAACTTATCAGGTGTGGCTTAGTTGGCTGGAGCTTCGTCCCCAAACTGAAAGGTTGCTTGTTCCATTCCTGGTCAGGGCACATACCTGGATTGCAGGCTCTAGGCCTGGCTGGGCACCTACAATCCCCAGTCTGGGTGTGCACAAGAGGCAACCAATCAATGTTTCCTTTTCACATTGATATTTCTGTCTCTCCCTTCCTCTCTCTCTCTAAAAGAAATGAAAAATGTGTCCAGAGGTGAGGATGAAAAACCAAAAACAAACAAAGAAAAAGATCTTGAGTATTCAGAGCAAAAGGGCTAACGGAGTGGCTGGCAATTTAATGAGTAAGCTCCCTCGTAGGTAGGTTTTATTTGTTATGTTTTTGAAAAAAAGCTCCTATAAATATTTACAAAGTAAAACAAATGGTCAAATTTGTTTACTGCAACACTAAATTTGATAAAATAATGGAGCAATAGCTCCCAAGGGGTTGAATGAAAAGGGTTGTGACCCAAGAATGTTGTCTTCATTGTAAAAGCCTCAGAAAGAACCAGAAACGTGTTTTGAACCTACCAATAATGTATCTCTCTTTAAAAAGTAAAAACATTTTTTAAAATATATTTTATTAATTATGCTATTACAATTGTTCTATTTCCCCCTTTCATTCCCCTCTACCCTGCCCACCTCCTCCCACCCACATTCCCTTTCTTTAGTTCATGTCCATATGTCATAAGTTCTTTAGCTTCTACATTTCCCACACTATTCTTGCCCTCCCCCTGTCTATTTTCTACCTACCATCTATGCTACTTATTCTCTGTACCTTTTCCCCCACTCTCCCCCTCCCACTCCCCTGTTAATAACTCTCCATGTGATCTCCATTTCTGTGGTTCTGTTCCTGTTCTAGTTGTTTGCTTAGTTTGGTTTTGTTTATGTTTTAGGTGTGGCTGTTAATAATTGTGAGTATGCTGAATTTTTACTGTTCATATTGTTCATTTTTTTATCTTCTTTTTCTTAGATAAGTCCCTTTAACATTTCATATAATAAGGGCTTGGTGATGATGAACTCCTTGAATTCGACCTTATCTGAGAAGCTCTTTATCTGCCCTTCCATTCTAAATGAAAGCTTTGCTGGATAAAGCAATCTTGGCTGTAGGTCTTTGGATTTCATGACTTGGAATACTTCTTTCCAGCTCCTTCTTGCCTGTAAGGTCTCTTTTGAGAAATCAGCTGACAGTCTGATGGGAACTCCTTTGTAGGTGACTGTCCCCTTATCTATTACTGCTTCTAGAATTCTCTCCTTTATTTTAATCATGGGTAATGTAATTATGATGTGCCTTGGTGTGTTCCTCTTTGGGACCAACTTCTTTGGGACTCTCTGAGCTTCCTGGACTTCCTGGCAGTCTATTTCCTTTGCCAGATTGGGGAAGTTCTCCTTTTTCATTTGTTCAAATAAGTTTTCCCCTTGTTGCTCTTCCTCTTCCCCTTCTGGTACCTCTATAATTCAGATGTTGGAACGTTTCAAGATGTCCTGGAGGTCCCTAAGCCTCTCCTCATTTTTTGAATTCTTGTTTCTTCATTCTTTTGTGTTTGGTTGTTTCTTTCTGCCTTCTGGTCCACTCCATTGATTCGAATCCCCGTTTCCTTCCCATCACTATTGGTTCCCTGTGCGTTTTGCTTCATTTCACTTAGTGTAGCCTTCATTTTTTTCATCTAATTTGTGACCAAATTCTACCAATTCTGTGAGCATCCTGATCACCAGGGCTTTGAACTGTGCATGTGATAGGTTGGCTATCTCTTTGTTGCTTAAAAGTATTGGCTCTGGGGTTTTGATTTGTTCTTGCATTTGAGCCTTTTTTTTTGTCTAGTCAGCCTGTTATGTAGTGAGGGGTTGAGCCTTAGGTGTTCACCTGGGTGGGTGACCCAGTTGCTGGGTTGTGACGCTGTGGGGATGGGGTCTGAGAGGGAACAATGGCACTTGTCCTGCTCTTTCTTGGATTTCAGCCCCCTCTGTCGCTTCCCACAAGCAAATTGGGCCCTTCTGGTGCTGGTTCCCAGGTGGGTGGGCTTGTGTATGTTCTAGGACTCTGTGGGTCTCTCCAACAAACTCCCCATGAAGTTGGGATTTTCTCCCAGAACCTCAACCCCCACAGGTGTTTTCAATCAGTGGTTTTAGGCTTTATTTTCTGGTGCCGGGGCCCTGGGTTTCACGGTCTGTCTTGCTGCCCATTTTCACCTGGTTTATCTGCACACGAATGTGTGACCATGGTCAGCCAGCTGCCTTACTCCCTCACTGGTCTGCTCATTTTCTCCCTGCACCAGGTCTGCTAGCTGCCTTTCCCTGCCGTGACCTCTCTCTGACAGCTGCCGACTCCACCCCTCTTACCAGTCTGGATGACTGGTTGTTGGAGTCCTGTACAGTTCAATTTTCTGTCTCTTGGTTGTTTTTTTGTACCTAAATTTTTGTTGTCTTTAATTTTGGTTGTGTGAGGAGGCACAGTGTGTCCACCTACACCTCCATCTTGGCCAGAAGTAAAAAAGTAAAAATATTTTGATTAAATAAGTGAGTCAAAATAAAGAGCTCAAGAATAGATAAGATGAAATATAGAAGAAAGGGTAGGATAGTAGAAACAATGCAAATGTTAGAAAGCATTCTTTAGAGGCACCACAATATAAAAGTAGTAATAAGAACCTAGGTCTAAAATCTCTGATCAGCCCTGACTGGTGTGGTTCAGTGGAATGGGCATCCTCCTGTGAACAACAAGGTTGTTGGTTTAATTCCCAGGCAGGGTCGGGGCCAGGTCCCCAGGTGGGGGTTTGTGAGAGGCAAACGTTTCTCTCCCTGTCTTTCTCCTGCTTCCCTTCTCTCTAAAAATAAAAGTAAATAAAATTTTTAAAAATAAAATAAAAATTAAAATGCAATCATACCAAGAAAAGAAGCAAGATGGCCCTGACTGGGGTAGCTCAGTGGTTTGGGGTTGTCTTGTAAACTGAAAGGTTGCTGGTTTGATTCTGGTCCATGTCTGGGTTTCTCCTGTTTGGGGGTGTGCAAAAAGCAACTGATCAATGTTTCTCTTGTATAACACCAGTGTTTCTCTCCCTTTCGTCTCCTCTCTCTAAAAAATAAATAAATAAAATCTTAAAAAAAAGAAGATGGAAAGAAAGGAAGTGAAATTATGGTAAATCACAAGTTGGTTTTTTTCATTTTAATCCTCATTGAGGACATGCTTACTGATTTTAGAAAGAGGGGAAGCGGGGGCTGGGGAAGAGATAGAGAGAAATGTTGATGTGAGAGAGAAACATCAATTGGTTGCCTCTCTGATGCGCCCTGACTGGGAACTGAACCTACAACCCAGGCATGTGCCCTGACTTTGGGGGGGTGTCGAACCTGTGACATTCTGGTTTACAAGATGACACTCTAACTAGCTGAGTCACACTGGCCAGGGTTCACAAGTTGTATAAGAAAACGTTAACAGCCCTGGCTGGCGTAGCTCAGTGGATTGAGCGTGGGCCTGCGAACCAGAGTATCACAGTTCGATTCCCAGTCAGGGCACATGCCTGGGTTGCAGGCCAGTTCCCAGCAAGGGACTCATGAGAGGCAACCATACATTGATATTTCTCTCCTTCTCTCCTTCCCTTCCCCTCTAAAGATAAATAAATAAAAATAAAAAAAAAGAAAATGTTAACAGATATTTTAATGATTGATCTTGGTAAAGAAGCAGGCTCAAACAATTTTAAAACATTTAAAAACATCATTACAGAAACAAACATACACAGGAAAGCCACTATTATAAAAAGAAACATCAAGGAAAATGAAAAAAACCCCAAAAGACAAAGATAAGACGGTAGAAGCAAACTTGGCCACATTAGCTGAGGCCCCAGTGAGTGTGCCGGGGAGAACAGGTGGCAGATGTCTGCACACTATAGCACGGGCTGCATGCATGGTGTTGACATTAATGTGTTCTTCCTGAAAACCTCAAAACATTTCCCATTAAGTGAATAAAGTCTAAATACCAATGTAATCTATGCTTTTGCAAATTAGCCACAAACCATCTAATTTCTCGCCAATTACTTGATATTTTTGTCTACCTCTAAATTTTACTGATCTAAAAAAAACAAAAACTGATCAAAGGCTGCAGAAACTCTAACCCCCGTAGCACACATTAAATTGGTCCGCTCTGTGTCCTGTGCTGACAAATCATTATACTCTAGGACCTGACGACCCACGAGTAACTCAGTTAAATGCACGAAGGTAGCAGCAATGTTTTAAAGTTGTTTGCACTTGACTTCATTTCTTTAAAACACCAGGCAACCTGCTCAGTCCCCTACAATCTACCTAAATCTAATAAACAGAAATGTCTCTTCTTCTATACTCCAGAGCAGACATGAGGGCCACCATCCCCTCGGGGCAGTCACATGAAATGAGTATAAACACCTTTGTAAAACAAACCTCTTTCTTATAATCAGGTTCTTCTCACATCAGGCTTCCCCTCGTGTTGGGAAGATCCTGCATTTATGCGGAATTGTCCTCCTTACCTGTCCCACTCCTTCCTCCACCTCAGCACATAACAGGCCCTGGTTCTCTAGACCCTTATCAATTAAGTTAAGGAGAGCTTGATAATAGTGAGGGGCTTGATATTGGATGCTGAATCCTGCCCAAAGAGAAGCAATTGGAACCCCCGATGTCTCTTAGACCGTGGAACTGACAGTTTGAGGAGACAATGGAAATATAATGTTCTGGCCAAACGTAACGTCCTCAAATTTGGCACTTAGGAAAATTCATTCCTGTCTTGAGAAGTTACCTCTTCAAATTGTCTAAATGTTACTGTTTACAAAAGATTGTGAATCCCTCAACAGTAAGGGTGATTTCAGGCATTCCTGCTGTACATGCCTGGCATAGAATTGACGATGAATACATTGTGAGGATTAAAGGAAACCGTTAAGGGAAAAGTACTCAGCACATTGCTTGGCACACAGTGAGTGCCCATTAAGCACTATTCATTTAGGTATGCATGTATGTGCTGATTTGTGCCTCCCCCCACCCCTGACGGTTCTAGAGAGGATTTCAGGCACCTTATGAAAATTAACACGAAGAGACTAATTATGATACAATCTATGATTCTGGGCTCTAGAATAAAAATATGGAAAATATTCTTTCTGTATTTTCCCCACATCTTAACATTTGGCACCACCAGGTTCTGCCCATAAATACATCTTGCCAGGCATTTTCACCTTAAGTTAATACATCTGTTTCTACAAGTCTGGTCCTCAGAGGAGCAATCTGCACACTACGTAACTGCTCCATTGAGTCTGACTGTCCCTGGGGTTTAGGTCCTGAGGGGCAATTGACAACAGCGTGGAGTATGCAGAAGCAGTAAAGGCTAAAAGATCCCCCAAAGGATACCTGTGTCCAACAGACAGCATGTGCCTTGACAGATAGGATGTAAATATCAAGACAATGCAAGCAGCTTCACAGAGAACCAAATTGGGAGTAGAAAGCATTAGAGCCAGAGAACTTCCTAATGGTCCCTTGAGATGGAGGGGATGAGACAATCAGCCAGCCCTTAACATGACAAGCCTATTCTCTAATTCAGCCATAAGTAAAGGGCCCCAAAGCATGAGCATGGTGGCAGGTAGATTCAGGTGCCTTTGGTCCCCCAGACACCTGCATTCCAGGAGAGGAATCTCAGGCACAGAGCAGCTTCCCAGGCCCTTTGCTATTTCTCCACTGTTTAGTGCTTAGTATTTGACCACTGTTTCTCAATTGTTTAATTGAGATCAGGTTCCAACTTTGAATGAGAATTTATTTGAAGATTCAGTTGTAGCAGAATAAGAAATGTACACAGAAAGTCACTTTTCAACTTGCTTTAGGGTGTTATGTGGGGTCCACTCCCAGCTGCACGTGGCTTGGGGAAGCTCACCCTCTAATGGGGCTCCTTTCAGGTTTCTCAACACCTTGGATCTGTTCCAAAATACTCAGAAAGAGGAGGATGTTTCCCCTCATTGCTCTTGTCCTGCCACAGCGTAAACCTCTTCCCCAAACTACTACAACTTGAAGCATCCATCCCCTTCAGGTCAGACTCCATGCCCAACCACGCGGCTTTGATTCCTTTGATTATTCTAAAACCTCCACAATTTAGCTGGCTATTTCCCAAAGTCAGGGTAATGTAGTTCTATCCATGATTGTCTTATTCAACTCCTCAACTTTGAAATAGTTCCTGCTTAATATTTCATAATCATGTATGCTTAACAGTGAACAGAGCTTGTATAAGCAGCCCATCCTGGGCCCTTTACAATGGTCCTGGGAGGCAGGCCTTGTCTCCCTCCGTTTACAAACCAGAAGACTGAGGGTTGGGGCATTGAAGGCACTTGTGCTGCTTGCATGGGTCACCTGGGATTTCCATTTCACTGCAGTTGACTCCCTACTGCCTGGTGAGGAAACGTCAATAATTCTTTCTCTTATTTTGTCACGATAGAAGTACCACATACTTATTAGAATAAATAACTGAAGTATATTGAGTAGAAGGTAAAATTTCTTGTTTATCTCCTCCTCTCTCTGCCTCCAAGCTCATTTCTCCTCTTTAGAGGTTAATTCTGTTAATAGTTGGGGATCCATCCACTCTTACCTTTTTCTATCCATTTAGCAATGTAGATGACACAGATAACATTAAAAAATATGTGAATAGATTCTATTATATAAATACATGTGTTCATACCATTTGCTTCTTTCACTTTAGTTGCAAAACTTTCCTTGACATGTTGGTTGGATTCACTTTTTAAAAAAGTGATCTATAAGTATTCTACAATATAGCTAGCTATGCATGACTTCTTTAATCATTTTCTAACTCATGAGTAATTAGGTTGTTTCCAGTGTTTTGACACACAAAAAGTACTTTACGAACAGCCTTGAATCCATATTATGGTGCCAGGGGCGCATGGGATGACTTGATCAGAGAGGATGCATGTTTTATTAATATTTCATAGATACTACCAAACTCTTTCCCAATATATATGCCAGCGTGTTGCAGATGAGATTCTTTATTCCACCAACCCTTGCAACAGAAAATATCATCAACCCTTCAACATTTTGTCATTATTATGGGCAAAGAAAGCGAACTCGTTGTTCTAATGCCGTCTTCAAATCTCAGGGCCTTTGATACATCCTGCCCGGAGCATGCTCCTGGAAGAGACAGCATGGAGAGAGTGGGCACTGTGCTGCTGGTGCCAGGCTTTCTATGCAGGAAGCTCCCGGTCAAGCTGGGTCGGGGTGGTGGCTAGGAGATGACCCTGAAGATATGTTCTCATGGAAAGCCAGTTTCCTCTTTATATTGCCTGTTGTGTGAGTTGGCTTTGGGGATATTGGTGAAGACTAAGGAATGGTTGAAACCTTCCCCAGTTTCTTCCTTTCTCCCAGATTATGCTTTCGTGGAAGGTGTGGGAAAAGGGCTGCAACCACTCAGAGCAAAACAGGGGAAGTCTTGGCGGGCAGAAGATATTAACGCATCCTTCTCCATTTATGCCGCAGCAGCGTCCACTTCTTGGGCAAAAGAATTTAAGACCGAGTTGACAGAGAAAAACCCATGCATTTTGTTTTCCCTTTCACTGAAATGCTTCCTGGCCTGGCAGCCTGGAAGTAGCTGATGCCTGAGTAGTTTCATACCAATTAACTGTCAGGGTTACGATTTTGCACATATAGAAAAAACTGAACTATTTATCCCAGTTCAGGCTGGTGGACATTACAGTTCCTGAAAGGGACTTTGGAGCTTGATGTGCCATTAACTACATGTAGTTCGTGGCAGGATAACCACTGGCTGACTTCATTATCAGTCTGAGAAATTACCATTGAAACAAATGATTTGAGGAGAATCAGAAAGAGGAGAGGAAGGATTTTCCTTACTGTGAAATCAAAAGACTTCCCAAGTACTTCTTCTTTTAATCCGCAACACAAACTTCATTCTAATTACACCGCCAGCAATGGACGAACAGTGTGAGACCTACTGTGAAATGAATATTACTAATGAAAAAACAATTTCAGCATATCTGTCTTTTAAAAATTCAGTATCTTAATGTGATCCATGACTTTGTCACCTTTTGTACTGCTTTCTGTTTGATTATAATTTTATCTATTAATCATGTTAATCCAATAGACTCTGCCTTAATCAAATGTGAGTCAATTACCCAGTGCTTCAAATTATATTTTTTAATGAAAGACATTTTTTAAAATTGAATGCCAATTAGGGCCAAGCCAAACTTGTTCGTAAAGTTTGGGTTATCACAGAACAGTATGAGCCCTCGACTACACCTGTATTTCCGGCGCCTTCTGGTGAGGGCGTGCTGTGGGCTTGCAGAGACAGCCATTAACCTCCTCCATGTAATTCCCGGTTTGCCACCTGTGAAATGAGGATAATGATACTTCTGGCTAAGGAAATGATTTTACGACTCTTAGTTGAAAAATGCAGTTTGAATACCAAAATTCTTTAAAAGCCTTATGTAATTTCGCTCTTAATTGTCTTAGCAGAAATGATTTTGTTTTTCCCGAGCACCAAACTGCTTTTCAACATTGTTCGAGATCTACATGTAAATCCATTGAACGAGAGGCTGGACTGAGAAGGGTCTCTCCAGAGGAAGGATTCTTTGTCACAGACATTTATGGACAGAGTGATGTGGAATTTTTAGCCACAGGTCACCTGAAATGAAGTCCACGTGGTCTTCTGGAGCTCTGTGCTGGGAAAGCTTGTAATGCTGCTTCTTAGTTCTGCAGAACAGAGCCCCGCGCTCCAGGAAGGAGGCCTGTGACAGAGGCAGGAAGTGGGGTGGTGGTCTCAGCAGGGAGAAGTAGCTGAAAGTTTAAGGGGTTCCTCAATAGGCTTCTAGGGCCCTTTTTGCTCCACTGGTGTACAAAATAGCACATGCATGTGCACATTTCTTGTAAACGGGAATCTATCATTATTATTAATTTTCAGTAAGATTCTAAATGGAGTCTACAAACCACTGCTTTAGGATCAAATGGACTTTGAGGTCAGGGGCCCAAACCCTGAGCTGGGGCTGATGCTGGAGGATCATCTCCACCTGTTCAATGGGAGAGACTAGAAATTTCATCAGCCTGCAAGTGTTTCTGCCTCTGTTCTGCAAAGCTGGCTGCCATTACACCACCTGAAATTGGGGATCTGGACGCCTCGGAAGGAGGGCTCTTTCACAGTTGTTGAAGTTTAGGGAGGTAATGATAGCTATTTCATTTCCTTTCTCCTCTGCTCCAAGTGCCCTCCTCCTCTGGTATTTAGTTCGGTTGTGCAGTTGAAATCACATTACAGGCTGATCCAGCTGAGTGCATTCTGCAGAGAAATGACAAGTGGCCTAGTGGCAAAAAGCTCTCTTAATGGCAGGTGGCAGCATGGTGTACTTGTGCTTCTTGACAGACAGCTAAAGACACACTGTCAGTTTCTAGATTCTGTGTCACCATGGGTCCAAGGAAAATCATTTGTATTAATTATCACCCAAGAGGGGCTACCTGGGTCCAGAGCTTTTGTTCCATCAAGTGGCCTGGGCAGCTGGCTGGGTAAACTGAGATATTATGACCCTTCTGCTAATAAGCACTCATGACCATTCCACTGAGATGGAATCCCCCCATTTCCAAGGGGTTCAATGCCACTTGGAGCCAACCAATACTCTACAGGAGTAACTATTTCTGAGTTGGAATGCTGCCATTAAGTGTTGTTGGGCAGAACTTCTCATTTGCATATGATTAGAATGAAGACCTTTTGCACTCTGACCTGTGTGATACCTGAGAATCTCCTTTGGTGTGGATGCTGCTGCAGGGATGCAGGGTTACTCACACCCACTGGGCAGCATGGAGCTCAATGGGTGGCAAATGCCTGGTGTTCTCTGATGCCCTACTGGTCATCTTGTTGACTGTCTGAATTCTGAATTCTCATCTCTCCCACTCTAGCTCCCAGCAAGGGTGTCAAAGAACATCTTGTGAGATAGAAAAAGAAAGGCCTTGCCACGCTTGAGCTAGATAAAACTTTCTCCTTGAAAATTTATAAGTTTCTCTGATAGATCTTTAGGCATGGAATTATTAAGTCAGATAAACTGAATATTTTGAGGCTTATGACTGCCCAATTGGTTTCAAATTATTGTATTAATTTTGCAGAATTGTCTTTTAGGTACTTTGTCTGTTTGCCTATAATGATTGTATTTTCTTCTCATCTATTTGTGTGAACTCTACCCACTAAAGATGACAGCTCTCTACAACGTTTGCCCCAGATATTTTCCTACGGCAATCAGGAAGTTTTTTGACTTAGAGAACATTTTATTTTTATGAAATCATATCTGCCTTTTTTTGTGACTTCCTTGGTCATTTTATTTCAATAAATATATTAAGTATGTATGAAGTATTAGGCACTGGTGGGGGGTTTATACGTAAAGAACACACAAGCCCTCCAAGAGCTTGCAGTCTATATGAGGATAGGACAACATAAAAACTTCAATACATTGAGTAGGGAGGAACTTCTGCTTCTGGCATTATGGCTAACTAGGTCCTCAAAGGAACCCTTTGAGTGCAGAGGAGTGTGTGGAATTAAACCTTAGAAAGGACACACTCTTGGATATATTGCTAGTTTTGTAAGAGGTAGAGGACGTTGTTAAATAACCCTGTCTTTCTTATAGAAAAAGCAACAAAAGTGTGAGGTGGGGTTGGATGAAGCCACAAGAGCAAAGAGGAGCGTGGCTACCCCAACTTGGCCCATCATATGTGACTGTCTAGCTTGGGGCAAGCAGGGATGGGAGTGCTAGCTTGTTCCACTGTTAGACCAGGGCAAGAGAGGCCCCTGCATTGGCCCATGCTTTAGCGAAGACCCTCATGTCATAAATACACACAATACACACATATTAAAGACACAAGCTCAGCATTGGCACAGGCTGTGGTACCCACACAATCACTCACACGACTAACTCTACTAAGACCCCAGTAAAACAAATGTGTGCATCTAAACAAGGGGCGATAAAGTCTAGAGGTGGTGGGGTTTGGGTTTTTCAAGATGGATACTGCTTCAGAAGGTAGGGGCAATTTGAGGGTAGGAACCCGAAAGATAAACCAATCAACTAGTGAAATCCTTTCCTTCAGAGTAAATGCTATGTGCATTGTCACACAGTGAAGTATTGCACAGTGGTCTCAAGTATCCTTTTATTTTTCCTTCTCTTTGTGTCTAATTTGTGGTCTGGAGGCACTCACACATTTTCACAATATTTGCAACATGTGCACATGACTGCAAAGAAAATTTTCCAACCTAAACAATTTATTTTGCTCTTACAATCGCAGGTCTGCAGGTTTAATAGGCTGTATGTGAAGTGTGATACCACTTGATTCTTTACATTGGAAACTAGAGAGATATTGAGTACTAGAATTACAAATAATTTTATATAATACAAAAATATAATATTTAAAAATAATTTAAATTAAGTTAGATAGTTTCAATTCCTTGAAATAAACTGAATTAAGTATACCCTTTTAATAAGCAAATATTTACATGTATACTTTGAATGCGATGGTAATTTATTTTTGATCTTTTAGATATTAATGCTAACAGAAAACAAATTATGTAAACATCTTGACTGCAGGATAACAAGTGATTTTCTGAAATAAAGGCAGGCAAAATAAGTTTTATAAAACAGTATGTAATAATTTGGAATTAATGTCAGTCCTTACCTAATTTGTCAGCCAGACTTTACCAAGCTGTCAAAGGGACACCCAGGCAGGTGCAATAGTAATCAACTCCAGTTGTTTCTAGTATTTTGACAACTTTCAGACATGTAAAGACAATAGTTTTCATAAAATTGTCTAATTAGTATGCGAAGAGGTATTTTTCAAATTAGGCGATTGAACACATTTTATGCTTGTTTGATTTGTAATTTTTAAGCACTCAGACATGAACCTGTAGACATGCTACTCTCACTTCTGCCCCAGCCCCCACACAGGTTGGGGGAAGCACCTACATTTTCAAGGGGGTTGAAGAGGCCTGGTTGGTGACATCCCCTGGGTCAAAGATAATATTATGTATATTTAAAAATGTCTATTCCATGAGTTGTAAAAATTATACAATCTAAACTTTCAGTAGGAGTCATAAAAGTGGTATTTTATAGGCTCAATTGCTTACATTACAAAAGAATAAAAGATGAAAGTTAATAAATGGTGTTCTCTGACAAAGTTTTAAGTGATGCAGAATAAACTAAAAAAAATGTATACAGAAGGAGATAATAAAGATCAAAACAGTAACAAATTGAAAAAAATGACAGAATAGAAGAGCCAAAAGGTTCTTGTTTTAAAAGACTAAGCAAATAGAGACAATTTTGGTAACATTGATCAAGAACATAAAATAGAAATGAGTACTATAAAGGAGAAAGTGGAAACAAATATACATATAGCCAAAATTTAAAAATATAACTAAGAAATTACTATGAACAATTTTATGTCAATTGATTTAAGGTGATGGACAAATTCCTGGGAAAATAGAACTTAGCAAAACTGACTCAATAAGAAACAGAAAGCTTGAATTATCCATTAATTATAAATCAGAACAGTGTCTTTAGACCTTTCCATAAAGAAAACACCAGTTGAGTTCTAATAGACCAATCTGATATTGAACAAAGTTCTCTAGAAAAATATAGAAAGAGTAAGCAATTTCTAAACTCATTTTATAAGGCCTGTAAATCTCTATAGCCAAACCAGACAAGGACACATTGAGAGTGGAAGATGATGATATGTTTATAGAATTTCAAATCTAGACATTTTCTTTTTCTTCAAGAGACTTGACATATAGTCACTTCAGTATTTAAAAAATTGTCTGTTCAATTTAAATTTTTAACTTGAATTCATCCAGAATTTATTGGCATGTGATGTGAAGTGAATGAACACACATTTTCTAAATAGCTAACCTACAATTCTTTCACTATCTAGTAAATGATCTTTTTTTTGCAAAAGTGAAGATTTTATTACTAGAAATTTTTCTCACTAGGAATTTTTATTAACACATGCTGACTCAGTTACTTGGGTTTCACTGAGAAAAACAGATTCTGATGCTGCCATAAAAAAAGATAAGAGAAGCGATCACTCAATTTAAGTTAAATTTATTTTAAAATTAGCAGACTTTATTTAAAGAGCTTGTGTCAATAACTTACTATCCACCTATCCTTTTAATTATCACAGTGTCACTTTAATTGCCTTGGACAATTAAAAGAGTTAGTATTATTTTGAGTTTTTTATGTTACAGTAGATTATTTCACATTAAATGTTAAATACCTATCAGTTTTCATTTCCTCTTAATAAATTCCCACATTCATCAACCTTAAATATTATCGAATTCTCTAACACACACACACACACACACACACAGAAGGAGAAAGGCAGAGAGGGAGGGAGAGAGGAAGAGAGGGGAGGGAAGGAGCCTGAGCAAACTGTTTCAGGCATTTGCAGAAAAATTATTCAGGCAGCTGGTGTCTCACTGGTTTGGGGTTCTGATTGATGACGGACAACATAATAAATAATCTATTTACTAACTCCTAACAACTAAATAATGCCCTTGTTTTTCACCATAACTGTATTGCCAATATCATATTGACAAAGTGTCACAGGGCTGGAACTAAACTGACCTCATGTCACCATTTTTCTTTCTACAGCATCAACGAAGACCCCAGAAAAGACCCCTTATTTCTCTGATTAATGGAAGGCTCTAGGGTTACCCGTGAACTTGGTTGTATTTATTTATTCACATTTAATTCACTGGCAAGGGGTGGATGGATGGAACTCACTTGGTAATAGAAAACAAAGTCATTTTTTTCCTTGTCTCCCACACTGTCTACGTAAACGACTGCTCTCATACTGCAGGGTGCTGCCTGGTGCAGGCAGCTTCTGCTCTCCATGGGCGGCAGCACACGGAATCTTCCCAGGACCGAACACAGTCTAGTTGTATAAATATGTGTCAGTTTGGCTTGGAGACCTCGGAACCCACAAAGTAGACGGTGGCAGGAAATAACCTTCTATAACTCTGAATAGAGTAACCACTTTTAATCTCTCCTGGCTTATGCCTTCCAAAAATAATCGTTCAATACCAGTAGAAGAATTCTTTCGTCTATGGTTAGGCTATGCGGTGGCCGGTGATCCCCTCCATCGCGACTCCTTCAGGTCAAGTCCCATCATGTGTGACGCCGCTCAAGCCTGTGATATAATCGGTGTCTGGATTCCAGGCAGAGGGGCTTTCCAAACCCCAGCTCCGACTGTGTTCTTCTCCTATCGGAAAACTCTCAGGGCCCCGGTAACTAACAGGAAAAGCCTAAATTTCTCAACACTGTAAAATGTTCTTTGCCTTTGACTTGTTCAATCTGCTCTCCTTTTTTCCTCTTGACGAACTCTGTCTTTTAAAACTCATCTCAGACACCACATTCCTAGCGAAGTCATCCGCCTCCCCAGCATGTGGAGACATGGCTTGTTTGGTGTGCCATCCCTGAGGAGGTAACGTTAGTGCTGCTCTCGCCACACCGCGTGTTTCCACGTGTCTCACCACTCCTGCGTCTCCGTCCTCCAGTCCCCACAGCCCCTTCCTCTGGAAACCCAAGAACTCCCAGTGCTTTGCCCCAGAGTTCCATGTGTTTTGGTGCACAAAACATTCTGTCTTACGTCTCTGATTTGTTTATATCTTCAGTCTTGTCTCCCAATGATATCATAATTTCTTTGGGTTTGAGTTTCTATCACACATTTAACCGGGCAAGTTCTTGGGCTCAGAACAGTCATTCATTAAGAGTCTGAAGGTGATCAGAAATTTAACTTTAAAAAGTGTGTGTGTGTGAGAGAGAAAGAGAGATTTCCATTTATTCATCAATGTGTGCTCCTTAGAAATACTACACACATCTTTTTTGCAGATTGCACTGCAGCAGAAAAATAATTCATAAGAACGACAAGCTCTTCAAAGCACTGTGGAAATAATCACTTATCAACCAGCTCAACTACATTTCTTCCTACTGATTAAGATTAATCTGGGCCTTTGTATGAACAAAAATTTGGCTGCTGGGGTGGGATTTTATAGTTGTATCACTATAAATTTATATCCAACATATAAAAGTTGTCAATGTATATAATTAACTGCCAAAATATCCCACAGCTGTACCTGCCAAGTGAATTAACTAAGCAATACAGTGAGTTTTAATTAGCCATTTCAGGGCCTGTAGAATTAGGTGGAGGAAGCTGGGTGATCATTTTATGTTAAGAAAAAACTCAACTTTTAGTTTTACGTGAAATTCTAAACACCTACATGTGTATGTATTTGCCTATGAAATCTTCCTCCCTCCCTCCCTCTCTTCCTCCTTTCTCTTCTCCATTTCTTTTTGTAGCTTTGCCATTTTTAACAGAAACCTTCTAGATAAGAGTACTTGTCAGAGAGAGATTGCTAACTCTCCTGATGTCTAGTACTTAGAAAATCAACATTTCTCAAATTTTCAAAAATGTTTTGAAAATAGTCATTAGAAAAATCTCTCAGATATCTGTGATATTTCTTTTAATTATATTAAAGGCAACTGTGTTCAAATAGTTTTGCTCAGCACAACTGTGCTGTGGAAGCAATTGGTTGTAGTTTTTAGATGATGCTTAACTCAAAAAGTTGTTTATATATATTTTGAAATCTTTGAGCACAGCTGATCTAGTCACAATCATCTTGTGCCTTCCCTGACACACACATTGACTGCACTAATAAATCAACCAAACACTACATACTTGGCTGTGACTAAGCTGCATTTACATTTAGAAGTGATAGAAGATTCAGTTATTTGATTGCATAGTGTGTGGCCATGAAGCATCAGAATAAATTATGGAAGAGGCAGTTCATTTCAAAAGAGTGAAGCTCTTTGTCATTTTAACTGATGGCTATGTGATGTACTCTCAAATAGTAATTGGCTTGATACCAAGTTACTGGTCATCTGAACACTGAGTAAGTTGAAAATAAAGTGTGTAAGATAGCAAAGAGTATCAGACCATTTTCCAACTCTCATTCTGAAATCCTTTTGGGGTTCAATTATCTCCCTGGAGCACATATATTGATGAAATAAAATGAGAAATGACCATATCTCCTCTTTTTGTGTCGTGGAATTATTCTAAGACATTTTGAAAAGATTACCTCAAGTATATGAAGAAACACAAATCTCTCTCTGATTTCGTCTCATTAAAAAAAATCAGGAGTAAAGTGTTTTGATTACGAAAGTTCTGTGACTTGGCAGCTTCTTAAACTGTAGCAGTGGCTTTGGTATGGGCCCACAGCCCACCAGGGGACATTTCACTCCCTAAATCCCAGGCAGCAGTTGAGGACAGCAGTGACCAGGGCTTTACATTCAGCTGTGTGGCCTTAATTAAGTCACTTAAGCTCTGTGGGCCTCATTTTCCATATTTGCAAAAAGGAAATAACAATATCCCTTTCAATGGGTCATTTGGAGGATCAAATGAAATAATGTATATGAAAGTGCTTTGGAAAATCAAACTGTAAAACTATCAAAAGTATTATTATTATAATATTTCCCTTAGCTAGTACTCCTCAAACCATTTTTTTCCTCAATGTGTACTGCTCACATAGTGTGTAGTGTCTATCTAGGCTTATCAGAAGATACCCCGGCTAGTGTAGCTCAGCGGATTGAGCTCAGGCCTGTGAATCAAAAGGTTGATGGTTTGATTCCCAGTCAGGACACATGCCTGGGTCACAGGGCAGGTCACCAGTAGGGGGCGCATGAGAGGCAACCACATATTGATGTTTCTTTCTCTCTTTCTCCTTCCCTTCCTCTCTCTCTAAGAGTAAATAAATAAAAACTTTAAAAAAAAAAAGAAGAGAAGTTACTTCTTTCTGGACCAATAGCCTGAGGCATCTACCTTGATAATAGCATTTAATTCACATGATGTTCTTAACTTTGGTATTCTCTAAGCTTTTTTGCGTCAGTTATTGCATAAATAAAAATTTAGAGGGAATGTGCGACCTAATATATTTACATATTACAAATTTATATATAAGTATGGCATATTTATATATAAATTTTACACGTGTTTTAAAATACTGTGAGCATTAAAAATATATCCAAATAATAATAAATTTAAAAGGATGGAAGGGACTTTGGATTTGTGTATGGTGCCAAAAGGCACCTCCTCTTCCTGAAAACAACTCAAAAACAACAAGGAAAATGGGAAAAGACCATCTGCATGTCTGATAGAACCCAGCTGCAGCTAGCACCCTGCACGATGAAGTACGTGGAAGGGTTGCCAACAGGAGTGGAGATTACTCAGTAGTGCATGAAGAGAGAGGACCCTTTAGCACAGGCCTCACAAAAGACAAAACATGCTTTTCAAAGGTGGACGTTTACCCCGAGGTGCAAAACCTAGTATCTTGTATGCAACAGCAGAAACAGAGACCTGTGCTGGCAGGAGGAGCACCCTTGTACCTGGTTTAATTCCAAGAAGAAAAAGTGAGGCTAAAAGAGAAACCACAGAGCAAGTCATTATGGGTAACAAGAAGTCTATCTCTGCCGAGGAAGAGAAGAGTAGCCTTGCTTTGGAAAAACCTCCCAGCTGCTAAATCCCATTGACTTAAGAACAAACTCACACGCAAAATTCTCAAACACAGGAAAAGTTTTCATTGGCTTTGACCCTTCCCCAATCTAAACTTTGGCAAATGTCTGCTTGAGGAAAAATTCGTATTGCAAAGATAAAATTCAAATAGAAACAATTAGAGGATCATGAGAAGCACAGGAAAAGAATAAGATAAGTGGCAGATAAACACCCAAAATTTTACCACATGGTACATGATAATCACGACCAAACTTTTTGCCAAAAATTTAAAAATCTTGGTGAAGCACTTGATTGAAGAAGGGAAAACACAAATCAGAGACAGAAGAGCTCAGAGAAGAGATCGCGGGGCCACTGAGGACCAGAGACGCTGTGATTTGACCTTAGGAAAGAGGTTCAAGGGAGAAATAACACCATCATAGAAGTGAAAGTTAAAACTGGATGAAGCACCAGGGAGACTAGAGGTTGCAGAAACCTGCTGGAGAACAGAGGGTAGAAATGGGAGGTAGGGTAGAAGGAAGACAAATGAAATAAAAGTGAAAAAAATGGGGTTAAAAGAAAAAAATAGATGGAGGATAGACAAAGGAGATTCAACAGATGCATACTTAGGGTTGCTGAAGAAATACTGAATCCTAACAAAATACCTACGACACAAGTTGAGGAAACGTACATGAAATAAGAGAAATTCATATCTACATAAGAAAGGGCATACCTTTTTTTCCAGGGAAAACTGACTCAAGAACCAACACTGAGACACACTCTAGTAAAGTTATTGGGCTTGAAGACCATACAACAACATTCTTTGGGCAGCTCGGCAAAGAGCCAGGGGCAAAAGGAAAAAGGGTGTGCTGGTCTCAGACTGCAGCAGCAATCAGTGCTAGACCGACCTCTAGGTCAGAGGAGTAACACCTACAGTATCCTCAAGGAAGCAACGTGTAATCTAAAGATGTTATTGGGGTATAAGGACAAGAGGCAAATACCCTTGGACATGCAAGACTTCAGAGAACATTTCTCCTGTAAGACCTTCTTGAGGAATATCCTAGAGTACCAACTTTAGCCAGTAACGGTAGGAGAGAAAAGGGACCAACATAAGCACAAGTTGTTCACACTAAGGCTAAAGTATATGTGTGGTTTGGGTTAGAGGGCAGAAAGTAAGTATGTGTGCTAAAAATGCAGACATGATAGAAATAATATAAGTTGGAAGGATAAGGGTGAAAGAACTTGTTTATCCATGTCTAACTTTTATACTTGAACATTTTCTTTTTAAAAAAATATTTATTTATTTGTAGAGAGAGGGAAAGGGAGGGAGAAACAGGGAGAGAAACATTGATCGGTTGTCTCTGCACCCCAAACCAGGGACCTGGCCAGCAACACAGGCATGTGCCCTGACTGGGAATCGAACCAGTGACCTTTGGGTTTGCAGGCTGGTGCTCAATCCACTGAACCACACCACCCAGGGCAATATTTGAACATTTTCCTATATGTGTCAAGTTTTATGTAACAGATATCTGCTGCTTTTTGCAAACAGTAATTTTTCATTTCTGAGTCTTTGAGAAAGAAGTAGGCAAGGTGAGCCTTTTCTTTAGTATTTTTAAATAATACCGGTTGATTTATGGTGGTTACTACTCTTGAAGTTGAACTTTTAGACTTTAATTTATAGATTATAGATACGAGGTTGCAACTTCATGGTAAATGTTGAATGCAACCAGGAAATTACTTAGCCCTCCCTCCTCTGCCCTGCTCCCTCTCTGCTACATATTCCCAAGTGTAACTGTATTTTCTTTAATAGAATTTGTTAGAAAAGATTTTTTAGATTTTTAAATAATGAAATAAAAGTAGGTGCATACAGATAGTTTAAGATTTTCTTCTCAAACCCCAGTGAACTCTCAAGGGCATCCCATTTTGGAGACCACTGCTCTAGGTCCACCCTGTTCAGGTTAGCAGCTACTAGCCACGTGTCGTTATTGAGCACTTGAAATGTACTAATCTGGATTGAATCCTGTTGAAAGTGTAAAATACTCACTGAGTGTTGATGACTTAGAACTAGGGAAAAAGAATGTAAAAACATCTTATTAATCATTTTGATAACAGTTACATATTTTGTATACAAGGGAGGACCCCCCAAACCTGGAATTTATCTATAAGAAATTGTATATTTATTCTTACATGTTTAAACTTCAGTCACCTTCAAAGTACTCTTCATCTGATGCAATACACCTATCAGGATTTTTTTTCCACTGCTCAAAACAGTTTTGAACTTGTTGATTTTGATGCCTTTTAGTGCTTCTATAATTTTTTGTTTCACTTCTTCCGCATGGGCAAAATGTTTCCTTTTGAGGACTTTTTTCAACTGGGGAAACAAAACAAAGTTCCTTGGGCAAGATCAGATGAATAGGGAGGGTGGGGCACAGGGGTTATGTCACTGTTGGTCAAAAACTGCTGAACACTCAGCATGGTGTGGGCAGGTGTGCTCGTAAATCACCCGTCATGGAATGGGCAAACTAGTTCAAAGAGACTTCAAAAAACTTCACTGAGGCTGAACATAGCCTCTCACAATAATGCCAGCTAGTAGGGTAATACAGATGGGTTCCTAGAACATTCACTTCGTGGGGGAAGCCTGTACTACAAGAGGCCTGCCCTCCGGAAGATAATTCCAGATTTTTTGGGGGGGTCCCCACGTGGATATTGGCTTAAATAAAATATGTTATTAAAATTAATTTCACTTACTTGTTTCAATTTAAGAAAATGTAAGGGGAACTAAAAGATAAAGTAGATATTTGGGATGTAATTTTTACTTTTTTAATGTGGCTTTTTTAAGTGGCATGAATCATTTTTTGGTTTTGGACAGGTAAACTTTGGGAGGGCATAGGCCATGCTCTCTTCACACCGATGTCCACAACACTCCACTGGGGCAGAACTAGACAAAATTTGCATATGCTAAATACATTTTTGCTAAGAAGCTACTAATTCTTTTATATCATTAGGGACTGAGTGGACACAGTATGTGAATAAAGATGTTGCTTAATGTGTTATTTTTCCCAGGAAGTCACAAGAGGAAATAAGTGAAAACATTCACTGTGAGGTGGTTTACTCAACATTTTGTTCAAAAATTAGACTGAATATGTTTCCGTTAGGAAGGAGCTTTTGGCCCAGTGTTCTCAGTGTGAATTGTTGCTGCCATATATGAAGTAACTAAAGATAATTTTGACAGCGAAAACTCTAAAGTCTCATGGAAATTTGAAAATACAGGGGCAGGTGAAAATAGGTTTATAGTAGTGAGTACATGAAACACAGTACATGAAATATTACTTCTTAATTATTATATTATTTGTATTATAGCTGTAAACCTACTTTTGCCCACCCCTAATTTTCTAGATTTAAAAGGAAAAAGCCAGTTAAACTTTTATATACATCTGTCTTGGGTTAATGTAAGCTTGAAAAGAAATTAATAGGTAATGCAGTATCTGCACTATTATTTGAGGCAATAGAATTTTTTATAAACAAATAAAATTTAAAAAATATACACCTCTTTAATTCCAGAGTTTTTTTGAAAGATGGGAAAAAGTTTGCTTATTTCTACTTATTAAGCTATAATTGACACATAATATCTAATTTTAGCCTTTTATATCAACAGATTTAAATTAGTTACACCCATTTGATAGCACAATTTAACATTTTTCTTGTTTAGAAGGAAATATGCTTTACTGCCTTTGTGCCTTCATTTATTTTATGGAAAATACAAATGACTTTTAAGAAACAAAATATGAAAATACAAAGAGAAAGAGAGAGATTTGGGAGGAGCAGAGAGGGAAAGCGGGTGATTTTTACACCCTCATCAGTTCTCATTCAAGTCCATCTCAGAAGAGACACACATCATGTCATCTTATAAGGTTGGCACTACAAATATAAAGCCGCAAAACAGCATGATTTGACTGAGCATATAAGCTAAGAACGTATATGAAAGAATTACTACACATGAACTTCCAATGCACAATAAACCCAGAACTTGAATTATCTTTGAATTCGCCCTGGGTATCATATACTATATGTATTTTAAAATTTGAAATGAGTTTTTGTATTTTCGGCTTTAAAAGTGTATGGCACTGGGTGTATGAGCAGGCCCTGTTGCTTCATCTGCCTCAGTGTGTCTTTCCCTCCTCGTCTGCAGTAATTTTAGAAAATCTTTTATATCCATTGTCTAATCCAGTGATCCTCAACGGGGGATCGATTTGCCCTCCTCCAGAGGACGTATGGCAATGTCTGAAGATATTTTTGGCCATCATAGAAGGGGTGGGGAGTGCTCTTGGCCTTGAGTCAGTGGAGGCCAGGGATACTTCTAACCATCCTAGAATGCACAGGACCACCTTACGATAAAAAATGATCTGACCCAAAATGTCAATAGTGGGAGATTAAGAAGTTTCAGTCTGAAAGAGATGTCATTTTCAGTTTTCAAGTCAATTTTCCCTTAGGTAGCAGCATCTTCCAGGAGGCAAACAGAGCCTGCGAATTTCAGAGAGCTGGCCTTAATTCTTTCATGGTCTCCAACTGCATGCATTCATTTACTCAGACACTCATTCAGTACCTCCTAGGTTTAATAGGAATAAAAGCACATCATATGTAAAACAAAGTATAATTTATTGTCTACACTTAGACACTATCGAGTGTTGTTAATAATTTTATTGGACAACAGAAGTAAGTCAAGATGTCCTGGGTAAATGAGATCACCTGGTCATCTTAATTATACGGTAGCGGGCAATGATCAAAACAATGAGTAAGGCACAGAACAATTTCTAACGGCACCAATTGGGAGAGCAATGTTTAGGCAATGGGATGGAGCATAAAGGCTGAGGTCCAAGAGCATTTCTGGTTTTTGCATTGATGACATCACAACATAAAAAAGTCTAGAGTGAAACCAAAACCACAACAATAGGGTTTTGGAAAAAAATTAAGCATGAAATCCAGGACATACAAAGAATATAAACGTTGTGAGAGGCATTAGAAAGGACACTTTGGAAAAAGCATCTGTATAATGCGTACACACAGCATGTGCTAAGCAAATGCGGGCTGCAGAACAAATTTGTATGGCCTCATCTGACAGGTGGAAACATGCCTTTATTGAAGTGGGTGTTATTTTAATTCTCAGGGTTTCCTGATCCTCTGTCTGAGATGCACAAAGTAGGGCCACTACCCCTTCTGCACAAAAACAAAAGAAAAATCACAAATTTGGGATTTGTCAAAATACAACAAAACCACGCAGGCAGGATAACAAATTATAAATGCCAGTGGAGTCACTTTCCCCTTTTCCTTTTGATCTGGAAGGTTCCTAGCGGATGAGGTAATCTTTTATTTATATTGCATGTGGTAAAATTTCAAAACAGGATTTTTGCACCCATCATGCTCTCCTTCCATAATTAAGCCTGTAGGGCTGGTTGGCTGATATTTTTTAATGCAGAGCCTGTCAATTTCTGTTAACACTAATTTAGAGTTCATAGCTCCATATATCATGAAAATGTGAGGGCAAAACAATTTATATAAAAAATATTTTGAGAGGAGTTGAACAAATTGAGCATCATTTCTGCACCGACTACCACGCATTTCTGTTCTGATTACGGCACCAGTTTGTACAGCGGTGCAGCAAGCTCACCTTTCATGGCATGCACATTTGATTTTCCCAGGTTCCTCACTTTGCCCTCCCTTTTCTTTCATATATACCTTCCTGCGATAAATAAATGCCCCCCCCACTTTGCCATGTGTTGTCTCTTTAATTATGCCCCAAACTCTAATATACTCAGCCCAGATCTTGTTTTGCCATTAACTTGGAGAGAAAAGAGGCTGCATCCTGAATTTCACACGAAACATTACAAGGGCAGACCAGAGGATTTCATCTCTTCCCACCTTCCACAGACAGAACAATAGGCAGCTATAATCTTGTGACACCCACAACTAATTTATCCAGAGGGAAGACAGGTAGCAGTCTGCACGGCCGCTTCCGTCTGAGTAGGTGCAGTAAATACTCAGTTTAATAGTAGCTTCCTAGGCAGGAGGGCAACATATCACAGCGTGGTGTTTTTATAATCTTCCCGGCACGCCGACAGCCAAGAGCACCGCCCGTGCAGCCGCCTCCTTGGTGGGGCTTAGGATGCATGTAACCGTTAGATGGTGACACATTGTGCCTTTAAGCAAGTTTAACTGTTTTATATCCCTTCTGATCGGCAGCTTTGTTCCTCTGTTAAGCTGCCTCTTAAACTTCTGTGGGCACATCTGTGGAGCTGCTACTTGAAGCTCGGCGTGTGTTGTGTGCCCGGTGTGGGGTTTCTTTGTGACAGCCTCCTGTTTATCTGTGAGCAGTTTTTCTGTTACACTGTGAGGCCACAGTTAAATACGTTGTCATCTCGGCCAAAAAAGATAATAATAAGCTCATGACAGTCAGGAGGAATACACTTAGCAAAGGCTGAATAAAAATCTTGTCTGGAAGAGCACTGATTAGAAAGAAATAAAATAAAGCAACCAATTTTAAAATATTTATTTCTCACATATATGTGGGTCATTTGGGAATATAAAAGAAAAAGTATTATGGGAATTTATTCATGTGCTTATGGAGGCGGAGAAGTCCCGTAACATGCTGTCTGCACGCAGGAGAACCAGGAAAGTCTGTGGTCTAATTCAGTCTGAGTCTGAAGGTCTGAGAACTAGGAGCTCCACTGACCGAGGGAAAGAGAAGATGGACATCCCAGCTCAAAAAGCTGGAGTGAATTTACTCTTCTTCCACTTTTTTTTTGTTCTCTCGGGTCCTCAACAGATTGGTGATGCCCACCCACATTGGCAGGGTGGGTCTTCTTTACTGTTTACTGATTCAGATCCTAATCTTTTCAGAAACATCCTGACAGACACACTCAGGAATAATGTCCCCTCCACTCCCCCCCAGGAATAGGCATCCCTTAGCCTAGTCAAGTTGACACACAAAATTAACCATCACAAAGCTGTAAGTGAGATCAAGGTCAGCTCCATTTGTCTTATCATCCTTAAACAAGATGTTACCCAAGGCATGTTTTTCCTATGGTGAAACACAACGTTGTTTCAAGTCTTCTGTGTTAGACTAACTTGGCATTGGCCAAAGCAAATCACATGGATGGCCAAGCCCGAGTCAAGGGACAGGGCAATACACTCTGCTTATTGTGAGGCCAGAGCAAGTCACAGTGCCAAGCTCAGCATCAAAGGGGAAGGGAACTATATTCCTCCCAGGAAAATAGGAATGGGGGAGGAAGTGAATATTTGCTGAACAATAATCTAATCTACATTGCTGTCTCTTGTCTCCAAAAGGAAGAAAGTACTGATATTCACTAATCTTTTATATCCATTATACATATGAAATTGTATAATGGAATAAAATCCATTATACATATATATACATAATGAAATTTTGTATATATTGAGTCCATCACTGTGGATTGCATTTCTGACAGTTGCCAAGGACACCATAAGGAGAGAGGAAGGAAGACCCTGGCTGAGAAACTAAGCATTTTAATATTTATCTCTTCCCTTGAAGTGGAAGAGGCCTGTTTTCTGCTCTTTTGGTATCTAAGTACTTGGCAAAAATGAACATGTGTGAAGGTGTTTGCAGCTTGTAGCAGGACTCCTCATCACGTGCATACACCAAGAAGCCGTACCCCCGGCATCCATCCTGATTGTCCAGGGCCATTTGGAAAGCATGGTGCTTTTATCATATGGTTAGTTACATATCACCTCTGGCTGGATATATTCACAGTTCCGTGATTCTGGCTCTCGGTTGAGGGTGTAAATGATAATTCTGGATCGGCTCATCAACTCTTCTCAGGGAAACTCCCTCGCTTTTGTAGAACAGCAGCTTTTGATTGATCCGCCAAGCTCCACATCCCAACCCCCTCCCCGCCCTGGCCACAGCTGATTGAACCAAAGACAGCCAATGACTGTGTTCAGATCTATTCAATGCCCTGTTATCAGGTCCCCATTTAGATGTACTGGATCAGTGCAACTTCTATCTTAGAAAAATGGATTGGAAAATGTGGAGCAAATGAGATGTTACCAGTGGCTAAAAGTTTATCTGTAAGAATGAGATTTTATACTGGGTTTTAAAATCAATTCGTTAGAGTGAATCTGTACTAGTTTTCTATTATAGCCTAGCAGACTACCCCCAAACAGAGTGGCTTTAAACAACAATAAATATTGCTTTATCTTACAGTGTCCAAGCATGGCTTAGCTGTGTCCTCTGCGTTAGGGTCTCTCCTGAGGCTGCCGTCAAGGCGTTGTCTGAGGCTATGGTCATGTCAAGGCTCAGCAGGGACAGAATCCAGTTCTAATCTCACTCAGGGCGTTGTTGGCAAGATTCAGTCCCTCACGGCCTGTTGGACTAGGGGCCTCAGCTCCTTGCTAGCTCTGGCTGGAAGCCTCTCTCATTTCCTTGCAGGCGGTCCTTTCAGTCAGAGCAAACATGTTAGAAGAGCCAAGGAGAGAATGCAAGTGAGATGAAAGTCCCAGTCTTTATAACTTAATCACCAGAATGACATCTCTGTCAGTCAGGGCTCAGCCAGAGAAGCAGAATCAATAGGAGATGTATGTTAAAAGATTCATCAAAAGGAAGTGGCTTATGCGATTGTGGGGGCCGGCTAGGCAGGTTCTGTGGGGCAGGCCCCCCGCGGGGCGGGCCATCGGGAAGGGCAGGCTGGAGCGCTTGGGTCCACAGCCTGAATTTTTCTCCTTCAGGGAATTCTCAGCCCTGCTTAAGGCCCTTCCACTGATGGAATCTCATCCACCCAGATTACGCAGGATAATCTCTCTTACTTGGAGTCAACTGATTATGGATTTTAATCACACTTAATACCACCACAGCAGCATCTAGATTAGTGTCTAATTGAATAACTGAGAACTGTAGTCAAGCCAAGTCAACATATCAGAAAATTCCATCACAACATACTCTCTCTTTTTCCACATTCTATTCGTTAGAGCAAGTCACTAGGTCCAGCCCAGCCTCAAAGGGAGGGTGTTCCAGAAAGTGTGGGTACCAGGAAGCAGGGTCACTGGAAACCATTTTACAAGGCTATCTACCAGAGTCACTTTAAATTTTACTTGCATAATAACTTTTGCAAGGTCAAATGCCTTTTTTTAAAAGATTTTATATATTTATTTTAGAGAGATGAGGAAGAGAGGGAGAAAGAGAAGGAAGGAAACATCAATGTGTGGTTGCCTCTAGCACACACATACTGGGGATATGGCCTGCGATTCAGGCACGTGCCCTGACTGGGAATCAAACCGGTGATGCTTTGGTTTGCAGGCCTGTGCTCAATCCACTGAGCTACACCAGCCAGGGCTTCAAATGCTTTTTTAAAAGTTCTTAACTCTAAACAATATCTGCACAGCCAACTGTACTTGTTGAATTAATTATAGGTCAACGAATGAGGTGTTGTTTAGAAGTTAATTACACAAGTTTGGTGAGCAAACATAGTTTGTAACTTAAGGTAGAAAAATCCAATTCTGTATAACAAACATTCTAATAAATGTGATTTTCACTAACAAATATTGATAGTCTTGAGGTTATAAGTCAGTGTTCCTCAGAACGACTAAAGCAAACCTCTGAGTGTTACAAGGAAAGCCCTTTGGTCTTCTTAGTTAAGATCATTGAACGCCATGGCAGAGGGATCCCATTATAATTTTAACTAAGGTGGAATTAAAAAATTGGGGGCTTATCACTCTCTATTTCCAGTCTGGGTGTGAGAAAGGCTGGAGGGCCTTTATGACTCACATTCTGGGTCATAGTTATGAATAAACTGAAAACAGGAATGAGTGGAAGCTTTGAGAAAGAATAAAACCTACTGAAAAAGAGGGAAGTAGACCCACCAAGGTGGAGACTGGAGGGGAGGTAACAGAAACAAGCCAGAAAGAAGATCCTTGGTCCCCCTGCGGCTGAGGCCACAGAGGGTCCTTCCCCGTCCCCACCAAGGTCTACTTGAACCACCAGCCCTATTCCTGGATTCCTCTCCTCACTCACTTGCATCAACCCTTTCCTGCCACCCCCACCCGCTGCCTCTTCACCAATTGACGTTACCTGCTTGACTGAGTTTGTGTTCTTGTTTTGAGGAAAATGGATGTTTCACATTGATAAAATAGTAAATTTTTAGTTTGGACCTAAAGTCAAAGGGAATTTTTCTTTAATTGTGGTAAAATACAGATAACAAAATTTCCCATCTTAACCATTTTTAAGTGTACGGTGGCACTAAGTACATTCACACTGTTGTGCAACTAGCTACCCACAGCATCCATCTCCAGGACTCTTTCATCTTTCCAAACTAGAGTTTTGTACCCATTACATAATAATCCCCCATCCTGGCAGCTGCTATTCTACTTTCTGTCTTTATGAATTTGACTAATCTGGGTACCTCATAAAAGTGGAATCATATAATTACTCTTTTGTGATGGGCCTATCTCACCTCGCATAATGTCTTCAAGCTTGGAGCCTGTGTCAGAATTTTTTCCTTTGTAAGGCCGAGTAATATTCCATTGTATGGATATACCACAATTTTTACCCCCCTTGTCTCCCCTTGTCTATGGATACACACTAGGATTGCTTCTACCTTTGGCTATTGTGCATCACACTCCTATGACTTTAGATATATCTCTTCCCGCTTTTACTTCTTTTGCACTTATATCCAGAAGTGGAACTGGTGAACCATATGGTAACTGTACATTTAATGTCTTAAGGAGCCGCCCCTCTGTTTTCCATGCTGGCTGTACTCTCTTACATTCTCAGCAACAGTGCCCAAGGGTCTCAACTTCCGCACATCCTCACCAACACCTTTAATTTTCTGTTGCTGTTTTTTAATCACAGCTGTCCTGAGTGTGACATCAAAGGGAGTTCTGACAAAGAGAAGCACGAACTGAACTGGAACTGGCATCGGTACAAAAAAGAGCCCCAGGGATGTGTCCTTGGCTGCCTTGGCAGCGCTGCTTCTCTCTGCAGCCTTATGTGATTTTCCTCGCTGTGCTGACCAGCTTTTCTGGTTCCTTGGGGTTCTGCCCTCTCATCACTTGGGCTTACATGTGGTCTGCCATGGCTATTCCAGTCCAGTCCACATGCTGTGACTTCTTGAACATCTTTTCCTACTGAAACCCACTTAGGACTCTTCCCCCTACTCCATCAGTGACAGAGGACTCTGATTATCTTGATTCATCATTTTGATCCTGGACTTGCCCAATAGTGGGCTCACCTAGAGTTCGGTCACCAGTTCTGGTCTGGTCAGCCATGATCAGAAGAGTGGAATCACTCTGAGAAGTGACTAAAGAGGCAGTAAGGGCGCATGGCGAGGGAGAAGGACCCCCCGTAAAGGGGTATGTGTATTATATTTAATGGGCAATGATTGGCACCTACTGAATGAGTGTCTTTATTAGATTTCCCATTATCAACTCATTCACCAGTCAGCACACATGAACCATGTAAGAGGTGTTGGACTAGCTAGGCATTGTTTGTTATTAGCTAACATTTATTAAATGCTTATAATGTGCTAAGCACTGATTTAAGAGACCAGTATATACTATGGGGCACCACAAAATAATAATGGCTTTATGAAGAACTTTACAATCTGGCTAAAGATGAGACACCGACACCCACAAAACTTTAAGTTGCACAAAACACCAGTAGTAAAGGCACTATAAGTAATTTCCTGACCAACTTCCCCAAAAGTGATATAGACAGTAAGTGCTATGCATTCTGAGGGATTGCTATAGTGTGAAATTGCCTAAGAAATCTTTACAGAGGACTTGATTTGGGATTTTAAGGGTGGACAGGTTACAGCTAGCTAGAGAGTCCAGAGAAAGTAATTGGTTATTCAACAAATATTCATTGCACACTTAATTGTGGCCAGGCACTGTACTAGGAGCTAAGGACATAAGAGAGAACAAGATGTTTTCTTGAAGGAGCTTATCACCTAGAAAGAGATAGACAAGCAAATACAGAATAGTTATAAGCATCTAAGGAAGAAAATGATAAGCTATGGTTCCAGAAAAATCTAGCTTTTGTTATCACCACCACAAGAAGTCTAGGAGATCTGCTGTTTGGAAATTATGGACACCTTGACATTGGGGGAAATGTGTTTATGTCCAGCCCCTGAGAATTGGCCATCATCCCATGAGACTGCCACTGCTCATCTCTGAATGGGATAGAAAAAGGGCAAGCCGCTCTTGGGTTTCCTCTACAGTACTCTTCAAAAGACCATGCAACCCTGTTACTTTCTCAAGCCAGCTGGCCGCAGGACAACGATATGGCCAGGCAAAGGGAAGAGAAGGAGGCTGGAATCCACAGGGGAAGAATGGAGCTTGCAGATGGACGGAGAATGCCAAGTGCACTGTGCTACAGTCTTTCAGGGAACAAACCACATTTTCTCACTTGCTTAATATTCTCTAATCAAATAGCAACCCTGTAGAGGAGACTTGATAATAGACACCACACAGATATAATATTTTATGTTTGTTTTTAATTTATTTTATTCTTTTTAAAACCCCAAACTTTTGGTTTACTATAATACTCAGTCTCAAGAGATGAATGGCTGCTTGGTCTATAATGCTGAACACACACTCTTATTTCTAACAACCCAAGTTTTAATAACTCCAGAGGGCTTATAAAACAACAACAACAACAAACTTTAGCTAATGTCTCATAACATCACCAATAAGTCTTCTGCTGGGAAGATCTCAATGTTCCCTTCAAATCTGAGTCCCTTCTTGCTCTCAGCCCAGACTTTCTCAATATAAATGTCTGGACTGTTAAAATAAGGGATACTTAGTTCAGGAGAATAAGAGACCTTTCTCTGGTCCCAAGTCTTCACTATTTTTCTGGCAGGTGTTAGGGAAGTCATTCCTAGTGAGAGCAGCTACAGGAGAAAGAGATCTGAACTTGATCCCAGGTAAGCCGGGGGAACGGGAAGGCCAAGGAGGCAGATGAACTTATTTATTTCGTTGCCTTTACATAGTGATGAGGTCCTTATCCCTGCCTTCCCTTCAAGTCCCATAAATCCCTACAAGGGGGCAGTGGGCTCAGATCATACATTTGAATTATTTTCAAAGATGTCAAGCAATTCCAACTTCTTTAATACAGCAACATCTCAAAGGAGTGATAAATCTCCAAACCGAAGTGAGGCTTCTCCCTTTCAGATTTTAGCTGTGAAAGACTGATTATGTGTTTAAGCTTGGAGCTGTGTAAAGCTTTGTTAGGCAAATTGATAACCAAACCATCTCTCTTAGCCAAAAATCTACAGCTCCTATTTACATACGATGAATTTCCGAGGACTCTAAGAACGGACTTCCTCACGCTGCCAGCACCAGTCCTTTGCAGAGCATCTGAGGAGCTGGGGACTTGGCTGAGCTGAAGGCAGACTTTTCACTTCAACAAGTCTCACTGCTATAATGGAAATTCAAAGGCCTGGAAACAATGTACATAGCTTCCCTGACTAATTTTATTATGCAGACACACTTAATGGCTCCTATTACAATCGCATCCAGGGTGGGAAACAGTACCAGATTGTGACGATCACACTAAATCGACAAGGATTATCAGTCATTAAAAAGGAACCAAATTAGCATCAGGCAGTTATATTTTATACTTATCAAATCTTCTGCTGGTCAAGGTCCATTACTAAATGACACCATAAAGGCGAGAGCCGTCAGCTCATTCTCCAGAACATTTAAATCTCTATTGTATTTGTGTAGGATATAATTTCTGGTAGCTATAAAGCCTAATAAAGGTTACACCCTGATGCATAAAGTGTTAATAAATTGACCCATGACATTTAAATGGATAATTATATTTGAGATAAAGGAAGAATTTCTTTCTTTCAGTGAAGAAGTGTTTCAACTTGTGCCCAACATAAGTTACCCACAGCTCCTGGATGGGCTTACGTGGCTCAACAGTGCTATTAAATATTAATATTGCTGGCTAACATTGTGTTAGATTAATTATTTACCAGGGCTTCCCCACAACTCCTGTCTATCAGGACCATCAAGACCGAATGTTAAATGTTTCCACATGTGCAGGAATTCTAGGGAAAAGGAACTGTTACCCCCACTTCTAAGCATGGGTTAGAAATGCCAAGGCTTATCTGTCCCTCAGTCCCTGCCACCATGGGCCAGCCTGTCACTGGACTTTATCTTCACATGGCCGAGAAGTGTAGAATAGAGTCATGAAGTGATCAGGAGGCTGAAAGAGTTGTTACGGACAATGATGTATTATTAGATGCAACTGGAACAGCTCAACGTACAGGGGGAGACAAAAGTAGGTTTATAGTTGTGAGTACATAAAACACAGTTTACTCCTGTATTATTATTTATTTACTACTTTCCATATGAACACCTGCAAACTTGCCTGGGCCCCGCTCTGCCTGTCCTGTGCTGATAGCTCTCAGGCCGTGTTAGGGCTCTGCCTCACACAGGGAACAAACCCTGTCCGGGAGCCCCAGACCAGGCAGTGCAACAAGGGTTGGGAGCGTGGCTTCTGTCCGGTCTCTTGGGTAAAGGCTCCTCTTGTACATTTCTTGTGTTGCACTAGGTGCAGGGAAAGAAGACTGATGTGTAAACAAACCTAAAACCAACTTGTTTACTAATCAATTACTATTTAATATATGCATCCACTCAACAAACATGTATGTATTCAGATTATACAGATATGAAGCTCTCTTTTGAGAAAATACTGGTTGTGTTGTATCTTCCACACCAGTGAATATAGAAAATGGTACAAATCCCAAGAAATCCCACAGAACCTAGCCATCGAGACTCTCATTTCTTTTAAAGCAGAGGCTATTTTGAATCATTCTTTGTATGCAAGGTGCTTAGCAATACAGCCTCTGTGGGTAAATGCATGTAATTCATGTTTGAAGGAATTTCCTTCCCAAGCACAGGGTGGAATGGAAATACTAACAGATCTTCCTAGATAAATTACAAAAAAAAACCCTCGAAACACAACAACAACAACAACAACAACAACAACAACAAAACCTCCTTTAAAAATGTGGTCTTGATACTTCCAGCCAAGATGGAGGCATAGGTAGACACATTGCACCTCCTTGCACAACAGAAAGAAGGACAACAATTTAAAAACAAATAGCAACCAGAACTGACAGCAAATTGAGCTGCATGGAAGTCCGACAACCAAGGATTTAAAGAAGACACATTCATCCAGACAGGTAGGAGGGGTGGAGTTGGGCAGCCTGGTGGAGAGGGCTTGCAGCAAAGCGGTGGCTGGTGGGCCTGGCAAGGTGGAGGCTGGTGGACCCGGTGAGGCAGCAGATTCTGGAGGGGTGTGGCGCAAGGCAGCTGGCGGGCCAAGTGGTCCCACATTCATGCAGATAAACCAGGCAAAACTGGGTAGCAGGACAGACTGCACAACCCAGGGTCCCAGCATGGGGAAATAAAGCCGCAGAACACTGATTGAAAACACCTTTCGAGGTTGAGGTGCTGGGAGAAACTCCCAGCCTCACAGGAGTGTTTGTTGGAGAAACCTGCAGGGTCCTAGAATGTACAGAAGCCCACCCACCTGGGAATCAGCACTAGAAGGGCCCACTGTGCTTGTGGGAAGTGGCTGAAATCTGGCAAAGAGCAGAGCAAGCGTCATTGCTCCCTCTTGGACCCCTCCCCCACATATAGTGTCATGACCCAGTGACTGGGTTGACCTGCCCTGGTGAACACCTAAGGCTCTGCCCCTCACTACATAACAGGCGTGTCAAGTCAAAAAAAATGGCCCAAATGAAAGAACAGATCAAAGCTCCAGAAAAAATACAACTAAGTGACAAAGAGATAGCCAACCTATCAGATGTACAGTTCAAAATACTGGTGATCAGGATGCTCAAAGAATTGGTAGAATTTGGTCGCAAATTAGATGAAAAAATGAAGGCTACACTAAGTGAAATACAGGAAAATGCAAAGGGAACCAATAGTGATGGGAAGGAAATGGGGACTCAAATCAATGGTTTGAGGAAGAAATGAACATCCAAGGAAGAAATGAACATCCAATCAGAAAAGAATGAAGAAACAAGAATTCAAGAAAATGAGGAGAGGCTTGGAAACCTCCAGGACATCTTTAAACATCCCAATGTCTGAATTATAGGGGTATGAGAAGGAGCAGAGGAAGAGCAACAAGTGGAAAAGTTATTGGAACAAATAATAAAGGAGAACTTCCCCAATCTGGCAAAGGAAATAGACTTCCAGGAAATCCAGGAAGCTCAGAGAGTCCCAAAGAAGTTGGACCCAAAGAGGAACACACCAAGGCACATTGTAATTACTTTAGCCAAGATGAAAGATAAGGAGAGAATCTTGAAAGCAGCAAGACAAAAGAAGACAGTTACCTACAAAGGAGTGCCCATCAGCTTGTCAGCTGATTTCTCAAAAGAGACTTTACAGGCAAGAAGGGGCTGGAAAGAAGTATTCCAAGTCATGAAAGGCAAGGGCCTACATCCACGATTGCTCTATCCAGCAAAGCTTTCATTTAGAATAGAAGGGCAGATAAAGAGCTTCTCAGATAAGGTCAAGTTCAAGGAGTTCATCATCACCAAGCCCTTATTATATGAAATGTTAAAGGAACTTATCTAAGAAAAAGAACATAAAAAGCATGTGCAGTAAAATGACAGCAAACTCACAATTATTAACAGCCACACCTAAAACATAAACAAACTAAGCAAACAACTAGAACAGGAAGAGAACCACAGAAATGCAGATAACATGGAGAGTTATTAACAGGGGAGTGGGAGGGGGAGAGTGGGGGAAAAGGTACAGAGAATAAGTAACATAGATTGTAGGTAAAAAATAGATGGGGGGAGGTTAAGAATAGTATGGGAAAATGTAGAAGCCAAAGAACTTACAAGTATGACACACGGACATGAACTGAAGGGGGGGAATGTGGGTTTCATGTGGTGTGTGGGGTTAAGGGGAGTGAAGGGGGAAAATGGGACAACTGTAATAGTATAATCAATAAAATGTATTTTTAAAAATTTTATTCAACTGTTGTTTTTTTACAAATTAAAATTTTCCTTTAAAAATACATTTAAAAAAAGAGAAAGAAATGTGTTCTTGATCCAGAAATAAGCAAGGAATCCTCAGATGCCAAAAATACAGAAGTGAGCATCCAGAGAGCAATGAAGTCAGCTTTCATTCTGGAGAGTTTCTGATAAATTCTGGTGACTCTGAGCTTCCATTTCAACTATTGTATAAGAAGAGACAGACAGAGGGCAAAACCCATAGCCAACCAAGGTAGAAAGTCTAGTAGAAAGTCTTGCATACATCTTGGGACCTAAAGAGTTATATCATTAGAGAAACAGTGAACTAGAAATAAACACACCTGCACAGAAGGACAGAAAGAAAATTGCCTTTCCTAACCTTGGCAATGGAAAGAGAGGAAACACAATCTTTCATAACCACGAATTAGCCCACACACAGATTTGCAACCCAGATAACACTCTCAGAATATTCTGAAAAGGTTCAAGCCAAAAATTTAGTTTAAAACAGTGTCATTCATCTAGAGGAATAAAATGGTAAACCCTCTGTAGAAGAATGTACTTTAAACCAAGGCTTTCAAAATTTCATAAAACCTGAGGTCATAGTAAATAATAATCAATAAAGAAAAAAGGTAGAAAAGGTATCATACATGACAGCTAACAGGAATGTTAATCAAGAGAATATTGGTAATTTAGACACTCAATAAAGACAATTACATTTTAATGTGTTTAATATGAATAAGGAAGTAGGAGCTTCAAATGATAAAAGAGATTTGAAAAAGAACCAAATGAAATTTCTAGAAATAAAATATCAAATAATTGGAATAAAAACTAAATGAATATATTAGATACAACTAATGAGAGAACTAGTACGGCTAAAGAAATTATTTACAATTCCGTGCAGAATAAAACCATTAAAAAGAGAGGTTATATTAAAGAAAAGGTTAGTGACATGGAATATAGAATGGAAATGTCTTATTTATGTTGAATTAGAATTAAAAAAAGATAAATGAAAAAAAGGTGAGAGGGATTCAAAAGATAATGCCTACCATTTTTCCAGAACTGACAAAAGACACTAACTTTCAGTTCCAGGAGCCCAAGGAATCTCAAACAGTATAAAAAAAAGAAGAAATTCATATGAGGACAATGAAACAAACTTCAAAAGATTGAAGAAAATGAGATGATATTAAATCCAACTATGGAAAAAAGATAGCTTATTTGCACAAGAATGTCACTTAATCTGACAGTTGATTTTTAATAGCCACAATGCAATCTGGAAGGCAATGAAATAATGAAGTTCTTTTTTAAAAAATTTTAAAACATTTTTTCCAACTACAATTTACATTCATTTTTATTTTATATTAGTTTCAGGTGTATGGCATATAAAAGTTCTCAGGGGGAAATATGGTTTTTATTTTTGTAAAAAATAAAATTTTAAAATAGGATTGTATAAGCAACAAAATTGTCTCCCAGGAACAGAGTAAATAAAGGATACTTACAGACCAGCAAAAATCAGGTTTTCTATCAAGATAACACCATGAAAGAAAATTCTTCAGGCAAACAAAGAATGCTGCCAAATAAAAGTTTGATACTCAAATAGCATCAGCATACGAATTGATAAATATATAGATAAAACTGCATAAAAGTTTACTGCATAAAACAATAATTGTGTTATGTATGAGGTTGATAAAAATAAAATAGAACTAACATATAAGAAAATGTGCAAATAAAGATGGGAAAAATAAAAATTAAAATGTTCTAAGTTTCTTTTATTATTTTAGAGAAGGATAAAATATTAACTTTTTATTTTAAAAACATTAATTATTTACATTAAACTATTTAGGGTAAAAATAAGTGAAATGTTTAGGGTAGTCGGTAGAATTATAGGAGTATAAACTCCCAACTTTGGAGAGAGAAAAAGGAAATGAGGGAGAGAGAAATGTGATCCAACCTCAGAAACCAGGTGAGCCCTGACTGTGTGGTTCAGTTAGTGGGGCATCATACCACAAAGTGAAAGTTGGCCAGTTCCACTTCTAGTTGGAGCACACACCTGGGTTGCAGGTTTGGCCCCCGGTCAGGTTGCTTATAAGTGGCAGCCAACCCATGTTTCTCTCTCACATTGATGTTTCTGTCCCTCTCTTTCCTTCCCTTCCCCTCTCTCTAAAAATAAATGAACTCTTTTTTAAAAAGGCAAGAAAGGAGAACAAGGAATAGGAAGGACAAATGAAAAACAGAATAAATGAATCCAAACATCTCACTAACCTCAATAAATTTAAAAGACTAAATTATCCAGTTAAATGACAAAGGTTTTTTGAGTGGATTAAAACATGACGATTATAAATAACTATAATAATTTTTAGTGACTATACATGCTCATATACTAAAAAATATGGCTTCAAAACATGTAAAGCAAAATGGACAAAAGCACAGAGAAACTGAAAAAATATTTACCTTTACCTTTCTCAGTTATTCATAAGACAGGTAATCAGTAAGGGTATAGTTATCTGCACATAGTTAACAAACACAGTTAACACTTTATGGATAAATATAAAACACTGCACCCAACTTTTGTATTAGTATGCACATGTACTTTTGTATTAGTTTTCTATTGCTGCCATAACAAATTACCATGAATGTGGCAGCTTAAAACACTGCAAATTTATTATTTCACAGCGTTATGGGTCAAAAGTCCATCGGGGTCTCACTAGGCTAAAACGGGGTGCCAGGACTGCCTTCCTTACTGAAGGCTCTGGAGGGGACCGTGTCTCCTGCGGGTTGCTGGCAGAATTCAGTGTCATGCTGTTGTTAGGACTGAGGTTCCCGTTTCCTTGCTGGCTGTTGGCCTAGGGTTGTTCTTAGCTTCTAGAGGCCACCCCAGAGTCTTTGGCTCTTGGACCTCTTTGTCTGCAGAGACAGCAACGATGGGTTTGAATCCCTCTCACACCTCATCTTTTCTGTCACTTTTCAAACTACCGGACAAAATTTCTCCATTTTAAGGGGTTCATGTATTTAGATTGGACCCACTGGATAATCTGGGATAATCTCCCCATTTCAAGGTCTATAACTGTAAGCACATTTATAAAGTTCTCTTTGTATGTTCACAAGTTCTGGGCATCAGGACACAGGCATCTCTGAGAGGCCATTACTCTGTCTACTCCACTTTCCAAACATAAACAGAACTTGCAAAACTGTACTCAAACATGGTCATAAAACAAGTGTCTACATAATTCACACTCTGTGACCAAAATACAATTAGATTACAAAATAACAAAGGGATAAACAGAAAAACCCAAATGTTTGGAAATTAAGCAATATACATTTAAATACTCAAGAGTGAAATAAGAAACCACTTAAAAATGTTTAAAGTGGAGTAAGAAAAGTGCTCCATATGTAAACTTGTGGAGTATAGCCGAAATACTACGTAGAGAAAAATGTATAGCTTTAAATGGCCACAGGAAGGCTAAAAACTATCTGAAATTGCCATTCCTCGCAAGATGTTAGAAAATGAAGAGCAGAATAAACACCAAATGAAAAAAGAATGAAGATGCTAACAAAAATTAATGAAATAGAAAATAACATAATAGAGAGGATCATAAAGTCAAAGATTATTTCTTTGAAAAAAAAAACCAAACCTCCTAACATTGATAAAACTTTACTATTATTAACCAAGATAAAATGATAGATGGCACGCTGACTGGTGTGGCTCAGTGGACTGAGTGCTGGCCTGCAAACCGCAGGGTCGCTGGTTGTATTCCCAGTTGGGGCACATGCCTGGGTTGTGGGCCAGGTCCCTGGTAGGGGGCATAGAAGAGGCAACCACACACTGATGTTTCTGTCTCTCCCCTCTGTCTATAAACAAGTTAATAAAATCATTTCAAAAACGGCAGATGGCATAAACATACATTATTGGGAGTGAAAATGGAGATGAATACAGAAGCAGCAAATATTAAAAAGATAATTAACAAACATGATGCCAATACATTTGTACTCTTGGATCAGAGGGACAAACTTCTAGAAAAATAGACTTACCAAAAAACAGACTTAAAGAATAAATAGTCTTAAAAACCTTAAACTCAACTGATAGCTAAAGTCTAACCGTAAAGGGAACCTATACACAGATAGTTTTTCAGAGAAATTGTAACAAATACCTAACGTTTAACAGAGTGATGCATGCCTGGTGGCGGGGTTTGGGAGTCTGAACTGAGCCATGAACTTAGATTCCCTGGACGCCATAAATCCCCACTTTTCCCAGACTTGTTTGAATTGGACATGATTGACTTACTAAGACCTGAATGAAACACTTCCATAGACTGAACCCCCTACCTTGTTTGGATAAACAGCTCCTAGCTCTTTTTTCTAAGAAGAGTATAGTTGATCTCATTTATACGACTTTAGATGTTTAAAATCATTGTTTTATTTGGCTAGGTTTGTTAGTGTTTTGCATTCAGCATTGCAATGTTTTTATAAATTAAGGTTCTGGCGTGCAGTTTTCACTCACATGACATCTATAATAGGGTTTCATATTTTGAATGTAGGTAATCAACCTTTCCCACTGAGAAGACTAAGTTGATAAATGTGTTTACCTTTGGAAAGTATGCGAAGAATTTTGCTGTGGCAGGTATTGCAAGTCTTTTTCATCTTGATCACTAGTACAGATTCATCTTTCCACTCACAGAATATGACAAGCTAATAAATTAGACTTACTGAGAACCCTTCAATAAAGAAACTATTTTCTACAGTTAACAGTCCTTTTTAGATATTAATAAGCTTACTTAGTGTTAATCATCTTGTCATAGGCAAATCTGTCTCCTAAAGAATACGAACTCTAACGAAGACTAACGTAGTGAGAGTCTTTATTTCTTGTGTATAGTTCTTTCAATGAAACACATACATGAGCTCAGTGGATTATACTTGCAGTTTCTGCTTTGCCTGCTAGTGCAGAAGTGTGAAAATGACCAAGCAAGTTTGAACCCTGTAAATCATTCTTAATAATCATGAGAAAATATACAAAATATGAACAACAAAATGGCAAAAAATACATACCTAATAACAACTGAATCTAAAAAACAAAATTAATGAAGGGGCAGAATAAAAACAGACTCAACTCATAGATTGAGAGAACATTTTGATGGGTGCCAGATGAGAGATGGGTTAGGAGGATGGGTGAAAAAGGTGAAGGGATTCAAAAGTACAAATTGGTAGTTACAAAATGGTCTTGGGGATGTAAAGTACGGCACAGGGAATATAGTCAATAATATTCTTATAACCATGTGTTTGCATTGACAGGTGAGTACTAGATACGTCAGGATGGTCACTTAGTAAGCTACATAGTCTCTAATCACTGGGGTACACCGGAAACCAATATAATATTGTATGTCAACTGTAATTAAAAAACAAAAAGTGATTTTAAAGTATATATACAAACGCACTTGGAAAATGATGGACTCTCTATAAAAATAGGAGACGTTAATCCTCCTAATTCTGAAACGAAATGTCTGCACAGCGATGGGCACATCCGTTCGTCCTTCTCACCTTGATTTCTTCATCTCGAAATGAGAGGGTTGGACTAGGTGCTCTCTGGCGCACGTTCAGCCCTCGTGTGAGACACACACCGCTGGGGCCCTTGGCCCTGACGAGAGCGAAGAGGAGGGCTGCATCAGCCCTTTCCTGAACAGGGCCTCGACCTTCGATGCTCTTCGCCCATGTACAAGAAAAAACAATTCTAGATAGTCAAATTCCATTCTAGAAAGTGGGCCAGAGAAAAACGCATTTTGGAGCCCTGTGTGTGGTCCTCATCGAGCTCCATTTGGGAGATGGAGAAGTTCAGAAACCACACTGAAACCCAGAGAAGAGGAAGGATCGCTGACGTTTTTGGCTGCTGCTGACTCAGGCCCTGCATTCGGCACTCTAAGTACCTTGTTTCAGTTGGGCCTCAGGACACTTTTTCAAACGAGTATCCTCATTTTCCAGGTAAGAGGTCACTGAGATTCAGAGATGCTATAGAACTTACTGGAAGATTTAAACTCGGGGCTGTTTGGCTCCCAGGGTTTTCCTCACATGACTCCACCCCTAAGGTGCCCACACCAAAGAGAGACAGCTCTGAAGCAAACAGAACTACAGGGAGGAGCCAGCTGCCATGACATTGCCTACAAACCTCCACAGACACAAAACACCAGCAGGAAAAAACCAAACCCAAGCCTTTAAGAGAAAATTTAAACCCAAACCACCAGGGCCCTCTTGGAGCCAATGGAAACTGACATTGGTGAGCACCAACCTCAGACAAAAACCGTGAGCCATCAGGACGTACTCCTGCACCCTGGCCACTGCGGCAAGTGGGTTCCTTTCAACACTACTCGTCCTGTGGGTCTGATAGCCACGTTTCAGCCTGTAGCCTTCTGAGTTTGCAGTCCCAAGTCACCAAATCCCCAGAGGGCATTTCTAAATGACTCACTTCTGGGTGCCTATACTTATAGTCTAATGATAGGACATTAAGATGAAAATTAAAGAGAAACTGAGTAACCAAATCATGTCACTTTCAAAGGGTTACATCAATAAAAGTGCACCACACTGTTGCCAAATCCCGAGGGAAGATTTCAAAGGCCCACCTGCAAGCCCCAGGCACAAAATGTGTTAGGAATTCCACCCCACCAAAGTATTTTTGGTCAGGAATTTTTCCCCTCAGGTGGCTGAGCTTTCTTTTTTTTTAAATTAAATGTATTGATGAGACATTGATGAATGGGATCATATAGGTTTCAAGTGCACATTTCTATGATCTGTATATTGCATTGTGTGCTCACCCCCCATGCTGTCTTCTCAGCTGCTCTCATGCTGACTGGGCTCTGCGAATGATCGAACAAACGAACAAACAAACAAACAAACAAACGCGTGGATTCCCAGGCGGTTGGTACTCTTTGCCAGGGGTGGTTTACAAGGTCACACAGGGCAACACAACCTCCTCTGAGTAAATACTTGCTTTACTGAAACATGGCTCAGTTTCTGCTTGACAGCTTTATTGTTGCCATTTGTCTCCTCTCTCTTTTGTTTTCTTTTTTCCTATTTTTTCCTCCCAAGAGTTGGCTGTAATCCCCTGCATAAACTTTTGATTGTTTGGTTGCTGTTTGTCCACATAAAAAGCCACCCCATTGAAATCATTGGCTTCTCTAACCAAAATTGGTTGTAGTTACCACATCGTAGAAGATCAAGCATCTCTGGCCTTAGACAAGAATGGATGCAGAATATAGTAGAAGTTTAATAAATGTTTGATAGTGAAATACTGCCATCCCCTTGATTTCACTGTCATATTCTTACTAACACAATCATGCCTTATAAAGCCAGAAGCCCTGGGCTCTGGTCCAAATTCACTCCTTAATTAGCTGTGTGATCCTGGGCTGGTCTTCCCTCTTCCTGGGCCTTGCTTTCTTCATATACTGAATGACCAGGGGGATGGTGGTCTCTGCAATCTTTTTGGGATTCAGTTCTGTGAGGCCGGGGTTCAGCTCTGTCTTGCTCATTTTGCAAAGATCTGGACCTAGAGCATAGTAGGCTCTCAGTGAATACTTGTGGAGGGAAAAATTGGGGGATGCTGTCATTCTAGGTTTTAAATGGATGTCATTTTCAAACTGTACTTTGAACGTGTATTTGCTGTTAAAACCAAAACTGTTCTCGATTGTTTCTAGTTTTTCTGATTTTCTACTACCCAGGACTCAGGTGATTTTCTGCACAATTTCTGGAAGACTTTGAGTTCTTTCACAAACAGAATTAGACACTCTAAGCTGACCTCTAAGCTGACTCCCTGGCCTCCGAGTGTGTTTTTCACCAAACCACATGATTCACACACAGCTGATGGGCAGCAAAGACATAGTGCCCATGTGAGGAATTCAGGTCACTTTATCTCAAAACCAGTGTTTATTGGAAAACCATTGAGAAGCCTAATGTGTGATGTTAGTTTGGGGAGGAGGCACATCTGAGACAGCCATTTCTTGGAGCCTCTGAAATTCAGGGTTTTCCTCTGAATGTTCATCTGGATCACACACTCCCGGATCACATTTTGAGAGATAGTCTCAGTGTTTGCCATTTTCCAGAAGTCCATTTTCATTCACATAGTCACACATGTACCACTCATTTTAGCTCCTGATCATAACATTGTTTTCTGCTGTTTTTCATTTGTCTTCTATAAGTCAGAGATTCTTAAAACCAGGGTCTAGAGATAGGTTTCCAGGGGGGCAGTGCATTTTTCTGAGAGATGGTTCATAGCTTTCAATAGATTTCCAAAGGCATCTGTGACCCCAAACGTTAAGAGTGAGGATCACGCTTTCTATGACTCGCCCTCTCCCCCAGTGCCTGACAGTGTGCTCCCAGCCCACTCTGCTGGGAGGGGTTGCCTTGATTTGGAGAAGACATCTTTATTGGGGAGGACAGTCCCACAAGCCTCCTTTTGCTTCTCCAACAGAGCAGTCAAGTCGGTTCTGCAAAGATCCAAATTCACCAAGGGAACCAAAAAGCCAAGGAAGCAAGCACAGGCCAGTTTCTCAGATTCATTCCAACACCGAGGAAAAGTGAGGACTGGAAGGCCCAGAACCGCTTCTTGCCAGTTTTTACAACTTAAGTGGGCGAAAGACCTTGGATTAAAGGCCTGGGCCAGCCAAGTAGGCAGCTGAACTTGAGCTAAATATTAGATCCAACAGTCTGGGTCCAATATTGAGCGAGTGAAGTGGAGGTGAGTGTGTCTGTGATAGAGAATGATGGCCAGTAAGATTGGCCCGGGGGTCATCATACCTGACTGAGGAGCACAGGCACGCAAGGATGGCCAGGTTCCCGCACCTTGTGCTGTGCTGCCCTGTCAGTTTCCAGAGTTAACAGAATTATGCAAATAGTAATGTACTCTCCTTTTCTCTTTTGTAGCATAAATTATGCATCAGGGAAAGAAATTCAAGATGATTTTTTTGAGGCAGAGCTTCAGACACTCATACCCTCTGCAAATGGCAGTGCAATTTTCTCTTAAAAGCTAGGAGCACCCTATGAGGGAACGCGGGACCCCAATGGGGGTGGGGTGGGGTTGGGAGGCAGAAGATATGGGCATGTTCAAGGTCAATTGTCTGGCTGGCCTGGACTCTTCAGTCATGGCCTTTTGCTCACAGCAGTTGTAAAAACTGGTAAGAAGTAGTTTGGAGGTATTCTGGCTTCATTCTAGGTATTCCTGGTTCGTATTCCTCCTACTTGCTTCTCTCCTTGCTCCCCTCCTCACTTCCTGGGCTTACCTGGCTCTGACCTTTCAGCTTCATTTCCCATTCCTGGATCTGGTCTTGCCACTTTGGGAAGGTGACAAGTTTGGCTAGTCTAATCTTCAACCAAGTTTACATGTGTGCACTTTACATGTGGACCATAGTATTGCACTTCCCCTCTGGCTACTCTGTCCCCGCCACTCTGTGCGGTAAGTCAGGTGCTCAGTGGAGGTCCCAAGATTGGTATTAGTCAAGGGAGAATCAAAAGCACCTTAAGAATTTGAAAGTAAATAGATTCTAACTTTGTAATATTGAAAAATAAAGCAGCCTGGAGTTTTATGGATAAGTGTGTATGAATTTGCAAAAAAACTGAATATATCTCCTTTAGTAGTTCCACCTCACCTTCCCCTTCCCTACCTTCCTCCCACACACACGAGAATGCTGTTAAATGAATGGAACATCTCTCTTGCAAATGAAACATTCAATTGCAGAAAACAGTAAACACAAAATGTCTGTTAACCAGAATGCCCAGGAAATAGAATTACGTGGATCTAAAATTTCCAGTTAAGTTCTGCTTAAAGAGTCCCCCCTCAAACTTTGTAACAATAAATATAGTTTAAATAATTTTCTCTAAGAAAATAATCCGAGGAGCACAGGGATTGCAGCCTTTTCTGTCATAATGAAGACATACATGCACAGTGAAGAACTTAAATGCATATTGAGTTCCTCATATGCACCCCGAGCCAGTGGAGAGCATAAAGGCAGGATGCCGCTTCTCAGAGGTCTGGCAAGATTGGCAGCTGGCGATACTGCACTTAGAGGCAGCCAGCTTGCTTATGCATTGGGTCCCTCTCCTTCCCCGCTTGGATCACTCGATCCTTGACTCTTGCGCCCTGTGATGCCACTCACTGATAATATATAACAGATAAGCCTGGCCTCAGCCCTGGTGTCTGGAAAACCTGGGCTACAACAAAGAGAATGGATAAACCTAGTGCTTCTCACTGGCTTCTGGTACAAAAAATTGAAAATAAAAAATATGCTACATATAAAATGTTATTTCTCAGACTTGTCTATGTTATCCAAATTTTTAAAAAGTAGTCGTAGGTCTATTCTTATCTGGAGAAAAAAAGTTATCTTAGAAGATTCTCCCTCATTGTAATTTTACTGAATTATTTCAGTAAACATGAAACTCAGTGTTAAACAAATAGACATAAAAGGTTGAAAGGAACTTCACACATTCACGGCCCTCTAAAGACCAGTGTTCTTGAGGACTTCCTGGGCAGCAGTTCCGTTGGATTTGCCCAGAATCTCAGGCCCTGCCATCACCTGGGATCGCATTTCCACCGAGGCTTTTTGTCTGCCTCCTACATTGAACAGGTAACATATAAAGGGCCCAGAGCAACGGTGCTGCTGCAGAACCGGCCTCTGCCCGCGTTAACCCCGTCATAAACATCCGGCCGTCTTCCGCACGGCGGCCTGATTATTTGGGTCTTCACAATGTCTTTGCTTGTCCTTGCTTTGGCTAAAAGTTCTGAGATTTAGTGTCTTCCTGCCTACCATTCCTAGGTGGCTGGCTGGCTTACCTTACCTCTCACTAACTTCCCCGGGCTTTGAATATAATAACAGAAATATCAAACCGCAGGCAGGGTCTCCTCTGCCCTGCCCCTCCCCCACATTTTCTTCCTCCGTATCCTGGTTCACGCCAGTTCTCCACACACATTGACCTTCCCCTTCTTTCAACCAGCTACCCCCATCGTCTTTTTAAGTTTAATTAAATGTACTGGGATAATATTGGTTAATGACATTATATAAGTTTAGGGTGTACAATTCTATAACATCTGTATATTGCATTGTGTGCTCACCACCGAGAGTCTACTCTCCTTCCCTCACCATTTATTTGGTTCAATTCAGGCATCACCTTTCTAGGAAACTGCCACCCACCAAGGATCCCACACACGCATTGCTGCCTAGTGCTTTCTGCATTATTTTGAAATTGCCAGTGTAGGTGTCTTCTCTCCCCAGCTCAGTCCTTAGAGCTTCCTCGTCTCATCCTTAGTACTTAGCACAATCGCTGGTATGGGGTGGGCGCTCAGTACTTGTTGGTAGAACTGCGACGTCTCCAAGCTCTGCCATGCTCGTGCCTTCCTGCTGGGCATGCTCTGGCACGAAGTGTCCCTGGCAGAGGGAGAACCCTTGGTCAGGGGACCCAGGGAGGACATGTTTTGTTTTGGTATTACTGTCCCATAAAGATTTTTTCAGTAGGTGATAGGTGTGTAGAAATAGACATGTAAACTTTTAAAACACAGATTTTTGTGTAAAAAAATACAAGAAGAATAGAAAGAAGCAAATGCCACTCCTCCCAAGTACTGTAGGCGAATGTTACAGGTTCATCCTGGAATGGTTGAGGGCCTGGCAGAGAGAGTGAGCGTTATTTTCATAGCTGAGTCCACACCTTCTTTTCTTGTGCTTTCACAAACTCTGGCCATACACGCACATCCTTATCCATCTATCACCTTCACCTAAAGTATATAGACAGGTGACTGACATGAGCTCATAGGCCTTGGGTTGTCATTATCATACCCTCCCTCCCCCACCCTGGAGACACCTTCACTCACACAATAGAGCGTGCTTTCCTGTACACATAGGCCTCTTCTCAAGTTACAGAACACCTTTCATGTATGTTAGCTCTTTGCTCATCCCCGAAACACTGTATGGATGACCAAGGTTCAGGCGACGGAGCAGATTGTTAGGATGAAGGACCAGTTCAACCCTGCCACTGGCCTTCCATGCGGTATTGAGAAAGTCACTTTATATTTCTGGGCCTCAGTGTCCTTAGCAGTAAACTGAAGACAATAGTTGACATGAATAATAGCTAACAATGACTGATCACTTGTCATGAGCCTGGCGGTTTTCTCATCTGTTGTCTACACTTGCTCATTTACTTGGGACTCTCTCTTTCAAGTTGTCTCATGACAACTCTGGAAAGAGCACTAAACACATCCCCCCTGGGTCTGTGAAGAAGTTTCTAGGAAGGGCCAAGTACCTCTGGCTGAAACATGCACTGGTCTCACCCACGTCACTTTTGGGAATGGAACCCTGGGCATTACATTAGTCAACTGCAAAATCCTTCTCTTCGCTGATTTCAAATTTAGTTTAAATTTTCCCTCACCTGGTATGCCCTGGCTGGGTAGTCCAGTTGGTTGGAGCATCATTCTGATACACCAAGTTTGTGGGTTTGATCCCTGATCAGGGCACATACAACAAGCAAACAAATGAATGCATAAATAAGTGGAACAATAAATCAATGTTTCTTTCTTCCTTCCCCATCCCTTCCTCCTTCCCTCCCCTCTCTCCAAAATCAATTTTAAAAAAATTAAAATATTTTTCTCTCATCCCATAAAAACTATGAGCAATGGAAATATGAAGGGAATGCAATAGGGGGAATTGGAAAGAAGAGAGATGACTGTTGTCTGTCTCTGCTTCATTCTACTAGAATAAAAGAGGGCAGAGGTCCAGGAATCCACCTGAAGGAAACTCTACTCAGCCTCCCTCGATAATGCATAAGTACCCAGGAAATTGCAGGCCTCAAGATGAATTAGTTCTCCTGCTGTTTTGCTCATGATGTCTTCCAGGATAACAGGTGAGGGAAATGGCCAGACGGGATCATTGAAGATCAATGAAGACGTCATTACTTGGCTGACGAGGGAGTCTTGGGAGTCCAGTGTTGGGCTGCATTCAGCCATGCAGGGAAGTCCAGGCAGGGCCACTTTCCCTTGGACTTGGCAATGTAGAAGCTGAACTATGAGCCAAGAATAATTTTTTGCCTAATTTGAGAGGAGTTGGCACCCTGGAGAATCCCAGGAACATTCTGTTTATTCTCAGCCCAGTGCAGCTTCCTCGACGGGCTATCTACTTGGTCAAAGCACTTGGGGCTGCCAGGAGCAAAAGTGGGAGCCAAACAGCTCTCTTTCACAGAGCTTTGAATTAATTTGGAAGAAGATACTTGAACAGTGACTTCACTGGGAGGCCTGCTGTTTTTCAACACGATTTCACACTCACTGTTTCAATATTTGCCATTGAATTCTTGGCTGAATTCTAGCTAGAGACTATCGCTCTTCTTGGTCCCCACACCACACATAAGGAATACATACGTTCCTTCTCATATTTACTGTACCAGAAGCTCTACTTGAAAGAGCTGAGTTTCATGGTTAGGCACCCAGACTCAATCCACACAGACGCAGAGGAATCCTGCTACTGTCTCCTTCTCCTCCTCCCTTCCTTTTCCCCCTCCTTCCTTCCCTCTGTCCCTGATGGACATAAACTCCAGAGGTGATCATTTCTAAATCCACACCAAAGAGGCACAGCTAGGGCCCTGTGCAAGCTCACAGCAGAGAATACGGGAAACCAGAAATGTATGGACCACCCACTTGACTAGTTAGCCCCTGGCGATTTAGGTCAACTGAGCTCACCTAGACAAACTTAGTTGCAATTGTGGGGTGTGAAGTGTGAAAAGCAATTACCCACAGGGGTTTCACCTTTTATTTTGGAACCACTTACCCCTAACACATCCTGTTCTGGAATCAAATTACTGGTTTGAAACTAAAAATGTCCTAAGAAGACATTACTGGATTGGTCAGTGAATAAATTTTTTAAAAAGTCAGAAGAATTTCAGATTCCTCCACCTTGGGGCAGCAATCCACGAAGAAAAGGGTTAGGACTCTGATCCTAAATTAAACCTTAATCCATATTTCTTTATTACCAGCACGTTTTCTCTCCCAGCACAAGAAAAAGAACTTCCCGAAAGTTCCTGCTTTTCCACTCAGTTGGCATAACGATCAGAGCAGTCACTGCGCTAAGAGCAGCCCGGGGTTTGTGAGACACAAACAGGAGATACTCACCTTCGGCTTCCCCAGCCACAAAACTCTGGCGGTCACCCTGCACATGTTACAGTGCCCCTGTGCTCCTGGCCCGGCTAAATGCAGCCCAGGTGAAGTGCACTCACAGCACAAGGTGAGCCAGCAGGAGTCCATGGAGCTCAAAGCCAAGGGGGCCCAGGCCTCCTTCAGCCAGTGACCTCAGAGGTGGGGCGGGGCTCTCAGGCAGCCAGTGTGGAGATGTGCTGGAGTGGACACTCCTGGGTTCTCAGTCCCGAGAACTCCCGACTGAAATCATTTTGGAAAGTGTTCCCACTCTTCTTCTCTGCCCTGCCTCCCTTTGCAGGGCTTGGGTTTTTCCCGCACATGCCCTAGGTCTCTCTGTCTGTATGCAGTTGCATTGGGTGACTCAATAACACCTTAGCACCCATTAAAGCAATGTACCACCTTGCCCAGGGGCATGTGCATTTTAAAAGAGGTCCACAGGGAGTTAGGTACCCAAAAGAATGGTGGCTCTCCAAGCAACAGCCTTTGGATGGGGATGGTTTTGAACAGGAGGGTCCTTTCCCATGTAGGCAATTGTCTCTTCTGCCATGTGAGGGGAAGTCATTTCCAGGTAGAAGAATTGAAAGAAGACCGCTCCTCTACAAGATAAGGTGTGCTAAGTAAAGAAGGTGTCAAAATATGCTGTTTTTATTTCATTGCTCCTGGTCTTCATACAGGTCCATGGCTGAATTACAAAGCGGCATATTGATGTGCAGGTGGTAAAAGAGAAATGCAGGACCTAGGTATGATGGGGAAGGACAGCCTCTGTTGTTGGACCCCGGGGCCTCACCCCGGCTCTGCCACTTCCTCATGGGCCAAGGGCAGGCAAATCACCTAACTTGTCCAACCCACCTTCCGTCTGTTTCCTCATCTGCACAATGGGACGATGACACAAAAAGCCTCATAAAGGCGTCATGAGAGTCAAATGTGAAAATCTATCTGAAAGTGCCTTGGCAGTGAAAAAGCACTCTAGACCCAATAGGTGGTATGGTCAAATTCATGAGGGCTTAAACAGGACATGCTCTCTGAGTTTTCAGCTGTGGGTGTGAATCTGTTGAAAGCACAGAGTGGTGGGGAGGTGGGAAGGAAAGAGAGGTGGTTTCACGTATCGGGGAATGGTAGATGAGGCAGGGTGCCCAAATATATTGAATGCATTTCAGCCGTAGTATAGATTAAGTGGTATCATATTTTGAGACAAAAAGAAGACTTGCATTTTAGTTAAATCACTTTTATTCTGCTCTCAGATCAATGCTGTAGCGCTTGTTGAACACATGTGCTGACTGTGTCCTTCTTTCAATGAAAGTGAACAGACATGCTCCCCATGCATAACAAGAGATGTTGGCAAGTCGAGCACTGACAGCTGGCTTTGCAGATGTCAACAACAGCTGCATTTTGTCATTCCAAGACAGGAGTCCCAATTAATCTCCTTCTCTCCTTGTTTTCAGAAACTTTGACGTCTATAGTATAAAATTATTTTATCTTCCTGGTTAAACTCATTTTGCAATCACACCCAGATGTATCCAGGTACATTTATAAAACTAGGTTCGGTTTGCTCAGGAACCTGAAATAAAAATGAACTCTTCTATCAAATGATTAGTGACAGAGAAATCTCAGCGGAAGGCATGATCCAGTTTACTAATCACTTCTAGCAAAGGATCTGAATGATATGCCAACTACCTAAATCACTTGGCCCCCACAGAGATCTTTCAGCAGGAATCTGTAAATAAAATGGATATTCAATATTTCATGGTACATTTTTCTTACAGCAGGCCTGTATAACAGGACCATCACTCCGTAGATGTAGAAAGGCTGCGGGTTCAAATGAATCAAAGGAAGTGTCTGTGAGAGTTCATCTATGTTTTAAGTGTGGGGACCGTTTTCAGGCCTGGCCAATGGATGCGGTCCTTCTTTGGGTGTTCGCTTCATCTATCACAAGGTACCTAATGCAGATGTACTCACAGGCACCTTTTAAAAGTGGAACCCAAATACCTAACTGATGAGAGCAGATGCTGCCTTAGACAGACATGTTCCTGGGCAGCATTTGTTAAGAGAGTCAATGGCTCAGGACAAAGTCTTGGCTGCGCACATGCTGGGACCTGACTATGTGCCTTGTTAAATGAATGAGTGTTCACGGTGACAGGTTTTTATTGCCTGGACAACCATGGCTAATGGAAACTATCTAATGAAGTAGATAATGGGGACAAGAATGAAATAAGGGTACTCAGGTGTCTTCACAAACAGGGAGTTTATCACCAAGCTAGGGTCTGCCTATTTTAAGAACTGCTTTTCAGGCTTAATTTCTGCCAGTACCTTCTCTTCCCTCAGCTCAACAGAGATAAGGAGAGAGGCACATGTGAAAAGAAATAATCATACTGGGGTCTCTCCACTTAAAAAATGGGGGCTATGCTCCCCTACCACAGACTGGGATGATTCTAGGGGGTACCTCATGCTCCAGAGTATCAGGCAGAAGCCCCTCTGTGTGGGACTCCATTGGAGACTATACTTGTTCGGCATCCTCTGATTGCTGGCAAGAGGGAGGACTTGTATAAGTTGGCAGAAGCTGTCTGTTGCTAGTAGCGGGTGGGGAAAAGGAGGAGCCAAACAGGGGCAGTGGACTCAGGAGACTCAACAGCCCTCGAGTCAAGACTTCAAACAGTGGCATCCTCAGCTTGCTGTTGGCCTGTTCACCCCGGGAAGTACCGTGACTCTCCATTCAAGTGTAAATCAAAAAGATATATAAAATCATTTCTACAGCACTCTTCCATGTTGAGAAAAAGTAGCAAAAAAGGTCATAAGGTAAAACATATGTCATGAAGAGGACTTCTGGAAACTGTCAGTCAAAGTCTTAGAAGTGAGGGTTGGCCATTGGTTTGGGCAGGCTGGCATTCTTTAGCCCACAAGGGGTGCCCTGTAGCTTGTGCCATGGAGCTCACCGTTCCCATGCCATCCTCCCTGACCTTGGTTCTGACCCCGTCTCACAGACTGATACCTTACGCTTGACTCAGTGCCACCTCCCCACCCCCGACTCTCAACTTGGCTCTCACTGCTTTTGTCTTATTCTCTTTACTCTGGACCGGACACACAGCACAATAATTCCTCCCATGGGTGATTCTAGGCCTTCTTCCCAGCTGTGTAACTCAAGGCCCCCTTGAGAAACACCCATCCTGATTTGGACACCGGGCCTCTCCTACTCCAGGATTGACCCACTGGGCTTCTCTACCCCTTCCGGTGGAATCTGGCTTGATTAGTGAAAGGATGTATTCTTTCCCTGCTTTTCATGGCACTTATTTTCATTTGCATTCTGTGTGTTTTATGTGTCTTTTCTGTCATCTTCTGCTGAAATGTAAGTCCCATGATGGTAGGATTTTTAAAAAATCTGTTTTGTTCTATACTGTTTCTTCAATTGGTAGCATATAGTAGATGCTTAATAAATATATTTTAAAAAATCATTTTTAAAAGACAGTAACTCAGAAAATATTTTTTATTTTTTTGGTCCTTTTTTAATAGTACATACAGTCTGTTTGGGGAGAAAGTTTTAGCTCAAATGTAATAAATGACTCAGGTTTTTATTTTCCTCAAAAAATTTCAGGAGGGAGATACCAGGAGAGAAAATGCGACGTGTTAAAAAAGCACACCTGTGTGTTAGGCGTAGTCTTTAAAACCGATAAAAAGAAATAAAACTCTGGGTGGAAAAACTTGGATGTGTAACAGATGCTTTGAAAGGTGGTGTAGTTAGGTTAGAAACACGTGTAAGCAGGTTACTTTCAGCAATTTGACATAGAGTGCTTTTTTATTCAAGGCATTAGGTATAGAAACATACTGATGCTCCCTAGAAAATGTAGAGAAGGAAGTACTCATTCTGATGGTGAAAGTTGCCTACTGGCTTGTCATGTCATCTCCATTTCCACACATTCAAGGGTTGAAAGGCTACCGAGTGAATTGCCTACATCAGCATTCCTCTGGGGGCACACCAGGACTGATTCTGGTCTCCCATTTCTAGCGTGTTCTCCATTTTCACTGTTGACAATTCTAGATGGAACAGTCAGTCCACATGACTGACTGAACATTACCAAGGCAACTGACTTATGTAATAGAAGGAGCGATCATGAAATGTTCAGAGGTTTCACTCTTCTATCACTAAGGAGCATGGGCCAGATTAGCCCTTCTACCTTCCAGAAGCTGGGGAAAATTAGACACAGGACAACAAAACCTGTTATTTTAAGGCATCAAGAGCAACCAAGGCAGCCAGGACTAGAAGGAACATAGAAACAGCAGGGAGTTTGCAAGTGATACAGGGACAGTAATGTAGCCAATTAGAGTGCCTCGCCACCCCAGTGATCACAGCGGGCGACTGGAGCTCAGTCCTGCTGGGGGGCTATGACGGACTATGTAGAACAAGCCTGGAGACAGTCCAAATAAAGAGCGAGGAATCTGGAGTTTCATCCACCATGTTCCTGTGAAGAGCTCCTTCTGGGAGTGTCGTAGTCAGTTTGGGCTTCTATAACAAGATAGCATACTGGGTGGCTTCAACAATAAATATTTATTTCTCCCAGGTCTGGAGGCTGGAAGTCAAGATCAGGGTGCCAGCATGGCCAGGTTCTGGAGAGGACACTCCTGGCTTGCAGCAGTCACCTGGCTCACTAGATCTCACGTGGCTGAGAGAAAGAGGCCATCTCTTGTGTATCTCTTCTTACACAGGCATTAATGCCACTCACAAGGGCTCCACTGTCTGACCTAATTACCTCCCAAAGGCTCCACCTTCAAATACCATTGCACTGGGGTTTAGGGTTTCGACATATGAATTTGGGGGTACAAACACATTCAGTTCATAGCAGGGGGCATTAATTTTCTGACCGTTTTGACTCATGGGAGCTAAATATGCAACCATGACCTCACAGAAGTCCCCCAGAGGAGAGATGCATGTGTTTTGAGTAATCAACTTTCAGTGTGCTGAAGTAACAAGGGTATACAGTTAATGTTAGTGTTACTACACTCTTTTACACAGTAATTCCTCTCCTGGGTATATACTCCATAAAAATGCTTATGTGTGCCCTAAATGACAAGTACAGGAATATGCATAGGAGCATTACTGGCAGTAGCTCCCAACTAGAAATTACCCAAATGGTCACCAGCAGTTCAACGGACAAATGCAATGTGGTGAACATGCACATTCTCCACACTTCCAATGCTAGTCCCGGCTACCATCACATTCCCCTTGGAGCTGCAGACTCCTAACCTGCCTTCCCACCTCATTTTTGCTCTTTGTAGTTCTTCCTCCATAATGTTGTGTGCATCTTTGAAGTAGCAAATGTTATCTTTTAAAGTCTGAGTTACCTTTCTAAGGCATAAATCAAATCGCATGACATTCTCCTTGCTTAAAACCCTCTCATGGAGTTTCATTTCTGTTAGAACAAAGTACCAACCCTCTCAGGCGCCCTGCCTCCTCATTTGTCCTTCTCTGTCTGTCCCTCTCTCTGGTCGGTACACTCAGCTACAATGGCCGTTTGCTGTCACTCAACATAATCACAATGAGTTCCCTTCAGAATCTTAAAGCGTGGAGCTCCTGCTACCTGGATGCTCCCCAGACCCTCTCAACATGCTACTTCCTTCCCATTTGTAGTCGAGGTATAACATATGTATAAAAAAGTGAACAAATCTTAAGCAATAAAAAAAGCACAGGAAAACTTTAGGTGGAGGTGACAGGGCCTGCCCTGAGTTTTAGAAAGATAGTTCTTGTAGCAAGGGGGAAACGAAAGTGGTAGGAGGAAGCCAGGATGAAGGGAGACTGATATTGGGATGCTTGTCCAAAGTGAGATGAGAAAGAATGAAGACTTGAACGAAGGCATTGGCAACGGGAAGGGAAAGGAGAGGAGAGAGAGATGTAAAAGAAGCTACCTGTCATCTCAGGCTATCTGTAGTGGTTTATAGAGACTTTAACCACCTTATTCTAATCAGTTTACGGGTTTATCCTGATCTAGAAATAAAAACCTCTCTAACTGCAACTTGGGGTAGAGCTTGGTGTTCCTCACTGGTCAGACCTGTAATTACTTTTTCTTAGGATGCCTAAGGTTTTGGCCATGCTAATTCTTTTGATTAACTTCCCTTGCTCACTTAAAAACGTGATTATTTTGATGCATTATGTTACTAATAATTCCTTTCTCATCTGCCTCCTGTTTTATCCCAGACAGTATGTGAATAAAATATTGAGCTGCTGATTAATGACCCCATATGTGCCACTTTGAGATGTCTGAAGGAATGATCCAAGTGCCCAGACAGCTCTATAATGTCACATATAAATCAGAGGCTGAATCTGTAAAAGGTTGTCCTCTTTTGTGAAGGCTGCTATGAGGATGGTAATCAGTCCTAATTTCCTTTTAAGAGAGAAAAATAGAAACACTACCTTGTTATGCCAAGAAAAGAGCACAAAATACACTACTTAATACTATGCAAACATGTATGTTAGTGCTTGGACTTCAGCTACATTTAATTATAGATGCCGCAGAGTATGCCTTCTTATGAGAGAGTCTAAAAACAGACGGGGTTTCTTGTTTATTTGTTTAATTAATTGCTTTTGTGTTAAAATTCTGCATTGATGTTATTTCCCCCTCCCTTGACTTTTTCGGTCATTGCTCTGGCTCTGTACTTCTTCCCATAGAGGGGATTGGTAGTTAGCATTGACCTCCTCATTACAAAAAAGCACACTGTCTATCAAAGCTACAGAGCAGTCAATCAACTGTTGATAGAATGAGCTGACTGTAAGTGAGGTTCCATGTGGCAATTCAACAGAGCTGAGGTCCTTGAGGAGCTCTCAGTCACCTCAGTCCTGAACAATAACCAAATGACAACAATAATAATAGCAGTAGCAGTCATTGTATTGGTAGCAGGCATAAGATTGCTGCTGTGATTAAGTGTTGATTATGTGCCGGGCACTGCTGAGTACATTATATAATGCATCTCATTTGATTTTCTCAGCTCTGTTATTATCCAAGATCACATTGCTGAAATAGGCAGAGTGAGGGTACAAACCAAAGAACATGCTCTTCCCCATCGTATTATCCTGTAAGGATCTGAGTCGCTACAATACACAGCTTGATATTCACTAACTTAGCCCATGATGGCTCCCTCCATGTAAATTATATCTGGAAGAGTTTAATCTCTATTAAAAGGAAATTTCCATCCACCGCTTGCATGGAAACACGTAACCCCTAAAGGAATGTCTGAATCTAGTGGATACGTGACTAAAAAGTAGACAGGCCTCAAAGTTTCCAGGGAGGTTCAGATTTAAAATTTCATTAACTTCTACTCCCATAAATATCATTCCACTTATCAGACCACAGGTATCCATTTTTGAAGTAGAAATTGTGGTCACAGGATCCACACTGATCTTTTATGCCACAAAGAGAGGATGTCTTTCTTTGCTTCAGGAGTCTTTCACTGCCTCTAAGCCTGACCATCGCTGACCGTGATCCCTCTCAGAACTTCCTGTCAAAATTTCCAGTACATTCGGTTATTGCATGGGACCTCACCCCAAAGCAAAGTTTACTACTACAAAACCCCAAATTCCCAATAGGAAAGTGAGAAACTTTCTCTAAGGGCAATAAAAGAAGCTCCTTTCCGAAAATAACAAAATTATTCTGCAGTTCATCTTGAAAAAAATGTAAAAGAAGAGTTAAGAAGGGTCCAGTATTTTAAAATATATTTTTTAAAAAGCCTCATAATTAAAGCACTATAGTGCCGGTGCAAAAAGTGACAGGTAACTATGAATTGAAACACATATCAATATATCTCTATCTGTATTGAATTACATAGATGGTAAAGAAATAGTCACATAGCAGAGAGAGAGCAATGGATTATCCTTCATGTGATGTAAGGAAAATTGGCTTTTAGGAAAAAAAGCTAAATACTCACCTTAAACTATATCCCTAAATATGTTCTACATGGTTTGAAGTATAAATATTAAAATTTTTATTTCATATTTTTAAGTTGGAAGAAACTACATAGAAATATTTAACTTTTCCTGTATTGGCTGAGGAATGCCTAGGCACTAGAGAAAAGAATGGCATCATCAAGGAAATGGTATATAGAGGTGACCACTTAAAAATGAAATGTCTGATAGTCAAAAATACACTGAAAACACTCTAGAAAATTTGTTTGCAACAGCACAGAAGACAGATCCAAGATCGCACTGCTGAAAGAGGCAGAGTGAAGGTACAGAAATATGTCTGTCTGATGCCAAAGAACATGCTCTTCCCACCAAATTATCCTGTAAGGATCTGAGCTGCTACGGCACACAGCTTGATATTCACCCACTTAGCCCATGATGGTCCCTCCACGTGAATTGTATCGGGGAGAGTTTAATCTCTATTAAAAGGGAAATGGACCCTGCTTGGGCGGGAATGCATGACCCCAGGTGTGTACCACTGTAGAAAAAGAGCAAAATATGTGAACATAGACTTACACACACCCATGAAACGGAACTATTCAGTCCTAACTTATAATAAAGAGGGTTATTTACCATACAAAAAATTAATGGCAGTGTGAATTCAGGCAATAGGCATTCTCAAACATAAGAGGGACTTTATATTATTGCTACCTGCCGTATGGCAACTTGGCAAGTATATCGAAGGCATTAAAAAGTTCACAATCTGTGTCAAAGTAATTTCAAATCTAACAATTTTGATAAAAATCTTACATACAAAGATATTCATCAAAAGGTTATTTATAACATTCAGGACTAAATGGGATGAAGGCTCTGTGGGGAAATGTTCATTCCAGAGCTGAGGCAGGTGATGTAAAAGTCAGTCTGGAACATGCTAAGCCAAAATGTAAGGAAGCCCCAAAATTACAGGGCGATGTCAAAAGACACAGAAGTAAGCCTTCCGGGGGTGTGCATCAGGCAACTTGAGCATCTGAAAATGAAAATCGATTGTAAAACACTAAAGAAAAATCTATTAGTCTATGGTAATACTGAAAAAAAAAACAGTAAAAACAAAATTCATTTATTTCATTCTCTGAATTGGTACTTAGAACGTAAGTTAAGCATTAACCCTGCATTTGAAGAAGGAAAACCCTTCTTTCCCGAAGGATGGTAGTTATTCAATGTAGGTGAAATAACAGAATTAGAAAATCACCATTTGAAGCTCCCAGTAAAATAATTGTGTAGGCAAGAATCACTAATGATGCTAAAAACAGTTGGAGAATGAGATGGTCACAGGGCACCAAAGTAGCACCTTGTAGAATGTGTACTAGTTGCCAAGGGAAAAAGGCCACCTCTAAGTCAAGGAATCTCATGGTCACTGCCTTACCAAGGAATTGAACTTCCCCTCACTGACGATAAAACAATCCGATGCCATCCCCTGCTAACAATGCAGTTACCTATGAAGTGTTCTGGTCAAAATCGTTCACATAAATCCAATTCAGACTTTAGTTCTAACTTCCAGGAATGAGTTGAATGAACTATAAGGGAACGATCAGGTGAATTCAGAAAACGTTAAGTAGAAGAGTGTTCTTTTTCTTTGGAGAGGCATGTTGAAGTCTTTAAGAGTGAAATGTTATGATGTTTGCAATTTACTTTTAAGTGATCTTTCATGCAAGCCCATGCGCACATCCACTCACAGACACACAAAGAGAGGAAATAGGCCACAATGTTTTAAAATACATTTAAAATATGGGTTACACTGTAATATTCTTTCGATTTCCACATGCTTGAAAATTTTCACAATAAAAAGTTAGAAAAAAGCATTTCTAAAAAACTAACATCACTTACATGCGCAAAATTATATGCTGAATAATTAGGGAGCACACCTAGAGTTAATATTTTGCATGTATTAAACATCTTTCCAAAGAATTTCTAAATGTAATAAGTAAATATCCACAATGCAGTAGTAAGGGAGAAAGACAGGAGACAAACTTTATACATAATCTATACAACTTGATCTTGCATTTCAGATTCATCGGCACATTTACCGTATGCTAGGAGCTCTTCTAGGTGCATAAGAAGAAAATACACCTTAAGGTTAAGAGGGTTGTCCCTGGCTCTTAGGGTTACAGGACATTCTTATTAGCTTCTTGACACTTTCCTAAGTTTTTCAAATCATGCAATCATTTCTATAGTAAAAATAACAAACAAGCATTTTGCTTAAAGCAGTCACAGGAGTTCAGTATTAATAATCACTGATAGTCCCTGGCTGGTGTAGCTCAGTGGATTGAGCACAAGCCTGCGAACCAGAGGATCGCTGTTCGATTCCCAGTCAGGGCACATGCCTGGGTTGCAGGTCAGTTCCCTGCAGGCCAACTCCCAGCAGGGGACGCACAAAAGGCAACCATACATTGATGTTCCTCTCCCTTTCTGCTTCCCCTCTAAAGATAAATAAGTAAATAAAATAAAAAAAAATAATCACTGATGTTGACTGAGTGCCTGGTCAGTGGCCGCCTCTCTTCTTCACGCTGCACAGGGAGGAACCTGTGGAGCCCACCCAATGACTCCTTGCAGTGCCGCTATGATCTCCATGTTATGCACAGAGACTGAGCAGTCAGAGCTTTGGCAATTTGCCGAAGGTGATGATTCTTAAGGTGGGGAAGTGATGCCCTCAAGGAACATTTGGCAATGTTGGAAGACATTTTTGGTTGTCACAATGGGAAGCGGGGCATAGAAGCCGGGGGCATTGTTAAACATCTTAAGATGCACAGGAAGGCTTCCCACAACAATGGCAAAAAATGATCAGCCCCAAATGTCAGTGGAGCTAAGGCTGAGAAATTTTGACCTAAGATCACTTAACTGGAAAGTAGCAGAGCGCAGCTTTGAGCCCAGGCAGCCTGACTCCCCAGTCCACACTCCTCATCACTCTATAAGCTGCTCTAGGCATGTGCTGTACTAATGTTATGTCATTAAATGTTACCATGTTTATTTATTGAAGGTAATTATTAATAAGAATAGTAATTGCTGCCACGTATGATGCTTTGTGATTTAGCAAAACACTTAAGTAGCCCTGGCTGGTGTGGCTCAATGGATTGAACATCAGCCTGTGAACCAGAAGGTCACCAGTTCAATTCCTGGTCAGGACACCTGTCTGGGTTGTGGGCCACGTCCCCACTTGGGGGCATCTGAGAGGCAACTGTTTGATGCTTCTCTCATACATTGATGTTTTTTCCCTCTCTCCCTCCTTTCTCCTCTCTCTAAAAATAAATAAATAAAATCTTTAAACATTTTAAATAAAATATAAAAATGATAATCCTTTTCTAAAAGTTCCCAAGGTACAAATTAACTAAAATTTCAAATTACGTAATATAGGGACATTCCATTGCTGTAGTTCTTTCAGAAAGCAATTTTGTGGTTTACAGCAAAATCTTAATCTCTATAACCTTTGATGCAAAAATTTCACTTTGGAGAATTTACTCTAAGAATATAAATCAAAATATGGCAAAATCCTGATGTGCAAATATATATTTTATAGGAAAAAAAGGAAGTTACCTTAATAGGAGTGCTTAATAAACCAGACCCATGTGCTTGAGAGAATCTGTGTAAGCTGCTGGAATCTGTGTAAGCATATTATCGCTTACAGTATAATATGAGGTCAACAAAAGAAACAGGATATAAAATCATGTACATGTGCTCACAAGCATGTTACAGAGCAGCATCATACAAAAGATGAAAAGAAAATACACCACAAGAGTTGCTGGATTAGGACGGTAGAATAAAAAGTGAATTCTTTGCCTTTTCTTTTTTCCTGTCTTTTATTTTCAAAATTGTCTGAAATGGAGCTCCCTTTTAATGGAATAAAACAATCGATATATTTTTAGATGTACTTAAATCCGTGGAAAATGATATCTTTTTTTTAAGGGAGGTCCTTTGTGAAACCTGAAATAAGTGTAAACAAGCTTATGACCTCGATAGGAGCGCTTTAAAGGTAAAAGCAAATCTGAGAACAGAGCCCACGTCCTCCCAGTACATCCCCTGTGTCGATATCAGAGGAGGAAATCTCCTCCCTGGCAATCTTAATGTCGCCTTCTCCCTCTGTAATGACTCGATGCATAAAAATTAATCTTTTCCCTCCGCTTTGATCCCTGAGCTCCTCAGCAAAGATTCCATCCTGTTCTATAACACATGATGAAGCATTTTCCCTGTTATAATGTGACAACGGCCCTACTGAGCATGCCAATTTGAGTCAGGATGTGCCATAGCCAAAGATGAAATTTTAACAGACAATTCCACCTAGAACTATTTGGCAAATTCATAAAAAAGACGCATTGACACTGTGTCTGAAAATAGTGCCCTTAACAAAAGAACACAAAACAGAGCTGGGAACGGGGGAGGTGGAAAGGGATGGAGGAGAGGAAAGGGGCCGAGTGGCTGCTGGGGTTTTGCCACCAAATGCTGGTCATGGACATCAGTCAGTTTCACCCTCCCCCCCCAGAAAATGCATTTGAAAACTTTCTATGAAAATGATTGTTTGTCAAGGCTATGAAAAAACATTCTTTAATTAGTTTACTTAAATATTAAGTCTGACATCTAGAATCTCAATATTAGCAAAAATGTGATAATTATAGCCGGAAGGGTTTTTTATTGAATGTAAATTCATGTATAACACGTTTAGCATATCTCACTCCCCATTGTTATTTCTCGTAGTGTTCACACTTAACTGGGAGCCTCTGGGCTCCACTCTGAAATCGGATCTTCAATCCTCAGTCTACACACTTCCTTTTAAAGTAGTTGCTATTCAGCAACAACTGTGACAAAGGACATATCTAACCCATCGCAAGGGGAAATGCAACATGGAGGGATCCCACTGGTGGAAATGGGGTCCTTTCACAGGGTCACGTGAGAAGCATTTTGGGAGCATTTTACTCCTAGTAAAATAGCTCAAGTATATACATTTCTAATTCTAAATCAAACCACTTTGCTGTCATTTGTGGAAGGAAAGCTGTGTCCTCCCTCTAGATCACCAAGAAGGGGTGAAGAATTATATGTCTGGGAAATTCGTTATCTCAAGCGTTAAGCTCAAGCCCTTGAGTTTGTGGCCTGTGATTTTACTGGCAGTGACATAGTTTGATAGAAAACTTAAATAGTATGGCCTTGCCCAAGGTCACAGAGCCAGTAAGTAGCAGAATGGGTATCCTAACCTTGGGCAAGGCCATGCTATTTAAGCTGTTATGGAAGGTATGTCCCAGAAAAAATTGACATGAAATGTCATCCCCCACCCCACTCTTAGTAGCTGTGTGTACCTTGGGCAAGTTCCTTCAAGTCTCTGAGCCTCCTTGTCCTTGTCTCTAAAAGTAAGGGTACAAATAAAAAAAACACTCAAAAACTAACTTATTTCATGTACTCTCTAAGTTAGAAAGCTCAGTAATAAGTGCATTACATACCTTATTTCACTTATTATCATTAACTGGTAATGATAACATTATTGATTTATAAAATTAATTAATAACATTTGAAAATAGGACCATCTTCATAGGATCATCATGATAATTAGGTGATAGGAAATAGGTTAAAGCTCTTTGCCAACCAAAAAGATATATAGATGTCAATTATAACAAGTCATTAAAAAACAAGACAACAGGCCCAAAATGGAGTTGCTTATGCCCAGTGCCATGTCCCTGAACCAAGACTTAATTACAGTTTTGGCTCTCCCAAAAATAAAATATTAAACAGGTAATTAGGAATCACCTGATAAGCACTTGTTAGGTAACCTGCTGACAGACCCTTCCCATCCCCTGAAAGAAGGAATACTTTGCAATAACCACCTGTTGGGAACTGCCCTGCCTGGTTTCAGGAGCTGTAAACCCCCCATGATTAAGGCTGAATGAGAGACCTTCTGACCATAAGCCACTAAGGAGACAAAGCTTATCTCCCTGGCAGGAGCACCGCTTCTGCTCCTTTTTCTATAACTGGCCCCCAATGCTTGATTGGTTAACCAATGATGGGTAAGATTCCCCAAGGGGGGAAACAACCTGACAGGCATGATCATGCAGAGGCCACAGGGAAGGCCTTGGGGGGCTATGGAGAAAGGGGGTGATGGACCCTAGCCCCTAAGCTTTGATGAAGCCTGACTCCTCATTTTTCCTAATTCCTCAGCTATCTGCCTCCTCTGCCCGACTTAAGCCTGAAGTGCAGCTCTGTGCTGGAAAGGGCAGGCTCCCCTGTGATCATGCCTGAGAAAGAAAATGTAAAATCCTGTGAAGCCTGCTTTGCTAAGAATGCTCTTAGTTAAATGATAAAGGCTGGAGCAGGAAATGAGTTTGTTTCACAAAGTTTTGTAGCTTCTTAGCTGATAGACCTTGACTTAGAAGAAGCCCTAACAGTTCTTTGTATGCTATCTACTGTTTGATCCTTACTGTCTGACAATGATTAATGAGCTGTACCTGTATCCCTACCCAAATTAAACCCAATAAAAGCCTGTCTAGGCAAGGGTCAGTGCGCTCTCCCCTTGAGAGAGTGGCCAGGCCTTTCTGAGGCACTCCCACCTGAGGGAGTAGCCGTGCGGTCCCTTTTCCTCCACAGGACTCGGTAGTCCGTGTGAATTTGTCTCATGTCTCATCCATGTCTCATCCATGGCACTGTGACTCAGTGCATGTGTCAACCAACCTGATTTTTTTGCCCAGTGTGACTTCCTGTTCCCTCTCCCTTCTCCTTTTGAAAAATCTTTCATTTTGTACAGATTCTTGGAGCTCCTTTCTATGTGCTAGATTGGATGCTGCCTGATATAAATGAATTTTTGCTCAAATAGACTCTTAAATATTTTAATAGGCCTCAGTTTACCTTTTAACAATACACAATAAAATTTAAAGCACCCAGAAAAGTCCATCAGGGATTATTTGATCAGGGATCAAATAATTTTTTACCTCAAAATTGCCGCAGGATTTAAAACCCAGGGGCCTGGAACTTCTATTTGAGGATTTAGGGATCTAAATATATATCAAGACATAAATTACATATCATAAGTCTTTCCTAGGCCTGGGTTTGGCCTGGGCGGAGGGTACGGATAGAACACACAGTCCTTTAGATCTGGGGAGGGTGAGAGGGGTAGGCAACAACCTGTGCCACCGAGGGGGAGAGGTATAATGCCGAAAGGACGGCTGGGAGGGCTGGAGGCAAACCTGGCTGGCTTTGATCATGGACTTCTCTTAATGGACAGAGAGGAAATTATTAATTCTCAATAATAACAACAACATAATAGATGTTTCCTCAAGTACAGTAGAGGTATTTCATTCTATCAACTCGTCTTATGTAACGGCAACACCAGCACACCAGGACAATTACACCAGAAGTACCAACTTCAAATTTAAAAAGCCGAGAGGATAAATCTATCAACCAGGTTCATTAATTTGAACACCACTATGCTGGAATGTGTGATGATTTGAATCAGGGCAAGGCCCATGCTTCCCTTTGCTTGTCAAACTGCCTCTTCATTGATAATGCAAATTGTGACTGCAAACAGCATCTCTGGGGGGCGTTTAAAGTGCTTAAGGGAACACAGTGCACACTTCAGAAGCGTTTCTTTTATATGCAATTAGTCTGTTCATGACACATCATTCTTATCTATTCATTAAAGTAAGTCCCTGGCTTAGCTGGAAGCGTTTTATGGGTTTATAGACTCAGGGAAGCTCAGAACTGGCTGGAGCCTAAAGGTCATCCTGCTCACTCCCTGGCTGGTGGTCCCTCACTCTCCAACATCCGTGCTTGATCCTATCCACTGAGAGGCCTCGCTTGATTTCCTCTGGGAACCCTGGGAAAGATGCTGAACTCTGGAGTCATCAGGACCTGCATCAAACCCCAGCTTCATCTTTTGCTAGTAACTAGAGCCCCAGTTTCCTCAGGACTGTGTGCAACAGTGGCTAGCATTTAGTGTGGTATCTAGATGATAGACAGAAAGTCTACGTGGTTCCCTGGGGGTGGGAATGGGAGGTGACTACCGATGGTCACCGGGTTGCTTTGGAGGGTGATGGAAATGTTCTGCAAGCAGATTGTGATGATGGTCACACCGTTTCATAAATTCATTAAAAGGCATTGCATTGTAGACTCAAAACAAGTGAATTTTATATGTGTATGATGCCTCAATGAAGATGTTAAACAAAAGAAAATAAGATATAAAAAATACCTAAGGTCTTTTTTTAATTAGAAAAATACTCCAGGGTGCTGAGCACAGTATACATGAAATAAAAGCTAATTTGGGGTATTGTGGCAGAAAGCATATGTAGTAAAAAACAAAAAGTAGTTTTAGGAAGCTTCTGCTTTATAGTATAATCAAGTATAATAATTAGAAGAATATAGCATATTCTTCTGCTTCAAGAATATTTTTAAAAATTCTCTCTATAATAGATAAGGAGGAGATCATAACACAGACTGAAAAAAAAATAGAGTTCCATAACCCCTTAAAAGAAACCCATGAAACCAATGTGTTTAAGAATTCAGAATTTTTTGAATTTTAGAAATGTAATATGGGGCATTTTCCATAAATTACATAACACCCCCAAAAGGGTATGTGGCAACATCTCATAATTAAACACATTAGTATTTCTTTAATGAAATGTATAAATATTCATACTAAGTAGGATAAATACAAGCCTACAAGTAGACTTATGTCAGTTCAGTCCCCTTTTTGCCTGCCAGGGAGCTTATTACGAATGTCAGACAGTCTGTCAGACGTTAGGATTTCAGGAATAGGGATCTGGGGAAGCAGTTACCATCACACTCAGCATGACCTCGCCTTTCACACGGGAGGCACTTCAGTGACTGTGCCTTCCATGTCCTCCCTTTCCTCCCTGTCTTATCCCCAGAATGGGACAGTCTCTGCCAAGGGAACCCTGAAGTTGGGGACAAAGATCAGAAATAGATTAGAATTATTTGCTCTGCCACATCTGAGCTCAGACAAGACTAAGATACCAAAAGAAAACAGGATAACATAGAAATGTAAAATGGGAAATACTTTTCAGGATGGGGTAGGAGAGAAGAACCAACCAAGTTGTTTTAACTCAGGATAACGGATAGAGAGCAGACCCTTAAAAACTAGCACAAAGCACAGGAAGCAAATAAATGAACATTTCAGGTCTGATTCATTAATAAGCACCGTATCCTTGACTTGGCTCATTTATTTCAGAATTACCTTGCGGCAATGGATAAAACCCTGCAAAGGATTTACCACCTGCTCTTCTCTGTCTCTGATGTGCTAAGTGAGTGGTTCTATCCTTCTACCTCCAAACTGGGAGTCTTGCTCAGCAGGGGTCCAGGGTGCTGGGGCGCTGTGCCCAGGAGAGCCAGGCTGTTCCCTCGATCTGGTGAAGTGAGGTGACAGCCCACCGTGGCCAGGCAGACCAAACCCTACGTTCCTGCATTTGAAAGCAACTCCTTTGCATTAGACTGCAACCAGTGAGGGGAGGGGCCTTGCCAATCAGTGTGATATTTCCAGGGCCTCGCAAGCTGTTCAATAAATGCATGTTGCTTAATTGAATGGATGAAAGAACCAATAAGTTGAATGTCAAATAAAAGTAGTCTAACAGTTTGCTGTTTTGCAAAGACTATGCCCCTTGCTCTGGGATCAGATATTTCACAGGACAGACACCTTCCCTTGGGCTCTCCTCCTGCGGCCCCAAATGACATGTTCTTCTAAGCGCCTGTTTCTCCCATGGCCATTCTGCATTAGGAGCTGAGGGAGGTGAGGTGACTGTGGGAGTATGGGGGTGGTTCACTGGCCTCCTAAAAAACGTAGCTCCTTAATACCTGACTGTCATCCAAGGAATCACTATCCACCAGCACTACTAGAACAGGGTGCGCATTTTCCTCTTCCTCACTCACTGATCAAGTCATCAAGTAACAGAGCAAGGCAGCTCCCAATTTTCTAGATGAGAGGGGTTCAGGGAATGGCAGGTGGGGGACAGTTAGAGGACTTGTCTAGATGCTGAATTTTCACAGTATGCAAACATTTTTGTATAGACTATGTGTTCATCCGAGTCATCTTGGAGATACTGGAGAGACTGCAGAAGGGCTGGTAAGGTCTCCCAGGCCAAACTGTTGCCACTGTTTTAGAGAAACACAGCCTACTCCATGCACATGCCAGAGATTTTAGAAGAATCCTTATTCAAAGTACAGAAGACTCGGAGACACACAGCAGTATGCTGAATACCAGAAGGAACGGCATAGGGAGCAGGTAGAAAAGGGTGTAGGGGGACGAATGGTGGCATACACCTGAGGCCTATGTAATTTTATGAACCAGTGTCACGCCAATCAATTCAATACAAAGAAAGAAAAAGTACACGCCTACCTCCAAGAGAGTGTGGGTTGGGCTCCAGACCACGGCAATAAAGCAAGTATCGCGGTAAAACGAGTGGCAATCTTTTTGCGGGTGGAGGGTCTTTCCTTTCATTTGGGAAGTGAGGTGTGCCTGCATCAGCTCCGTCCTTGGGGCTTGGTTTACCTTACTGCCCTGTCTCCCCTGACCTACAAACAATCTCATCGACTTGCAAAATCACAGGCTCTCGGATTCAGACGAAGCCTTTAAGATGATCAGACCACCCAGGTGGTTTCAATACTCCCTCTAATGTAACCTGCAGGCACAGGGAACATGGGAGCCAACACTTGTGGAGTTCCTGATAGAGCCTGGCAATTCAAGCATATACGCACACTTATTTACATTATTTCATATCCTTGTAATCACTTACCTCAGTTTCCCCCAAGGAAACCAGGACTCGGACAATTTGCAGGACTCTCACATGGCCCAGCTTTTTCAGCTGTCGTCCCAGGGCCAGGTGTCTCCTCTTAACAGGTGCTTCTCCACCCTGCAGTCAATTATTTGGAGGCTGCAAAATCATGGAGAAAAGTGGCTTTGTCTTTTGAGATCCAGAGTCTGAAGCCTATGCCTGAGAAAGCAGTCCTCTGTTACCTGGTGGGAGATAAGCAATCGGGGGCACACGGAATGGACAAGGAAGCCCCCGCCCGCCCCCGGAAGCCCCCGCCTGCCTGCCCACAGAGGACAGGGCCTACATATCCCTATCTTTTTAGCACATGCATCTCAACTTGTCTGTTTTGTTCTTCCCTCCCTCCCTGCCTTTCCTTCCTTTCGCTATTTCATTTTCTGCCCTCATAGAAATTACGACAGAAATTCTAGTAAACTTAGAATCTAAAAGTCTGGGTTCAGAATCTAGTGTTGGGACCGTCTGTTGGTAAGTCTCGGCAGCACCTTGGGCTGCAGTCGCCTCACTTTCCCGTGGTGACCGTAACCTAGAGGAGGGAGCACCAGGAGCCACAGGTTTCGTACTCCACCAGGGCCGGGTATCGCTAGAATGACTGGAATGGGAGTTGCCCTGTAGTAAGTGCTGACCACGCCCCAGGGCGTATTTCAGAGGTTCTATATACATTATCTCACGTTATCTCATTTGGTGTGACCAGAAGGGAGGTGACCTGTCACTTTTGTTTACCCCAGGTAGACATAACAGAAGGGGGGAAAAGGCCCAAAGACATTGTTTTGGGCAGGAGTATTTAAAGACCTCCATTCATCTGGTTGTGGTTCTGGGGTCTTCATCAGAAACACTTTAGGCAAGTGGTTACATTAAATAAAAATAGACAACAATACATCCATTCAATAAGTCATAACACAGCCAAAGAAAATAAAATTGTAGAAAATTTTGTGATGTGGAAAGATGGTCCCAATATTTTTAAACTGGTCACAAAACAGACTATACATTACGGTTCTTCAATAAACAGTATAGATTTACATTTACATACCTACATCCCAATGTGTTTGCTTTTGTTGTCTCTAGTTGGTAGAACTGTGGCTGAATTCTGCTGTTTCTTTCTGCTACTCTGATATCCTGCAATAAAGATGTATTGCCTTTGCAATAAAAGAGTTTTAAATAAATAAAGTCGAGCGAGTCCGAATCAGCCCATTCATTCACTTCCCACATCTGGAGTATAAGGGCTGAGCCCAATTAATCCTCCAGCAGCCACGGGACTGGATTCCTTGTATATAACTGCATCCTTGCCCGTGAATTCTCAGACACTAGACCCCAGTCTCAGCTTTGGCTGCAAGGTAAATCGCTCCCCTGGCTATCCAGGAAACCGCCACTGGCGGTGGAACATTTGTATGTAGGTGAATCAGAGTCTCTACATCAGGCTGGTTTTGAAGCCTGGTAGAAATGCTCAAATTTTATACTGCACATCTGAATATATTTCTATGAGAGCAAGAGCAATTAGCAATCGTTCTTTATACAGCATGTTTAGTGCATAAATATTTATTTGTACCTGGCAAATTATGAATTCACAGTGGCTATTAATATATATGCAATTTAGTTATAAAAGTACAGTTAGTCGAAGGTCAGCATACTGAGAATAAAATATTTGTTTGGTCATTTCCCACAACTTGTTCAAGATGATTTAGCTGCACGTGCCTCAGTTCCTCATCTGTGTGGGAGCCATAGCTTGGTTTAATGGTGCTGGAAAGAACCTTCAAATAGGCAAAGCTGAATGTGAAGCCCAAGGATGTGCTTTGGTGGTTGTGCTACCTTAGGCAAGTTACTTAACTTTGTGCTTTTCAGGTTCTCCTGCTGACCAATGGGCAATACTTCCTATCTCATGGGGCGTTACGCCTGGCACACAGGGACTCTTCTACTAATGATGGGGAGAATGGCCTGGCCATTGTGTCTCTCACTCAAATGGAAGAGAAGAGAAGTTCCCTTTTATTTCCCCATAGACACAGTTGCTGAGCATTGTCACCAATGTACATAGCTCACCTGATACTCACCTGCCCTAAAAGTGTCTCAGGTTTTTAGCAGCAGCAACTTGCTCCAAAGGCATGATTTTTTCTGGATAATAAAGCTTTCCCTTTCCAGCAGTGGAACTTTTAAGTGTTGACAATTTTAGATAAAAATCTTTCTAACTTACAGCTTACAATATTTATCTATCATTCTGGCTCCTTAAACTAAACATTCTGACCTGCAGGTAACCTTTCACTGATGTCTCAGGTCCCCATTTATTATTGGGTGGGGCGACAGCTCTCTCCCTGTGTTCACATTTGCATCCACCCCTTCGGAGGCTTCTTTTGTTCTTGCTTCTTTTGCTGCGGTTGTTCCCGTCTTCAGAGGCAATGCTATTGCCTTCTAGTTGCAATGAAGTCAATGCTATAGGATCATCTAGTACAAACTCCTTCTTTTGAGAAATAAGAAGCAAATTTGGAGAGATGAAGAGAAACCATGGACATAAATTCTCCCTGAGGTGTTTAATCAACTATGGATTGGAGAGCTGAGGAAAAGAGTTTAATACAGGAACTACACGGTAAATAAAAATCAATAAGGATCAGATAAAAGTCTGCTGAAAGAAGGGAAGCACATGACAGGAGCCCCGTAACCATGCAGCACTTCCTTTGCAGAGACCCGTAGAAACCTTTCCTACACACGTCCCCACCCTCTCGGAGCAAGAGGGCTGGGCACCTGGCAGACTGACCTCCAGTTAAGAGAGGCCGCCTGTATGTGTGCACCCACACTCTCCATGGCTGCACACAGATGCACCCCCCCCCACAGTGAGCCCCATTTAACCTTTGTTGGCTTAAACAGGTCTCATTTTTAAACGATGCACTTTGAGATAACCTGCAGATCTGTGCACTGAACGCATTAAAGGCCTGGAGAAATCTACATCAGATGTTAGTCACATCCTTGTTCTCATTTCCTGCCTGTTCCTGCAGCAATGGCCTCACACGTCTCTCGAAGAAACAGGCCTTTTCTCTCCAAGCTCACAGAATTGCTGCTGGGGAAGGAACAAATACCAAAACTTTAACAGCATCTCAAGAGTGTTCCCCCTTTGCTCCTCAGCAACTACTGACAATCAATGTAAAAGTAATCCTAGTTTTTATTTGAAGCTATCTTGGCTTTAAAAGAACCTTCCCAAAAATGATTGATGCGATGAATTAAACCCATAGGTAACCCCTGAAATCTGCTTTGAATAGCAATAAATTCCTAACAATATCTTCAATGCCTGCAGCAACAAAATCTAATCTCTGAACTCCTAAAGGTCAAGATTTGCTGTCTGGTAGCACGGCTCAAGAGTAAATGCTCCCTAATGCTGTGCTAGGCGATTGCTTTGCACTCCAGACAATGTCAATTTTGTCCAAGTAGCCGCAGATGTGTCTAGCATTAAGTCAGAATGGTGTCAAGGGCCCTTCTTGAACACCGGCTGCTTCTCAGAGAAACTGGTCCTAAAGCCCTAGTCTATTACAGTCCATGCCCAAAAGGCAGGCGTTTAAGGCTTAAAGGAGGATGGAGAATAAAGCTGCATTAGATTTTTTAATGTTTCTGACTCAGGAGACCCAGGGGAAGAAATTCTCTGGCGATCCTAATGTCCTTCCCTCTCCCCTCACCACTGCTGGTCCTTTGGATTTCCTGATTAAGGTGTTGCTCGACTGTCCATGAAGTCTACTCTTGATTTGTTTTCCTGATAAACCATTCATCACCGCTGTGGTCCACTTCAGCTATGGAAAAGCTATAATAGACTAATGAACCCATCAAATTAAGAAATGTCCATGTTACAGGAAGTCGTGTGCCAAGGGAAGGCCTGGGCTGGGGGCAGGGAAGCAGAGAATGAACCCACCTCGGAGCAGAGTACTCAGTGTAATGAAGTCCGCACATGCGTCAGCCCCTCCACCCCCAGCCCTGAAAAGAAGACACTGCTTCTTCCCAACACAATGCACTTCTTTAGTTTTTAAAATTGGTAAGACTCAGAGGAAAGTATTTTGCCTTTAAAATTGGTAGGGCTCAGTGTAATCCAAGTAGTTCTCATATTTCACTGAAAAAAACATTCACTTGCCACCATTAGTTATTCTGCTACTGTGATGTCATAGATTTTTTTTAAAAAATTAACTGTATTGAAGGAACATGGTTAATATGGAATCATTAATTTTTTTCCCTTTCTTTCTATGTTCTCTTCATCCTCAGGTTAGCCTTAAAATAAGCCACTGTCTGCCATGCAGGCTGGCATGAGTTCCCATGGGCATACTCTGCTGGTTGATAGAGGAAATATTTCTTTTTTAATTTCTAATTTTAGGGAGGGATGGGAGAGAAAGAGAGAGATTGATTTGTTGTTCCACTTATTTACGCATTCAGTGGTTGATTCTTGTATGTGCCCTGACCAGAGATAGAACCTGTACCTTTGGCATATTTGGACAATGCTCTAAGCAACTGAGTTACCCAGCCAGACTGAGGAAATATTTCACGAGGCAGGGAAACCCGAGTGTTGCTCCTTATGTTTAAAAAAGACTCTCCTCCTTGTCAGTGCATCTCACATTTTCACTTGGCAGTGTCCAGGACCCAGGAGGAGGGAACATGCCACAGAATTTTCTAGCACCTTCTGAGTCTCCTTAGTAACAGATGCGTAACAAGTGGCAGAGGTTACCACCAATTCACTGTGGACCATCTGTCAAAAAACACAATGCATTCCACAGATGTGGAATTCGTTCTGTGACACGGACAAAGGAGGTGAGCCCAATTTCTCTGCATCAGAAAACGGTGTTAGTGGGAACCCTAGGGCTTGATTTCCTTCTTTACCTCTGACCTGACTGCATCATGTTTTTGGCTCTTCCTCACTGCTACTAACTTGCACTGGATGCCAAGTACCAACAGGAAGAATGTTAACTTAAACCAGGGTTGTAAACCACAGAACCTGGGTGGGTAACACATAAATGGAAAAGGCAGCAGGTGTAATGTGGAAGTGTGTGGTGGGCACTGCGGAGGTCTGGAGGCAGCAGCTATTCAGCCGGAGCCAAGAGTTGCCATGTAGAAATAATTTTATTGCTGAGTCATCTGCTTTTTTTTTTAAGAGAAAGGGAAATCCAAATTTTATTTGAATGAAATCTCTAGAATGTTGAACATTGGCTCAAATTTTCTTAAATATTTTATTTATTTATATTTAGGGAGAGGGAAGGGAGGAAGAAAGAGAGGGAGAGAAACATCAATGTGTGATTGCCTATCATGTACCTCTCACTGGGGACCTAGCCCAAAACCCAGGCATGTGCCCTGACTGGGAGTCAAACTGGTGATCCTTTGGTTTGAAGGCCTGCGCTCAATCCACTGAGCCACACTAGCCAGGGCTTAAGTTTTTAAAAACATTGTGTAGGCCAAACAAAACTCAGCTGCCTACAAAATATAGCCCTTGCCATGCCATTTGTGATTTCTGTTTTAAACCCATTTACAGCTCAGCTCAAATAGGAAGTCATCTACCCAGTGAGACAATGCTGGTGGGGAAATCAGGAAGAGTGGAGAGGTAGCAGAGGACTCGCTGGAAGGGAAGTCCTACCTGCGTATCCACACAGGCCTGAACATGGAGCAAGTCTCAGGGTTTTGTACATAGGAATGGGTTCAACAGCCTCTTATTCTAAGAAGAGGACTATGGGAATAATTAGTGGCCAAAGAAACCAAGAAAGGTAGCTAAAGAGGCTTAGAAAAGTGAATTTTGAGTGCAGATAGCCTCAGGTCTAAACCGGGGATGTTGCAGTGGACTGAATGTTTGCTTTCCGCCCGCCCCCCCCAAATTCATTATTGAACTCCATAGCCTCAATGGGATGCTTATTTGAAGCTGGAGTCTTCAGGAGGTAATTGGATTTAGTTGTGGTCATGGGGCTGGAGCCCCCATGATGGGATTGGTACCCTTTGGAAAGACAAAGGGACCAGAGCTGCTCTCTCTCTACCATGTGAGGGTACACGGAAATAGCCATCTGCAAACCCGGAAGAGGGCTCTCACCAAGCATCTGACCATGCTGTCACCCAGGTCTCAGACTTCCAGCCTCCAGAACTGCAGGAAATAAACATCTGTTGTTTAAACCACCCGGTCTATGATATTCTGTTATAGGAGCCCAAACTGATTTAGCGGATGCTAAGCAGGATTCATCATACCTGCCAACTCCAATGGACTAGATTGATGGGCTGCTGGGAGGTTGGGAAGCTGGAAGGAAAGAACGCTAACCATAGTGGTGTCTTGAGTGCAGTGCTTTTGCTGCCCCTGGCCTGAAAGAGCAGAACATTTAAGGATCACCAGATAATTAGCCCAGGCGGGCAGGGTTCCAAGTCCACATACAAGACAACAACATAACCATGTGCTCTCAGAACTGTTATGCTTTCTATCTTTAAGGCATGTTTATAGTGAGTCTATAAAATACATCACTATTTGGATATACATTATTTATTTTGAAACATAAAAGAACATTAATCACATTGGAAAGAAGGGTTTAAAGTATAGACTCTAAAGTGAATGATGATATCTGTGATCATGAAGAAAAATACCAGATCACACTTGGCCCTTAATGTTTCAATGGTAGAATTATGTCGCATCTGTATTCCATTCTGGAAATCCGCTGAAGTGGATGCAGTAGCAGGGCACTCCCCTCCAGGCCCTGGCAATGCACTCTCCAGGCTGCTAGGAGTGTTGGCTACTGCTGGCTCACAGCTGAGACCTCTCCAAGGAGCTGCCTTCGCCACAGTGCTGCTTCTGGGGGCAGCCTCCATTCAATGGCAGATCAAAGGAGGCTGTCAAGTCTGTTCCTCCCTTGCCTCAATTAGGTCAAGTCTGAAGTGCCATCCTAGTTCCAAAGCTCCCTTAAGATCACCCGAAACCTCTGTTGCAACTATGTTGCTGTTCAGTTCCTCCTTTGCCCAATCTTACTGCCTCCTCTTTCCTTGTGCACATAAATCTCATAGTTTCAGTATTGGCTTCCTGGGAAATTGACATATAATGGGACCTCACTGAAGTACAGTTGACCCTAGAACAACACAGGTTTGAACTGCATGAGTTTTTTTTAAGATAAATGCTGTAAATGTATTTTCTCTTCCTTGTGATTTTCTTAATAACATTTTATTTTACGTAGCTAATTATAAGAATACAGTATATAATGCATATTAACATACAAAATGTGTGTAAATCGACTGTCTATGTTATTAGTAAGGCTTTTGATTAATAGTAGGCTATTAGTAAAGTTTTGGGGGGAGTCAAAAGTTACACTCACATTTTCAACTTTGTGGGGGTCGGTGCCGCTAACCTGCATGTTGTTCGAGGGTCAACTGTATAGGAGAATAGATGATGCAAGATGCTGTGGACCAGGCTAATTTTAAATGACTTTCACATTGATGGAAGAGAATTGCAAATTTAGGAACACAGGGAAGATAGCATGTCAGTTTTAGTGAAAAAATTTTCATATGTGAATACTTAGCATTGCCTATGTGTAGGGGGTATATTTTGTTGCAACTTATCTCTGTTCCTTTGAGGGACTTCTTCCCACCCCAATCGTAAGATTTGAGGAGCAGGTGCCAAGTGTGGTGTCCAAGTCCCCGGAGGCAGGAGTGGGCAAGTGACGCTGGTCTGGCCAGTCCTGGCTCACCACGCGCTGTCTGTAGGGATTAGTCCAGGAGAAGGGCTTGTGACCAAGGCAGAGACCATCAGAGTCATTCCACAGGATTTAATAGAACAAGTCAACGAAGACAGGGCATCTCTTTCCTCTTACATCATAAGCTGTAATAGAGTCAGCCTGGAACTGCTGGAGGCACGTACCTCTCTGCCCGTCTACAGAAGAGAATACATCCACCACTTAGAGAGAAGCAGAGCCAAGAGATGAAGTGATTTAAAAAGAGGCAACACTGCCTGTGTTCTTGGATCCAACTGTGCTTCAGTCAGAACTAACCCTGGCCATCTCCGTCACGTGAACCAAAAACACTCCCCTTCATTTTGCCCAAGCTGTGTTGAGTTGGGATGTCCATCACCTGCATCTGGAAGATTCCTGACTAACTCACTGCATCAATAATCCAGTGACAGATGAAAACAAAACAAGTAACAACCCTGAGGGATAATAACAAAATAGAGGTACCTAGGGGCAGAGGCCAAGAGCTGAACCAGACCCTAGCAGAGTAACACACCCGTGAACTAGCAAAGATGCATGCTGGGGGAACTAACTCTTTGTCTAAATGCTCAAACCTAGCTTCTGCGGGTGGGGGCAGGCAGGACTGACACAGAGGTGACAACAGCAAAACAGCAAGAAGTTCTTGGCCTCCACTGCAGATTTTTAAAAAAATATTTTATTTATTTATCTTTAGAGGGGAAGGGAAGGAGAGAGGGAGAGAAATATCAATGTATGGTTGCCTCTCGTGAGTCCCCTGCTGGGAATTGGACTGCAACCCAGGCATGTGCCCTGACGGGGAATCGAACCGCGATCATGTGGTTCACAGGCCCATGCTCAATCCACTGAGCTATTCCCACCAGGGCTCCACTGCCAAATTTTTAGGCTGGCAAGGAAATGGCAGGCAGCACCAGGGAAGATGGAAGACATAACTGAAGAAAAGCAGCACATGCTAAATGAAGCCAGAATGCTGTTCCAGAAAAACAAAAAACACACAGACACAGACCTGATTAAGCAGTGTATAGACAACACACAGCCAGGACTGGAATCAGACTGATTACCGGATTCCCTGTGCAAGGCCAATTCATCTGCCTGCAGTGGGGCTTACCCCACTACGAGGCCAGGGCTTCAAAGCCAGGAAAAACTGAGGAAACGTTTTGAACTCTGACTCAAGTCTCATGATGAGCTTTCCTAATCCAGAAGGAAATTTATTTCTCAGAATGATGGGCCAATTAGAACTCCAATGTAAACCAGACGACAAAACCTTTCTACTTGATTGGAGTGAAAATTCAAGCATCTTCTTAACAACCTCCAAAACATTGGTACTCGGCACCTGATGTGGGCTGTCAGTTTGTCAGGGCCTTCTGGCCTGAGTGGACCACCCTAATCCTAGGGGGCAGGGACCTTACTTCCTCCTCGGAGCATCATTTGTAAACAAGACTAAGGTCTGTGGGAGGAAGACTGAAGACTGAATGACAAGTCCTCTCATGGAAATGACATCACCAGACATGTGAGCTACTACAAAGAAATGACCCAGTTGCTGGGAGTTCTCATGGCTGCTATCAAATGACATACCTCCCTCAGAATATTTTTAGGCTTTTTTTAAGTTATAGATTTGCTTAAAACTGGGCTTTTTGTGTGTGTATTTCATCTTTTGACCCTTCCAATTTCTGGATAGCACCCCTTAAAAAGTGCGCCATTGGATTGACCATGGTTTTCCATGGAATGTTTATAGGATACCCATGCCAGCCTCCTTCATGCACACACACAGAGCACATGTCTCTGTGAAATGCATGTGTTTACTCTATCTTAAAGCATGTAATTAAGATTGCACTTAGGATCTGAAAGCTCATACTGCATCATTATAAGTATTCTGCCTTAACATAATTAGAATGTGCAAGGTCAAAGCTGGCTTTCAAATTATGTCTGACAAAAATGGACCAAGAAGAGATGAAAAGACAGAGGATTTACACTCCGGTGTGTTGGGAGTCAGGTGAAATCCCCATGGCAGGTCACTTGTACATCAGCATCACTTCTCCTTACCTCCAAAGAGGACAGGCATTACCAATGAACACAAATCTTATAAAATAAGTTAGTGAATAAATAAAATCTCAAGCCTAGGAGAATGAATATAGGCAGAATACAGAATAGCACACAGGCAGAAATAAATGGGGGTTTGCAGTGTAAAAAGAAATCACTGCTAGCCCTGGCTGGTATAGCTCAGTGGATTGAGTGCGGGCCTGCGAACCAGACGATTGCGGTTCGATTCCCAGTCAGGGCACATGTCTGGGTTGTAGGCAGTTGGCATGTCTGGGTTGGTTGCAGTTCCCTGCAGGCCAACTCCCAGCAGGGGACGCACGAAAGGCAACCATACATTGATGTTTCTCTCCCTCTCTCCTTCCCTTCCCCTCTAAAGATAAATAAATAAAATATTTAAAAAAAAAAAAAAAGAAATCACTGCTGCCCTCACCAGGTGGCTTAGTTGGTTGGAGCATCATCTGGTACACCCAAAGGTTGTAGATTCAATCCCAAGTCAGGGCACATGCCTAGGTTGCAGGTTCAATTCCCAGTCAGTGCACGTATAGGGCGCAACCAGTTGATGTTTTTCTTTTTCTCTCCTTCCCTTTCTCTCTAAAATCAATAAAAACACATCTTGAGGTCAGGATTCAAAAAAGATCATTGATGGCCTATGAAAATAAAAATAAATAGGACAGTGAAAAACTGTGCCAGGTGTTTTTGGAGTAAAGGAAATAGTGTTGAGCTGAGGGCAGGAGAGATGGAGAAGGTCGGTCTGACCTGGGCTCTGGCTGAGAAGGCTGATGGCGGTGGAGGGAGATGAGGTCCAGGCAGGCAGTCTGGAGGAAAGGGCAGCCGGACTCAGGTTAACGCAGTGCCACTCCAGGTCAGGGACAAAGCAAGTGCAGAGGCAGAGGCCCATCGGTTTACACACATCCCGTAGTTCGTAAGCAGAGGCAGATGAGCTGTGATGCTAGCAGAAATTAAACTTCAGTGCTCTTCTCCTGCAAAAGCCCATCCAGACTCTAACAATTTGCTCACATGGTTGTATGTGTTTGTAGAATTTGCAAAGGTAATATACGTTAGCCAGAATTTGTTAGCAGGTGGTTTCAGTTTCTTTCTCACCTCATTCCTCCTCTTTCATACGGACCCTCGTGTGTGTGGTGTAAGTGGTTATGAATGTCTTGGGGATCCAGCTAAGGAGGAGTTGAGTGGGGAATCCATTTCCTTGGGTTCAGTGGATGTACTGAACCCTACATACTGATGTGGTTCAGCATCTCCTCCACATAGGGCCATGCCAGTGTCGCCGACCATCCTGGTATAGGGATGTCTTCTAGGAATACTCCTGTTGCCCCCTTGGCTGGCTCATAAAGGTACAGAGCAAGAGGTGCTAGAACCGGTGACTGTCACCTTTGCCATCTGACTTCAGACACACGTGCTTAAGGGAGGAGAAACGCAAAACGTGGTTACCTGAAAAGGTCTTCAGATCATCAGATGTGGAAAATTATAAAGAGGACTCAGTTCCCATCACCATCTACTCAGAACGGAAGTTGGATCTCCTGTCAACAATAAACTCAGTAGTGTAGGCTACACAATGACTATATATTTTCTAGAATTTTGGTAAGAATTGCACGACAGAATAGCCCTGGCTGGTGTAGTTCAATGGATTGAGCACGGGCCTGCGAACCACAGTATTGTGGTTCGATTCCCAGTCAGGGCACATGCCTGGGTTGCAGGCCAGTTCCCAGCAGGGGACTCACGAGAGGCAACAATACATTGATAGTTCTCTCCCTCTTTCCTTCCCTTCTCCTCTAAAGATAAATAAATAAATAATATTTAATAAAAAAAAGAATTGCATGACAGAATATATAAGAATTCTTTTATTTACAGGCACAAACTGTAAGCAGTACTGCAGACACCTGTATGACAAGTTGACGGCTTTAAGCTGTTTCATGAAAATACTGAATGAAGTCAGGCTTTTACGTATCTCTATAAAATATGACACGATTGAAGACAACACAGAACTCACATACTCTGTGCCCAAAGGAGGACTTCGACAATAACATGGTTAATTCGTATCATTTCAAAGAATATTTAAGATTAGCCCTTGCACAAGAAAACTTGAAATGTTCTGAATTCTTAAAGGAAAGAAACTGAGCTTTTTGCCAAATTGAAAAACAATCCTACATTCTTAAAAATGTATGTGATGTTACTGATAACAATTGTAAAGCTAAAAAAAATGATCATCTAAATGGTCAATAAATAAATAATCTTTTGTCAACCTTAAAGGTAATTAAAGAAAATTACCTTTAAGATTTCTCAAAGGAAAGTCTTATATTTGAAAAGACAACATGTTTCCAGCTAGAAAATACTGGGAGAAAAGTATTTTAGAAATACGCCAAGCAGATCATTAATGATGGGTCTAATTCGTGTTACTTTTCCGAATTTTGTGATACATTTTTAAATTCATAATTTATCTTTATTCCTATCATAATTTTAAATACACATGCCCATTCATACCTAATTTTGTTTCTGTAATTTTGTGTTTTTTGGTGAGGCCCCTCCCGCTAGGTTGCAGCAGCGCCAAGCCCCACAGAAGCTGTTCCTGGGGATGGATTTGCTCCCCGGACAATGGCCATAGTTCAGAGGGAAAAGGTCGTGAAACAGCCCTCAGGTTTCCACCCAGTGACGGTGGCAAAGGTCTACGGCTTTATTATCTGCATTCACAGCCAGTTAAGCAGACTTTGAACTAATTCAGGAGACTCATTCCCGCAACATCTTTCTACCTGACTGCTGAGACCTACCTCGTCCGTGGGATTCCTGTAACAGGAATGAAAGAATCCTATTTTCAGCTTAAAATCAAATGTTTGTGTAATTTGGTTTCAGTGTAAATTAGTTTCATTTTTCACTGTTGTAAGGTCAGAGAAGTAGGCTGGGGGGAGCAAAGAGACTTGGGGGAAGAGGAAGAAGAGGGAGCAATAAGAAGGAAGAGTGACTATGAGGACCATCCCCACCCAGGAGAGATGGAAGGATCCAGAAATGGGACAGGGAACAACTTCACAGGCTGACAGCTTTTGTGCCCTCGCCTTCAGTGTGGCAGTGCAAACAGGAGCTGTGCTTGGGGAGGGGGTCCTGGCCTGCCGCACCAGTGTGGGCAGCTCAGCTGCTTGATTTAGAAAGTGTTTGGAGCACAGCCCCACATCTTATAAGAAGGTTCATTCCCTGGAGATTAGTTAATCAAGGAGCTCGGTACACACGCCACTTCCTGTGGGATGTTAATGGTGTCTGTAAGCAGGAAAGAGAGCCCAGAATCATTATTTACTGGAGAGAAAAATCAGTCCACTGCCAATTAAGAAAACTTGCCTTGATGTGCAAAGACCCCTTTGTTAACAAGTGAACAAAAGCAACTTTCTCATGTAAACACTTGACATCGAAAAGTAGATTCTGTAGTTCACTAAAAAGTAAACACTTTTTTCAAGCTCCTAAGCTTCTTGGGATCAAGCTGGACTCTGGCTGTGAATTTACCTGAGTCATTTGTGCTTGTGGGTTGTTATGCATGGAGGAGAAAGATGGGCTTTTAGGGAGATAGTGTACCACCTGTCCCCACTCCCATGGACTGGCCTTTGGCCCTGGAGGGGACGGGGCAGGTCAGAAGCAGAAGGAGCTGTTTCCAGGAAGGTGGAGCGAGGCTCTGAGCCCAACAGCACAGAGTAGGGAAGAGTAGAAATCTCCCTGGCTTGGGAGCATGAGGGAGCAGAGCTTTGGTCCAGGCGCTGGTGTTCTCCTGTGTACTGTCAGCAGAGTGACCCTCGCACATAGCTGCACCAGGAGGGTATTGACAGGGAAGAGGAAGAGTCAGAACAAAGGAATAGGGCAGGAGAGAAGGCCTTGTGGTGACTGAGCAGACAGGGCCATGATCTGGCCTAGCGAACTCTTTGGCCTCATTCTCCTTCACTCATACCCTAATGAGATCTTACCATCCTAAGGCCAGGAAAAAATGAGGTCCCCAAAGAAAAAGAAGAGAAGAGGCAGTGCTTCTTCAAACCTTAAAGTACCTGCCTGTGTAGTCCGTGCGGGGGACATTGTTACTGAACTCACCACGGGGGACGCTGTATTAAAAAATGAGATATGGTTGTTGCAAGTAAAGGAGACAGGGAGACACACCCAAGCCTCTTCCTCCTGGAAGGGAGGTTTGGCCACTACTTACAATACATGAACTCTTTGGTCTAATGCCTGTTGATTTCTACTTCGCAGCTGACTACATTTACCAGGTTGAGTTCCTGTCAGCTTATCCCGTTTACAGCTGCATCTACAAATAATATGCTACCTTTTATATTTAGCAAGAAATAACATTTAGGACTGCCCAGACCTTGAGACCCTTGCTCTATCGAACAACAGGACTTGGTCCTGCATCGAGGGCAGCCCAGCACCATCTGTCACAACAGTGACAGGGAACACTCCAGTAGCACGAGACCATGCTAGGACTCTCAGAGCCTAAATACAAAGAGAGAATCCAAAGAGATGCATTTTAGGCCTGTCCTCTAGGAGTCCACCTCAAAAAGCCAGCCCGGCATCACTGACTTAACCCCGACCTTGGTGGGGAGTGGAGAGGAGTGCAGAGTTTCCTGAACCCTCTTATCCCAGGACCTAGAACTCATTCTCCAGGACAGAGCTTTCCCGTGGGCCCGGGGCATCAGAGAGGGCCCCTAGGGATGACCCTGGGACTGGGCAGAGGACAAATCTCTTTCTTATGTCCCCCAGTTTTCATCCCCTTGGAATATTGTTGTATCTGTCAGGACTCAGGACTGCACATGGCAGAAGCTCACTGAAACCACGTTTAGCTACAAAAAAGGGTGACAGGAAGGAAAGGCTTCGCTTATACCACTGAGATGTCCAGAGGCTTAGTTGTCTCAGTGCAAGGGCTCAAAGGCTTTAATCAGAGCAATGCCTCTGACTCTTAGTGGCTCCCTTCTGTCGGGCCAACACGGTGGCAAAGATGACCCCGCAGTTCCACACTTGTACGCACGTTAGAATCTGTGATCTCAGAAAGAGGCGGTCTCTTTCCCAAATTCAGCGGAAGTAGCAAGCAGTTTCTTAATGGTCAGGCTTGGGCCCTGTGGTCATTCCTCAGCAGATCACTCTATCCAAGAGGATGGAAATGGGAATGGGCCCGGCTCCATACGAAGCACGTGGGCTGGAAGTCGGGGGTAAGTCCCCAGTGGAAACCTGAGAAGTGCTACCGACACACGAGGGAAGGAAATCTAAACAAGCAGAAAACAAAACAAAAATACCCAGATAGGTACCATAATCACTATACAAGACCTAATTTAAATTGTCATGAAGGACAGGCCTGGAGCAGGCAGGAGCTATTTGAAATAGTCACAATAGACGTGTGAAACAGACAGGGGCATTCTATAACTATTTTATGGCAGCAAAAAAGAGTTATGGCTGTGTTCACTCAAGTCCAAGGTCTTATGCTGGCAAACAAAGCCACCTTCTTCAACCCTACCCCTTTCCCCACGGGCTTTCTACATGAGTCATGGGCTGTCTGTTCTGAGCATGACATCAGGGTGTCTGCCACACCCACTGCCACCTTTTAACTAGGGTAGCCCTGTCCTCAACCCCCTTACCAGGGAGTCAGCACTCAGCTCTTTCTTGCCCAGGGGCGGCCACTGACTGGAGGAGAGATGGGCACGTGACACAGGAGCAGTCTATCTGTGGGTCAGCAGGTGACTCCAAGGTGCCTTGGAGGCAACAGTAATTGACTAAATCAATCAGACTGGGAAACTGGGGAGGTGTCTAGTCCCCGTGACAGCCTCTCTTCTCAGTGGTGGCTGACTGTATCTGGTACTAGTTCTGGTCCATATGACTCCTCACACCAACCAGCAACTCATTTTTGTTAGGAGGGTCTTAGGAAGACTTGTCACTTTGGTTTAAACTTCTAATGCAGAACCACAACTCACCATACCCTAGGGGCAGCAGCTTTGGTGGCCCCAAACCCTCTCTGGTGATAGACTAAGTCACAGAGCCTAGAGGGGACAGCATTATAGCTAAATCTCAAGGTTGTTTTCAGGAAATACAGATGCTCAGGGTGGCAGGCAATGTGACGCAGACAGTAGGGGTGTTGTGCTCTGTCAAAGGCACCTGTCCACACAGCCAGCTCTCCTACAGAGGGGACAGTGTCCCAGAACATTCAGGAGGGTAGAGAGGGACGAAGGTCAAGACATCCAGCAGCCCACCACCCTTACTGAGAAAGGATCCAAGATAGTGGCTTGTTAAAAACACCACAGCCAGTGGAAGATGGAAAAGGCTTCAGGCCATTTGCCTTTGCCCTGGAATGTAGGCAAGCTTCAGAAAGAAAAAACATCTATGGATAAGAACCAGTATAACAAATTAAAGAGAAAGCCATTGCCCCCAACCATATAGTACATGAGTTTTCTCCATTTGTCAGCTCATCAAAAATGGAATCCTGATTCCCCTCAGTCAACGTCAAACCTTTCCTGCCTAGTTACCATTTACAGGTGGAGACAGGGAAAAGTGAGAGCAGAACTTGACAAGCGCGGGGGGGAGCACTGCTTTAGAAAAGCCTATAACCTGCCCCTGCACTCCCCACCCCCACTTTTTCTGTTCCAGCTCCTACAGGGGAGATGGAACAGGTGGACTTCATAGGCTCTGAACAAAGTCCTTGAAACTCCCTGGAAAGCTCTGCAAGCAGATGTCACTCTCTGGTGCTACGTGTCACAGAGATGTCTTTGTAACCAGCCCAGTGGAAGGTGGATGGCAGATTTGTTTGATGGAAGCTAAGCTCCCGCCCTCACTTTACAGACATTCTAGGACACCCCAGCCCATAAAAAAGACACCAAGGTCCTTACTCTGAAAGCTTATAATTTAAGTTCTAAAAGGACCGTATAAAGGTTGAAATTCAGTTAAAGGTCAACCTTGTCAAAACAGTAATGCTATCAGAATTATTCCTGTCCCCTGCTCCATGCTCTCTCTCACATTCCCTGATCTTTAAAGCTAGTTCATAAAAAAAAAAGTCTAGTTCATGTTCCTGATGGAAAGGCCAATTTTCCAGGAGAGAAAGGTGTGGATTGGAGTTGTTTTCATCATGTACAATCTGCATGGTTGTAAATCACATGTCATTGTGGTTGTATGTCATTCTACAATCTGCACATGTCACTGATCTACTCTGAGCCTCTGTTTCCTTCGCCATCAAGTGGGGCAACTTTATGTCATGTCTGCCTCATAGGCTTACCATAGGACTGAGTATTTCATTTGCAGGTATGCGCCAGATGCAGATTTTCTATCAGCATGTGTATCCTGACGAGTGGGATTTGAAAGAATACAGGTTTGAACTTGACTCAGTTCCATCCTTGAGGAACTTGCCAGGCAAGCAACGTACAGCAGTGCGCTCTGTAAACTGAAGAGGGAAGCACTTCACAAAGGGAAGCCATTTTCACTTCCTGTTACACAACCTGTTACTGTCTTCTAGAATTATCCTCAACTTTGCCTTGCCTTTGTTCTCCTAGGTAGTTTGGTCCACTCCCTCTTAGTCCCAGCTTCTTTCTTTTAATGTTCTTCTAAGTTATGGCTCCTACACGACCTTGCCTTGCAAACAGAGAAGTTCCCAGTTTCTTCTCCATGTCAGTCTTTATTGAACAACCCTTCTACTTTGGGACTCTCTGCCTGGGTCCAGGAGAGATTCTCAAACCAATGTGAGCTACTTTGCAGTTGGAGCCTCTGTCCAGGAATTCAGGGACAAAAAGCAGTAGTCACGTGCAGGTGGCATGTGAATAGCAAGCTCCAGGATGGAGATCCATCACATTAACAGGTGTGTCCCCAGAGCTGTCCCACTGACCGCCTGGGAAACGTCCCTGCACTGTCTGTTTTATGTACATTAGTTTGAGTGAGGTTTTGCTCCTTGATCTCCATCTGACACTCTCTCCCAGATAAGTGTGGCTCTGGGGCATGGCCCCAGGATGGCCTGCAATGTCCCAGATGTCTTGTCTATGTTTAGCCCAGAAATGAGCCATGTGTCTGCGCTGCAGCCTATGAATTCATAGCCATGGAAAACACACAAAAGAGAAGAAGCTGTTAAGGCAACAAAATCAAAAACAAACAGTGGAGCTATATCAAACTAAAAATCTTCTGTACAGCTAAGGAAACCATTAACAGAATGAAAAGGGAACCCATTGTAAGGGAGAACATATTTGCCAGTGATCCATCTGATAAGGGGTTAATATTCAATATACATAAAGAACTCACACAACTCAATAGCAAAAAACCAAACCAAACAAACCCAACAAACAATTGAATTAAATAATAGAAGACCACTAAATAGACATTTTCCCGAAGCAGACACACTGATGGCCACAGGTACATGAAAAGGTGCTCTATACCACTAATTATCAGGGAGATGCAAATCAAAACCGCAATGAGCTGTCATCTCACACATTCTAGAATAGCTATTATCAAAAAGACAAGAAATAAGTGTTGGCAAGGCTGTGGGGAAAAGGGAGCCCTTGTGCACTGTTGGTGGGGATGTAAATTGATGTTGCCACTGTGGAAAACAGTATGGAGGTTCCTCGAAAAGGTAAAAGTAGAACTACCATACAGTCCAGCAATTCTACTTCTAGGTATTTATCCAAAGAAGCAAAAACACTAACTTGATGCATCCTCGTGTTTATTGCACCATGATTTACAATAACCGAGATGTGGAAGCAACCTAAGTGTCTATCAGATGAATGGGTAAAGAAATTGTGGTACACAATAGAATACTATTCAGCCATTAAAAAGGAGACCTTGTTATTTGTACTGTTTGTTTCAACACAGGTGGATCGATTTTGAGAGAATTATGCTAAGTGAAATAAGTCAGATGGAGAAAGAAACATACCATATGACCTCATGTATATGTGGGATCTAAAACAAACAAACTGAGTTCATGGATACAGAGAACAAACTGGTGGTCACAGGAGGCCACTGGTGGGGAGGGGTGGGAGGCAAAATGGGTACAGGGTTGAAAAGTACAAACTTCCAGTTGTAAAACAAATAAATCATAGGGATGCAATGCACAGGACAGTGACTATGGTTAAAACTCCTATATTGTATATTTGAAAGTTGCAAGAGAGTACATCTTAAAAGTTCTCATTGCAAGAAAAAAGTTGTAACTATGTATGATAATGAATATTAACTAGACTTATTGTGATCCCTTCACAATATAAACAAATACTGATTATGTTGTAATACCTGAAACAAATATAATGTTATATGTCAATTATATCTAAATTCAAAAAATAAAATAAATTTAAAAAGACGAAACTGGTGAAGAGCTAACCCAGTATAAACATAATCAACCCATGGAAAGAAGCAGATGAACCTGTGCCAATAACGTTACCAAGTATCGAAACATTAATAACTCTGTCAGAATCCATCTCAACAGTTTTAGAAGATACCGTGTGGGCCAGGCAACAGGACTCACCTTCTGCCTCAGTTTCCCTGCGTTACACTCTATTCTGCCAGAAGTGACAAAGTTAGTCATTGGACTTCAGCAGGAACCTTGAGGCTCCATTGGGCCCAAGTTCACCTACTTCTCATGTGAACTCACTCCCCAGCTGCAAGCTGATGTTCACCATTCCTTCATTCTTTTATTGAACAGATAATTATTAACATCTAGATGGCAGCTAGGCACTGACGATACAAAAAACAAAATCTCTACTCTCAAAAACTCTCTGAAAAGCAGAAGAAATCTATCTTTTAATGAATAATCACAACACTGTGTGATAAATGCAGCTTTAAAATTGTGTTCAGCCCTGGCAGGGTCAGTTGGTGGGAGCATTGGCCCATGCACCGAAAGGCTGTGCATTAGATCCCTGGTTGGGGTGCATATGGGAGGCAACTGATCGATGTTTCTCTCTATCCCTTCCCCTTTCTCCAAAATCAATAAACATATCCTCAGGTGAGGATTTTTTAAAAATGTGTTCAAGATGGAGAGCTAACACAGACATGAGAGTGACCCACAACATTGGGGAGGACGACAGGAAAGGCTTTCTGGAAAAAGCTGACTTTTGAAAGCCCAGTAGAAGGCTGTCAAGCAACTAGAGTGAAATCAGAGAAGGAGAAAGAACATTTGAGGAAGAGGGGACAGAGCATCACCCAGGAGCACAATCTTTCCACATCTGCCCCTGAGCCTCAGGGTCACCTACCACCAAGGTTCGCGTGGCCGCCATGCTCTGCTTGCAAAAACAGTCCCCTGGACATCACCAGAACTGGCCACACCTTCAGCTTCTGCAGACTCAGCATATCAGATCCTTGGCTAAGTTTACAGAGGCCATCTGTCTCTGCTACCACAAGCCTTTCTCTAGTCCTTGCCCATAGTCCCGATTTATTCCTCCTAGCCTGATCGTTTGGTTGAGATCCCAACTCTTGCTATTTCCAAACTCATTTGAGTTATGACCCTGAGGATGCAGTGAATGTTTTGTGCATGGAAATGGGGCCAGGAACTAAACTAGGCCCTGGAGGATAGGATTTCAATGAATGGCAAAAGAAAAAAATTTGAGGTGGAGGTAGAGAGAAGGTGAGCCTACCCTTGGCACTGTGATGGAGTGGTGTACTCCTCACTGAACAGGATGAGGAGAAAGCTAAGAGAGGGAGATTTACACTAGAAAAGACACTATTTTGAACAGAAATTTCCTGGGCAACCTGTCACACACAAGTACTGCGGGCATTGTATATCCAAATAGCCCTGAGAGTGAGACCTTGTCCTTCCATGGGTCCAACTTGAGAGACATTCTAAAGCTCCATTTGTCCTAAGTGAATCAATGTGCAGAACTAACGAGGTCATCAATTTTTCTTCCAGCTAATGAACTCGTCAGGAAGGGTGTGATGTAGGAAGATGATGAGATGAGCAACCAAACCTGATTAAATAGTTTCATCTTCATCAAAGAATCAGACACAGCACTGAAGCCCCATTATTCACTGGAAGTGGATAATTACAGAAAGGGGGCTGCCATCAGGGCCACCCCTCCCCCCACCCAACTGGCTCTACTGCCTTGGGTGTAGGAAATATGTTGGATCTGGGAATGGGCATTCATTTAATTCAACAACTATTTGTGTGCAGCTTGCTCTGTGTCAGGTGTGGGCCAAGAACAAAGGATGGAGACAAATAAGATGTCCTTACCTTTACTAGTCCATGGTTGATCTACTATGGAACAACAACTAACTGAAATTGCTATGAAAGATGCTTCTCCAACACTTCAAACCAAATGCTGTAAGGAAAGATGGAAGTGGGAGAGGGGGAGGAACCCAGGAAGTTGCATATATGGTCGCTCTTGAGTTGGGCTTTAAAGTCCAGCATAACTTCATTATGGGAGAAAGAAGGGATCTGGAAGGACATCCTAGGCAGAAGGACGTGCTTGAGGAAAGATAAGGTGGTATGATACCACACAGCATGTGTGGACAAACAACTCTTTCTTACTCAGCTTCATAGATGGTAAGCCATGTAAAGCCATCCATATGGACTTAAAAACAAAGTAATTAGTACTCTTCAAATACTCCATACTAGATCAGTCAATCCCAGACTTTTTTTTTGTGCTGGGATCTTGTTATTGGGTAGATTTCATGAGAGCATTTCCATTCCCATTCTCCAAATTCTATGTCATTTATTTTGTTTCTTTAAAATTTTGTTATAAATAAAAATTTTATTTTGATTTTTTTATCTTGTTCTCTCATGTGAGATGGTTTGACATTATATAAAAGCAAAATTTGGCCCAATAGTTTTAAATTGGACTTTCAGGCTAACAGTGACCAGAGGGGAGAGGGGGGGAATTTCAGGGGAAATAGGGGAGGGATTTAGAGGAACAAATATGAAGGATATATGGACAACAACTAAGAAGGGTGGAAATGGGAGGGAGGTGGGGAGCGGGGTTGGGGGTGGGATGGGATGGGATGGGAGTAATAGACAGAAAACTGTACTTGGAAAATAATTAAATAAATTAAATTAAAAAAAGACCCAATCCTGATGAATAAATAAATAAATAAATAAATAAATTGGACTTTCAAGAGTTTTGCAACCAGAGAATGGTAATGAGGCATTTTGCATGACTCTGGTCAAATTGGAGAGCTGGACTGTTTATTTTATGATGTGATGCTTGGTTGTACTTGGAAATAAATTCACTGTTATCTGGTGCATTAGTTCAGGGAAAGCTAAGCTTCTATAGTGATACTGGAACCACAAAAATATAGAAGTTTGTCTTTCTTATGCAACAGTACTGAGGTGGCAGCCCTGTTCAGGATAACCATTCAAAAACTCAGGTTCCTTCCAAGGTGTCACTTACCTATGTCCAGGGCATTGTCACCATCTGCACAATTAAAGCTGGGATGCTACTATGTCTAGGTTCCAGGGAGAGGGAAAAGGAAATGTGGAGAAGAACAGAATGTCCAGAGTAAAAGTGACAAATATCATAATTGTCCCAAGATCAATTCACATTCCATTAGCAAACACAGCCACATGATCACATTTAACTCTAAAGGAGGCTGGACAGGCAGGAGTAGCTGGCAGCCAACTCTGTTACTATGGACAGAGGAGCTAATGGGGATTGGAAGACAGGTAGCATTGCTCATCATCGTCTATACTTCTGATCTGCAATATCTGTGTTCACCCTCTTCCTCCCACATGCTGCCCTCTTGCCAAGGAAGATTACTCCAAAATCTCTAAGTCCAGGATCTCTGTGAAATACACAGTCCTCTCAGGATCAGATTTCACTTCCCAATGTCTGGTAACCTGTAAAACTAAATGATATTTTATCTGTCCTACCTCCCATATAAGAGTTGGAGCAGAATCAGGATAACCACGATAGCATGTAAAACACAGAGCAGTCATAGGCTGACAGAATGCTTAAATCCTGCTGGGAGACTTCCAGTCAAGATGGCAGCATCGGTGAACAAGGTTCACCTTCTTGCACAACCATATCAAAATTACAACTAAATTAAAGAACAACCATCACTTAGAACTTTCGGAAATTGAGTGAATGGAAGTCTGACAACTACAGAATTAAGGGAACCACATCCATCCAGACTGGCAGGAGGGGTAGAACTGTGGACCAGGCTGGACCCACATGCACCATGTAGTTAATAAAAATTTGGGAGGAATATTTCAGGAGCAAGGAGTCCCAGCCCCACACCAGGCCCCCCATCCCAGGGTTCAAGTGCCAGAAATATAAGACATCATAACTTCTGGCTGCAAAAACCAGCAGGACTGAATCAGTGGAAGGAACTTCTGGAGCCCCACGCAGTTTCCCTAAAAGAACCCACACGCAGACTTACTCAGACTCATTCCAGCTGAGCTCCAGCACCAGGGTAGCAGCTTGAAAGACATCAGTGGCACACAGGGAGGAACCGAAGTGTCTGACACACAGGTGGAAGCTGAGGGACAGCTATCTCCCTGACAGAAATGTAAGCATTGTCCCTTTTTGAACCCTATCCCCACAGAGTTGTAGAGCCAGAATGCGGTGTGGTATCTAAGACTCCATCAACCTGGCTAACACTGTTTACCCCACCCTGGAGGTTCCCTGAGGCTCCATCCCATCCAACTTACACTCTTAACAGTGGCTTATCCATATGAATGGCTGGTCTTGGCTCATGCTTCACATCTTCCTAAATTGTTTCAAACAAGCAACAGCCAGCCTCCCTGAGCCCTCAGGCCCCACACCTCTTGCTAAATGGCCCCAGGCCTGGCACTAGCAGCAGCCAGCAGATCCAGAGCTTGGCTTCACTTGGGAATTCAGGGAACCCCAAACAAGAAAGATGCAAAGAGGCCCATTCTAAGACACATCATAATTAAAATGCAAAAGGCTAAAGATAAAGAGAGAATCTTAAAAACAGCAAGAAAAAAGAAGTTAGTTACCTACAGGGGAATTTCCATAAGACTGTCAGCTGATTTCTCAAAAGAAACTTTGCAGGCTAGAAAGGACTGGCAAGAAATATTCAAAGTCATGAAAAGCAGGGACCTACAGTCAGGATTGCTCTAACCAGCAAAGTTATCATTTAGAATCAAAGGGCAGATAAAGAGCTTTCCAGACCAGAAAAAACTAAGGGAGTTCACTATTACCAAACCATTATTATATAAAATCCTAAAGGGACTTATTTAAGAAAAATAAGATCAAAACTATAAACAATAAGCTGACAAAAATACATATCTATCAAAAATTGAATCTAACAAACTAAGCAAACAAGAAGAACAGAGACAGAATCAGATACATAGAGCATTTGATGGTTGCCAGATGGGAGAGGGGTATAAGGGAATGGGTGAAGAGGTGAGGGGATTAAGAAGTACAAATAGGTAGTTACAGAATAGCCATGGGGATGTGTAGTGAAGTATAGGAAACGGAGTAGCCTAAAAACTTATACTCATGATCCATGGACATGAACAGTGGTGTGAGGATTGTCTGGGGGAGTGGGGGGTGCTGGGTGGAAGAAGCCAAAAGGAGAAAAATTGGGACAACAGTAGTAGCATATTCAACAAAATATAATTTTAAAAATCATGAAAGAATGGAAAGCCCCATGGCCTCACATGGAGGAAATTCTCTGATGAGATCCTGGGTATTCACCAAGAGAAATTGATCTTCCCATGTGACCTCTGACTTCAACCTCTAAAAAGTCTCCCCTTGTCCTTTATCTTCAGTTACCACACTTGAAGTGGGTGTTGGAAGAGGCCCCTACTGGTGGCTGAACCCCTTTCACAGCTTCCCCTGCTGATTCAGATTGGGAGCCTAAGGCTTGCTTACAGCTGGAATTATTACATGGTTTTATAGGCCAGGTTCAGGGTTGCTTTGACAGTACTTAAAATTTAGTAAGCCTGGTTGCTTCTAGTTAGTTTCCCATGGAGTAACCCACCTAAGGGTTTTTTAGACACAGTTTTTGAGTCTGCTTCACCTCTCTCTTCCTCTTTGCTGCTCTCTGGCTCTCTCCGGAAGTAGTGACAGTCCTGGAACCGTCTAGAACAAGGGGCACAGGTGAGAAGGTAGCACTTTAGTTTTATCTTTGCCAATGTCTGAGCAACTACAAAAATAGATGAGCAATCACAAAAATAGATGTTTACTCTATCAGAAAAAATAACTCCTATGGAATCTAGGCAAACCTCGGTAGAATTCCAAGGTTCCACTGCACACAATCTAAACCCTCAAAACTACAGAGAACTGAGTTGAAGGCTTATCGAGAATCCACCCTGTGATTTAGATTCATGAACAATTCTCCACTTCCACAAATAGAACAGAACTAGCATCTTTTCAGCTGTGAATTAGGAGAACTAAAAGTTTTGGTGGGAGCAGAATATTTTGGTACCTACAAGCAGTATACCACCCCTGCCCCACTTTGCCTGTAAGATGTTCTTTGATTGCCCTATCACCATAAGTGAGGTTCTTTACAGCTGGCCCTAGCTCACCTTTTTATCTCAACACCTACTTTTCCTCCCCTGTGCTCCCTGAACCACTAGCTATTTTTTTTAGCATACCATAACCTTTTATACCCTTATACCTGTTTTGCCCCTTCACTTAAATGCCATTCTCGTTTATTTCTGCCTATTTCAATTCATCTCTTCTAATAGTTAGCACATCCATGAAATCTTTCCTGATCCTTCCAACCTCACATGCTCTATTCCTATACCACTCCTTGCTTTACATTCTTCCTTGTGATGTTTGCTTGCTTCCTCGATGAACTCTACTACTGCAGCTCTTGTGGAGGAGAGACTGTATTGCATCACTCGTTCACTCCTGCCACGTCAGTCTAGCCTAGTGCCTTGAAGTAGTGGGTGTTTGATGTGCATTCTGGCCAGCGGAGTCCGTGAAGGAATGTGAATTTGTGAACAAATTCAAACAAACTACAGAAGTCCTGTGGAGAAAAGGGACGCCATAGCCACTCTCTAAGTGAGAGAGGGCCTTGACCTTTGCCTGGACAGGCTTTGATTGCTTTTCTGGGTACATCACATCGAGGATGGTCCTCATTTACTATGCACAGGTTCACTTTAGGTGGTTACCTTTTACAGATAGCAAAGGAAAGAATGTTGCTAATTACTTTAAAGAAAAAGAAGTTACAGATGCAAGGGGAAAAGTGATTGAACTGGTTACACTCCATACTTGGGAAGTTTAGAACAGAATTTAGGAAGTTACTTTAGAGATACGAAGTAAACCTTTGATGCCTCAATTCAGTGTGAGGGAGTTTTAGCAAAAAGCAAGCCTCAGGGTAGCCTAGGTACGATGCAGTCCTGATTCCCCATGGGAAAAACGATCCGTGGGCTTGGTTCTTGTGTGTTGACTCATTCCTCGCCAGTTTTGTGAATCGGGGGTTGGGCTACATTAGCCACTGCCACTCGGATAGGTTCCCTATAGCTGTTCAAAAAAAAAGTGTCTTGAATTAACTCTCTACTCAGAAGTTTTAAGACGCTGTCTACTGGTTAAAATTCAATCTACTTTTAGGGAAGAGGAAGAGAAAGTATTTCCTTAAGTGCCTATGTGGTCAGGAACTCTGATGTATATTCATAGTATGATTTCAGACTTAGCAGCCAGGCATTGTATCCTAAACATAAATGTAGTCAACTATTCATTTAACAATTGTTCTGTGAACAGCTCCCATAATAGGAACTAGGAATCCAACACTGAACAAGACAGGCTGGGCTCTTTTCCTTGAGGACCTTATGTTGCAGCCTCTCAGACAGCCATCAAAACTATCACCAACCACAGGCAGTAATTGAGACCCTATGATGTACAAGTCATCGTGCCATGGAAACTATGCATTTGCTGGGGTATGAAGGTAGGGAGCACCCAGAGATGGGTCATGCACAGAGTCAGCATCAGTTGAGGAGACAGGACACATATTTAAAAAACAAACAAACAAACAGGTACCATATGCTCCTTACCAACCAGGAAATCGGTTACCGGGTGGTTATGGGTCTTTGGAGGCAGGATTGTTTGCCAAGGGCAGGTAAGTCTGAAAGACCTCAATGAGAAGGAGGGACTTGTCTGGGCTTTGGCAGATGGCTGGGGCTTGGATACATGGAGAAGAGCCAGAAAGAAGACATTCTGGGAAGAGAGAGAAGAATGTGTGGTGAGCTTAAGTAAAACAAATCAACTTTGCAGAAGCAAAACATTCACCCATCTTTTTTGTATTAACCCAGTACTCAAAATGTGCAAAGCACTGGTGAGGTGCTGGGAGGTTGTCACACAGGTAGAGGGTGTGGCCCCTTCTCTAGAGGAGTTACAATCTAGACATGCACAAAAAGAACCAGCAATCAAGACAGTAGCGGTTCATCTCCTTGTGTCATCCTATTCTCTGCTTTGATTTAGACAAGTGTAGAGAGTGTCATCTCCAGGAGACCACTGATAAAAAGCACATTTGCTTCCTGGTAATAGAGGAAGGACACTAAGGAAGCTTGTGGTACCCCACTGATTGCTTCATCTTCTTAGCTAACTAGTACCTTGGTAGATGCTAAATGAGATGTTTAATAGACATAGGGGATCTAGCTAGATATGGCGGACACTGGCAAACTGGATGGAAATCTCAAACGTTCCTCTGCCCACTCTTCACTCCCTAAAATTACTCACCATCTCCTCCCTTCCTTCCTTCCTTCCTTCCTTCCTTCCTTCCTTCCTTCCTTCCTTCCTTCCTTCCTTCTTCTCAAATAGCTCTCCTTCCATTCTCCTTTTCTACTTACCAGAGACTCATGAAATTTAAAAAGAATAGGGGCACTCTAGGGACATTTCTCAGGGCAATGTGGAAAAGGATAATAAAATGTCTGATGAAATAATGAGTCCCCTTCATCCTGAAATGCCTCCTTCATGCAGAAAAGATGTAATCAATACCTAAGTAATATGGGAACTGTCATGTATATAAAAAACACATCCCCTCTCTATCCTCCCTCTTACCCTCTGCCTCTGCCTCAGCAGAGCCAATTATTTGTCTGAGAGGGCATTTTTATTTTGGTCAATAAACTAAATAAATTTCATATAAGTTAGGCCCTGGCTGGTATAGCTCAGTGGATTGAGCGCGGGCCTGTGAACCAGAGGATCACGGTTCGATTCTCAGTCAGGGCACATGCCTGGGTTGCAGGTGGGTTCCCTGCAGGCCAACTCCCAGCAGGGGACACACGAAAGGCAACCATACATTAATGTTTCTCTCCCTCTCCTTCCCCTCTAAAGATAAATAAATAAATAAAATCTTTTAAAAAAATTTCATATAAGTTAGGAACTTCTAAAGCTCTAATAATTTTCCTTGGCTCTTCCCTTTCCTACTCAAATACTGTTGGTTATCCCACAAAGAATCCACTGTGGTTCTAACTTTTATTAGAATTATTCTAGAATAACATACATTCTCATGAATGACCTCCGGTGTCTTGAAGACATTATTTTCTTGATAAGCCCCTTGACTCTCTTTTTGCAAGTCTGGCAGGGTAGTCTATTGGCTTTATGAAGTTCTCACCACTAGGGACTGAGCTAAGATCACCAAGCTATTTCCCATACTTCTTTTAGCTGAGCTTTGAATCACAAAAGTAGTAGAAGTCCCAGCATGATGTCTCCTTCTAAATGAGCAATCCCTTAATTAAACAGAAGTAAATAGAGGTTACAATGTGTTCTTTAATTAAATAGATGTAAATACCCAATCACTTTGCTTTCCACACACATCTATTTCATATCATCTCACTTTCCTGTCTTCCAAGTGGAAGTGGAAAATCCGAGGCTCTGTTTTGCTCAAAATCTCCCAGGTATGCCTGCCAGGCTGGGGGTTTAATCAGGAATATTTACCTACTGGTTGATAGAATTCTGTGGTTCATGTCTACTCCCCCCTTGGCATCTGTGGGCTTACACATTACTATGAGCCTGACATTACTGGGCCACCAAAGAGAAGCATGGTCCTGCCTTTTTTTATTCTTGCCATGGGAAAATCATACCTGGAGTCATGACATGAGAGATGTGATATGGGAAGGGTATCTAAAATAAAAACCTGCCCCTCAGTGTTGGGTGGCACTGGGTGACCCTCAGAGTTACAATGCCTCATGCCTGCTGCCTTTCTTTTTACCAGGTCTCAAGGTTAGGCAGATTCCTTCGGGGGACTGGGACTATAACCCACAGAATCTGTGATGGTTAATTTTATGTATCAACTTGCCCAGACTATGGTGCCCAACTGCTCAGTCAAAAACTAGTCTCAATGTTGCTGTGAGGGTATTTGATAGTTGTCTTTAACATTTGCAATCAGTGGGCTTTAAATAAAGGACATTGTCCTCCATAATGTGGGTGGGTCTCATTCAAACAAGTGAAGACTTCAAGAGCAAAAACTGAAGTTTCCAGAAGAGGGAATTCTGCCCCAAGACTGTAACAGGGAAGCCCTGTCTGAGTGTCTAGCCTGCTGGCCCACACCACACATTTCAGATTTGCCAGGTGGCCCAGTCACATGAGCTCATTCCTTAAAATAAACTTCTCTCTGTGTACACACATTCTATTGGTTCTATTTCTCTAAGACAGAATCTGCCAGAAGAAGAAGGGAACATTCTACTTCCAATTCAGAGAAAATAGCTTAATTTAACCACAGGTTGAAGCAAGCCTACTGATAGTGCCCCTTAAATAGCTCAGGTGAAAATAAGGAGTGAGGTGGAGAGGAGGGAATTGAGTCCACACCATTTAAAGTGGTGACCATATCTAAATGGCTCTCATCACCTTGCTAGTTCTGGCGAGGCCAGCAACTCGCTGTCCATGAATTGGATGGTGATCAGAGGACAACAGTGGGTTAACAACACTTTAGCTGAGTCAAACTGTTAATTGGAATAGAATCCATCTCAATTTATTCCTAGAAACAGTTCTGCTTTTCCGAGGCATTAGGAATAAATTGAGGTGGATCCTGTTTCAATTAGAATTTATGATTAAGACTATCGTTTCAGAAGGACAAGCTGAGCAAAACCACACGCATTTGAAAACCTATATGACTGAGGGGTCTTCAATAACAGGGCTACTCGCTGAGGCGAAAGTCATAACAGCCCGATCTCCCTGGTGATTTCTCCCCAGTCCCCGAATTTGCCAGCAAAGTAGCCAACATTTGAAGGTTGGGTTCAAGGAGTATTTTTCATTGAATCATAGAATTTCAGAGCTAGAAGGAGCCTTTTAAAAATGAGGGAACTATGTTCAGAGAGGAGAAGTGACTTGCTCAAGACTGAGGACGACTAGGAGAGACTGTTTCTCCCTCTTCCTGTGGAGGGATGGGTGCACCCTCTCTGCAGCCTCAAGAGTAAGATGATGAACGGAGAGTCTAAACTTCTCTCTTTGTGTGGTCCCTGCTTCATTCTCTAAAATCATTGGAGAAAAGCCAATGTGCACTTTTCACTCTTGACTAGAGAATTAGTGGAGAAAAAGACTGCCTGCTGACCCTGGCTTTTGGGTCCAGTTCCCTCATCCGAAGGGAAAATCATATGCATTAAGACCTGCATGTGCCAAGCAGTCTAATAATAATCTACCAGATATCATCAGCACGCCTACTATTTGCCTAGTATTGTGCTAAGCACTTTATGATAAGTCTTTACAACAACCCTATGAGTAGGGCCTTTTTTTATTCCCCTGTTTACACAAAGGAAATCAAGGCAGAAAGAAGTTAAGTCATTTTCCCAAAGGCACACGGAGAGGGAGGGAGTGGGATAGCCAAGGCACGAGCCCGGGCAGTGGGGGCCAGAACCGACTCACCACTGTGCCGTTCCAGGCTTCTTTCACATCCTGTCCCTGTTGCCAACTACACGCCAGCCAGCTCAGCTTCTTTCCCACTCAGTTACACACTGGCTTCTCGTCAGGCTCAGGCCTGGGCTCTGTCCCCAGCCCCGTCCTCCTTTTATGTGGATTCGTAACTGTCCCTTCTTCAGGGACTCCATCCTTGACCCCACACCAGCAGACTCATATATCTCTGTATCTAATGTATCTTCAGTCTAATACCTCTTTGTATCCCTCACACCAATATTGTACCTGGTATATATGATGCCAGAACCATGGATTTGGGGGGCTGAATACTGAATAACACATCACGGATTCACTGCTCTCTCATCCCATGTATCTGGGTGATAAATATGCCCTCGTCACTGCCACCACTAAAAAAAAAAAACTTGTCTATCTGCTCCACGATGCCAACTTTTTGCAGGAAAAATCTGAGGACATGCTACAAAATTGCAGATTTTCTCTTAACATGAGCCAACTTATTTTGGGGTTGGGTGTCTCCCCCTAAGAGGAATAATAAATCGCCACATTACTGGGAGAAATAGCCTCAGTCCGTTTTCTCACCATTGGTTGTGGTGGTGTTTCTAACCACAAAGCTGCTGGGAAGCTGGAGCTGATCATGGACTTCTGTGAGCTGACTGGAGGATAGACATTATTAAAAAGTATATATGTGTAAGTAACTAGTTAGATTAAAAGCCAAGGTAATAAATATGCAACACTCATCACTACCTATTTACTTTGCTACAGTTTACTCTACTCATATTCTTGAGGTTATTTACATCCATTGTGTCCGTGAGGTGGGTTAGACGTACTATATAATGGCACACCACTGTTTCTCTCTTCTCAGCTTTGCATTTAGTGATGTCGTGTTGGTAGCTTGGAGTTGACAGGGTGGGAGCATTTGCCAAGGGAATCAAATGCCAAGCATTTGACAGGGTGGGAGCAATTGTAGTGTTCACTACAATCCAAGCCTTATTATTATTTTTTAGGTAGCTGGTTGTTAAGCATTTACCAGCCCACCACTGCCAGTGCCCAAAGACAAACAAGATCAGTCCTGATGCCCAGAAGTTTGTAATCCAGGGACAGACACGAGAGGGGGAGAGAGTTAAGTGTGCTCCAAGGCAGGACGGCGTGCCTGGAATAGAGCAATGGACAGCATCCAGAAAGAGGTGGCTCGAATCCGATTCATTCGAATCAGCTTCAGAAGCAGGGCATAAGATCCGATTCTGCTAAGAAAAGGTTCATACAGGAAACTCAGAACATCTGTTTTGCCACCTAACTAATTTGGGGGATTTGTATTAATTAATTACTCAAAAAGATCTTTATATAGGTGCCAAGTTTCAGTCTGTGATCAATTCATACGCCTGCCTTAAGGTGAGGTGCTCAGCTTTTCCTTCTGCCAGACAGAGATCAATACTTACAGGTCAGACTCTCTAAATCTATCACAGCGCTTGGATGACCTCCAAAGGTGGGTGCTGAGAACCAGGCACTCGGAGTGGTGAATAATAACTTGGCCTGAACATTACTGGAACTCAGTAATGTGTGTATTGATTTTTCTCCAAAAGATTTACCAATTCAAAGCAGTATATTCCAAAACCAAGATAAGATATTAATATTATTAAAATGCACTGGACTCACTTTTGTGATTATAAAAGCCAAGAAACTGTTAAAAAAATTTTAAAAGATGGGTTGGGGGCTCTAGGCCAACCAAGCTTCTAGGGATGACATAGTCACTGGTCTCCGAGCCTTGGGGTCAGAGAGAGTACTTCGTTCTTTTCCCACCACAGTCTTCATGGGGTTATCATGGTGGCTTTGTTAAATGTAAACAGTTCTATTCCAATTTAACTTATATCTGTTTGTAGCACTTACTTAAAAAAAAAGTCAGCCATTTTCACCTTTTAAATTATAGCTACGCACCTAGGTGTACAGAGGGTGGGGCAAAAGTAGGTTTATGGTTGCGAGTATGCAAAACAGTTTATTTCTGTTTTTTTGTTTAACAGTTTATTTCTGTTATTATTTATTTATTATTGTAATATTTTCCATTGCAACAGCTATAAACCTACTTTTGTCCCACCCTGTATATATGAATGAATCAGAGAGTGAAGGAAAAGATATTAAAGGGACAAGTGAAGAATGGGATGGAATATAAGGAGGGAGGAAATGTAAGGGGGGAAGATAGAGGGAGGGAAAGAAAGAAAGAGAGTGAGGAGGGAGAGGAAGAGAGAGCAATGGAAGGAGAGGTGGAAATAGTGGAAGAGGCTTGCAAGATGAGAAGAATTCCTGAGAGAAAAAGAGGAAAGAGAAGGAAAGAGGATGGAAGGGGACTTTGGGTAAAGGTGCAGGAAAAGGAGGAAGAGAGGAGCAGTGAACTCAGGTTTGGCAGGAACACTGGTCTGGATTTGAATCCCAGCTCTTCCACCTGCAGCAACGGCTATTCCAGTCCCGGCTTTGGTTTTCTATCTGTAAAATGGGGATACGAAAAACCTACATTTCAGGGTTTTAAGGGAATTGGGTGAGCACAGATGTGTAAAGAGCAGTCCCTGCTTGTCCTCTTAGAAAATGTCATGCCAGGGTGTCTGGCGCAGGTGTGGTTTGTGATCTCTTTTGAAGAACGATTTCTTCACCCAAGCACTCACCCACCTTAAAAGACAGCGCCCTATGTGGGCACCAGGGCACTTCCACCGGAGAGTGAGGCAAGTGTTGCTGCGGTTCCACCCGCCAGTCGTCCGCGCACCGTGGCGGCGCAGGCGGCCACCAATGAACTTTCCACAAAGACAGTTTGCTTCACACGGAGCTCAATCCATAACCTTTACGGGTCTCTGTAGAGTCATTAGGACCATTAGGCTGTGGACTCAGCACTGCTTTAGCTCTTAAGTTAATACAACCGAGACTTTTTTACTTTCCTATTGGGAAAGAGCATGTGCAATTTTAGTGATTTCTTAGATCATTCCATAAGTAAATCAAATATTCTTTCAAGCCCAGTTATCAAAATTGTGTCCTTTGATACCACGTCTTCCATCAAACTACAGTAATCCAGATCAACACATTTTAAACCTCTGCTAGCTCCTCATGTTATCCCTACTAGATAGAGTAATTAAATTTGGACTTTTTTTACAAGTCGTACTCAATAAATCTGAATAAATTAACAACGCATTACTAAGACTGCTACATTAAATTTGCATAGTGCATTTAATGAATATGCAACTGCAAGTGAAAAGGTCTGCTACTGCGAACCTTCTACATTAGCATAACTACTTCCAGCATGTTTCTTAAATAATGCACTCATTTGCACATCACTGACTTGGCTAATTCTAACTTCAGTCAGGGTAGCCTTGTAATTAAGACTCTTGCTTTAATTTTTAATGAAGTTTATGTTACATCAATCCTGACAGTAATGAGGGGACATGGAAACAAAAAGGCTGCTAATAATTAAATTCACAAACCAGTTTGAGGGATAATAATTCCTGAGGAGAAATTACATGACTAATTATTAATTAAATATTCATACTATTGCACAGCCATCTCACTTAACGGCTCTTCTTGTTGGTAATAACATTGAGATGTGGACGCCTTTTGCCAGCCATTCTGAGTTTAAGGTCTCTGGTTAATTTGAGTGCACCATTAATCAATATGACACAAAAGATAAAATTGTTTTAATTGGCATCATTTTATTGTGTCTAAATATTACTACAGTTGGTTTAGTTTGTGGAGAATTAATCTAGTTTAGTCAGTCCCTGTTTTATGGAAACATAAATCTAGTTTATATCCATAAACATGTAATGGCAGGACAACTTGACCTTTTTTTTGTAGCATTACTGTTTACATATAATTACACCAACTCTTTAAAAGGTTATTTAATAGCTTTGCATTCATCACAGTAAAATGAAAAACACGCAATATTATTTAACTCCAGCGTGTTCTGAGTAGGTCTCTGAGACCCCCCTTTAGCCCCGCCGAAAAGTAAGCAGTATTAATGTGTGGGTTTTTAGGAAACGTATGAGAGCTTTCTTGGATAAGAAATCTGTGTACAAACAGATTTACATGTTTGGGTCTGGATCTTTGAATGTCTAATTCATAACTGAGTTGGGGTCTGGTGAGGAAGAAAATATTTCCCATTATCGGAACATCCCACTGCAGGAAAACGTGTGGGTGGAGGTTTGACGAGTCTCAAATTAGAAATGGCAAAAATTTCCCAACAAAATCCAGTAAACAAATATTACAAGACCAGAGAAATTACCATGATGAAGCCTAATTGGCTGCAATATTTACTGCAGACACACTTTTTTTCTTGTTCTCTCTCCATTTCTAAGTGGTACTTAGTTATCTGCCTTTATATAGAGAAAGTCCCCACCTGTGGGCAACTTTAGCAAGGGCAAGAAGGGATCTACTATATTTAAATGGATAACATTACTCATTAAATTAAAACGGGTCGTGACATTTGTTTAAAGCGGTGATGAATTCCGAACAAGATACTTCATGGAAACTGTTATGCATATTATAAAATTAAATAGATACAGAAAAGGACTTTTGTTTTTGGTCCTGCAGGGGCAGTTGGAAATTCTGGAACCAGGGCAAACATTTCATTTCATTTTTCTAATAACTCAACCTAGTGGATTCGTCCAAGTGATCCAAGTGTATGACCATAAACCATGCAGGCATTCCCTTCAGCCCCTCTTGTCACTTTACTTCCAACTGACAGCCTCGCAGGGCGTTATTACTGGGCCCGATGCGTATCCATCGTTCCCTTTGACCAAATCTTAAAAATCTTTTTAACTTTTCTTTTTTATCTACTCTCTTAAACTAACACCTGAAGGCAATTTGAAAAGACCACTCACTGTGAGTTTATTGGCGCATGTCCACGTAAGGATGTCACAATAAGCCCTGGGTGCCTAGTTTTGTTTTTGATTCCTTCACTTGAGGAAATCCTTTGGTGTGAGAAACCCTACTGGAGTAGCAGGAAGTCCTGCCAAGTGGGTAAAGTGGAGACCACAGAAGTGACCAGCCTTGCAGGCAGAACTCTGGGGTGGTGTTTGTTCTGGAGGAACCTGCAGAGCCCTGCCTCTTTCTCCTTTCATTGATGGGTGGGTGCATGCTGTACCTGTCTTAGGTGCAGTAGGTGGAGGAAGCCATCCAGCACCATGGAGACCAGCTGACCACAGGAACCCTACTATCTCCTTTTAGGGAAGATATTTGACACTCAGTCGGAGTGTCAAAAAAGGTAGGACTTGGAAGCCAAACACTCCTCAGCTCTATTCTCCCTTGGCCTTAATGACTTCATCCCTCTGAAAACTAGTGTCCTTTTCTGGATGGGGATGCCTGTGCCTCCCTGGCAGGTTGTTGTGAGAGTCAGTCAGGCCTGCAAGGGCTGTTTAGCATCGTGCGGGGCTCATGAGAGACCAGAGCAAAACACCCAAGGATTGTTATCATAATCAGTTCTCCCTAGGAGGGTTGTCAGAAATTTGATGGTTGGAGAGTCACTCCTTGGGGAGGAACACCCCTGCCTCAAGGCTTCTTAAAAATGCAAATTGTGTACACCACAAAAAGGGACAGCAGAGAAAGTCTCCATTAGTCACCAAAGCTTTTGTGTTAGTTAACGTACCTGCTCCCCTTTCTCTGTAACTGGGGCCAATAAGACAATACCAGACAGGTGAGTTCGAGCAGAAGAGTGTGTTTAAGAGCAGTTTAATCACCAAGGTACAACATAAAGAACCTCAAGGAAAAAACCTCCCCGGTGGATGAGGATTTCAAAGTTCTTGGGCGTTAGTCCTGCGAAATGCTAAGTATTTTTTTCCCATGAGTTTACCTTTTAAAATGATCACTATTAGGGTCATGATGGTATGTATATATACCAATTTTTCTAGAGCAGCTTAATTTCAGCTACTCTGTCTCATACCTATCAAAGCTTGGCAGTTGGGGGAAGAGGTAGTCTTGGTCATAAATTGTCCCCACCCAAATGTTTGTTTTGTGATGAACTTCAGAAAGAAAGAGCAGACTGTCCCAGTAAATATTTCGTTAGTGTCATCAGATCTTTCATTAGTGTCATCAGATCTTTGTCTTAAATACCGCCTACCAAAGGATAGAGCTCTTTCTTCCACCTGTCTTTACACTCCATGACACACTGTCCAAGAAAGCACCATGTGGACCCCTGCCTGTAGCTAGGCCAGGTTGGAGTCGCTTGAGGAAAATTCCTAGTGTCTGGCTCTCTCTGGCCCTTGCAGTGAAACCTCGATTTTGAGTTGTGTGATTTGGAGAGCCTGTCTGACCTCTCCAGGCCTCACCGCAAACTCCTAGGATGATACTGAAGATCAAGTGACATGTGTATGAAAAGGCTCAGGAGCACAGTGACTGTACATAGGCTCCCTCTTCCCTACCCCAGAATCAAGCCAACAATCTCCTTAGGGCCTAACGACTTATTGCCAGACAAGGGATTGCATGTGGATTTAAAAGTCCTGAATCTGGCCCTGGGTGGTGTGGCTGTGTGGATTGAGCACCAGCCTGTGAATTGAGGGGTTGCTGTTCCCAGTCAGGGCACAGACCTGGGTTGCAGGCCAAGTCCCCAGGTCAGGGCGCGCAGGAGACAACTGATAATGTTTCTCTCACACATCACTGCTTCTCTCTTTCTCCCTCCCTTCTCCGCTCTCTAAAAATAAATAAATAAAATAAAACCTTTAAAAGTTCTGGATCTGGTTCTATAACATGACGTTTACCACGGTTTCTTCCTCCCACACCCTGACCAAGCATCCCAGATTTTTGAAGACAACCCTTATTTCAACTCGGTGGTGCAACAGTCTGTCTAAACTGTCACAAGGGTTAAGTGACTTAGTGTTTGTAAAACAGCAGTGTCTGATACATAGCAGGGGTAAATAAAAATTTAAAGACCCTGTTATAATGGTTAAAAGCCTAACCCCTGCAAACCTATTCTTTCCCGTTTCGTACCCCTCCTTCCTCTGCCCATCTTATGCTATTATCACTAAATGGCAGCTGCACATGCAACTTCTCACTGCCGTGCCTTTGCAAAATGATGTTTCCTTTGTCTTTAATCACTTTCTTTTTATACTGGACCACCTATAGAACTCTTATTCATCCTTAAACCCCAACTAAACAACTATTTCTACCGAGTCTTTCCCCACGCCCCCCCTCGCTCATCAGTTTCTTCTCTGTGCTCCCACTATAATATACTCACATTTCCATCATCCTTTGCACACCACCCACAGACCATCTACTTACACTTACTGTGATTGACCTTCACATCCCCAGCTCCTGCTACACTGCAGGCTATATTAGCACTCCTCAGGTATTTACTGAATAAATTGAATTCGTGTGACAAATAACAATTCTGTGACTTTATTTATAAACCTGAAGATCAGAGTTTCAATATACATTTCATAGTAATGCAGTATTTAATAAACAAAGCTCTTTTTCCTTCTTTTTCAGGAAGATAATGGCAACAAGAGGAGAATAGAGAAGGGAAAGTGGAATGAAGATGGAAAGAGGCGGGGAAGAAAGTGATGTGTGAATTACAAATGGCAATTTCCTATGTGTTATGATCAACACAGAACTATTCCTTGGTATTATCAATGGTTATTCGGTAACAAATCCAAAATTTCTGCCTGAATTTTAATTAAAAGAGCCGCTAAGTGCCCAAAGTCAGTTGGCACATATGTACAGTTTTTTTCACAGTTGTAAAAATTGTCTGTCATGTTGAGAATCACCTGAATCAAACCTTGTTTGCAGGCAGAAATATTGACACCCTTCCCCCTTAATCCAAGAACCAGAGGTTGCTTGGTGTGAAAGCAAACAACTGGGAACATTCATAAGTCAAAAGGCACAGCTATCTGCAAAGCATGAATAGGCAGGCTTTGTCCAAAGTAACTTACCACCCCCCACCATCTCCTGAGCACCTACAGTGCGGCCAACACAGGAAGTACGGAGCCAGCAACTGCCCCTCTTTATGAAGGGGTGTGGGTGCAGAGAGAGGATGTGCGAAGTCAGTGAGTAGTACTGCTGGAAGTTTAGAAGGAGGAGGGAAAATCAGTGTGGGCTAGCATGCTCCTTTTCATCCTTTTCCCCCTAAACACTGACTGGCTTCCTTGGCTAGGTTCTGGGCCCTCTCTTCTGCTGGGGGTGGTTGTTTATAGTGGCTAAGAGCTCAGACTCCAGTCACTTTCATTGGTTCAAGTCCCAGCTTTTCCCCTGATGGGCATAGATGATCGATCAGTTTGTCTCAGTGACTCCTGTCTAGAAGAGTAATATGTTTAGTAAAGCATCATTTCAAATGAGAGTATCATTCGTATTCCTTTGAATATGAGAATAGAGAAAGGGTGGTAGAACACAAATCATGTGTTAACACTGATTATCTGGGTGAGGTGGAAATTAAGAAGATTGTTAATATTTTCATTATTCACCTTAATATTGTAAAAAATCTAATAAAATAAAAAGAACAAGAGCTTGATGAGTTGATGCCTCTTCTCTTTCTTACATTTTTGAGAGGTTGAAGAAAAAATAAGAGTAGTAGTCTAGTAAAATGAAGCTAGAGGGGAATTAGTATCAAGGATTTTCTACAATAAGTGTGTATCACTTCAGTAATGAGAAACAAAATAAAATTAAAGAAGAAGGAAAATTTTCTCTGCCACCAAATGGTGCTATTCTCTAGGCTGGTGCTTATTTTTAAATCCTTACATATTATAATAGTTACACTCTTTCATTAAAAGAAATCTGTAAAACCCACAGCCATGTAAAAGAAGGTAATTCTCCCATGTTGGTATCACCCAAAGGCAATCACTGTTGGTACTGGAATGTGTTTCCTTCCTGATTTTTTTTTCTGCATCCATGGTTTTGATAATAATACTGTGAAGGTATATTGTGACTGTTGACTCCTGTTTTTTGGCCTGCTGTCCTTTCTAGATACCCTCAGTCCTTCTGGGGAATGGTAAGAACAGTGAGAGAAATCCACCCAACAGGCCATGACAATTGCTACAACCCTACCAGCTCTTTTTTTCTCCAAGAGAGAAGGGAGAGGAGGGAGAGAGAGAAGGAGAGAAACACTGATAGGTTGCCCTTTGTATGCACCCTGACTGGGGACCAAAGCTGCAACCTAGGTATGTGTCCTGACCGGGAATTGAACCTGTGACCTTTTGGTTTATGGGAAGACATCTAACCAGCTGAGCCACACACTGGCCAGGGCAACCTCACCCGCTTTTGCAGAAGGGGCTTAGAAGGTGCTTTCCAGGTGACAATTACACTGGTATGCCCAGGTGAGATGGTGTGGAGAGGAAAGTATTTGATTTTTTTGCAATGAAGCCAGGGAAGAAACAAAAGACCTGCCATCTCCTGGCACAAGAGCACGCTCTCTTTTTCACAGTTATAAATTGTCTATCATGATATTGAAGACTGTTCTCACATTCTTCCTGGGACCTTCTCCCAACGTGTCATTACCTCTTATGACTATTCACCAAATTTACATGTGGAATTTCTCATCATAATGGAGCTGTCTCATTGTCAAAGCCACTGGGCATAAGGAGTGCTCAATGCAGCCTACATGGACTTGGTAACCCCACCTAGGCACACTCCCACTCTGTTCTTGGCCTCCTTATTCCTGCAGTCAAAACACTACAAACTATTCCAACTTCCTTTACCTCTCCTTGATTTAATTCTTTGAATATCTACTAACCTTTTCCTCCTATGGTACAATAAGCTCCTACTCTGATTACTCCCTCTGGCCAGTACTGTCCACCCAATGCTGTCCTCCTTTCTCTCCTCACAATAACAGAAGCACTGTTTATTTTATTTCATAGTCTTGGTACCACCATTCATAATGGCTATACGATGCTGGATAGACTATGTCATAACTAAACATCCTTTCCTTGGTTGAACACATGGATTTTTCCTATTCATCACTACTGAAAATGATTCTATAATAAACACCTTGGAGTGTGAAACCTTTTTAAACTTCTAATACTTTTCCCTTAGAATAGAGTCCATGTACTGATTTTGACATTTTATCGTCATGGAAAAAAATGATCCTTCATTAAAAGCCAAGCATTCCTCACATATATTCGTGAACATGTTAGACTCTTTTGTGAGGGGTAACAGAAATTATTTCCTTTCAGTTAAAGGATCTTTTCTCTTCTTTGTCCTTCTTACCTTACTTGCTCCTCAGAATCTACTTGGAAATTAACACAAAAACCACCAAAACATAAGCTTTGGGTAGGGCGTGGTCAGTGCTGCCAATTTGAGCAACAACATTAGGGGCAAATTACTTTACATCTTTACCAAGTCCCTCCCTTGTCTCCAAGATCCCATCCAGTGCTAAAGGTCTTGAATTCTTAAACCTGTGTGTATTTGTGCTGCTATGACACAGCCCTCCCTCGAGCGTACCCCTTTCTGCCATCATAATTAGCAACAGAATGTTCAAAGTGTTATAACTAAATAATTAATTAAATGGCAAATTCTACTCTCAAGAGAAGCATTTGGACAAATGCTTTGTCATACACAGGTTCCTATACTTCTTTTACTTGGTAAGATAAAGTTGCAAAGGGTTTTCTATGAAGCTGATGATGCTTACTTTCACAAGGATGACAACTCTTTTTTCCATTGTTATTATTATTATTTTACAAATATAATTCTATACCCTACAAAGTTTAGGGTTAAATTCTCAGAATGAATGGTCCTGTCTTTGGTAGTGTTAGTTTTTTAGAGTCAGAGATCACAGTTTTTGCCCATTTTGCAAGTGATGACAACAATAATAGTTTCTAATTGCCTAGTATTTTATCATTTGAAAAGCACTTCTATATGTTATACTATTTATTCTTCCATACAAGTCCGTGAGTTAACTAGTATATGTGTGCCTATCCTTATGGAGGAGAAAACTGATACTCCAGATCTATTTACCTACCTAAGACATGACAGCCAGAAGTCCTAGATTTGGATCCAATGAGTAGAGATTCAGTGTTCTCTTTTCTTTTCTAAAAAAACATTTATTTATTTTTTAGAGATAGGAGAAGGGAGGGAGAAAGACAGGAAGGGACACACTGATGTAAGGGAGAAACCTCTATTGATTGCCTCTTATGTAAGTGCCCCAACCAACCAGGACCAAAGCTACAACTTAGGTAAGTGCCCTGACTGGGAATCGAACCAGAGACCCTTTACTTTGCAGGATAACATCCAACCAACTGAGCCACACTGGTCAGTGGTCCAGTGCTCTTTTTTGGTGACATAGACCTACCTGGAAAGCAACCAAATATATTAAGTGAACTGGATAAACTGAGGTTTATAAACCTCAGAAGTCTCACAAAATGATATTCTAATACAGAGAAACTTATGGTTCTGGCCAAGATTCATCAGAAAACACTCCTGCTTCACTCCGTTAAAAGCCAAACTATATAATAAGGAAGACAAGCATAATTCACCTAACTAATGTAAAATTACCTATTGAGAATTCACTGTGCTACTATGCATTAAACACATTAAGTAAATGATTATCTCAACTAATCTTTATAAAACAGGTCTTTGATAAAAAAAACAATACTATTCCTATTTTACAGATAAGCAAACAGATTGAAGAGGTTAGTAATTTGCCTGAATCACAGAACAAGAGGTTGTAGAAACAAGGTTTAAACCTGGGTCTGTTCAATTTGATAGCTGGAGTTTACACACATGTCTCCACATTGCCTCCCCAGTCTCTCACGACTCCAAATCATATCTCAGGATCAAATGGCAAAATAGAGTATTCTCTGATTAGGGTTGTAGATGGGTTGGGAAAGGGTAGTAGACAACACACTGCTCTTATTATACAGCTGACTCCTTGCTCACTATTACCACTAGGTTCCTTCAACACCTATGGAGACAAGACAGGTGACTGTACTCTCCAGGGCAAGTCAATCTGCTACTTTGACCAACTGCGACAATTAAAAATGTCTCACTGTTCTCATCTTCCAGTCAAGAATGAGGCATGGGTAAACATGGCTCACCTTTTGGCACAACCATAGCAAAAATTACAACTAAAATGCAAAACAACTATCTCCCAGAATCATCAGAAAATTGAGCTGCATGGAAGTCTGACAACCAAGGAATTAAAGAAGTCACATTCATCCAGATGGGTAGGAGGGGAGGAGATATGGAGATACAGAATGGACAGTCCCACACCATGTGTGATGGATAAAAATCGGAGGAGAAATCTCAGGAGTGAGGGATCCCAGCCTCACACCAGACCACCCGGCCCAGAGTTCCAGTGCCAGAAAGAGTCCCCATAACTTCTGTTTGTAAAAACCATTGAGGGTTGGGGTAGTGGAGGAGATTGTGGTTTCTCAGGAGTTTCCTTCTAAAGGGCCCCAAGCAGATGTAAGACTTATTCAGATTCACTCCCTCAGGGCTCCAGCACCAGGGCAGCAGCTAGAGGAACACCATTGGCACATAGGGAGAAACCAAAGTGTCTGGTATCAGAGTGAGTGCAAGGGGACCACTTCCTCCTGGACAAAAACCCCAGAGGCCAGGCAGTGGCCATTGTCCCATTTCTGAGCCCTCCCTCGCACAGAGCCACAGGGCAGCAGCACCATATTGGAGTCTCCATCAACCTAGTTCACACAGGTTGCCTCACCCTGGAGATTACCTAAGGCTCTGCCCACCCAGCTTATGGGTGCACTTTTCAACAATAGGCCACAATACTAAGTTGGGAAGTCAAAGCAGCTCTAAGTAAAACATAGAAACAAACACAGGAAGGCTGCCAAAATGAGGAGACAAAGAAATATGGCCCAAATGGAAGAACAGAACAAAACTCCAGAAAAAGAGGTAAACAAAATGGAGATGAGCAATCTATCAGATGCAGAATTCAAAACACAGGTTACTAGGATGCTCAAGGAACTCACTGAATATTTCAACAGCATAAAAAAGACCCAGGCAGAAATGAAAGTTGCACCAAGTGAAATTAAAAAGATTTACAGGGAATCAACAATGCAGTGGATGAAGCTGAGAATCAAATCAATGATTTGGAACATAAGGAAGAGAAAAAGTTCATTCAGAACAGCAGAAAGAAAAAGAATTCAATAAATGAAGATGAACTGACCCAGGAGTTTGAAGATTGAACTGACCCAATGAAGATTGACCCAGGAGCCTCTGGGTCAACTTCAAATGTACCACTATTCACATCATAGGGGTACCAGAAGGAGAAGGGGAGAGGCAAGAAATTGAAAACTTAATTGAAAAAATAATGAAAGGAAACTTCTGTAATTTGGTGGAGGAAATAGACATACAAGTCCAGGATGTACACAGAGTCCTAAAAAAGATGGACCCAAAGAGGACCACGCCAAGACACATTATGATGCGGCAATAAAACTGCCACAGGTTACAGATAAAGAGAGAATCTTAAAAACAGAAAGAGAAAAGTAGAGTGTTACCTACAGGGGAGTTCCCATAAGATTGTCAGCTGATTTCTCAAAAGAAACTTTGTAGCCTAGAATGAACTGGCAAGAAGTATTCAAAGTGATGAAAAGCAAGAAACTACAACCTAGATTACTCTATTCAGCAAAGCTATCATTCAGAATTGAAAAGCAGATAAAGTGCTTCCCAGAGAAGGTAAATCTAAAGGAGTTCATCATCACCAAACCATTATTACATGAAATGTTAAAGGGACTTATTTAAGAAAAAGAAAAGATCAAAACTATGAACATTAAAATGGCAATCAATTCAGAGCTACCAACAATTCAATCTAAAACACAAACTAAGCAAACAAGAAGAACAGAAATAGCCCTGGCTGGTGTGTCTCTGTGGATTGAGCATGGGCCTGTAAGCCAGAGGGTTGTTGGTTCGACTCCTAGTCAGGGCACATGCCCGGGTAGTGGTCCAGGTCCCCAGTTTGGGGTATGTAAGAGGTAACCACATATTGATGTTTCTCTCCCTCTCTTTCTCCTTCCCTTCCCCTCTCTCTAAAAAAATAATAATAAATAAAATCTCTAAAGAGAGAAGAAGAACAGAAACAGAATCATAGATATGGAGCTCATTCGGATGGTTACCAGTTGGGAGGGGAAAGGGGAGAATGGAGGAAATGTGGTGAGATTACGAAGTACAAATTGGTAGGTTCAGAATAAGCAGGGAAATGTTAAGAACAATATAGGAAATGGAGTAGCCAAAGAACCTACATGCATGACCCGCAAACATGAACTAAGGGGGCGATTGTCAGAGGAAATGGGGTATACCGGGTGGAGGGGGGCAAAGGGGGAAAACTGGGACAGCTGTAATAGCACAATCAGTGATCTATATTATCATTAATATCTGTAAATACAAAGCCTCCCTTACACTGGGTTGCACCTCAGCTGCTGTTGGTCCCACCTCCTGATTCTGGTTTTAGCTCTGAGCTTTAAGGCTCCATAGAAAAGCCTAACATCTCATGTAACAAGCCATTTAGAGATAAGCATAGCATGTGCTTTGAGTCTGCTTTTCTTGAGAATAAAATACAGTTTTTAAGCTATCTCTCCAATGACATGATTTGAACATCACTGCCCTGGTGAATATACTTGTTTTATTTATTTATTTTCTGTTTTCTCAGCACAAGCTTTATTTTTTAAAATTATTTTACTGTTGTTCAAGTACGGTGGTCTGCATTTTTCCCCCTACCACACAGACTTTACTATTATTCTTGAGATAAAATTCACAAAACATAAAATTTACCACTGCAACCCATTGGAAGTGCATAATTCCGTGGTTTCAGTACATTCACAGCGTTGAGCCACCATGGCCACCGTCTGATCCAGAAAACTTTCCTCGTGCCAGAGAGAAGCCCTGGTCTTGTTAGCGGTCGGTCCCGGTTTCTCTCCTTCTGCTCTCTGGCAACTATTCTGACCTATTTTCTGTGACCCTGGAGTTGCCTGTCTGGATATTTTATATCACTGGGGTTACAGTATATGTAGCCTTTTGTGTATGGCTTCTTTCACGTAGCATAATGTTTTCTGGGTTTACCCATGTCCTAGCATGTGTCAGTATTTCATGCCTTTTACAGGGTGGGGCAAAAGGAGATTTACTGTTGTGAGCACTCAAAACAGAGTTCATTCGTGTATTCTTATTTATGCACTATAATATTATTTTCCATTTGAACAGCTGTAGTTGTACTTTTGGCACAGCCTGTGTGGATGAAAATGTTCCGTTGCGCAGATAGGCTGCATTTTGTTTATCCGAACCTCAGCTGATGGACGTTTAAGTTGCTCCCACTATATGGCTATTATGAATAATGCAGCTATGAACATGTGTATACACGTATTTGTGTGAACATATGTTTTCCATTCTCTTGGATATATACTTTGTTTGAAACTGAACATAACTCTGTAGACACGATCAGCCTAGAGAAGAACAGGATCACTTCTTCCCTTCCTCTAAGCTACCCCCTAGCTCTCTTGCCCCACATACTGTTCGGTTATATTGACTCAGCAATCTACAAAAGACCCTGATATCCATGTCACACAAGGTGCTAATGAGTTATGTGCCCCCAACTGCTGTGCTTGTACAAATGTCTTTTTCAGATCATATGCATACATAACCCCTTAATTTTCCCTATGTCACTTTATCTTGTGTGAAGTAGACTTGGGCCCCAAACTCTAAGCTGTTAAAGAGTCTAAGGTAGTTTCGTTCAGGTCATTGTAGAGAAATCTGTTTCAACCTTTGTAATAGCCACATCATGGTCTCTAGAACTAACAAGTCTCAACTAATGAAGCACTGCCTTATGGACAGACAAACACGAGCGTGCTGTTTCTGATTTGTTTGGGCATTGGGAGCGGTGCTACAAAAAATTGTATGTGTGCACATATCCTTACCTATTAGTGTTTTATTTTGGAAAAAAATAGTCTTAAAAGGAGCAGTGCTGGGATAGAGGATCTGCCATTGTCATCCTAATAGGTATGACCTAATTATTTTACAAAAAAGTTGTAACAGTTCACAGTTATGCTGTCAATGTATGGGGTCGTGGGAAGAGCTAGAGGTAGGTTTTTTAAAAACAGGAGAGTAAAATAAAGTTAGGAGTAAAACAAGTCTTTGGATTTTTATATGTGGCACATATATTGCTTTGATAAGCAGGAAAGGGGTTTTCAAAAGTGAAAAATTCTCTCTTAAAGCTTTTTGATGATAAGCCTGACTAAATAATCGTCTCCTCCTCTGCTCCCCTGAAGTATTTACTGTTTGCAACACCATGCATCCCACTCCTGAGGCGATTAATCACAGAGGACCAGACCGCCAACCCTCTACTGTTATTACGAGCTGTTGTTACTCAGGGCTCTCACTTCCAGCCACATCTTAAAGACTGAGGAGCTCTGGCTTGGAGTCCAGCTCACCAGGGCTCAGATTCCAGTCATCCACCCACTCAGCAAGTGTGTGGCTTTGAGGCACTACTTAGAAGCTCTGAGTTTCAGTTTCTCCATCTGTAAAATAGGTATAATGTTGCTTTACTTGCAAGTTTTCAAAATTACTAACATAATATATTATGTAACAATATACATTCTGTAAAGCCCCTGGAAGAGTGCTCGGCACTACTGGTTAGCTAATAATTTGTATTATATACTATCACCACAGATAGTCATAACCATCGTTGATTGAATGCTTATGTGCCAGGTATTCTGGAAAGTACTTTGCATGTATTATCTTGTTTTAAAAAATAATTTTATTTATTTATTTTTAGACAGAAGGGAAGGGAGGGAGAAAGAGAGGAAAACATCGATGTGTGGTTATCTCTCACACACCCCCACCGGGGATCTGACTGCAACCCAGGCATGTGTCCCAATTGGGAATTGAACCAGTGACAATTTGGTTCACATGTTAGCACTCAATCCACTGAGCCACACAAGCCAGGGCTACATGTATTATCTTAAAACTGTAAGTCATACATTATCCATTCAAATAATAATTTCAAATTAAGACAGGTACTACTACAGCCTATATTTTATAGATGAGAGAAGGAGCATCAGAGAGGTAAAGTAACTTCTGTAAGGTCTTACAGCTAGTAAGTGTCAGAATAGGAACTGGAACCTAGGTCTAACTAGGTTTCACTCAATGAATTGCAATTATCATAGGCACTGCTAATATTGCCGATTGCCTTAATTTACACAGCTTCAGCCTGGAGACTTAATGGAACCTCAGGGGGCTATGGGAAGAATGGATGAGTGAAGGGGCTAACCCCATTTTATGCTGTGACCAGCATCCATGTCCCAGGGGGCTAGAGCAGCCTAGGTAGGCAGCAGACCGCTCCAGAGTCCAGCCACAGGGTGGAGAGGTCAGGTGTCAGAGCCTGTGACTGGTGATCGTGTCTGAAATGCCAGGAGCTGGCAGTGTGATTGTGCCGGGAGATGACTGGCTGACCAGAGGGGGCCCACACCACTCGTAGGGATGGAGGAGGGCCTCAGTGAGGCAGCTCCTTCTCAGGTAAGAGGGGTTTGGGAAGGCTTGTGCTTGTGATGGGACTTCAGGTCCTCTGGGCTTCGTGTGCAAATCAGGAACAGGATAAAACTCAGCAGGGAAGGTGTGGTCACAGTGGGCCTGAGAGTGCAAAGTTGGCGAGGACCACCATGGAGCCCTGAGGACTCACCCTGCAGATTCACAGCCTGGGGACCCCCACACCCCGCAGATTCACAGCCTGAGGACCCCCCAACATCCTGCAGAGGCACTTGGTGTTGCTTAGCCACTAGCCCTCAGGTCTCCGTGCCTGTTGTGAAGGTAAATTGGGTGGAAGGAACCTGTGTTCATTTGGTGGATTCAAAGTCGACATCAACCTTAGCCGTGATTAGCTCCAGAGAATATGCTGACATCTCAGACTTTGGTTTTCTTGCCCTGTGTCTTCTGTTCTGGCAGAAATTTTTGCCTTTATCCTAAAACTTTGTTCTAGCTCTTGATTCAAAAGAATAAAATTAAAACCAAGCAACATGTCATGTATCCCAGATGGACAGCAAGGACGAGTCTCTTAGGTCAAGTTTCTCAACAGCCATTCTGCCTGTGATCTCTGCACCAATTCCAGTACTTTCCTGACCTCACTTTCTCGCTTCCTCTCCTCTTAGGGTTCAGAGAACTGCAGCATGTGAACCCCAGTGTGTGTCTGTCTGTAAAGCATTCACTTACAGAGCTCTTCCAACCATTATCCAAAAATATGTTCGTGTGTTTGGCCGGAGAATATTTTTCAGACTGAAATTTACACTCAACAGTAGGTATCACAGGAAGCCTGTTGAAACTTCCAGTGTAGAAGCTCAGAAATTCTCATGAGCATGAGACCGAACTCAGGCAACAGCGCTCCTTTGGATCCACCACTGAAGGGTTCAGGGAGAATAATTAGAACAAGAGAGATAATAACTTCCAAAATTAAACCAATTCCAGCTCTCTTCAAAAGTTTTCATTAAACGCTGGAGAAACAGCATCCGGTTAGGTGGCAGAAGTCATGAGTTGAAATCCTTTCCCAGATACTCGCTAGCTGTGTGGCTTGGGGCAGTTTGGCAGCTCTTTCTGTGCCTCTGTTTCTTTATTGGACAAGTGGCATATCTGAAACCTCCTGGCATCCTTGGGTGGATCAATGCGATGATGTCCTTAAAAGCCACAAAGCTGTTGTCTGCCTCACAGCTGAGAACACTCTCTTCCCTTTGACAGAGTTGTGTTTTAACTAGCTTTCAAGATACGACATTTGTCACCGCTTTTGAATGGGCCACTTGGTAGAGGAAGACTCCAAACTAGGACCCTTGTGTGGCTCTGCCGATCCCTGGGTTGTTCCTGGAAAGCCATCCTCCTCTCTGCATCTCAGTTTTCTCATCTGAGAGCCCTCGTCTCTCTCAATCTGTGATTCGGGGTGTAACTTTCACATCAGTAGCCCCCCTTTGTGAGCTGTCTGAACCAGTGATGAGGCAGCAGTATGTCTTTCTCTATATTAGCAGATTAGATACCTAGCTAGCTGGTGGGTCTGACTCAGATACTTCCCTTCCTGCTCTGCTCTGTGCTTTCCAAGGTGCGATCTCACTGACATCTCATAAGGACCTTGTGAGTTTGGTTAGGCAGATATGACTGACTGGCTTCATTTGATAGATAATGAAAATGAAGCCCTGGGGAGCGTTCAGAGGTTTATACAGATCTCCCAGGTAGTTAGACGAGTTCTCTGAACTCTGGAAGGTTGTGACTATGCCAGGAATCAGTGGAGCCAGAGATCCACTTCTCACCACTTCCCACACCCTCCTTTGTCGGAGCCACCGTCACCTCTTGCCTGGGTGTTGCCATAGCTTCAGAACTAGTCTCACTACTACTCACACCCTTGCCCCACAAACGGTGGCTTCTTAATCCGAAGCCACTGTGATGCTCGAAAAAGGTAAGTCAGATCATGTTTCTTTTTTGTTAAGACCCCCTCCAAGGGCTCCTACCCGTACTCATTGTCAATCCTTGCACTGGCCCCTGGCCCCGTATCTGATCTCCCTGTTTGGAGCTGTCTGATAGACTCTGCTCCAAACCCAGTAAGTAGTCTTCTTTTTGGTCCTTGCACATGGTAGGCATCCTCAGGACCTTTGCACTGCAGTTCCTTTGGCCTGAAATGGCTTCGTTCAAATATCTGTCTGCCCTGTCATTTCCCCACTTCCTTCAAGCTTCTGCTCAAATCATCACCGAATTAGACAAGTCTTTTCCTGACCACCTGTATGAAATCCTTCTGACTTTCACCCCACCCCACAGCACTTAATAACCTGCGAACATACATTGTTCACCTTTTAAATGCTTATTCTTCACTGTTTATTTCCTCTTCTAGAACATATGCTTTCCGAGGGCAGGGGTGTTTGGTGATACAATGCAAGTGCTTAGAACTGTTGGGCACACAGTAAGTGTAGGATAAATACTTGCTAAATGAATGGATGAACCAAAACAGGGTACAGAAATATGGCCTGAAAAATATCCAAGAACAAGTCATAAAAATTATCCACTTGCCAAGCTAAAGGAACCAGCTATGAGAAAAGATGGGGGGTTAGCAGAGCTGCAGGGTGGGGTTTATTCACTCCCCAAAGGTGGCACAGGCTTTATCCACAGGGGGGTCCTTTCCTAACCAAAATCACAGTGTTCTTAGGAGGATTCCATGAGATCACACCATGGAAAGCATAGAGCAGGAAGGAAAACACCTATGAGTCGGACCCACCAGCAAGGTATCTAATCTGCTGATACAGAGAAAGAAATACTACCGTCTCATCATTGGTTGAGACAGTTTCCCCTGCAGCATAGGGTTCAGCAATTGTGAACTGAACCCTGCAGTAGCTTCCTGAACCCTGTCAAATCAAGACAGGGTTGCATTCAAAATGGAGAAGGTTCAGAGTAGCTCAGGGTCTCCTCACACATGTGTATCTCTGTACTTTTGCATGTACTTCTCCTTGGCTTTCAATGCCCTCTTCCTGTACATCCTCAGCTTTCTACCTGGTGAACTTCCTCCTATTCAGCCTCCAAAGCCAACTCTAACCAGGCTTTTCCTGACCCCTCAGGCAGAATCAGCTGATTCCCTATCTCTACTTGCCACTTTGTATTATAGTTGTTAGTCCGTAATATTCTTCATTCTTCCTCAATAAAGTGTGACTGCCAGGGCCACACTTTCAGTGCTCTGCCCAGGACAGTCCTGGGCAAAACAGGACAATTGGTCCCCCTAAGTAAGTGTGGGCTCCCTAAGGGATCCTGCATTACTTTTGTCTTCCCAGACTAATGACACGGGGAGCATAAAAGATTTAGTTCAATGGAAAATGCACAAGTGTACACTCTAGTTTGTAGGGCTTGGACTGTGCTCTCTTTGAGCTTCTTGAAGATGAGGTCTGTATAGCCCAGAAAACAAGGAGAACTATCAGCAATGAACAAACCTATGAGAAACAGAAAGTTTCTGTTTCATGCTTGCCCAGCAGACTGGTAGGCCCTGAAGGACACGGCCTTAATATATGCAAACCAGATACAATGGCGAGTCTCAGCCTTTAATGTCTCGAGGCTCAAAGTGTGGCCCATGGACCAGATGCAGCTGCAGTACCTGGGAACTTGCTAGAAATGCAGAATTTCAGGCCCTACCCTAAACCTACTGAATCAGGATCTGCTTCTTAAGAAGATCCCCAGCTGATTCACAGACACAGCAAGAATTGAAAAGCTTTAGGGCACATCAGAAACACCTGAGGATCAATGCCAGCCTCACCCCCTGCAAACACAGATGTGGCAGGTAATGGTGATTCACAGGCAAGGTTGAAAACTGCTAGAAGCATCTTCATAATGCTTGGACCACATGTATGGTTTTTCATGGACAAGCCTTTAAAATCAGTATTTTCAATAAATTTTTCAGGGGATTCTTATATATATTAAAGTCTATAAACTCCTGTCTCAGAAAAAAGAATGATCTAGAAGGAATGATAGAAGTGCTCTTACTTTTTAAAATCTGTCTAGAATTTCTTCACTAAAGCCTAAAGAGACATTTGTAACTTTAGTGTCTTGGAGAGCCCATCTCTCCTATTTTCAATCCATGCAGCTTAGATAGGACTGGCCCATCCAGAATTAAGCATGTGACCTGGGCCTGACCAACAGAAGGTTTCTTCCCCCTGCTCACTGGGATTGCTTCAAGGTTGGGCACAGGACTCAAAGTTTGTCAGTGAGATCGGCTCTATGTCTAGAATGATTGGGAAATGTGCAGATGTGCACTCCAGAGATCTGAGGCAGGTGGAGTGGGGAGGCGGAGCGCCCTGCCCATCACAGAGTGATGGGAACCCCCCGACTTGTGTTGATTCTGTGCTTTAAAGCTGACTGGGCCTCATCCCGACGTTAGGTCTTACAGTCATGGACCACATAACAATAGTTGGGTCAAGGAGGGACTGAATATACACAATAGTGGCCCCATAAGATTATAAAGGAGCTGAAAACTTCCTGTCACTTCTCCTGTTTTGTGCCAGCTCAGTCCATCATCACAATGGGCTACACAGGCCTGGGGCTGTACCTGGGCCAGTGGGCTCCCAGAAGACATCCACCTTTCTATCATTAAGATCGAAAGACACTCTTCAGCGAGAAGGATTAGGAAACTTTGAAGGAAAAAAAGAGCTTGTTACTTACAGACCCTGGAGCTGATAGGCAGTAGAGTGAGAGCTAATATGCCTGGGCCTGGGTTCTGCTTTTATTAAGTTCAGGGGTGGGGCTTAGAGCTTCACTGGCTCACTCTCTATGGGTGAATTGAAAACACAAGGGCAGGAATTTAGAACATTGGAAGAGAAGAGAACAAGTAGCCCAAATGGTCATTTATGAAAATCATGGTTTCCTTATAGCCTCAGGGCAGAGATGCGGCCTGGCTCTTCATCCATCCCTGCCGCTGGCAAGGTGTTCATTCCAGCCAGCCTTCCTAGAAGTGGATGGCTCCCCAGTCAGAGCTTAAGGTGGCATAAACAAAGCAACAAACAACAAGTGCTGTGGAGTAAAGGGGACCCTAGTTCACTGTTAGTGGGACTGCAGACTGGTACAAACACTATGGAAAACAATATGGAATTTTCTAAGAAAACTAAAAATGAATCTGCCTTTTGACCCAGCAATTCCACTGCTAGGATTATATCCTAAGAACTCTGAAACACTAATCCAAAGAACATATGCACCCCAATGTTCATAGCAGCACAATTTACAACAGCCAAATGTTGGAAGCAACCTAGGTGCCCGTCAGTAAATGAATGGATCCAAAAATTATGTTACATTTGCACGACGGAATTCTATGCAGCAGAAAGAAAGAAGGAGCTCCTACCCTTTGCAACAGCATAGATGGAACTGGAAAGTATTATGCTGAGTGAAATAAGCCAGGTGGTGAAAGACAAATACCATATGATCTCACCTTTAACAAGAACCTAAACAACAAAACAAACAAGCAAGCAAAATATAACCAGAGACATAGACATTGAGAGCATGCTGACAGTGACCAGAGGGAAGAGTGGAGGGAATTTCAGGGGAAAGGGGTAAGGGTTTACAGGAACAAGTATAAAGGACACATGGACAAAAACTAAGGGGGTGGAAATGGGAGGGAGGTGGGGAGCACTGAGGGGGTGGACTGAGATGGGAGTAAAGGACAGAAAACTGTATTGAAGAAAACTTCACTAACAATTAAAATAAATAATTTTTTAAAAAAAGCTTAAGGTGGGCACCTGCATTTATCACCCACATTACAAAAGCACAAGCCAACTGTCAGGGCTTACACTGTGATTACTCACTGTTTGTGGTCATGTTGTTAATATACAAACCCAAGGTGCTACCTGACCTACAAAAGTATAGCACACACCCTCTAAGTAGTAGGCTACACCCTCTCGGTTTGCGTGAGCACACTTTATGATATTTCCACAAAGACAAAATTACCTAATGACGCAATTCTCAGTATGTGTCCTCATTGTTAAGTGGCACATGACTGCAAATGAAAAATGGATTCTGTGGTCAATAGTTTGTGAAACGTTGCATGAGATACATTTCCAAAGAGTTCACTTCTCAGATTCTTTAATATGCCAAAGCACACTGTGTTTCTGAGGTGTGGTATTTTACAAACATGGATTAAAAACAAAAACAAAAACATATAGCATGTATACTACAGTGTCCCTTGGAAAAAGCAGAGGTTAACAGTGTACAAAATGTTTCCACATGTGCTATTTTATATAGTCCTTCCAACAGTGGTTGAGCACAGCGCTGCAGGAATAGGTAAAGACAATGAGGTGAGAGGAGTTGGGTGAACTGCCCAAGGCTGCAGCGAGCAGGTGGCCGACCCAGTCCCATGGAGTCACCGCAGAGCAGGATGGCGGGGGTGCCCCATCTCCTGACTCCCAGCACGCTGGCCTTTCTGATGTATATCTCTTTGCTCCATGTAGGGGCAATTCCTAGAATGAAAACAAGCCAAGGAGAGTTGGTTGGTCTGTGTGGCTATAGCAAGATTACAACGAATTATACATATGGTAATTGATGCAAACAGAGTACAAATAAACTCCTGGCCTTTCTATTTTAAGTGGCTCCTCTGAAAATCTTTGCAGAGACCATTACTGTAGGAAGTTGAAAGCTAGAATGGGAGTTGCTACAGGAGCAATAAAAGAAAGGCCTAACCTGCATGTCCAGCTTAAGTTGAGGTCCCCATGAGACTTAGGAGACTGCTGCCTAGGCTAGGAGGGCCTCGTCTCCAGGGTGATGAATCCCTCCCCTGGGGCTTCCAGCCTGCTACTGATGTGCCAGGATAATCAAGCAATCCCAGTGTTGGTCGGAAGGATCAAACTTTGGACATTTTATCCAAATCAAACTCCAAAAGTCCCCCAGGCTCATTCTGTGCTGAGGGATCTATCTCCTATCAATGCTTAAAAGCATATGATACAACTAGAAAGTAAAATAGTGTTTTTTGATTTAAAACCCACTCTCTTTCTGCAACATCACATCAGAATGATGTAACCAGAGAAGATAAGGTTGAAATATACTTCTTCACTGAGGTTTAGCTGTGTGGCCGTAGGCAAGACACACATCCTCTCTCGACCAGTTTCCTCCGCTGTGAGTAGAAAAAATCACCTGTGTTCTGTAAGAGTGTTACGGGGATGAAATGATGCAAGCTAATGAAACTGCACTTTGCAAATTATGACATGGAAGGTGGCTATTATTCATAATACTTAACCAAGTATTACTGCTTCTACTACTACTCTTATACAACTAGTAATAATCAGTAGAAATAAATATTAGGGTTAAATAGAGAGGGAGATAAAAGATGTCAACAAATTGAAATTCTTTCCTTTATGTTTTCCCTCATCCAGCTCATGGAAAAGCAAATGTTATTATCTTTTTTTTAAGTCTAAGACTCGATTTAGGAAAATGACAACAGGTGTTTCCAAAATCGTTCATCATTGATAAAATGAGCGCATACCTGTTACACTGTTTCATAAACTCACACCACATTACCAAGCACAGGAATCTCTCACTTTTTGAAACTTCCCTTTGTGCCACTTCATTTTTATGAAAGACCCACATTACTACCTGTTTTCAATAACAAAATAAGTCCAGAAAGGAGTTCAGCTTTTAGGGAGAAAAAAAAAGGCCAAAAGCGAAACAGCATTCTGCATTTGCTATGCATGGTGCCGTGATGGAACCAGTGGCGCCCCCTAACGGTGAGAGCGGCCCCCCAAGCCCCTCCCCGGAAACCGCACTCCGCATCACAGCATCACAGCATCAAGCCACGATAGCTTTAAACTGCCCGTGAGCATCTGTGCTTGACCTTGGTTTATTTTGTGCATCCATTAGCAAGATGTGTCCTACAGTGATTGCTTCCCTGCTTTGTCATTTCGGCTTTCAAAAGGATTCACAGGGACACTCTACTTTCAGACGGCAGGGGAATCTGGGTGCCCTCTGTCCCAGGCCCTGTGCTGGGAACCAGTGCATCCTTTAGTGCTCAAGCACTCGCCTGGTGAGGAAGACGGAATTCTTCCTCGCACGGTGAGGAGGCAAATCCTTGCCAGGCGCCAGCACCGAACGTACAGGTGCTTCTCTTCGTCCCTGAGACTCGCAGAAAGATGCACGGTACTCTCTTTTCCTTACAAAGAGTATTTCTTACAAGGTATCTGTAGGGGATAGGCCTGGTTTCAAATCTTTCCCTCCATGTTCTGACCCTGGGCCACATTTTTATGCTGAAAATACAGTTAGCATAATTTCTTTTATCACTCTAAGATTTCTCATACTTTTACAGGTTGAATTCGGTATTCAGCATCTGCCCATCAGCTCTATGAACCACGATGCAGACGCAGGTTCTAAGATGAACTTAGCAACTGAGTTCAACCAACATTTATTGAGTGCCCTTGAATGTGAGACGTTGTGAAACTCCACGGTCTTCGCCAGGCGGATGGGCTGAGGCCGGCCCCGAGAGTGCGGCCGCACGGGTGCTCTGAAGTCCGGCCAAGGGAGAGAGCCTTCTTTGATGGAGAGAGCATGTAACCTAAAGGGAAACTCCAGCCTGTGTTATTACAGGTCTTTCTTTTCTGCTGGGCCATGCATGCTGGGGGACACAGAAACCTTTTTTATTTTAATTGTGAAACATTCCAGCTAAAAAACATCCTCATGGCTGGCATGTTTAATTGAGCTCCTGAGAGGCTGTGTCGGTGTGACTTCGGGACGAATCGCCCGCAGTCTCATTGGTCTCACCGAGAACCCATTGATGTTTCATAAATCCAAGTCGGTACAAATCTAATTGAGTTACCATGCTGAATTAGCTTACATCTAAATGGCATTCATGTCTACAAATGGAATAATTAGAGTCTAGAAAATGGGATATATCGAGTGGCATCCCAGGTGACAACACAGAGAGGCATTTGTATTCATTCAATCAGCCGCTTAAAAAAAATCATCTGCTGCGAGACTTGACTTCGGCTGGATGATTAGATGCAGTGTTTGGGCGTTTGGTTTCTCTTATTTTAAAAAATATTTATATTTACCTGCAAGATATCCCTTTCCTCATTCTTCAGATATGTGAAATAGAAATGTCAGGCCTGAAGTTCTTTTTGACTCCCTGGTTTAAAAAAGAAAAAAAAGATGAGAGAGAGAGGGATAGTCCCATTTCAGCCTATGCATCTGTTTTCAACCATTGGAAATGGCTTCCTTGTTTCATTCTTTTTGAACTTTATTTTTTCTTCTTCTGTATTTGCTTCTGAGTACCCTGGTTAAGAGGACTGCACACCCTTGGGGGCAGATGGATTCAGATGTAAATGTCATACCATCCTCTATTTGAAAATTGTCTAAGTACCTGACCATAAGGATTAAAGTTCACATCTTGTCCAGAAGGATCTCATTAAATTTTAGTTGTGAAATTTTAGGAAATTTGGGGATGCTTCCTTGATGAACAGTTCAACTGAGCAACTATTACAGAACAGGAGGAAAGCATTCGGACAATGCAGGCTCATGGCCTCCTTCTAATTCACACCGTAGTCTTCAATCTAATTTACATGCTTAGTTTATTTATTACCCCAATTAAGTTTTGCAAATAGTTTGCAATGAGGTCCCCATGACCTCGTAACTCACAATTCCTCTTGGGATCTCCTGCCCACTTGGGCATGTTTGGAGTGATACTGTAGTATCTTCCAGGAAAGAATTGTACTCAGGAAATGATGGATGTGGACGATGAGCATCTCGTCCACAAAAGACAGGATTTGGACTGTGCCTTTGGTATGCTCACTAGCGTGTTGTTAAGAAACTGATGCATTGGGAACTTGGGCTTATCAGTGATCCCTGCGGCCATTGCTTTTCTCATCCCTGAGGGGCCCATCAAGGGCATGGGTGCTTTGGTGTTAGACGTCTCTGCCTGCTAGCACACATGAAGCAAAGCACATGGCATTATGTGACGGGGCCAGGAGACTGTATGTCCCTAACCCTATTTCTAGTCTCCGATTTACTTAGTTGTCCATTAAAAATTTAAACTGCCTGGCGCAGGTGAAATCCAAAGTAAGTCTGTAGTTTAGTTGATAGTATTGTACCAATGTAATTTCTTAGTTTTGACAAATGTGCCATGGTTACGTAAGATGTTAACAGGAGGAGAAGCTGGGCGAGGGATAGAGAGGACTCTATACTCTTTGCAACGGTTCTGTAAATATAAAATGACTTCAAAATAGAAAGGTCTAAACAATGTTTCTACCTGTAATCCCAGAGGCCAATAGTATCTTTATAAGACAGGTCCCCTAGTAAAGTCCGCTCAAGAATGGGCCACACTGAGACTGAAGCATGCCTTCGGGAAGCGGGTAGGGGAACATCAAGGGAAGGCTGGGCTCAGGGCACCAGCCAGGCCCTCAATTTCTCTGTAATTCCTCAACTTCTTCGTCTGACTGGAAGTGACATAAATAATGCCACCATTTCAGGGCTCAGAAGGGACCAAGTGTAAAAGTAATGACTCTCCTTCCAGAAGCTGAAGAGGTGTACACATTTTCATTAAACATCCCTGATGGAGGTGAATGTCAAGGGCAAAATAGAGTTGGGGTGTGAACAAAACCCTAAGATATTACAGAAATCATGGAAAGAGTCTTTGGAGCTAATTAGCCCATCCTCCCCTGACAGATCAGAAACCAGAAATGCAGAGACTAAGGGACTCCTCCAAAGTCATGGTCAGAACCAGTACTCACACCCCCGGTTCCCTAGCCAGCACTCTCTCCACTGGGCTGTGGTATTTCCCAGTGTTGTGTTCAGAACTGGCCATGATAAAGGTCAAGCAAAGGATCTGCTGAGTGTTTCCTTTCCCATTTTGATTTGAAGTACCGCATCCTACATCTAATATTTTATTACAATATAGTAACAATAAATTTCTGAGCCCAAAGGTCTGCCTGTTAAGGATGGTCTAGTTATTAATTCAGAGAAAATATGCTAAGATAAATGCAATCAGAGTGCTTCACAGAAGTGGGAATTCAAACAGCCTGGTGATACCCAGCTGCATAAAAACATCGGGGCAGACCTGGTCTGCAACTGGAACTCTAAGCTCATCTAGGACCAGAAACCCCTCCTGGTTTCTCCAATTCCCTCACAGCATCACTCTCCTCACAGTACTCCTGGTGCCAAATCTTAAAGCCATTTTTCTCCTTTTCTGTTACCATTCTAAGTTAATGACTTATTTGGGATCCTTTTGGGAGCAGAACCTAAGTCTGACTCATGGTCACAGATTTCCAGCACTTCCAGGATGCCCGAAGCCTTTCATGCACCAGGTGTGCAAGACTGTTGTGTGGATGTGTCTGTGTGAAGGCCCCTGTGAAACCCATGTAAGGCTCCCATCAGCCTTCCTGAAGGTCCCAAGGAAAGAGGATTTCTCTCTGCTTCTTTTCACACCTGAAATCATGCAATATTATGAAATAAATTAGTCCATTTCACTGTAAGTTGGGCTAATGGATTTGACTATGCTTGTAAGTCATGCCAAAGACTATCCAGAAAAGAATTCCCCCGTCAACTGCCAGGTTAAATGGATCGAACTCTTAATATTAAATATTCCCACTGCAGGTAACTATAAATTTCATTAGCAGGTTGCATGTTTGCTATTTTAATCAGTGGATATGTTTATTTATCACCCTATTGTAATTTACCTTCTGCTATTTACCTTATCTGTGTTGTTAACATCCCACATGGCTAATCCAATACCTGAATGTGTACTTTTTGAAATAATCAAATCGACAAATGCAAATTGGCTTAACATTTTGAATGCTGCACCCAGCAAAAGTAAAAAAGTTGTCCTTGTTGAAATCTTAAATAGGCTGGGGCAGTACCGGTAAGAGTTTGCATCTGTTCAAAATAAATGAATCATTCTTTGTAGCAGAGGACAGGTATGGGAATAACAGCTCAGTCTATTCAGCTTTCAAGAGAAAAGTTTTTCCAAGAACTGTGAGCCCACAAGAGAGCTTTGGGGAGGGGTCATCCAGCTGACAATGACTGGGGAAGTCCTGGTACAGTTTTGTGTAGCCAGTCCTGGATTCATTGACTGAAGCCATTTATTTACCTGAAAAACAGAGGGATGGAATCAATAGGCAAGATGAAAGTGCTTGCCCAGTGCAAACAGAAAAAGTCAATAGTTTGGATTGCATAAGAAAAAAATGTAGCTCTCCTCATTCATAAGGGATACAAAATTATTTTGCTTTTAGCTGGACCCAAGAGGGACCCTAGCTCACACGCTTAACCTGTGTTCCACGATGAGGAAGTCCCAAATTGGCCAGCTCCAGCAGCGGCCTGGTGCTGCCATGAAGAGCCCAGGTCCCCTCCATCTTTCCCCTCCGCTAACGCCAACACGTCAGCTCTGCCTTCAGATTGGCTCCCTTCACAGGCCAGCAGATACATAGGCTCACTTCCACAGGAAGAGGCGGGCCATTTCTTCCTCATGCTTCTGTGTAAGAGAAGGCACCGTTTGTAGTCGGAAGCAGATTTCCACTCCAGTTGCATTGGCTAAAATTCAGCCAAATGCCTCCTTTTAAACTAATCACTGGCAATAGAAATGAGATTGTCAGGCTTGGGTCAGCCTAATCAGGATTTACCCTTGAGCTGTGGTCACATTCCCTGGGGAGTAGACACCTAAATAAACTTGAGTTTATGTTTGTAAGAAAGAAGAGAGGAATGGATGTTGGTAAGTAACCCACAATGAAACACACACTCTGTAGAGTAACATGGGAATCACAGCTCCAGATACAAAGAACTCAGTGATTCTAACAACCTACAGGGTATCTTCTTAATTAGAGACAGAGGGGGAGGTGAAATTATACTAGTACCAGTTCTTGAGTTTCTGACTTTTTGTGCAAATCATAAAAAGTATTTTCACCGGTGGGATTGCATATAGAAATGACAATTAGGCAAACTGTCATTCTGAGAGCTTCAAAACAAAGTCTTTGTACTGTGTGTGACTATTGACCCTAGAAAACAAAGAGAGTGGATTTAGGAAGGTCAAAATACAGTCAAGGAGATCTGGGATGCATTTCCCTTTAATATACTTTATTGACTTTGCTTTACAGTTGTCCCATTTCCCCCCCTTTATTCCCCTCCACCCTGCACACCCCCTCCCACCTACATTCCCCGCCCTCTTAGCTCATGTCCATGGGTCGTACATATAAGTTCTTTGGATTCTACGTTTCCTATATGATTCTTAACCTCCCCCTGTCTATTTTGTACCTAACATTTATGCTTCCTACTCCCTGTACCTTTTCCTCCATTCTACCCTTCTTCCCTGTCCCTAGATGGTAACCCTCCACATGATCTTCATTTCTGTGATTCTATTCCTGTTCTAGTTGTTTGCTTAGTTTTTGTTTTTTAGATTCAGTTGTTAATAGTTGTGACTTTGTTGTCATTTTACTGTACATAGTTTTGATCATCTTTTTCTTGGATAAGTCTAACACTTCATGTAATAAAGGCTTGGTGGTGATGAACTCCTTGAATTTGACCTTATCTGGGAAGCACTTTATCTGCCCTTCCATTCTAAATGATAGCGTTGCTGGATAGAGCAATCTTGGATGTAGGTCTTTGGATCTCATGACTTGGAATACTTCTTTCCAGCCCCTTCTTGCCTGTAAGGTCTCTTTTGAGAAATCAGCTGATAGTCTTAAGGGAATTCCTTTGTAGGTGACTGTCCCCTTATCTCTTGCTGCTTCTAGGATTCTCTCCTTCATTTTAATCTTGGGTAATGTAATTATGATGTGCCTTGGTGTGTTCCTTCTTGGGTTCAACTTCTTTAGAACACTCTGAGCTTTCTGGACTTCCTAGAAGTCTATTTCCTTTGCCAGATTGGGGAAGTTTTCATTCATTATTTTTTCAAATAAGTTTTTAGTTTTTTAGTCTTCCTCTTCTCTTTTGGCACCACTATGATTTGGATGTTGGAATATTTAAAGTTGTCCCAGAGGTCCTTAGGACTCTCCTCACTTTTTTGAATTCTTGTGTCTTCATTCTGTTCTAGTTGAATGTTTATTTTGTCCTTCTGGTCCAAACTATTGATTTGAGTCCCAGTTTTCTTCTCATTACTGCTGGTTCCCTGTGCGTTTTCCTTCAATTCACTTTTCATAGCCTTCACTTTTTCCTCTATTTTGTGATCGTATTCAAGCATTTCTGTGAGCATCCTGATTACCAGTGTTTTGAACTGTGCGTCTGTTATGTTGGCTATCTTTTCGTTGTTTAGTTGTATTTTTTTCTTGAACTTTGATCTGTTCTTTTATTTGGGCCATTTCTTTTGTCTCAGCATACCTATTATGTAGTAAGGGGTGGTGCCTTAGGTATTCACCAGGGAGGGGCAACACAGGTCGCTGCATTGTGGTGCTATATGTGGGGGAGGAGCCTGAGAGGGAACAGTGCCAGTTGCTGGACTCTCAGCTGACTTTCAGTCACTTCCACCACTACCCACAAGCAAATTGGGCCCTTCTGGTGCTGATTCCCAGGTGGGTGGGTTTGTGTACATTGTAGGACCCTGTGAATCTTTACTGTGAGGCTAGGAGTTTCTCCCACTGCCACAACACCCCAGGTTTTTTCAGTTAGAGGGTTTGAGGCTTTATTCCCCTGTTCTGGAACCCTGGCTTATGCAGTGTGTCTTGCTCCCCCATTGATCCTCCTGGTTTACTGCATGCAAATGTGGGACTGCCCATTCCACCAGCTGCTGCCAATCCTGGTCCTCCAGCCTCTGGCTTACCACAAGTCCTTCCCACCCAGGCTGCCTGCCTTTGCCCCCCTAGTTGTCTGGATGAATGTTTCTTTAACTCCTCAGTTGTCAGACTTCCATACAGTTTGATATTCTATCCATTCTGGTTATCTTTTGTTTTTACATTTGTTATTTTTTTCTTCTGGTTTTGCCAGGAGGCAAAGTGTATCTATCTACACACCCATCTTGGCAGGAAGTCCTGGGATACATTTCTTAAAAATGGACCAGGGATGAGGTTGTAGTTAATAAGCTGTGATCTAATCAACATCATTGCATCCTGTGAAAAGGAAGAGGTGCATGTAGAGGGGTTTGGAAGAATTATGGGGCATTTTAAATCAGACTCCTGGAGGCAATCGTTGTCAGTACCCATCTGTGAGTGCTCCAGGGAAGCCTTCCTTTGCAAGGAAAGAGGTCCTCACAATACTCTCTTTACTGGGATGTCCTCCCTAATGCCAGCAAGCTTCTGATACATGGGCCTCTGTTAGCCTTTCTTATAAGGAACGGATGCACTGTGCAGGTCTGTGTGAGCAATCTGCTGTCTAGACAGGTATACTCCTTGCTGTGGTGTGAATTTTTGTGCACCTCCTGGTCCTTCCCACCCCAATTCACATGCTAAAATCCCCCAAACAAGGTGATGGTATGAAAAGGTAGTCATTCTGGGAGGTAATTAGGCCATGAGGGTGGCACCCTCATGAATGGGATTCATTAGTGCCTTTATCAGAGGGCCAAGAAGCTCCCTTGCCCCTCCCACTGTATAATGTTGAAGTGAAAAGATGACCATTAAAGAGGAGACTGGTTCTCAACAGACCTAGAGTCTGCCAATACCTTGATCTTCCCAGCTTTCAGAACTGTGAGAAATAAACGTTGTTGTTTATAAGCTACTCAGTCTGCTACCTTGTTATAGCAACGTAACTGGATGAAGACACTTATTGTAAAATAATGAACTGAGTTCCTGACACTGTAACAGATACGAGGATTCCCATATGTATATGAGAGTAATGCACAGACACACATGAATGCCAGTTTATACATATATTTTCAGTTATTGGCATCTTTTCCCAACGGATAGATAGTTCCTCCACCCCATGTCATTGAACAAAACCCAAACACGTAGTTCTGGTGGTGAGTTCACTGAGGCAAGTGTCACCTGTACAGTCTCTCAACTGATCATTTAGTCATGTGTTTTTGTCATCTTTCACATTAGGAATTCTGCAAACTGCCAACTGGAAATTAATGAAAATAGACTAATGATATTCGTTTAGTAAGAGAAGAAAACCCTTCAATTTTTATGACAAATGTCTTCACTAGCTCAACCTGACAAAAATCTACAAAGCTTACCATCATAAAATCTTAGTCAACTGAAAATTCCAGCCTGTATTTTTTTTTTTGTTTTCTATCCTTGAGTTTTAGGAAGAAGGGGTCAGTTGAATAAGCTTACACCAAATGTTTGGTTGTTAGATCCCCTTCACTGGGGTCTGTAAGAATTCAGCTCCACCTCCTGCACCTGTCCATCTCCACGGAAGACTCACAGAGGCTAGTTCATAATGAGACTGGGGGTCAGGCAGCTTGCAAGTACCTCCAGCATCGAGGGAAAATTCAAGTACTTCTCCAAGACTGTAACATGCAAAAATAACCCAAGAAGCATTTCAACACGAACTGCTAACAAAAGTGTTTCTGATTAACTTTTGGGCAACTTATCCAGGCCCTGAGCAATCTGTTCCTAATGTAAAGCTGTTTCTTGGAGCCATTTGAGAGCTGATCTTCCACCAGATGGAAACTCTTCAGATGTGCCTTTCCTTTCTGAGAGCTCTGTCCTTATTAAAACGCAGTCTGTGGTCTTTATTTATGCAAATTTGCATTCTCTCGCCCCTGGCACACAGGGGGCACTACTTAGCAAATGGCAATGAATAGTCATTGCTAAAGGTTGTGAGGTTTCCTATAGGGATAAGGTGTTTCTTGTTATGAGCCTGCATTGTGCAGAAACAAAATGCCAAAACAGGTTCATTGATTAACTGGGAAAATTAAATTTCTCCCTAATATATAAAAATACATGCAACACTGAAAATAAAAACATATCTATCTTCCAGTTTGGCTGCAAAAGGAAGCTGCTTGCTTCCCTTTAAAATTTTGCATAAAACCAACATCTCTCTCCTAGATGTAATTGCATCTTTGAACAGAACCCCAAGTTTTTCTTTTATTATTGTAAATACCATCTCATAAATCTGAAACTAAGGCAAAGCTGAGAACTGAAAGCTCAGTGATATTTAAATCAGCAAAATGTAGACCACACGCTTAGCTGTGTTCACATTTTATTAAAATGATATGCTTTAAAAACCAATTAGTAGAGTGCATTATGTATGGACATAAATACTCTGCTACTAGCAGGCCTGCATGAGGGAACGATGGGAAAAACCACTGGATGAGGACCCATTAGCGGTAGCCCGTACTGAACTCAGCCGATGCTCAGGCGTCTTGAGCAAGAGTGGGTCAGTTTCATCATCAAGGAATGTAATGAGAGGTTGGTCGCCGTGTCCCATCCGGTGGCCTCAAATCTAATTCTGACAGTTTACATGTCCACTTCTGAATGTGTGGTTCAAGAGCCAGCAACATCAACATCACTTGAGAGCTTGACGGGCAGGCAGAATCTCAGCTCCTACGCATGCTCACATGCCCGTGCACACACTTGTGCGTGAACACACACCTCCCAACCCGGGAGTCCCCATTCCCACCCCAACCACCACTTCCACCCCCAACATACGGATTCATAACCCTTCTTTTAGAAGATCCTCAAGTGATTTGATTGTACATTCCAGTTTGACAGGCACTGGTATACATCACTCTAAAAGTAAATAAATTTTCTCGGTGTCCCCCACTCTAATGGGTTGCACCATAAAAAAGCACATAACCCAAGTGATTGTTTATCAGTATACAAAACACAGAGAGAGGAAAATTTTCCCCAAGGACGAGCAGACTGAATAGTGTGAACAGTGCTTTAAACTGTAATGAATTCCCAGTCTAATTCACTATGAGGTTTCAATTTATACCACATTTAGAGTACTCCAGGTTCAAGTAATCACTGCAGTAATTAGCTTACTTCCAGTCCTCCAAAATAAACCCACTAATTTTTGCAATCAGCCTTCATTTGGTTAATCACCAGTTTAATTGATTTAATTAGTTTGATCTGCAGAATTAGTCAAGTGTAAATACTGTTTTGTAAACAGAGTTTAGCTTCAAGCTGTAAGATAGGGAATTCTAATTCAAACCTAGAGTTAACAACAAAACCCATACATACATACCGGATTTCATCATGGGATACAGCAGTGGTAAGTTTTCAACACAGAGGCCTGTGGATGTTCTGGTGAATGTTTCGGAAATTTGCTATTGTAATCGTCGTATTGACTAAGCTCAGAGACAACCCCCACCCCCATTCTCATTCAGTCCCAACACCCTGCAGTGATTATGTTCTGAAGATTATAAAAGGAATTCTTCACTGCTTCTTTTTCTAAATGAGCTGGCTCAAATAACCCTAATGCTGAGAGAGTTGTCCAGATTTTCATTTCATGTTATTTTTTAATATTGCAAGTCTTGCCCACTAATGGGTATTTTAAACCTTTCCTGAGACAAATTTTAATACCGTAATTGGATTTTTAAAGCAAACATGTCGATTTATATTAACAATATGGAATTTCAAAGATGTAGTACACACTGTGTGATGGAAATACTTCACTTTTTGCTAGCTTTTTTCACTCAATGACTTTGGAAAGATAAAAGTTCTCTTTAAATACCTCCAAATGAGTTCATTCGAAGTACTAAATTCAGTAGATTTCCCCCTAGAATAAGACAGTCTTTCCATTTAAAAACTCTGTCTGGTATATTGTAAATGAAGGATGAATTAAGTAGGAAGGTAATTGTTTATAGACTGTATTGTCCCAGATGGCTCCTCGTTACTGAGCCACTATTAATGCTATCTCTTTAGAATCTTCTACACCTTTGCTTGACATTTTTATAAAATTTAATGATTATTTGAACACTTTGGGATTGCATTAATTGTGCTACTAACTGAAATACTTAACCTGAATTAAAATCTATTTCAGGAGAGTAGCACCACAGATAATTTGTAAGGTCGTTAAGAACGTAAAAGATAATGTGACTAAATAACAAAATCGGGCCACCGAGGTAGGACTTTCACAACCCAGTGAACACTGAGACAGAGGCTGAAAACAGGATGTGGCAGCAGGCTGTGAATACACACCCTATCAATTGCCATTAATATTTTAGAAGCCTGTTTATCAGTTTAGAAAACGGGTGTTGGCGGGGGTTCCAAAGCAATGCGGAATCTGTGATGTACCCTTTTTTTAGTACTACAGCTCTTCATGTTGCCTGTGCAATGCTTTCTTCTGGCTCAGGCTTTTCCTGCAATGGATCAGACAGCAAACATTACAGACTTTGCAGTCTTAGGTCCCTGTCACATCACAGTCACCCAACTCTGCCATTCTGTCATGAAAGCAGTCCACGTCAATATGGAAATGAGTATGGTTGTAATACTTCAATAAAACTTTATAACTACTGAAATTTGGATTTCATGTAATTTTCACATGTAAGAAACAGTCTTCTTTTGATTTTTTCGACCATTTAAGAAGATTAAAACCATTGCTAACGCACGGGCTGAACAAAAACAGGTGGCATGTCCTGGCTGGTGTGGCTCAGTTGGTTGGAGCTTCAATTCCCAGTTGGGGCATATATGGGAAGCAACTGATTAATTCTCTCTCTGTCTCTCTCTCTCTCTCTTCTTTCTCTCTCTCTCTCAAATCAATAAGCATATTTTATAAAAAATTTAAACAAGAAACAAAAACAGGCAGAGATCGAATTTGGCCCTGGTTTTCCCACCCCTCTTCTATGGGACAGGTAGCTACAGTGACAGTGAGTAGAGCCATTATTTCCAGCTATGCCTCTCCAAAGACCATATCTTAACCTGTCACTTACAATTTCAAGTCAGGTTCAAAATGATGGCTCCTTGCTTAAGAAGTCGCCTCATAGACTAGAACTGAAAGACATGGAGGCTGGAGGCTCAGCTGGTGTTCCTTCCTCAGAGAGGGAAGAAAATAAACCCTTTCGTTGACATTTCCACTATTGAATATTGTTCTGAATTATTCTCACTTTAACTTGATTTCACTTGAGTCAAAATACGATGGCTATGGGAAGGAGAATTGATTGAAAACCCACCACACCATTTGTCTATTCCTGTTCTTCTGTCCAGTCACTCTGAGCCCCCAAACTTCTCCTGGAAGGTTTGGCAGATATACAGTGTGGGTGGGTATTCTTACCTATTCCCCGCCACCCCTGACAGGGCAGCTGGAACCATTCCCAGTGGGGCTTGATAACCATGTTTCAATAAGCACTTAATTTTCTACAAAGTCCCCATAGGTAAAAGACGAGGAACCCGAATTGTATTCATCTCAAGTCATCCCATGAACATTGTCAGAAAATTCCAAAAGACAAAAAGCATTTTTTCCCCAAAAATGAGTCTGATTTCCCATCTCATTTCAGCAGCCCCTGCAGCATGCTTGGAAGTTCTAAGGGCCTCATCGTGGGTGCATGACTTTGGGGAGGCTGTGTAATCTCTCTGAGCTGCAACGTGTTTTCTGCAAAGTGTGTTCACAGCAAGTGCATCACTGAACTTAGGATGTTACATGGATGACCTTGGGGCATTCCCACCAGGAATAATTGCATCTAGAAATGCTTTTAAAAAGGACAGTGGTTAAACAAAGATGGGGTCCCACTAACACTCGTGTATTGAGCATCTTCTAAGCTTACAGGGCAGAAATGAATAAACGGAGGTGGAATAGGCCGGGTGCTAAAAAACAGCACAAGCAAAGGCTCCCTGGTTTGGGTCACCCCTTCTTCCTGCTGTGCAGCTGCCAGAAAAGTCTTGAGGAAGAAAAAGAAGCTAAGCAAAGGGAGGAGAAGAGCATGTAGGCAGTGAGAAAGGCACTGTTTTTTCATCGCTCCACATTGGATGACGCTTTTTTTTAAACCGAAGCCTTCCAGCTCCAGCCTGGCATATTTTATCTGTCTGAAATATTTCTCTGCAGATTGTACTATAAGCAACTACTCCTGACATTTCACTGGACTCAGGCAGGGGCGCCTGAAGAATGAAATAAACTAAAATCAGAACCACTGTTTTGCAAATTTCTTCTTACTATTTCACTAGATATGTTTAGATCTAATGAGTTGTGCAATTGTTACATTGTATTATAGCTTCCTTGGACTTTATAGGTATAACTAAGTACCCATAAAACCTTCAAATTGTTTGTAGAGTTTCTAAATACATTTCCTAACAAGGAAATGGATTTAAACTGCAGATTTTAAGCATCTTGGATATTTAAAAATTCTCAGGGTGTTTGCAGGAAATTAGTAAAAGATTCTATGGGGAAAGGTGAAAACTGCCTCCTAGGTGAACTTGCCCACCTGGGAATTCCAAGTGCAAATAGCAGTAGGATTCTGGAGTCTTGAATTTTTTTTCCTGAAAGAAGCCCCCAAATTGTATGCCAGTGTGTATCTAGATTAATAAATACATATATTTGGCCAAGTTATCCAGGGCCCTGCTAAATTCCCCAATGTTTTCACAATTAATATACTTTTCAGATCTTGGGTGCTAATTTGTACCATTTGCAAAAACAACTGTGAAAGCTATTTGGTACTTGCAATGCAATTACCACTAAGGAGGTTTTGGGGTATTCTCATTAAACCGAGTCCCAGATGTTTTTGCCCTTCTGATTTGTGTTGATCTGTTCATTGTCAGTTTTAATTATCAATTGAGATGAACGAATCAGTCATCCACTTGGTGGAAAGTCTGCTTAGACATATGATCAAGACCCACGCTGAAAGAGCCTTCAGAGATGTCTAGCCTTGGAGAGGGCTGTTTGCTCTGCTCACGTGCACAGGTGGTGGGGTGGCATCACTGTTTATCTAATACATATATTGGGGGCGTAAATTTGTGTTATGTGGGAGTGCATAAAAATATGGACACATACACACACCTTTTTGGATTGACTATCGATCTATATGTAACCCCTTCCTCCTCTAGAACAATATTTTTTACTTGCAGACTTTCATAGGAATAACATTTCCAGAGGGAAAACTCTAATTGCTGAGCTGGGGAAAGACCAGTGCCCTCGGAATCTGATTACAGTGTTTTAGTGCGTTGGCTCCCTTGGAATTGCCACCAGTCTGCTCTTCACAGGGACAGGAACCACCCAGCAGGCACTCGGTGCACCTCGCAGGGGAGAGGACACCGTGCGAAGACGATTAAACCATGGTCCTCTTCTCCGCCGCCGCAGCCTGTTGTGCCCGGGCAGGCACACTGGCGAGCGGTCTCGAAAGCGGTGTTTGCAGGATCAGACTGGCATAAAGCCACCAGCCATGAAATATGTGTCTCTTTTTATAGCTGTTTCCAGTGCTCTTGGGAACAAATTGACCATCTAACGAAGATTCTTTGAACTGGGAATTCGAATGGCTTTGGATAGTCAAGAAGTGTCTGTCTGAGGGGCAGAGGGAGGGGGGAAACAGCCCAAGTAGCAGGTACAGTGGTCATTTATCAAATTCCGATGCTTCCATCCACCCATGTGTAACATGGCAAAGGGGAGAAGAGCGTCCATTTCTGCAGTAACAGGAGGCGACAGCACCTATATCCTGTCTAAAGGAAACACCACTGAAAATTGTTGTGTCTGTTGAAAGGGAAGAAATGAAATCAGCTTCATCAAAGACACGATAAGCATTTTCACTGAGCTCATTTGAGTCTCTGTGTGTATGTGCATATATGTTATAATATAGATGCATTATAATATATACATTATTTTATATATTAAAAAGATTATTTTTATAAAAAGCCTATTCTAAAGTTATCTAGGAGAGTAAACAAAAGTGTGTCACTCTTGTACAATGACATAAACTTTATGAATCACTGTTGTTCACATTTGGAAGACAGCTCTAGGGGAATCTTGAAATCCTGTGAGCCTGTCCTTGGTAGAGTAGTGGATGTTAATGTTTACTCCCTTCGGGAGTGAAGCAGGCTGCACTTTCGCATGAGGGTCACTCACTAGTATGCTGTTTTTCAGTAGGTAAAAAAATATTCATTCTTCTCTGTTTCAAATCAGCTGAGGGAAGAACTTTTCCCTTGAATCAGTAAGACCTTTGTGGCAGGCATAAAATAGTTTCCCTAACGTCACTTTAAAAGGGCCAGGGGACTTTGGTAAAGAGCATCAAAAATCCTTTAAAAACTTTATACCTTTTGACCTACTTTCCCCTTCTGAAAACCTGTTGTAGAGAAACTAGCCTAAACAGAAGAAATAAAAAGAATAAATAAATAAATAAATAAACTAGCCTAAATGCCTGAAAAGTGTTTAGGTGCAGGGTTGTTAGTTACAGCATTAATGACACTTTTTTGGTTAACTTTCCTGGATAACTGAAGAAGAGAACTATTACAAGACAGGGCTTTTAGTATGTAATATATTATAACATATACATATAGAGACTCAGATGAACTCAATGAAATGCTTATAATAACAGGGAAAATTAGAAGTGGATTTCTTTATTTTGACTCCTTTGGATTTGCAGACTATCTTATATCCAGTGGATTATCATGCATTCATTGAATAGATTTACAAATATATTAAATAAATTTACAAGCCTTATAAGTATATTTAGATATTTTGTATATTATAATTATATAATGGATCATTATTAATATATGCCAATTATATTGTGCAAATATAATATATTTACATTAAATACATTTATAAATTTATGTGAACAAGAGACAATATGGATATCATAATGTTAAATTAAAATTCGATCAAAATTTAATCTCCACTGTTTTGGGGAAAAGACTGGAAGTCAGAGTACCATCATGTCAACAGTATTTATCTCTAGGTATCTCTAACTTGGGGTGAGTGTTCCCACTTTCTTCTGCTTTTCTACAGTTTCCATATAGTCTACACACAAGGACTGACAATCATCGTATGGAGATGTAGTTTAATTTTGGCATTGAGGGCACAAGGACATTTGCCACTGCTGCCAGGGTGGTTAGCAGGCACAGGGAGGCACCCGGTTTAATATTTGGCAATTCCGTGTTAGCCACGCCCCTTCCAGGATGAGGGGTTGATCTGAGTGTGTTGGCAGCTCAAAGACATCGACTCTTCTATTTGTAACTACAAGTTGACTTTGGGGGTGGGAGCATTAAACGGAGTCAGAATTCTCAGGGAGCTGACCAGGGGTAGGCGTCTGAGCTGGAAACACAAGGTCTTGCCCGGCTCCTCCTCACAGAACTCCCATTGCGTGTGAACGAGCTGAGTCCCTCAGAGGAAGATCTGAGATCAACTGAGCTGAAATGCTGAAGTGAGGTCTTTGGAGCTCAGCAAAGAAGATGCCAGAACGCCCAGGGGTCACTCAGCAGTGGCAGGACACAGACGTTGCCCTGAGGAATCGGCAGGCAGGGACCAGCAGGGTCCCTGGGAGAGAGCCTGGGCTTGGCTAGGAAATGGGTTTTGCCAGGTCTGAAATGTGTACCAGAGAAGATTGATGGTTTTATGTTCTTACATTTCTTGTCCGTTTCCTTCTGGTTTTCCCTTGGCACCTGATAACTGTCTTTAAGGCCAGTCTGCCTTGAGCTGTTTCCTGTGCTGAAACCAGAGGGCTGAAGCAGAACGGGTGTACCCTCACCTGAGCGCAGTGGCAGAAACGGCAAACCAAGGGAGCTGAGCCCCTGCCTGTCCTCTTGGGGAAGCCAACTAAAAGCTTTTTATATCATCATCATTCGGTTAAAGCCAAAGAAGCTTTTCAGAAGCCTTTAAAGTTACTTTTTAATTATACTTGAACTCACATAGCCATATTTTGCTAGAAAATAGCAAGTGTATTTCTAACTCAGTTTCCTAAAGATGATATGTGCAAAGGGACCAGTCTTTGGTCGATGATTTGGAATGTTGTCTGAGTGAACAGCTTCTCTGCATTCGGTCACGGCCCCTTGCCCTGAGCCGCTGCCTCAACTCCTCTTGTGGGCACTACCTTTACGTCTCTCCCCTCCCCGATGAATTTACAATGAGCTCTCTCCAGCTGCCTGCTTGTCTGACTGTCAGAGAAGCTCAAGGTACAGATCGTGCAGCCCACGAATCAGCAGGTGAACTTGGCCCACCAATGCAACCCCCCACCTTCCCTGTTAAAAAGACGTGCACTGAGAAGGAAGGGACATGAAGGCGATTTGAAAAATGATGTGAATGGGGGCAGAGTGATTTAAGTTTTTCAGAAACTTTTTCAGAACAAGACTGAACATAATCAGGAAAAAATGGAATCTTATGTGATGAACTGTAATAATCTATGCAGTAAGCAATCTTTTGTAGTAAGTAAGCAAAATCTATGCTGCTTGCATTGAGCACATTGTACTTTTAGATTTTAAAAACAATCCAGGATTCAAATGAAAAGGAAAAGGAATTTTTGAAAAAAATGTCATTGTTACTCCATTCAACTGCTACATTTCCTACCGCAAATCACAGCTCATCTTACAGCCTTAACTCCGTGTTAAATAAGAGGCGAGAGTTAATTTAGGAAGCGATTACAGCGGAGGCGTCTCAGAGCAACAGTGATCACAGCACAATTAGTCTTCAATTTGCAATTGAGAGTAACTCCCGCAGGACTAACTCACTGATGAATCTCAAATAAGCAGACTTCAACACTAAGAAGAAAAATGGCTAATTATAAGCTAAGGGGGAAAGGAAGGTGGGGAAAGAAAATAAGTGAATCTACAGGATTCGACTGGTGGTTACTTAAAATCTGGGCTCGCCAGGAGGATGTGCACTCAGGTGTAGATGGGAGAGCCGTGTGCAGAGTAGGGATGGGGCGTAGGAAGAGGGGGAAATGTCAGTTCAGGACTGACAGTAATTCCGCAGCCCACCGATATGAAATGGACAAGGACTAGGTGTTAAAGGTGCCGTCGGCCTAAAGAGCTCTTAAAGGTACATAGCAAGATCAAAAAGAGAGGCTTCTGCTTTGCCCATCCTGGAGTTGAGCAGGCCCTTATACTGCTGTGGGCAGGACCTGTGGAGAAATCAGCTTCCTGCGACACGGATAGGGGGTCCACACTCTGAAGATTCCCAGCCAGCGGCATCCGGAATGCAGATGCTCAGGCCACGTGCAGACAGCCTCACACAAGTGGCCATCAGCTGCTTTTTCATCAGGGCAGTTCAGGCAGGAGACCACCTTCCAGCTCCGTCTTCTACGTCCCAATATTCTTCAGGGCTGGGGAAGCTTCCCTTGCTTCTGACTCAGGTAGACAGAGGAAGGCACTTCCCACTCTCAGGAATGTACCCAAGAATGAAGGTCTTACAGCTCTCTCTTCTGCCCTCCCCAGAGTGGGAGTTGTCCCAGTGGCTCCAGCCATGGGCAGTCTTATTAGGAAAAGCTGGGTATGGCAGTGACCCCTGCAGTGCCCACTAGTCAGAGGGGGTACAAAAGCCAGTTAACTTGGGCATCTGTGTAAGTCCTCAGAGAAATACCCAGAGCTCCAGAAACTGTGACCTTACTTGGTAAATTCAAGTAAATAAACATCTCTCCACCACCCAAGAAGTTCGTTTTGCTCTGGGATACTCACTGCCGTACTCCAAGAGAAGAGCAAAATACTAGAGGAAGAGAAGAGCCAACAAAAGGTGTATTCATGCGCTGGTTACAGTCGAGGAACTGGGCTCAATCCCATTGCAGGGCCTTTGAGGAACCGTGTTGAGCAAGTCTTGGAAATACTCCTCCCCTTAGATGGGAGGTTAAGGCATTTGTCCGATAATACGTGGCCAGCACTGATGGCTCCCATCCTCCAAAACACGCCCACTCTGGATTGCATCTGTGCATGGCTGATTGGCCTTCTGCACATGGCAGAGCACCGAGCAGAAACTATGCAGTCTGCCCCAGGTGCACCAACACCAAACAGGCTGAGGACTACGGCGCGAACAAGCATCAACCACAGGTGGTCCATGTTCCTAATAACATTTGGAGTTCAGACACCAGGACACTATGTGATGGCACTATTGGTGCTACTTTTGGGAGTAAGAAGTTAGGATATTCCGTGGCCTTATAAAGGCCATGTGCAATGTCTTCCTGTCTAGTTTGGATTGCACAGTAAATTCTGGGACGGACCCACATGAGCCAGTGTCACTGGATTTTTAAGTTGTTCAAACAGCAGCTGTGAGGGCAGGAGCTCCGTCAGGCTTGGCTCGTTGGTATATCTCATTATAGAGTCCCTGGCACATAGCACAAGTTGAATAAATATTTGTTGAGTAGAAAGCCCTGGCTGGCGTAGCTCAGTGGATTGAGCGTGGGCCTGTGAACCAGAGGATCCCGGTTTGATTCCCAGTCAGGGCACATGCCTGGGTTGCAGGCCAGTTCCCTGCAGGCCAACTCCCAGCAGGGGACGCACGAAAGGCAACCATACTTTGATGTTTCTCTCCCTCTCCTTCCCCTCTAAAGATAAATAAATAAATAATATTTAAAAAAATATTTGTTGAGTAGATTAAACAACAATGTGAATTTTAGAAGAAGTATTGCTTGGGGACTATGTACTATTTCTAAGCGACTTTGGGTTAGCTGGTCCTTTAGGCGCATCATCGCTCTGGGTGTTGTGAATGTTGCATGCCGTCTGCATCACAGAGATGCCAAGCACCAGAGGAGTTCAAAAAGGGGAATGGTAAGTTTCTAGGCAGCGGGAGAGTGGCATTGGTGTGGGCCTTGAATTAAAACAGTAATGTAGACACGTGTATGGGAAAGCGGGAGTTCTCACAGAAAATTTTTCAGTCACAGATCACATATGGTGGCAATTTCCTTTTGTAGATAATTGGGGCTCATTGAGGAGAAAATGTTGGGAAGAATTGCTGGAAACTTCTTTCCTCTGCTTCCCATGTCTGTGCAAATCCTTTTCAATCCCAGAGAGCAGCAGTAAAGGAAGAAAATATTCACTTATTCATTCCATGAATATTTGGGTCCTACCAGGTGCTGGGCATTCAATATGCTCCCGAGGGTGCAGAACAGACACAGTGAGCAGAACAGACACAATCCCTGTGCTCAGGGAGGTTGTGGTCTAGTGGGGAGATACACACTAAATAATCATGCAAATAAGTATATGGTAATAAATTGCCATGGTGGCTGTGAAGGGAATTACAGGATTCTACAACAATGTATGAGGAGAGACATTTTTGAATGGAGGTTCAGGGAAGGTCTCTGAGGAAAAGACATTTACAGTGAGTAAACTAGGCCATGGGGAAGGGGATTAAAGTATTAAGGATCAGCACATGCAAAGATCCTGAGGAGAGGACTTAAAGACGAGAGAAAAATAAAGTCAAAGGAGGGCTGGGGGGTCAGGAGAATGAATGGCCTTGGAGGCCATACTAAAGACTTTGTCCTAAAAGTAGTGGGAAGCCACTGAAGAACTTTGAGCTGAACAGTGTGATGTCCTTGACCAGCTGCTCAGCTTAAAATTGATATGGAGAGGAAGAAGGGAGGTTGGTGAGTGAGTTCTCACCGTGGCTCAGAATATGACGTTAGGTAGGGCTTGAACTGGGGCCAAGGAGATGAAGAAAAGTGAACATGTTTGAGGGATCTGGTCTATAGAAGTGACAAAACTGATTGAAGTGAGAATAAAGTAAAGGAAAGATGCTCAGTTTACTCCTAAATTTCTGTTTCAAGTAATGAGAGGGTGGGGGTGTCAGTAACTGAGCTGGGGGACACTAGGGGGAAAGCAGGGAGGGGTAGAAGAGCAAGAGATCAGGTTGGACATACTAAGCTTGGCATACATGCAAGATGACAAGTTGGGATGTCTCATGTGAGCCATGAGAGCCTACAGCTAGGAAGAGAGGTCAAGGCTGCAGTTAAATACCAAGGAGAGAAAAGTGAGCAAATTTACCCACTAGGACACTTTTGGTACCCTATTTATCGGTTTTAGGAAAATTCTTTTTTTTTCTAATCTTCACCCGAGGATTTCTTTCTTTCTCTCTTTCTTTCTTTCTTTTTCATTGCTTTTAGAGAGAGAGAAAGGGAGAGAGACAGAAACATTTATGTGAGAGAGAAGCATCAATTGGTTGCCTCCCATGCATGCCTGGAATGGGGATTGTACACACCTGGACCTGGGATCGAACCCACAACCTAGGTATGCCCCCTGACCAGAATCAAACCCTCTGGTTACTGGACAACACTTTAACAAACTGAGCCACACCGGCCATGGCTACGTGACTTCTTAAGTATTCTAGGTTTCTAACAACAAAGAATTCTCTTAAGGAAGTGATCACCAGTAGATTTTACAAATGGGCTGTCCTCCCTTTGTTTCATCTATGACAGCAAGGCTCGGTCAGTTATTTCCAATATCTCACTTATAATGTGGCCCTTTAATCGTGAATAACTAAACACCATCTCTTTTATTTTCCCCTGACATACAACTAATTCTCCTTGGATCCTCACCAAATTTCTAGTGTTGAAATACTCACAACATACTGACTGATAAATGGTCAAATAATGAATGATTTTTAGGTTCAGTTTTTAATTTCAAAGTGTTTGATTAAAAAATATATTGCTTTGAGGTACTGTGCATCTGTCTAGTTTATGTTCTGATTAAAAATAAAACAGAATTATTAGAAACACTAACTAGAAGCTGAAACTATTAAATTTAGTAGCATATTTGTTGAACAAATTTGTTTTCATATATAAAGGGCAGCCTAATTTTTTATTTATTTTTTTGGTAGGGGTAAATTACTGCCTTAATTCCACTCTATGACTTTATTTTTAAGCATTGGCACACAGTTCTATTCTTTTTAACTAAGAAATTATAGTAGAGTTTAAGAAAAAAATATTAAATGATTGTGTGTGTGTTTATACATATATACATACACACATATATCTGTATATGCATACAGGTATATGTAAATTAATATATATGTGTGTTCATATATATATGAATGTGTATATTAATTTCTGCACAGTTATTTGCAATCTGAAACAAAAGCAGCACTTTACAATGTTTATAGTAGTCATTTATGGTTATATTTATGCCATGTCAAAAAATCCAGTAAGTCTATATTAAAAACACAACAAAAATTGTTGGTAGGAATTGTTCAAGCAAAGCAACCAAATGACAAGTCTCCCGTCTTATTTACCCAATTGCTGTCACAGCCTCTTACTTGCCTGGTGTGAGCTTCTACCTATCAGCATGACCCATCTGCAATTAAAAAGGTCATCTCTGTAAAGGGGTTGTGTCTACATAGCACTTTCCCAGACATTCTTTCATTCACTCCTTTTCAAACCCTGTGAGACCACTGATAATGGCCACCCACCACCTCTCTGAACCTCAGTTGATTGCAAAATTGGAAATGATATTATCTACCCCCTAGAGTGGCCCCAGAGACAGGACAGTGTTGTTAATGAAACACACCCCCTTTGAAGTAAGAAAGACCTGGGGTCTGAGCCCCAGCTCTACCACTTACTGGCTGTGTGGATTCAGGCAAAGGACATCAGCTCCTTAAGTCCCCAGTTTTCTATCAGTGAAGGCGGGGTGCCTTCCAGGACTGATGATAATTACAGTCTCTGCCTTAAAGAGCAGTGATGGCCTGTGCCTGGCTTATAGCGAGTGGCTGATAAATAATAGGTATGGTTATATTTAATTAGTAGTACCTTGAATATAAATACTAAATCAATATAATAGCAGAATCTTATCACTATTTTATCAATGAAGACACTGAAATGATAAAAGAGTAAATGACTTATCAAGTGATCATGTGGCTAATGGGTGGTAATGGTCTCACTAGAATCCTTGCTTCTTACTTCTGACCTGTCCCCTCCTCTTCCAGCCCAGGCCCAGGACCATAGCTGCATAACCTGCCTACATGTGAGTTCTTAACAAATACCTGCTGGGGCTGTGGTAACTTTGCAAGTGATCCACATACCTCCAGCTCCAGTCAAAGCTGGTGACACTTGAGGATCCTCTCTTCTCACTCCACCCCCCACTGATGGGGCAGTGGGGAATTGACTAGATTTTTTCCCCCTGAAATGCTGATGACGGCTCCTGGCTATTGGCCATACTCAAGCAAAATGAGCAACCTGGAAATAGGTTGCTGCCATACTGAAAATAAGGTGCAATTTCTTCCACACCCCCCACTGTCATCAATAAAAGAGGGTAGGTTTTTTTTTTAATCCTTGCCTGAGGATACAATTGTTGATTTTAGCGACAGAGGAAGTGAGAAGGAGAGGGGTGGGGGGAGAGGGAGAGAGATAGAGATAGAGATAAAGAGAGAGAGAGAGAGAGAGAGAGAGACATTGATCAGTTGCCTCCCATATGCACCCTAACTGGGAATTGAACATACAATTTAGGTATGTCCTCTGACCAGGAATCAAACCCATAACCTTTTGGTGTATGGGACGATGCTCCAACATACTGAGCAACCTGGCCAGGGCATTTCTTTTATTTTTAACCACGAATATGTGCTATTGCTAATTGGATGGGTGTAGGAGAGATGATTAGATGGTTTAATTGACAAACAAGTGGTTGAGGGAAGAGAGAAAATAAAGTCAATAGAGAACAATGGTTGTTACCTGAAGTCAGAGAAAGAAACTACTTCCTTAAACTACACATACAAAAACTAACCAAGATCCCACTCATTGGCCTTATGAGTCAGCAGTAAAAACATCAGTATCTACCCTGTGAGTGTTTAATGTACGTCACTTCACTTAATCCACACTCTATCACCACAGGACAATATGTTATTGCATATAAACCTTTCCCTCCTCTACAGATGGATAAATTGAGGCTTGGAGAGGGGAAAGAACTCATCCAAGTGCGCCCAGATTCTAAGAGGCAGCATCAAGGTTTGAATCCAGGCTTGCTGATTGCAACGCCACCAACCCTGTTTGTCACCGACTAAAACTGGTGTTGATACTGCAAAAAAATTGCAAAGTGGACTTCACCCTTTGGCAAACTGTGGAACGGTATCCCACTACATCCTCCCCAGAGGTTGCTTTTCACCAAATAAAAGCATCCAATTCACCCCAGATTTATATGGAAGGCCTGGAAACTTGTGCTTTATCCCCAAACGGTCAGATCCACAATACACAGAACAAACTACTTCAATAAAGTTCACCCTGTTCCTCATTCATTCACCTCCTGTTTCACCTCACCAGAAAGACAGGGAACTGGCCGGCCAGTGGGCCGGCGCCGCGTCCGAGGCAGAGATCCAGGCTGATCCGGACAGAGCGCCAAGGTTCCCACGATGTTGAGAGCATTGGCTGCCAGCCGGACGGCTAATCATCATTTGCTGGAAAGGCCCTCTGAGACCCTGAGCATAAACAGGGCCCGTTTCAAACCAGAGGTTCCTCCTGGTTAGTGCTGTACCCACAGGGACGCGGCAGCAGTTTTGGCATCAAGGAGCTACTGACGCGGGTCTGAAACAACTCGGATAGCAGCGGCAAGAGAGCCCGCAGATGCCTGGAGGGGCGCAGGCAGCAACATCACCGGGCGGCACAATTACAGGCGCTAAACGGGCTCTCCACGTGCATCTGCACGGGTGCTCTGCTCCGGCTCCCCCCACTTTCCGTTGTTTTTTGGGGGGCTGGGGGATGCCCTAAATTGCTTTGATGAGAGTCAGCAAGCTGCACCAGACAAACTGTTCTCCAGGATAAGTTACTTTTAACATAAGCTACCAAAGCCTGGCTGAATACTACTCAAGGCAAGTAATTCGGTGCTTTTTTAAAAAAATTCTTTTCAGCTTAGAAACAGTACGTGTACTTGTGAAGCAACTGTGAATATTCAAATACTGTAATTGGAGATGATTCACATTGTTTTGAATTAACTAAAATTCTATTGTTAAGCACAAATACTGCTCCACTAAATCATCACGCTTTTAATAGGTCCACGTGAGCAGGTTACCTAGCGCATCAGGATTTATAGTGCTCCTGGGGAGCTGACCACTGTATTACGCTTCCTGCTGCTAGGTAATATGCATGACACATTTCTGGACACTAATTCATTTATTTAATAGTAACAGTATGCAAAAACAGAGTTCAAAACGAGGCTGACAAAGGAGGTATAAAACTTTTATTAATCCATAGCTAATCAAAGGCCAGGAGAAGGCCGATAATGGCGGCATTTACAGACCATATCGAATGTGAATAAATTAACTTCTTGTTTCCTAAAATCTTACTGTTAGGATGTATTGGACTTGAAACATTTATACTTTTAATTACAAAGGCGAGCAGTTTGGAGCAGGTTTCCCGCTTCACTCTCCTTAAAAGCTACAAGTTTACACCAAAGATCAAAACAAATCCTGTCACCAGCTGTTGTTTCAAATATGATCGATTACAACACAAGCTGCTTCACACCAAATGTTACAATCTTGTTTATTTTATTGCTGGCTTAATTGCATGCTGTCAATTATTATAAAACTATTTTCTCTGAAAAATGAACTATTTAATTTTTCTCCCACTGCCCCGGTCAACACACAAAGCATGTAAGCAGGTGGCATAATTCTTCTTACAGAAAACATTTCTTTACAGTTTGATGGCTCAGTTTTGCAACAAATCTGAGCAAACCAAGAAGGAATTTGGAGTACAAGCGAGGAAGAACATCAGGAAAGACCAAAAGCACAGAAGTGTGCAGGAGAATCATTCCCTTGGCTCAGCTCAGTGGCATATGTTGGGGGAATATTTGCTCATCATTTCTAAGTTGAAGCAGAAGGAAACAGACATCTAAAACATCAACCTCTCTCCATTTTAGAATTCTAAGCACATTCTAAAGCTCAGAGTATTTTGTAGCAGTGAGTTCTTACATAATAACATTATATGAGTATTGTTCTCATATTGAAGATAAGAAAGAGATCATAGAATTATCCACAGCAGTAGTTTCCTGAGTGTATTTTGCAACTAGGCTAAGGAGCTTTTGGATATTAGGAGGGTTGCTACTAAACAAGGGTCCCATGGTCAAATGAGTTGGGGAAATGCTGGATTAAACAAAGCTGTGTAAACTTGTATCTTTACTTTAGGTTTTCTCGTACCCTTTAATACACTAACAGACTTTGTAAAACTCCAAAAGGAAGATATGGTATGAAGTATTTCCCAATTTTATTTGATTGTGAAATTTCTCCTGAGATGGGAGAAAACTGGAGTTTTCCTCCACATTTTTTCCTCACATTTTTTCCTCCTTAAACTCAGTTTAGGAAACATTATTATAAGGCATACGGTCCCATGCTGACAATTAGGATCTTAAATCTTTCCTGGAAGCCTTCAAATTCTGATTCCATCACCCCTCTCTGCTACCTATGATAGAAGCCCAATGCTCCCATCTGTACCTTAAGAGATTTATAGTCAGCTTCAAAATTCATATACACACCCATACGATTGTCTACCGCCGATATCCCAGCCCCTAACCCAGAAGGTCCTGAAAATACCTGTTAGTCAACTTGGGGGAAGGAACAATTTCTAATCATGTACAGAAGATGAACATTATAATTTATTTTACACACAGGGAGGCACTCAGAGCAACAGCCCAGAAAGGGTAGCAGATATTTTGTGGTCATCGTAAGGATTACAGAAATTCCTATCTTTCTTTAACCAGGCACCTGCAAGTATCAGACAAAAAATAAATAGCCCTCACCCACATAATCACAGTTATATTTTGACATTTAATTTATTCAAGCTTTGGGATGCTACTAAAAAATAAGTAAGTTTAGTGAGGTCACAGGAAACAAGACAGTATTCAAATATTAATTGTATTTCTATATACTAATAATAAACAATTGGAAATTAAAATGTAAAAAACCATATTATATGCAGTAGCATTAAAAATGAAATATTTAGGGAGAACTCTAACAAAATAAGTGTAAGAGGTGATGCTAGAAATCACCAAACATTAATGTGAGAAATGAAAAATGGTCTAAGTACACAGAGGGGTTTAGTGCATCCATAGATTGGAAGACCCAATATTGTTAAGATCTTGATTCTCTCCAAATTGGTCTTCATAATCAACAAAATCCCAATCAAAACACCAGCAAGCGTTTGGGTAGAAATTGACAAGCCAATTCTAAAATTTACATGGAAAAGCAGAGTATGTAAAATAGCCAAAGCAATTTTGAGAAGAATGGAATTGGAAGACTTACAGTCATTTATCTCAAGACTTACTGTAAAACCACAATAATCCAGATGGTATATCACTAACACTAGAACAGAAATGTAGCTGAATAAAATAGAATGAAAAATCCAGAAACAGATCCGCAGAGATATGGCCATTTGACAATCAACAAAGGCAATTCAATGGAGAAAAGCTTCTCAACAATGATGCTAGAAAAATTAAGTGTAATTGAGTACCCCCCAAAGTGAACCTTGATCTTTTTTCAACCTGTTTATAAAAGTGAATTTGAAATGAATCATGGATGTGCAAAACCTAAAACTATAAAATTTCTAGAAGAAGCTTCTTAGAGCACAAAAAACATAAACCATAGAAGAAAAACCCCCAGTAAACTAGACTCTCTCAAAATTAAACACTTTTGCTTTTCTAAAGATTCATTTGTGAAAATGAAATGATAAGCCACAGACTGGGAAAATATTTTCAAAAATATTTTTAATACGGGACTTATAGATCCAGAATATTTAAAGAATTCTTACAACTCACTAGTAGGAAAATAAGAGTCAATTTTTTAAGTGGGCCAAGAAATTGAAAAGATACTTCACCAACGAAAAAATATAATGAAAAATAAACACATGAATAATTAGAATGTACTAATTACAAAGAGTGAAATACCACTGCCTATGCCCCGGAATGGCCAAGCACTAACATGTGTGAAAAGACAGGGGTTGGCGAGGAGACAGAGCAGCTCAGCTCTCTAACATTATTGTGTCGATGCAAAGCGGTACGGTCACTTTCAAACACTGCCTTGTAGTTTCTTAAAAAGTTAAACACATATTACCATGCAGCCCAGCAAAACCACCTGAGTATTGTCCTCAAGGGAGATGCAAACATACATCAACACAAAAACTTGTTTAGAGCAGTCTTACACATAACTGCCACAAACTGGGAACACCTCAAATATTTTTTAAAAGGTGAGTAGAGAAGTGTGTGCTCAGGTCCTTTGCCAATTTTTTAATTGGATTATTTGTCTTCCTGGTGTGGAGTCATGTGAGTTCTTTATATATTTTGGAGATCAAACCCTTGTCTGAGGTGTCACTGGCAAATATGTTTTTCCATATGGTTGGTTCCCTTTTTATTTGGCTGATGCTTTCTTTAGCCATGCAGAAACTGTGGTACATTTACACAATGAAATACTAGGCAGCAGCAAGAAAGAAGGAGCTTTTCATGACAGCAAGGATGGAATCGGATAGCATTATGCTAAGTGAAGTAAGCCAGGCGGTGAAAGACAAATACCATATGATCTCACTTGTAAGTGGAACCTAATCAACATAACAAACATATGAGCAAACAAGAACCAGAGACATGGAAATAATGAACAAATTGACAGTGACAGTGTGGGGAGGGGGGAGGGGAACAATGGGAGAAAGTGTCAAGTCAAGGAGCGTATACAAAAGACCCATGAATAAGGACAATGGGATGGGGATCGTCTTTGGGAGCAGTGGTTGGGTGGGGCAGGGGAGAGCAACAGGAGAAAAATTGGGACAACTGTCACTGGACAACAATAAAAAATACAAAATACAAAATAAATAAAAGGTGAGTGAATAAGTTAATTGTGGTACATCTGTGTAATAGAATAGAATTCAGCAATGAAAAGGACTGAACTGGTAAATGCGACAATGTGAATGAGCCTCAGAAATACTAGTGACTAAAAGATTTCGTACTGCCTGGTTCTATTTATACAATAATCTTGAAAAGGCAAAACTGTAGAGACAGAAATCAGATTAGTGATAGGCAGGGATAGGCACTGGGAGAGAGGACTGACTAGAAAGGAGTACAATGGAAAATTTGGAGATGAGAGAAATAGTCTATGTCTTCATTTCAATGGTGGGTAACAGGACTATGTATGTTTAAGAAAACTCACTGGAACTATATAAATCAAAAGCATAAATTTTACTGTATATGACATATACTTTAATAAAACCAATTTTAAAAATAGGGCATAAATTCATACGTCCATTAGTTTATCTTATACTTTATCTAACATATCCATGCAAATGATCATTCTACAACTTAGTGGTTTAAGCATTTTATATATAACTTCTATTTTGATGTGGAGGGTTCAGCTTCGTGGATTCTGGGTGTTAAAAACTGGTTGACATATGGTCATGACCAGAGTGAAATTTCCTTGCATACAGTGGTAAAATACACTGGTGTTATTATGAGCATTTTTAACCGAAGGAACTGGCCAACTAAAACCCCACAGAGAAACAGAAAGTGTCAGATGTTGTGGCTCTGCCTTACAGGTCTGAAACTTCTGTCCTGGCTCTGATGCAGGGAGCTTGGGGCACCCCAGCCTGTCGAGCAGTTAGAAGGCCCTTCCCATCGGGGAATGCAACAACTGCACCTGGTGGCTCCCGACTTACACACCCTTACACACCCCTCATCTGCTTCAATGACCTTGTTCCCATCAGTGCATGTATTGCTTTTGACATTCTCTCCATTTCCTTGTCTTTTCTCTCACACTGACACATTTAAAAAGTCAACATTTCCATAAGTGTACAAGTATAAAAAATGTTATGAGCCATTCTACAAGAACAGTTGAAAATTGGGAAGATATGGACATTTTCTAGAAAAATAGGAATGAGTAAAATTGATCTATTTTACAAAGTATCATAGGATTAAACACTTTAAAAATTTTACTGAAAGGAATTGAATCTTGTAACATGTAAATTACATCTCGATAGAGGTTGTTTTTAAAAAGTTTATAAATGAAATTGATTTACAGAATAGGACAAAACTTGAATAGACTAGTTATCACAGAAGCCATTATAAAAATGACTGAAGATCTATCATTCTTAAAGAACCATCAGTAAAATTTTCCACAGCTGAGTTCTGTCTCACCTTTAAGGAACAGATAATTCCTTTATAATTCAAAATACTATAGACCATAATAAAAAGTTGGACAGTGCCACAATTCATTTTCATTCCAACACAACCTCAATATCAAAGCCTGATAAAAACAATACAAAAATAGAAAAGTAGTCTGCTATCATTTAGGAATTTAAATGCAAAATTTTGAATCAAGTATTAGCAAAGGGAATCTAGCAGTGTATCAAAATAACAATGCTCTATGGCCGAGCAGGATTTACTCCAGAAATGCAAGTGTAATTCAGAATTAGAAAATCTTTCAACATAACTTATGACATCAACAAATTAAAGGGAAAAAATAATATGATCATATCGTAAGATACTAAAAAGATTTTGTGTTTTTACCTGAAATAGTTGCATTCCTCAGATATTGGTGGTTTTGGCCCATGAACTCATCCCCTTGTATCAGCCCCTTTGTCTTCAGGTTATGCTAAGCAGGGAAGGCCTGAAGGTCTCCTTTCAGTCTGTCAGACCTTAAGGCTTCAGGAGATGTGTGTGTGTGTGTGTGTGTGTGTGTGTGTGTGTGGTAGTGGGAGGCACAACTCAGAGTCCTCATTTCTCAGAGACAGCTACTGATCTGCTTGACTAACTTCTTTGAAAGATACTCAGGGTAGCATTAACCACACTGATAAAGGTGGGATATTAAGCTTTTTAAAAGATTTTATTTTTATTTATTTTTAGAGAGAGGGGAAAGGAGGAAGAAAAGAGGGAGAGAAACATTGATGTGAGACAGACACATCAGTTGGTTGCCTCTCCTATGCACCCCTAATGGGGGACCTGGCCCTCAACTGAGGCCTGTGCCCTGACAGGGAATCGAACCAGTGACCTTTCGGTCTGCAGGACAATGCCCAATCCAGGGAGCCACACCAGTCAGGTGGGATAATGAGCTTTAATATAAAGGTTGGAATTCTTCCCTGATATTTTGATTGTTTTATGGTTGATTTTTTCCTTCCATAAGAAGTCAACTCTTTTTTTCTCTCCTCTTTCTCTTTATTTTACATTTATTTTCTTTTTTTAAAATTTATTTAATTATTTTTCAAGTACAGTTTTCTGTCTATTACTCCCATCCCATCCCATCCCCCGTGCTCCCCCCCTCCCTCCCATTTCCACCCTTCTCAGTTGTTGTCCATGTTCCTTTATATATGTTCCTCTAAATTCCTCCCCTATTTCTCCTGAAATTCCCTCCCCTCTCCCCTCTGGTCACTGTCAGCCTGTTCTCTATTTTAGTGTCTTTGGTTATATTTTGCTTGCTTGTTTTGTTGTTTAGCTTCCTGTTAAAGGTGAGATCATATGGTATTTGTCTTTCAACACCTGGCTTATTTCACTCAGCATAATGCTTTCCAGTTCCATCCATGATGTTGCAAAGGGTAGGAGCTTCTTCTTTCTTTCTGCTGCATAGAATTCCGTTGTGTATATGTACCATAGTTTTTTGATCCATTCATTTACTGATGGGCACCTTGTTTGTTTCCAACTCTTGGCTATTGTAAATTGTGCTGCTATGAACATTGGGGTGCATAGGTTCTTTGGGATTGGTGTTTTAGGGTTCTTAGGAGATAATCCTAGCAGTGGAATTGCTGGGTCAAAAGGCAGGTCCAATTTTAGTTTTCTGAGGAAATTCATACTGTTTTCCATAATGGTTGTACCAGTCTGCAATCCCACCAACAGTGGACAAGAGTCCCCTTTTCCCCACACCCTCTCCAACATTTGTTGTTTATGATAGCCATTCTCACCAGTGTAAAGTGGTATCTCATTGTGGTTTTAATTTGCATCTCTCTGATAGCAAGCGATACTGAGCATCTATTCATGTGTCTCTGGATCCTCTGTATGTCCTCCTTGCAGAAGTGTCTCTTCAAGTCCTTTCCCCATTTTTTAATTGGGTTAGTTGTCTTCTTAGAGTGAAGTCGTGTGAGTTCTTTGTATATTTTGGAGATTAAACCTTTGCCTGAGGTATCATTGGCAAATATGTTTTCCCATACAGTTGGTTGTCTTTTTAGTTTAATGCTATTTTCTTTAGCTGCACAGAAGCTTTTTATTTTGATGAGATCCCATTTGTTTATTCTTTCCTTTATATTTCTTGCTCTAGGGGACATGTCAGTAAAAATGTTGCTGCATGAACTCTTGACTTATTATGGAAATTAATGATAAAGAACATTCAAGGGGCAAAATTCTGTTTTACACACAATTTTTAAAGTAGTGACCTGTTACATGTTTTTTAAAGATGGGTTTTGGGGTCAAATATGAATAAATAAAATATACTTGTCATCTGATGGAGCTGAACTTTGCTGATGTGGACAGTGAGTCTCCAAAAGGGGGTGTCCTGTGCCCCACACATGATTAACCCCAGCTAGCTTAACCTCCTTCCCTCTCCTTCCTAGCAGAGTCTCAGAGGACTTGTATTTTCAGGACAACTTTGGAAGACAGGTGGAAACTTTTGCAAAATAGAAAGTAAACACAAAAGCTGTCTTGATCTAGAGTCATTGAAACTATGTGTTTGCTTTTTGCAGGCATTGAAAGCTAAATTAAGACTCCTTTTCTGCTCCGTGAGGTGGAAAGTCCTGATTTCCAAAGACCGTTGTGTTCCTCTCACTATGGGAGGTAAGTCTGAAATGAGAGACGGGCCTAGGCAGCTCAGAAAAGCACAGATGGCAGCCACTGAGATGGATTTGGTCCCCACTCCTGGGTCAGAGCAGTGAGGATCAGTGAGGTCAAGTCATCACTGCCCTAAATCCCCTGTTGTGTCAGCCTCCACTCCATAAACCAGTGGGGCAGCCCACCAGGTGAGAGCCTAAAGGTTAAGCATGTACCATTGACCTCACAGAAACAAGTTCCCACATCATTAAATACTGCGTGTCCTCTGGTTTTGCCTGACCACACCAAAAAGTGCCCTGGGAGCCTTGTTTCAGGCTTCAATGTTCAACCTTCATTTGTGTGACACAAAATCAATACCCTTCCCCTGCCTCTGTTTGTCTGGATTATGTTTAGGTACTAAATGGCTTTTCAAGACACCAATCAACTTCAACCTCTTGTGGTTTACATAGGCAGGTGTGTGAACAAAAGTACTACAAACATGTCTTTGTTTTTTTCCCCTAGGTTGTCAGAACAAGAAACAGGAAACAGCTTATTTTCAGTATGCTTCTATATCAATATACAGATATACAATTTATAATTCTGATAGTGGAAATGTTTTCCCCTTGACCTGAAATAATTTCTTGGTGAGGGTGCTTTTAGAGAACATGGAAAGAATAGATTATTCAATAAATAGGAGGACTGGCAACCCATGTTAGGGAAAATATTAGATCCCAAGTTACACATATGTAAAAATAAATTTCCAGATGAATTAACTTTTTAAAAAAATCTTCACCTCAGGACAATTTCATTGCTTTTAGAGAGAGAGGAAGGGGGAGGGAGATGCACCTGGGCTGGAGAGCATACCTGTAGCCTGGGTATGTGTCCTGACCAGGTATTGAACCCACTATTTTTCGGTGATGGGATGACGCCCCCACCAACTGAGTCATGCAGGCCAGGGCCAGATGAATTAACTTGTAAAACACAAATAGTAGAGGCATTTCAGAAATAATAGGAAAAAATTTTAATAAAGTCATAAAGGAGAGAACATATCTGGCTATATGAAATTTGTGAGTGGCAAAATAGTTTTTCAAATAAAGTTAAGTTTATCTAACCTTTGCTCAGTACTTACTATGTGACTAAGTCTTCATGTACATTGACTTTTTCCTTCCCAATAGCACTGAAAGGCAGCTGATTGCTTTAGTCAGGGTTCTCCAGAGGAACAAAGCAAATAGAGTGTGTGTCTGTGTGTCTGTGTGTGTGTGTAATAAAGAGATTTGTTATAAGAAACTGGCTCAAGTGATTGTGGAGGCTGAAAAGTCCCAACGTCCACAGCCAGCAAGCTGGAAACCCAAGACAGCCAATGTGTAGTTCCAGTCCTGGTCCAACTGCCTAAAAACCGGGAGAGTCAATGGTGTGAGTTCTGTTCCAAAAGCCAGCAGGCTCGAGGTCCAAGAAGAAGTGATGTTTCAGTCCAAGTCTAAAGGCCAGAAAAGATCAACATCCCAGCTCAGCAACAAGGTAGTGGAGGAGTTTCCTCTCACTTAACTTTTGTCTTCTAGTCATGTCTTCTCCAGGTGGCTGGATGAGACCCACATTAGGGAGGGCAATCTGCTTTACTCAGTCTACCCGTCCAAATGTTAACCTCATTCAGAAACACTCTCAGAAACACACCCCAAACAATATTTGACCAAAAGTCTGGGCTCTGTGGCCCAGTCAAGTTGACATATAATACTAACTATATTTCTGATATTGCTCACTTTAGTGTGTGAGGAAACTAAGGCTTAAATTGTTTCACCGGAATCACACAGCTGGCATGATAGAGCCAAACCTTGTAACCAGCTTTGCCTGAAACCAAAAGACAATAGACAAACTGGAGGAAATGTTTGCAAAATAGAGGACAAAAATACTAATAACATTAATAAGGCCTTTTACAAATCACTTAAAATGATGAGTACTCCTATATGAGAACTGGCATACAAAAAAACAAAAATAAACATACAGACAAAACAGACACTAGCAGAGGAAATGGCTATTCATTTTAATGAATATGCCAGGCCCTGGCAGGGTAAATAAATAAATATGCCAGGCCCCAGCAGGGTAGCTCAGTTAGAGCATTGTACTGATAAGCCAAGGGTATGGGTTTGATCCCTGGTCAGGGCACACAAAAATAAAAAATGGGGATTTTTGAAGATGGTGGTAGAGTAAAAAAAGATAAAAAATAAATTTTTTAAGCATCCACCTTAGGAAATTAGAAAAAGGAAAATAGATTAAATAAAAAATAAACAGAAGAAAATACATGATAAATACTAGAGCTGAAATCAATGAAATAAAAAACTAAATTTCAATTTTAAAAATCAAAAAAACTAAAAACTGGCTCTTTGAAAAGATGAAGAAAATTGATAAGCTGCTTGCTAACCAGCCAATTTAAGAAAATAGAGGACACAAATTACTAATACCAGAAATGAAAGAGGTGACATCATTAGAGATCCCATGGACAATAAAGTAACATTATGAACAACTCTATGCCCACAAATTTGATAACCTCAATGAAATAGATCAACTTCCTAAAAGACACCATTTGCCAAAATTCACATGAGCAGAACATGACAATCTGAATGGCCTAAAACTATTTTTTAAAATTGCAGCAATACTGAATAACCTTTTAAAATAGAAAACATCAGGCCCAGTTAGGTGCAAATATTAAAGGAAGAAATTTTTCTAATTCTCTAAAATCTCTTTCAGGAGATAGAAGCAGAGGAATAGTTCCTAACTTAATCTAAGAAACCAGCAATAGCCAGACCAAGACATTATAAGAAAAAAAAAATGTTTCAAAGACCAATACTTCTCATGAATATAAAGGCAAAAATTCTCAACAAAATTTAAGCAAATCAAATTCAACAATATATAAAGAGAATTATATACCACAACTAAGTGGGATTTGTCCCCAGTAGGCAAAGTTGGGTCAACATTTGAAAGCCAATTAATGTAATTCATTACATCAGTGGGCTAAAGAAGAAATGCCACAAGCATATCAATAGATTCCAACACCTATTCATGATAAAAACTCTTAGTAAACTAGGAATAGAGGGGAACTTTCTCAATTTGATGAACAATATCTAAAAAATGCACAGCTATTATACTTAGTGGTGAGAAACTAGATGCTTTCCTGCTAAGATAAGGAACAAGGATGCATGTCTTCTTTCACCACCTATTTAAACATCATCCTGGATATCCTAGCTAATGCAACAAGACAAGAAAAGGAAAAATGTGTACTGATGTAGAAGGAAGAAATAAAACTAGCTTTGTTCACAGATAACGTGATTGTCTATGAAGAAAATCTGAAATAATCAACAAAAAACTTCTAGAACTAATGAGCAATTATAGCAGGGCTGCAGGATACAGGGTAAAATATAAAATCCAATCTTTTCCCTACATATCAACAAGAACAATAGGATTTGAAGTTATAAACACAATACCATTTACATTAGCATCCCTTCCAAAGAAGCAGTTATAAATATAACAAAATATGTGTACTATCTTTGTGGAGAAAACTACCAGACTCTAGTGAATGAAATAAAAAAGGAACTAAATAAATGGAGATATATTTCATGTTCATAGTTAGGAAGATGCAGTGTTGCCAAGAGGTCAGTTTTTCCCAACTTGAACTATAGATTCTATGCAATCCCAATCAAAATCCTAGCAAATTATTTTGTGGATGTCCACAAACTGATTCTGAAGTTTATATGGAAAGGCAAAAGTCTCAGAATAGCCAACATAATATTGGCGAAGAACAAAGTCAGAGGGTTGATACACCCTACTTCAAGTCTTACTATAAAACTACAGAAATCAAGGCAGTGTCGTCCTGGTGGAAGAATAGAAAATAGATCAATAGAATGGAGTAGAGAACCCAGAAACCTGCTGAAATAAATATAGTCAATTGATCTTTAATAAAGGAGCCAAAGCAGCAAATGGTTATGGAACAATTGGACATCTACATGCAAAAATATCTAGGTATAAACTTCACACTATTCACAAAAATTAACTCTAAATGAATCACAGACATAAACCTAATATTCAAAATTATAAAACTCCTAGAAGATAAAATGAGAGAAAATACAGATAACTTGGAGTTTGGCAACAACTTTTTAGATATATCACCAAAGGCATGATTCATGAAAGAAGGAATTGATACATTGGAGTTTATTAAATTTTTTTTTTTTTTTTTGCTTTAGGAAAGACACTCTTAAGAGAATGAAAAGTAAGCCACGTATTTGGAGAAAATTTTTGTAAAACACATTTGATAAAGGACTGTTATTCAAAATACACAAAGAACTCTTAATACTCATAAAAAAATCTCAACTGAAAAATGGACTAAAGACCTTAAAAGACACCTCACCATAGAGGATACACATCTATTAGAGGGGCCAAAATTCAGAATGCTGAGAACACCAAAGGCTGGTGAGGACGTGGAGCAACAGGAACTCTCCTTCAATGCTGGTGGGAACACCAAGTGGTACAGCTATTTTGGAAGGTAGTTTGGCAGTTTCTTTAAAAACTAAACATAATCTTACAATACAGTCCAGCAATTGCACTCCTTGGTATTTACCCAAAGGAGCTGAAAATGTATGTCCACACAAAAACCTGCACACAGATGTTTATAGCAACTTTATTCATAATTTCCAAAACTTGGAAACAACCAAGATATCTGTCCTTCAGTAGGTGAATGGATAAATAAACTGTGGTACATCCTGGCAATGAAATATTATCAGATGTCAAGCCCTGAAAAGACATGGAAGAAGGCATGGAAACACGAGGGGCATTAGAGCAGTCTGTCTTCCCTCTTATCTCTAGGAGAATTTAATTTATAATATATGCATTCATTGCTATAAATTCCCTTCTATTCATTGCTTTCATTGCATCCAACAAATGTTGATAAATTGTGTTTTTACTTTAATTTAGTTCTGAATCTCTTTTAATTTTTCTTGAGATTTCTTTTTTGACTTACGTGTTGTTCAGAAGTATGTTATTTAATTTGCATGCATTTAGGGGATTTCTCAATTATCTTTTTAATTAATTTCTAGCTTAATTTCATTATGGTCTGAGAGCAAACATTGTATGGTTTATATTTCTTTTTAATTTGTTAAGATATGTTTTAAGACCCAGAGTATGGTCTATGTTGGTGAATGGTCCATGTGAGCTTGAAAAGAACATGTATTCTGCTGTTCTTGAATGCAGTTTATACTTCTCACTTACACCCAGTTGATTGATGGTTTTGATGAGTTCAGCTATGTCATTAATGCTTTCTTCCCTGCTGGATCTGTCCATTTCTGCTAGAGGGGTGTTTAAATCTCCAACTATAATAGTGGGCTCACCTGTTTCTCCTTGCAGTTCTATCCATTTTTGCCTCACATATCTTAATGCTCTGTTGTTAGGTGCATACACACGAAGGACTGTTATATCTTCCTGGAGAATCGACTTTCCCCTTTAGCATTACATAATGCCCTTCTTTATCCCTAATAATTTTTCTTGCTTTAAAGTCTGCTCTGTCTAAAATGAATGTAACTTTCTCAGCTTTCTTTTCATTAGTGTTAGCATGGTATATTTTTCATTATCCATTTATTTTTAATCTATAAGTGCCTTATATTTAAGTGGGTTTCTATAGACAACATATGACTCGGTCTTGTTTTTTGATCCATTCTGATGGTCTGTCTTTCAGTTGGTGCATCCGGACTACTGACATTCAAATAATTATTGAAATAGTTGGATTAAGAGCTAACATTTGTTACTATTTTCTATTTGTTAGAAATTTCTTTGTTTCTATTTTTGTTTTCTACTACTTTTTTGCCTTTTGTGCTTTTTAATTGAGATTTTATACACGATTGCTTCTTTCTGTCTTCTCTTTTCCATCCTGGCACTTCATTATCTCCTGACAAAGTCCTGTCCAACTTCCAAGGCCATTTCCAAGCTGTGCACCTTCTGGAGCTACATCAAGTAGATAACATTTCTCCCTGCCCTGAACTTCCCATGCACACTGTTTTACTAGTCCCATGTTACTCGTCTTTCTGGGTTTTATTATAGTTATTTATTATATACTAAATTTCCTGCCAGGCTGATGGTTTTTTGAAAGCAGGACAGTGAGCTTTTTCACTTTCATGTCAACATTGGAACCCAGCTCAGAGCCAAGTACAGGGAAAATAAATATTTGTTCAATAAAACTGAAGTACTAAATAGTGTGGTACACATAAAAAGTCCCATAGTGCCTCCAAACGGAAAGATCAATGTGTTTGAAGTAGTCAGGGAAGGCTGGATGGGCCAGAGGGGAGAGGTCCTTGTGGAAGAAGAAACAGTTCCAACTAAGGCATGGAAACGTGAGGGGCATTAAAGCAGTCTGTCTTCCCTCTTATCTCTAGGAGAATGGATAGGAAGAGAGAGTGCTCTTACTGACTGTGGTCATTCTCAAGTGCCCAGGAAGCCCTCTGCAGCATGTGTACTCTGGCTAAATCTTTACTTCAGTCCAACTATGTATAAGGCAATAAACAATGAAGTATGGAATAAAATGTTCTTCCCCAAAGACCTCATTTTCTTTAGATTGTGCCTTCAATATAAGTGAAGTGATAATCTGTGCCAACTTTGGAATTCCATATATTTGATCATTCTTTTACTTTATAGATAGTGATTAAGCAACTTAATAGATATTGATTAATCACAGGCCAGAACTTTGTTAAGTATGGCAGATACAGTATTGGATAAAATGTGATTACCAATTTTCAAAAGACTCACAACCTAATGGAGAATATTAGCTCTCAGTAAGTTGAAAATTGCCCATTTTAATGCACTCTTTCTGTTTTTTAAAATGGCTCCTTTCGATACACTCTTTCTGTGAGTAATCTTAGAGTCATTATATTTTGTAGAAATTGGACAACTGCATTTACCTGAAGGTGGACATGCCTCCTTCAAGTTCTGAGCTTGGTGTAGTTAAGTGCGGAAGTGACAGAGAGGTTCTTACCATATGGCTTTATAACAGTGCAGTAGAAACCCAATTTATCTTTGCATAACACTCCAGTGAGAGGAAATAGATTAATGAAGGAAAAAGAAGGGGATTTTTAAAAGCATAGTTAAATCTTCAGAAACTCAAGATATCAGAGCCATAAAACTGTAACAGGCTACTATCTAAAAAGAAGAATGCAGAGTTCCTAGAAATCAAAAATCAAAGAGCCAAAATAAAAAATAATTAAAACAGAAAAACTGAATATCAGAAATGACATGACTAAAATTCACTATATAAAGTTAAAATTGAACAGAGAGATTTTTACAAAATACAATGCAAATAATGTTTAAAGGAAAGTTAAGAGTTATAGATAATAGTGTGAGATCCAAAATCTATCTAATAAGAGTGCCGAAAAGAGGTAACACAGAAAATAGAGGAAAACAAATAAAGAAATTCTAAGGAGTACATTTCCCTGAAGTGAACAAAGATTTAAGTGCTTAAGTAGAAAGGAGATGATAAATATTTCATAGAAATAAAGTGGGGGTGGGAGAGCATGGGGAGATACATTGAAAAAATTGTGACATTTGGGAATAAAAGGAAAACCTTTTAAATTTCTAGTATGTCTAAGTGTGTTCAGAGCAGGGAGGGCAAAATTATTTACTAAAGAAAAGTAATCAACATGGCATTGAGCTTCTTATATATAACATAGAATACTAGAAAGCCATAGAAAAAATGTCTCACAAGTACTGAAGGAAACGGATTTTGAACTTCAGCGCTATTATCAATTAATAGATTATTCAAGTAGACTGAATAGCACCCCCCTCCTTACCCCTCCCCTCCCCTGCCACCAAATACACATTCTTATTCTTGAAAGCTGTTTCCTCCTATGGCAAGAAAAGAAAAAAAGAAAGAAAAGAGCTGATCCTGGATTATACAGGTGAGTGCTAAAGGCAATGACATGTGTCCTCAGGAGAGAAAGCAGAGGGAGAGTTGACAGACGGGAGGGGAAAGCAGTGTGACCATGGAGGCGAAGAGCAGAGTGATGTGGCCACGAGCCAAGGATTCAGATGCCCTCAGAAGCCGGAAGAGGCAGCGAGACTCTCCTCTAGAGCCAGCGGAGGGAGCACTGCCGGGCTGATGGATCAGCCCAAGGATACTGATTTCAGACTTCTGACCTCCAGAACTGGGAGAAGATACATTTCTATGGTTGTAAGCCACCAAGTTTGTGATGATTTGTTAGAGCAGCCACAGGAGCCTGGCGCAAGGAGTAAATCCCCAAGGCCTACATGAGAAATTTCAGGTGCGGGACACACAAATGAGCACCTTGTCCAGGGCTGCTCGAAGGTTACCAGAAAGTCGGAAGCAGTATTTCAAAGCCAAACAGACATAAAAATCCCAAGATTCAAAGCAATATAAAGTGAATCCCATATTAAACTAACATATATCAAAACTGGGGATAAATATAGATTTTAACCAACAGTAATTTAATCTGAAAATTTCCTATTTGAGTCAGCCCTCTCTGTCCTGGTATTTTTTTAAATTCTCACCTGGAGACACGTTTATTGATGAGAGAGAGAGAGAGAGAACATTGATGTGAGAGAGAAACATTGACTGGTTGCCAGTTGCCTCCCTTATATGTCCCAACCAGAGATCAAACCCATAACCTTTTCTTCTTTTTTGGGGGTATAGGATAATGCTTGAACCAACCGAGTCACTTGGCCAGGGCAGTCCCCACATTTTAAAGTCATGTGATATCCATGCCAGCATCTAGGACAGAATTATTCCAAAAAATCTTTTTGGTGGAACTCTTCACTGTTCTAGTCTTCATGTTTAGTGAAATGGTGGAGTAGCCAAATATCACAATAGGAGTTCAAATCATACATGTGTTACCAGTAGATTTCAACGACCCACTCTCCTGGTACATTTAGAATTTTCCTTCCTTTATATTAAGCCCATCCAGCAGTAAGCTCTACTATTGCTCTCTGCGGCACACACACATGGTGGAACTGACAGTCAACACTCCTTTAGAAAAAGGCACCAAGGGTCACATAGTAATGGAGACTTACTAGAGTTATGCCCCGCTGCACATAATTCCGTAAATCACCAAGTCATCATTTCACAGTACTCCACTGTACTTGAAATAGATCTTTCTCCATCTTTACAAATGTCTCTTTACTTTCATTAATTCATTCACTATATTAGGGGAGCCAGAAAACAAATTACACATTTTAAGTGAATGTTAGGTATGGTCCTGGCATTGTATCATGTACTAGCGTCTATACAAAGATAGTAGGAAAAGGGGTCCTGCCAGGGAAACTTACCATATGCTCGAGGAGAGACAATGCCACACAACACCTGGAAAACTGCGTGAAAGAACAAGCCATGAAGTGCTAAAACGACTCTGGTGCTTCTTTCTCCCTCTTCCTATACAAACGAGTGTATCTAGAATGTAAGGACTGCATCTGACCTTCTATGAAGTGAAAGCTCCTTAACTAATTTTATTCATTTTCAACTTGATGCAATTTATTAATTCATTTAATGAAAAATATGCCTGTCATGTATATTGACTAGGACGAGGATGTGACTAGGACACTCCCACTGGTTTGCCTGTCCTACCCTCTCCTTGGAGGCGGGGCTCCTTGGAAAGCCAGTTGCGACTGGAGGGTTGCTTGGGGAGCATGAAGTCAATGCCGGGGGAGTTATGTGGGTGATATAAAAGTTTAACGGTGTCAACCATGACAGTCCTTCCAGACAACTCTCTGTGGATGGCTCACTTGACCTTGCATGATAAAAGAAAAAAATCACCTTTTCTGAAGTGGCACCCACCAGCCCAGCCGAGGTGGGTGCATCTGAATCAGTAGAACTTTCTCCTCTCAAGCTCTGCTATGGCTCTGCTATAGCCACAGGTTGGCATTCTAGGTAATACAGATGCTTTCAGGAGCTGACCTAGGAATCAAATATCTCGTATGAGGCAACCTTAAAACACAGGCCTGGAAAGAAGCACACCAGCCAGAAACTGTATTTTTGTAGAAGCCTTTTCATTCCAGGTCTGAGCTACCCTCACTTCTGCGTGCGTGCAGGACAATTCAGCCCGCATGGTGGAGAGCGGGGCATGTTCCTCTAGAACGTGGCATTATTTATTGACTATCTGCCTCACTCACATCTGTGAGGTGTGGAAACTCACCAATGGTTTACAGAACCATCAGTCTTAAATAACACCATCCATCACAAAACGGAAAGGAGTGATCAACATTCCTTCACCTGCAATGCATTATATGAGGGTCAGCAAGTGGGAGTCATGGTTGGCGACACAAATGTTGGCCTCGGGTAGCAAATCCATCCTCCCAGCTGTTCTGATCCATATGGGTTCAATGAACCACAGGGAGAGCCCGAGCAGCCTTCTTATTGGGAGTATCTGCTGTGAGTCTGCCATCCAAACCCCATCATAAAACAACTATAAGGTCAGCTGACGACCATTTATCTAAACTTCATCTGGTAGCCAACTGCTGACAAAGAGGAAAACACGCATATTAATGAGCAGACAGATGTGATGAGGGACATTAAGGTGTTCTTGTCTTGAAGAAATCAAAGATTTAAAATGTAGGGGAAAATTAAAATAATTTAGTCATTAAGTCAAAGCCAGATGGAGAACCACTGGTGTTATTTTCCCTGCGAAGCACATACCGGGGTTTTCTCCCATAGTCCGGTCACTCCATTTCCTACAGTGTATAACTCTTAGCATAATATTCTACAATGTCTCAGTTATCAAATTCAAGATTCTTATTTCAATTACTACAGCCTAAATAAAAATTTCAAAGTAGTAAGTCATACCTTTTCTTCTTAAAATTTGGACCCCAATTTTAACTTTGCCTCAGGCCAGTAATTTTTTTCATCCAAGAATTTCCCATTAATATTTAACTTATAGCCTATGCACATATTTAAAATATGACACTGTAGAAGAATAACTGGCATGCTCTCTTAATATCTTTGACTTTCATTTTTTTTACCTGTAAAATGGGATCATAATAACTGTATTCTCCTTAGCAAAGTGGTTTTCGACCAGGGGTGATTTCCACCTCCCAGGGGACATGTGGCCATATCTAAATCCATTTTTGTTGTCACAACTTAGGAGAGGGAAGTGCTAAAGGTATGCAGTGAGTAAAAGGCAAGGAATGCTACTAAAAGTCCTAAAATGCTCAGGACGGCCCCCAACAAAGAATTGCCCAGTGCAAAATGTAAATAGCACTGAGAGTGAGAAACTTTGTCCTGATACGAAGTTATCATAGAGATCAATGCAGATGCTTAGTGACAGATTTTATGAATAGTAATAATATTATTTATTTTATAGTTTTTCTTTATTTTACAACACAAATATTACTCTCACAGATTAATCATAAAGTGTAAAGGACCAATGATTGTCAATGGAAAAAACTTCATTGTGTAGACCTATATTATCAACAAGCAAGTAATAACAAGTATAGGAGAGGTCGTGGAGAAAAAGGAACACTCATTCAGTGTTAGTAGGAATGTAAACTGGTACACAGCCACTGTGGAAAACAGTATGGAGGTTCCTCACAATTAAGAATAGCCCTGGCTGGTATAGCTCAGTGGATTGAGTGCTGGGCTGTGAACCAGAGGGTCTCCAGTTCGATTCCCAGTTGGCCACATGCCTGGGTTGCAGGCCAGGTCCTTAGTAGGGGCATGTGTGAGAGGCAACCACACACTGATGTTTCTCTCCCTTTCTTTCTCTTTCCCTTCTCCTCTCCCTAAAAATAAATAAATAAATAGAATCTTTAAAAAATTTAGAATAGAGTTACCATATGGCCTAGCAATCCCTCTTCTGGGTGTCTAGCAAACATTCATTCACAAACATATATGCGCCCCTGTATTCAGTCCAGCATTATTCACGGTGGTCAAGACATGGAAACAACCAAAGTGCCCTTCAATCAAGGATTGAATAGAGATGCGGTACATACACACAGTGGAATACTACTCAGCCACGAGAAAAGATGAAATACTGCCATTTGTGACAACATGAATGGATCTTGAGAATGTCATGCTAAGCAAAATAAATCAGACAGAAAAAGTTAAGAATGATATGATTTCACTCACATTGGGCTATTAAACTGAAAGCAACAAATGAACAAACAAGACAAACAAAAACTCATAGACACAGGAAGAGGGGAGTACGGGTAGTAAAGGGAGACAAATATATGGTATAAAAGGAGATTTGACTTTGGGTGGTAAACACACACAATGTAATATATAGAAGATGTGTCATACAATAGAATTGTACACTTGAAACCTATATAATTTTATGAACCAATGACCCACATAAAGAAAGAAAAACTAAAATGAAAAAAAAAGACAAGTGTAAGTGTAGAGTTGTGGTGATGCTGAGGCTGCCTTAACTGCTTCACTAAAAGCTGGGACACAGGCCCTGTTCACCAAGATCACATTGCTCTCTGCACCCCAGACTCAGTGGCTCATTGCCCAGCTCTTGGCATGACACTGTGTGGGAGGCTGGAGGATGAGCTCTGAAGCAAGGTCCACTGGGCTGGACTTCTCTCTCCTGGACTGGGCAAGCAGAGTGTGAAATATAGGCCAGCTCCTTGATCTTGAATTATCAGGTGCTCCAAGATGAAAAGATGCTAGTGAAGTGTCACTGGTAAACTCATCCTGGGGTAGGAGTTACCTGGGCAGAGTAACTGGCACAGAGGGACATGGAACTGAGAGATATCGGGTGCTCCCAGGCCCTGAGCTGTGGTAACACCTCTTCCTTCAGTCTAGGAGTGTGGCTTCCTGCTGCTAACTTTGGGGTTGCCTTCCCTTCCCGTCTTATCTTTTCAGTTGTTCTGCTACCCATGCAACCAATGTCATACACTAAATTCCCTCTGATTTAAGTAGGGTGGCTCCTGCCCTGGCCTGGTAGCTCAATTGGCAAGAATGTTATCCCAGTACACCAAAGTTAAGGGTTTGGTCCCTGGTCATGGTACATACAGGCAGCAACAACCAATGAATGCACCAGTCAATGGGATGACAAATTGATGTTTGTCTCTCTCTCTCAAATCAATCAATAAAACTTGAATAAATAAATAACATGGCCCTTTCCCCCCAAATTGGGCCTTATATTTTATTTATCAGCATAGAAAGTGGGGCACAAGAGTGTGACACGTGGAGCTCACACAGTTGTGCAGGTGTAGTAAGGGTGTGGCGATGACGACAACAACAAAAAGATGCAGAGGCAGCTGACATTCACCTGCCCAGCAGGTAATTGTTGAGTGCTGGGTAGAGGAATTTGGTGTCAACAGAAATGTATACCATTTCTAACTTCCAACAAACAATAACATAAATAACTATAAAATTATTATATAATAATGTTGCTTTAATTATGATTTTTTTAAATTTAAGATTTCTGATAACTCAACTAAACACATACAAAAAAATGCAGCACAAGTTCTTCCACCAAAATAACAGTGAGCCGTGGTTCAGCTAATAATACATTGAAGTAAGAAGTTATAACTCTCCAGGTTTATAATTCCTAATACGAATATTATTAAGCTGCTTTTCCAACCCGCCAAATAACAGCCATCCCAGCTACCTTCTGCTCCTCAGGCTGATGCTTGGAAAGCAATGTATTTTTTAAAAGATTCTTTTCCAGTTTAAGGTCATATATCAGAGCCAAGAAAAATTAATAGGCCTTAGTTAGAGGTTTCCTGGATAACCAAGTGATCTTGTTAGTCAGCCAGCTGCAGATGTAAAGAAAGAGAAAGCAGTTTGAAGACTGGTCTAATGGTTCAAGCCATGAAATATATTCATTATGGGAGCCGTTGGAAGGGCACAGTGAAACATAAATATAACTATAAAAAAACTAAATTGTTGAGCTAACCGAAGAGCTCGAAAGTAAAATTCCACTCACACACAACTGCACGGCCCCCTTTAAAATCAACAGGCGCTGCCTGTACTTCCAAGGGCAGTATATTTACACGTGTTTCCCGTTGATTTGGAGTCATATCTTCCTATAACAATAAAAAATAGAAGTTTAAGTTTACAGATTGGTCACTATTTTAAATCAGATTGTCTCATTGTTTTCCATTAAATCCACAGGGGTCCCATTAAGGTTTAATTGCTGCTTAAGAGGGGAAATTGAGGCTCTCATAAAGTGAATTGTTCCCTACTTGTCCTATAAATCAGTGGCTGGTGAAGAAATCCAAATTTTTCAGTTCTACACAATGCTACCATTTCTGAAAATGCAAGAATGATCAAATTTCCTCTGTGTGATATAACACCTTTGGGCTTAATCAGCACACGAGCTCTTTATTAAGACTCCCTTTCTAGATATATACACAGAATAAAATTCTTAGGAAAACAAAAATACAACCTCTGGTGTGGCATAGGTTTTGCTAAAAATGCAACTTTTTAAAACAGAAACAGTTAATCAGTAGCTGATTAGCAGTTGAATAATTACATTAAATATATTCACCTCAGTGAAGATTGTAAACAAAGAGGTATTAAGTAATTTTTTTCACAAGTCCCCTGCTGTGATACCAGCTGATCAGGTTTAATAGCAGCCAGCATTTCTACTAATTTCGAAAGAAAGATAGGTTGGGGATAATTTCCTCTTCTAGAGTGAGTGTAAATAATCTGTTTAGTAGCAAGCTTATTACAATGACACCAAGCAACATAACCACCAGAGATTAACTCGGAAATGTAATTTTTAGAACTGTAGTATTTGCAAATTAAAGGATTATTATCAACTTCAGTCAATGCAGAAAATAAACTTGATTAGCAGAATGCATTAATATCAAATCAGCTTTGCAGATAACATGTTCCCTGCTATATCCCAAGGTGTCTGTCTCACTCTCTTTCTCAAGAGGACCCCAAAGGAAAACACGTTTCATTCTAATTGTATTATTTTAATATTCATTTTGTAAACACGGCAATGTTTTTGCAAGAAGGTAGGAATTCAGGTTGCTTTGTAAGTAAATCCCCAAGGAACTGGGCAATTTAAAACTGTAGTTTATTTTTTAATTGATAATAAAGAACACCAGAAGAAACACAGGCATCATGACATCATGATCTTCTTTTTATTGTTAAAAATACAACTACAGAAACGGGGAAGACTCTGCAGCTACTCCTCCAAGGAATACGCAGCACAAATATGCTATAAACAAAATCAATTACATAGAAAACATAAAAATGAATGCTATTCACATTTTTCAGTTTACACCTTTGTATAAGTATTCAATTATATTAGTCTGATTATTTAGAAGCAAAAGTAAGGCAGAAAGGCATGAGTACTTTCAGACCTCAGAACACAGCGGCAACCAGCAAAATTCAAACATTTTTTTTCAGATGCAAGAATAAGGGCCCGATACAGTATTATCAGGACTATAAACATCCCTTTCTCTAGGTGTTTTACAATTCTATAATCACAGTCATAATCTCTACTGGTGATCCAATGCTTAATTATCAGGCAGTAAAAATACAGTATAATAGAGGAATTGCCAAGTTATGAGATCTCCAAATCTTATCTGTCTTTAGAAATAAAGATGATATGACTATAAAATATGATAGGCAGTTTAGGAAACTTCATGTCTATTGAGGGATAGTGAAATGTACAGGAAAGTTTTTCTCTCTGGCAAATGAGAATGAAAGTAATTATTTTTGCAAAGTACTTATCACCTAAGAGGAAGGAAATATTTGAATACATTTTATGTATTTCTCATTCCTCAAACTCCTGCCTCTTAGGACAGTCTTCAAAAGCTCTGTGAAACACAGAAACTCAGTCTATTACAAAGGATTCGTGTAATTCAGGAGAAGAAAATCTGAAATGTCTACAACCTGTTTAGAAAGCTTAAAAGAGTAGAATTTTGTTCCTAGCAGATATTGCCTGTTCTCTGTTGAAGCAAGAAGAGTATATCCTGGTACCAGCCATTTAGATGCTTCTTATCCTTAGCACTAAATTTTGTGGTAATGGACTCATCAACGCTTTGTATAAAGTCGCTGATCATTTATCTTTTAAATTATTTTTATGTCACCAAATACTGGGAATGCCATATAAATTGCTGTTTGTGCAATTCTTAAAGCCCAAATGGTAAGAAAAAGAAAACTAATCAGAGTGTAAATGAGTGGAAAGGTAGTGCATTTCCTGGTAATTATCATCTCAGGTGTCCCAACACCATGTATGTCCTTATAGTACCACGGTGAATGTACACTTTGATTTTTAAAAAATGATTTCTAATACTAAAAATGACACACTAGCCCTGACTGGCATAGCTCAGTGGATTGAGCACAGGCCTGTGAAGCAAAAGGTCGCCGGTTCGATTCCCAGTCAGGGCACATGCCTGGACTGCAGGCCAGGTCCCCAGTAGGGGACACATGAAAGGCAACCACACATCGATGTTTCTCTCCCACTCTTTCTCCTCCCCTTCCCCTTTCTCTAAAAACAAATAAATAAAATATTTTAAAAAATGAGACCCTATAAAAAATGAAGTACTGATAGTCTTCCTGTTAGTCCAAACATGTTAAAAATTAGAGACTTCCAGCTTGCCTTAAACTTAGAAAGATTTTGTGACATTTCAAAAATAGAAAAAAATCTTTGAATTACATTTCTAGAAAAAGGAGATATTCTGCTCACAACAAAATTTTTTTCACAACAAATTTTATTCTTAGGCAGATTTCTCTTTTGCCCATGAAAAAATAAACACTGTGGGAATTACCTTCTCACCCTAAACAGGTGGAGGACTGTGGCCCCTGAACAATGGGAAACAAATGAGGGGTACCCCATGATTACCCCAGCTCACTGCCCATATGTTGTTTTCAGGCCACAGGACAAGGAGAAATAATCTCAACAAGGTCAAAATAAATATTTTCTCAGACATAAAAAAGTTGAGGGAATTAATCACCAGCAGACCTGCACTATAAAAAACGTGAAAGGAAGTTCATCAAGAAGAAGACAATTATTCCAGATGGAGATTTAAATCTACACGAAGAAATGAAGAGTAATAAGGTATATATTTAGGTAAATATGGGGCATTTGTTCTCATTTTTAAATCTCTTTAAAGATAATTGACTGTTCTGGGCAAAAATAATAACAACGCATTGCAGGATTCAGAGAATACATAGAAGTAAAATGTATTAACACAACAGTACAAATGACGAGAGGAGGGAAGGAGGGGTATATTTTTATAAGGCTTTTACACACAAAGTATAATATTATTTGACAGTAGACAGTGAGAAAATAAAATCATGTATTTTAAACCCTAGAGCAAGCCCAAAAAGAAGAAATAAAAACTTGTATAGTTAGTAAGATAATAGTGGAGATAAAATGGAATAACAAATACTTTAAAAGATAACAATAAAAAGGAAAAAAGAAAATAATAAACATATGGACAACAACAAATAGCAAAATAGTAGCTTTCTGCCTGACCATGTAAATATAAATGTAAATGGTCTGATGCTCCAATTAAAATGATATGTTGTGTTTGTGAAATTAGAAAAAAATGCAAGAGGCTGTTGTATGTTGTTTACAGAAATCCACTTTAAACATACAATACAAATAACTTTAAAAGTAGAAAAAAAAGGAAACAGACACTACACAAGCCCTAACTGAAATAAAGCTGAAGTGGCTACATTAATATCAGAAAACATAGACTTCAAAACAAGAAATAAAGATGGACATTTCACAGATATGTGAAAGTTGCCTCAGGCCTGGCAGTAGCAGCAGCCAGCCTTGGTTCACAGCTTGGCTTTGCCTGGGCACCTTCAAGCCCTACACAAGAAGCAACCATTTGCAGATAGATCCCTTTGTAGCTTATGCTGTGTGCCCCTGGGCAGAACACCGGTGGTGGCTGACCTTGGATGTGCCAACAGCCATCAAGGCTCAACTACAAGAGGAGGGTGTGCACAGCCCACACTGTTTGTGTACCCTGAGTACCCAGCTTGGGTAATAAGGGAGCCTACAGCACACTTTCTACATTAGGCCACTCTACCAAGCTTGGGAGATGTAGCAGCTCTACCTACTATGTAGAAACAAACACAGGGAGGCTGCCAAAATGAGGAGACAAAGAAACATGGCCCAAATGAAAGAACAGAACAAAACTCCAGTTTTCATCTTTTTATTTTCAAGATGAAAACTGAGGAACAGAGAGTCCAGTTAATTTCCCAGCTAGTAAGTGGCAAAGCTGGACTTTGAACTCAGGGTGAACTGACACTATAGCTATGCTTCCCAATATAGCAGCCACTAGCCATCTATTAATAGGTTGTTATTGAGTCCTTGAAATGTGATTAGTCTGAATTGAGATCCATTGAAAGTGTAAAATACACTCCAGATTTCAAAGAATTAGTATAAAAAAGAATGTCAAATATTGCATTAGTAATTTTAAATATCAGTTACATGGGGGGATAAATGGTAAGGGAAAAAAGAGAATGAAAATGTTAAAAATAAACATTGATTACATGATATCATTTTAGATATATTGGGCTACAACAAAATATATTACTGAATTAAGTTTGCCAGTTTCTCTCTGTTTTTTAAAATGTGACTAGCATAGAAGTGAATGACAGACATGGTTTACATCGTATTTCTATTAGATGGCACATTCTAGATCCTGAGAATGTAACTATCACATCCTACTGCTTTGGTGACAGAAACTTAAGAGCAATTATGAGATGAATTATGAGCACTGAAGTGAAGTACGGACAAAGTGTTATGGGGGTATAAGAAGAAAATCATCAATTCTGCCAGAAATAAAGATCTTGGGGATGATGTTCCAGAGGAGCCCTGTGAGCTGGACACACCCAGCAAGGAACAGATCAATCCAATCACCACATCTCATATGTGATTCCCAAAGTGACTTCATATAAATAAGTGCATTTTCTTTACACATGTGTGGGTATGCACGCACACACAGACTGAAACAGGCAGGGCAGATATTAATGTCCCTGTTTTACAAGCAGAAACTGAGTCGATGTGATGAAGTTGCTTGCCCAAGCTTACTCTGTTGGTAAGTAGCAGAGCTGGGAGTTCCACCCAGGTCTTTGAGTCCAAGATCAGGGAATTATCTACCATGGTTGCCTTGAGGTAACCTGAAAACGACTTCAAAGACAAAAGACAAAACACATGAGAGACAGGGCGAAGGCAGTGGTATTCTCAAGTCAGCTTTTACCAGTTCACAAACACCAAACCAGTTTTGCTCATCACTTCCAGCTGATGTCAAGTCAGGGCTTGAAATCAGCCATGGTGGGAGTATTTACACTACAGAAATTGGCAAGTACTAAACATGAAGGCTTTTCTCCACGAAGAGCCAGACTCCTAGCACATCACTGAGTAGTGGGTACCGCGGCCACCAGCTCTAGTGGGAAGAACTTGTTAAAGCCCTGGCTCAGTCACTAGACTGTGTGAGTTTAGGTAAATCACATAATCTCTCTGCGTCTCAGCATTTGCAACTATGAATAGAAACACTTCAGTTTCAACTCTAAGATGAAGTCAAATAAAGTCTGGAAGCAGAGAGCTTTGAGCTCCCAACCTACTGCCTGTGGGAACTTGGAGTTTCCCAAACTCTCTCACAACTGTTGCTTCCTTCTGTCTAAAACAAGGGTGATAGCAGAGCCTGCCTCGAAAGCATTTGTTGATCAGAGTCATGTCTATAGATATTTATTGTGCTATTGGAAATTAATACTTAGAAAAATTTTAAATATTTATTCATTTAAAATAATGTCAAATCCATTACATGTTAACATGAATAACTTATTTTTTTTGAAAAATGACTATATTTTATAATGTAAAATATTAATTAAGAGTACCATTGTTTTATTTACATTTTTGCAAATCTATTTAATGTCTAGCTTAATAGAAGATGACTGGATTCTCATGTCTGTTTCTGTATTCCATATGTTTAAAAAATCAAATGTCATGATGTTTCCAGAAATTCCACTGTACATCAGTGAAAGAATAAGAGTGAAAAAAATAAATAATGTTCTAATATTATTATGAAGGTCATTTGAACCTCATGGAACCCAGGTAAGGTTCTCAAATAATCCCAGAACTCCAGGTCTACACTTTCAGAACTGCTGGTCTAATACAAAACACTCGGTAGCTGTTGGCCATTTTTACTCATGGATTCCATTCCCTGTGGGTTATTGTGAGAGTCAAATGAGAGAATGAAGGTTTGTGAAAGACAGAAATACATGAAGAACTTTCAACATGGAAGAACTCCAATCTGAGATTTTGGTGCTTATTTTTGACTATGTGTTTTCTTTCACCAACTGACATTCAAACTTTTGAAATAAATTTATCAGAGCCCTGCTTTGCTATTTAATGGCCTAGGACCGAACTGGTCTTCAGAAATGCATGAAAGGAAGAAAAGGAAGGAAGGAAGGAAGGAAGGAAGGAAGGAAGGAAGGAAAGAAGGGGAGAGGAAGGGAGGGACAAAAAGAGGGAGGTAAAAAGGGGAGGTGGGCTGACTTCTGTGATTTCTTAAAGGTTTAGGGATATGCAGATGGAGAAGTAATGGATATTACTTAGCTCCTTGTCCTAAGACTGCTGGGCTCTAGATGCCTTGATAAGTATCTCCAAAAAGTGTCCAATCACCAAACCAATGATGTATATAGTGCTCACCAGGAAAGGAAATTCCTTGGGACCCAAAGCCCAAGAGTATCCAATTGACCCCTTATGAGTACAGGGTCGATTTGAGTTTCTCCTTTTGGTGAGGAGAAATAGAAGGAATAGGCAAGATTTTCAGCATGAAAGCTGCTCTGGGTCTCATGGCAATATGTAGAATGTATTCATCACGGCCCCTTCCGCACTTAGCTCAAACAAATTTAAGGGGAAGAAAGAGTATCCGTTCACGTAAAGTCCGTGGTTCACTCAAAGAGAAGCTTCCATTTGTCTCTTCATCTCCTCCTCCTCCTCCTCCTTTTTTCTTCCCCCTCCCTCTCTCTCTCCTTTCATTCCATAAATTCTGCCTTTACTTTTATCTCAGAAGTTCTTAACTGAAAGAAGTCTATGGAGAAAGCTCTTTCCCAGCAGCTCAAACCGTGTCCTGATTTGCATCTTATTTTCCCAGCTTGTGTTTCTCTATCCGTGATTACAATTGGACAGCAGTAATGAATTTGAGTGAATGTTAGAGATCCAAAATTATTTCTAACTGCCTTAAACTCATTGTTCAAACTTCTTTGGGCATTACATTACAATACAAAGACTCTATTTATTATCAGCTGCTATAAGTCAACCCATTCAAAGTATCTACCCTAGGGAATTGATCAGTACGTCCACAGCACTCATCTGCACACACATGGGTAGTGAAGGTTATTAGGAAGCTGTTGGCCTGGTCTAGCAGGACAGAGGCCAGAAACAAGCAAATGAACAAACAAACCTCCCCCCCAAATTTTGTGTATACAAGTCACACAAAGACAGTTTGAAATGTTTCATTAAACATTTGAAAGAAATGTTGAGCTTTGAAAGAAAGACATTTTTTCCTGTTTCATTAAAATTTATTATATCGGACAATCGTAAGATGATTCCTAGAGTCTGACCTCTGTAATTTATTAGAGCCATGGGCAATAGAAATGCTCTTTTGCAAACTGAAGAATCACAATGGCATTTAACGGCATCAGTGTGAGTTTATTCCCATTAAGTGAGGTTCACGCTTTTTAATGGAAGAATGAAAAGAGAGGGGAGGAATAATCTTTTAATAAGAGGAAAAAAGTTAAAGATTTTTATTTCCTTTTTTTAGAGAGAGAGGAAGTGAGACAGAGGGAGAGAAACATCAATGTGAGAGGGAAACATCAATCAGTTGCCTCTTAGATGTACCTGGACTGAGGACAGCACCCACAACCCAGGCACCAGCCCCAACCAGGAATCCAACACAGCAGCAGGCCCCTGCCCTAAACCAACAGAGCCATACTAGTCAGGGCTAATAAGAGAGACTTAAAACTCAGCTAATTAGAAGAAAAATGTTTCTAACCTAGCTCTGCAGATTTGGCAAAAACAAAACATTTTTTTAAAACAGATTAGCTGCTAAGCAATAAAGCTTATCTACTTCTGATCCACACTCCTGCCAGCGGCACCTTCAAGGATCTGGCAAAACTGGACCTTGTACAATAAGTCCATTTCTTTTATTCCTAGAGACATAGAGCCTTTTGAACTTGGATGGTGATTTTATAGAGTGCTGTATTATTTACTCTCAATTAATCACACTCAACTGTAAACAAAGTGTCTGTTTTAGTTCTGCTGACAATGATCCGCTTGTCAACATCTCCCTCAAGTACCTTCAGCATCTGCCTCCTGCAGGAAGCCTCTACTTCAAGATGAATGTTTGCCTCAGTAAACTCAGGAATTCTTCGGGTTCTTTAGTCCATCAGCAGTCAGGATTATATTCTAACAAATGTCACCTAGGCACCATGATGAAGATGTATGTAATCAGACAATAGAGGGGTTCTCAGGATGTCTTTTCATTCTCTGTGTTTGCTTTTGTAAAAAGGAGAAAATGATCACAACCTGGGAATCCTGGGAGTGGGGACACAGGTCTGTGACTGCAGATACTTTAAAAAACCACCAGGCCCATAATGACAGATCTAGAAGTTGCTGAGAAATTAGTAACATTCCACTAGATGAGTGATTTTCAACCCTTTTTATCCCATGGACCACATTAATTACTAAACTTCTGCGGCATACGAAAAAATAGATATTTTTGCCAATCTAACAAAAATAGGTATGATTTTGATTCATTCACCCCAAATGTTTATTGTTGTGTTGGCTGTTGTCATTTTTTAAATTTGACAATCTAAGGAAAAAAGAGGTCAGCACCCCAGACAAAATAGTCAGGCATTGCGTGTTTTAAAAATTCTTGTGGCAGACCGGTTGAAAATTGACACACTAGACGGATCAACAGCACCAAACTGTGTTGCAATTAGTGGTAATTTACGTGAAGAGCACATGCATGGTTTATTGCGTGACTTCATGCAATTTACTGAGATTTCACTAGGGTTTGGAAGTGGTAGGACTTTATCTACTGCCCAAATAATCTTTTTACTTTGGGGCACCTTTCTTTCACTTCAAATATGTAGAGGACATAGGAGTAAGTTGCTGCCAAGATCATTAATATTTAAAACAGTTTATTTTAAAAGCAAAACCAATGTTACATTCAGCGGTTTGCTGAGAATCACTGCTGTGGTCGCTGCAACTCCCCTGGGAGAAGGGAGCCCCTCCCCGCCCCCCGCTCCCCCCCCCCCCGCACCAATTAAACTGAACACGCATGTTATGTCCACTCTGCTCTTTCACCCCTAAGAAAGTAGAGGAATCATATATGCCATGGGGAGGGAGCCATTGAGCTGGGGGCCCTGACAAACCAGTCCTCAAGGAGAAGGTGTGGGTTATTCACCTAGATTTTACATCCTGGGGGTTGACACCCGCTTCCAAACCGTAGGGCTGTAAATCTCTTGACATCATTCCCTCAAAACTGGATTCCTAGGTGAGGAGTGGTGGCGAGTTCCTGCACCGCGGGGGGCCCGAGGCACCCCCGGGCCTGAGTTCGGGCCGGTCAAAAGTGGTCCAGAGCAGAAGTCAAATTCAGAAAAGTTCATCTTCTCATCTCAGGGAAACTGAGGACCAAAACCGCACGACTGGCTCAGCACGGGCTCCCAGATGCCTGCAGGACCTGCTAAGGTGGATGAGTGGCGTGGGGGTTAGCATTCGTGAGGGGGTCTGCCTCTCTCCTTTCCGGCCAAAGCTGATCAATCTAAGAGCACATAATTGATTTTAATGAGTGGGGAAGTTTCGTCACCTTAAGGATTGCCCGGGTCTTCAGCCTACTCAGGCGGGGCCTCTGGCGCACCAAAGACCTCGGTCTCTGCTCGCCTACCAGCCTGTGGCAACCTGAGCGCCCGCTGCGCTGCCTAGCTTTTGGGCTCCACAAAGCAGAGCGGTCAGGGAACGCAGATCCTGTCCGGACTGCCGCCCCGTTTCACCTGGTAATTTATGCACAATTAATTGAGATATCTCTTATACTTGATGTGTTGCAAAATTAATGCCTAATTTATGTAATTAGTCAATTAACTCTAATTCTAGCATATGTTCCCAATGCCCAGAAGGTGTTCTGTTTCCCAGGTACTTATTTTGATGTCACGAAATGCAACTAATTAATTTTACATGCATATTAATTTGGGGTCTCTTTAGCAGTTCCCTTTGTGCAAGTAATTTTAATATTTGTCTTTCTAACCTTTTGGGATAGGGCGGGGGAGGTGCAGGTGGGCGTGAGCGGCACACAGGCACAAACCCGACTGATGCCTGAGGGGTAGCCCTGGTTTAGGACTGGGTGATCCTTTGGAGGCCTCAAGTGGCCAGGGGCGTGGGTGCCGCACTCAGCAGGCCGTTAGGGGGCGTTGCAGATGCTGACCCCACCAAGAGCATTTTGCGCATGCCTTTGGGAAACGCTGAGCCGCAGGGTCTGGAGGCCAGGGCGCCTATAGTCGCAGACCGACACTCTCCGAGTCTCAGGACACACCGCTCCACACCCAGTCAGTCAGTCGCATTCCTGAGAAAGTGAAAGGCGTTCTTTCTTCTTTCTTTCTTTTCTTGAGTCCTGAAAGACAACTCATTTCCACGCCAGTCCCGGGAGGCAAAAAGCTGCGCTTCGGCCCTTCCTCCTAGACAGCCCTCTGTTTGCGGGGAGCCTGAGCGCTGTGCTTGCGGAAGCTTCTGGTTGTGCGGAGCAGGGAACCGCGCCTTCATCTCTGGCTCTGGAAGCGGCCTCTGTGCTCTTCTGGCCGGGAGCGAAGACCATGCGGGCGAAAGTTTACTTTCCAACTTACTGGGTGGCACATTAAAACTTTCATCCTTTTTGGACAAATTAATGAGCAATTTAATTAATAAAATCAGAGAGTAGTGTAAGTGCTATGATAATGAAGTTAAATGAGTGCACAGTAAAATATTCACTAATCCAGCGCATTGCCAAATACCCCCTTAATTCTGCTTAACACTAAAAGGGTTTTGAGCACCATAATGAGATTCCTCTGTCTGCTAATTAATTGACACGCTCCTGAATATTCATATGAACTAGCACCAATACGTTCCTAATTGCACCGTGGAATAGATCTCAGAGGAAAGTAAATCGCCATAGACTTAATTAAAATAATGTATTCCAGATCCAGGACGGGGGAAAGATGAGACATTTGCCTTCCAGCGCGCTAAGACAGTGGCACCTGGTTGGTGGAAGGGAAGGATATCAAACGTCAGCGCGGGGGGCCTGAAAATGCGGCGTGGGACTCGCAGGCAGGGTGTTCTTCGGCTTCTGGAAACCAGCAGTTACGCTGGGTCCAGAGGCCCCGGCGTGCGAGGCCGTTTCTCCCAGGAGCGCCGGCGCCTCTGCTGCCCTCCGCGAGGCTGACGGGCTGCAGGAAGTGGCTCCTGGGGCTGAGCCTAGGACCCGACCCGGGCCAGCGCCCTCTCTGCCCTCCCTGCGCTCCCTAGGCTGGTGCCAAATGCCGTCACAGAGGCGCACGGAGAAAGTAGTTCCCCTAGCAGCTCTTTGGCGGAACGCGGTAGCCGGGGGAGAAACCCCGGGGACCGTGGATGCTGTCCCTGCTCCACCATCTCCCACTCCCACGAAAAGCGCCCCCCCCCAAACACTCTCCCTAAGTTCCTGGGAGTCTTCTCCCTTTCTTGGCGGGGCCAGTGCGGCGGTTTGTCCAGCCCTGCTTCCCGCGGAGGGTGGGAGGGGCAGACAGGACGCAGACCCTGCATCTGGGCGCCCGGGCAGGTTTTCACCAGAGCCACACGAGGGAAATACACTCTTGTCGTCTGGGACGACGAGGTTCCCCCCACCCCTTCCTTCTTTTTGAAAAAAAAAATCACCACAGGTTAGACACTAAAAAGAGTTTATTTGAAGACATACAAATGCATATTTATTATACACATGTAGGCATTAACAATGTAAATTACACCGCCAGCAGTTGCTGGTTGTTTATTCATTAGATCTTTAGAAAATCTACATTGCCTCCAGACAGCGCGATGATAATGTGAAGTACACAAGCAGTTTACATAACCGACTCCGACTCCGCTGCGCCACGCAGAGTCCTCAACAGGTCGCGGGCGTCCGGGCGCGAAGTTGCTGATAGTGACCGAAGATCCAGCGAACCTGCGAGGCCTGAGGCTCCCTCTGTCTTTTCGGAAAGGGGCAAAAGATGCGGAAAAAGGGAAGAACGGACTCATTCTGTGTGGTTAATATGTTTTACCCTGTTCGTGTGTAGCTTTTCTTTCTTCTTCTTCTTTCATTTAAAGTGGGTGAAAGAGGAAGAATGGACAGAAAATAAAGATCAATAGCCTCCCCAAGCTCCGGGTATTCGGGAACACCAGTCACAGGCTATGAATCCCAGCTGCTGGGGGTGGGGGTGGGACTATAGTGAGGGGTGAGAACTTTTCGTTACTGCCTGCGTGGGAAGACTGCCTTAGTTGGGGAACCCAATCAAAGCGCTATGGCCACCACAAACAGCTGTCAGGGACTCCAAAGAAAGTCACCTGCTAGACCAGCCTTTTTGGAATTACAAACTGCTCTGTGGTTCTCAGTGTACCCGAAAGACAGAGGAGGAAGCACTTTAAGGGGAAAGTGCCAGCGCAAATTTAATATTTATTTAAATATATATATATTTATACATGTATATGTTTTCCAAAGACTTACCTAATAAAGATATTAAATAAAATAAGTGAGGGGAAAGAGAGGGGTGGTTCACTAGGGTAGGCTGGTGTTGGGGCAGGGAAGGGGAGCGGTGAACGATGTCAGCCACGGTAAGTGCCCAGGTCTCCTGAAACTGCGTGGGTGCTGTGTACCGTTGAGTTAATCACTGGCCCCACCCTTGGGAGCCACCGACTTATCCCGGGCTACCACTACACCCCGAGGTGGAGCGCGGAGGGCGGGTGTGTTTGAGTTTTGTGTTTTCCCCATTCCTTTCCTTCCTCCCTCCCACCCTCTTTTCCTCCCAGCTGGGCAGGCTGGGACCCAAGGAAGCACGGCTGGGACCCAAGGAAGCACGGCTGGTCAGGACACTCGGCATTGCTGGGAATGCGGCTCGCTTGTCTGCAAAAGGACCTAAAATCTGATGTTCACATTGCTGCAGAAATTGAAACTAGAGTCTGAGAAAGAAAGAATGAGGGGAGAGAAGAGAGAAGAGAGAAAAGGGGCGAGAAACGGAGGAACTCAGAAAGCGGTGGGTCTATTCTGGGGCGAGCCCTCAGGCCACCTGGTTTCCCGCTAGAGCGTCAGTGTTCCTAGACCCACCAGGAATGAGCAAACTGGACTCCCAAAGCACAGGAGGTGCTGCTGACCCGGGGTACACACGGGGGTGAGGGTGGAAGCACCCCGAGTGGGGTCGACACCCCGCGTGGGGACGGGCGAAGCGTAGTCCTCCTCACAGGTAAGACCAGCTGAGCGGAGAGACCCCTCTGTCCAGGGAAGGCGAGCAAGGGGCGGTGCGTCAACCCCTTCCAGGCCCCGCCTGCCTCCCAGCCGTTCCTAGCTGGGGGAGGCCAGTAAGGATCAGCCGCTTTCTCTCTTTTCTTTCTTTCTTTTTCAAACCCGCTTTGTGGGTGGCAGCTCAGCGGGGGGTGCATGGAGACCAAAAAAAAAAAAAAAAAAAGCCCAGAGAGAGAGAGGGAGAGGGAGAGAGAGAATATCAAATAGTTTTAACCTTCCCAGGAACACAGCGAATTATTATATCTAAATGCTGTTGTGATCAGCAAAACCTGCCTCTGCCATTAAGAAAACACACGCTGTGTATTACCATTGGGTTAAGCTTTCCTCCTTGTCGGCCTGAACACGCAAAGCAGGAGTGAGGGGTTTGAAGGCTGGAGACCCACAGGTTATCTGGTCTTGAGACAAATGAAGATGGAAGAATGCACCAACAAATGTTATCGATGGAAAATATTCCTTATCTCAGGTATCTGCAGTTCCCCCAGAACTAATTTTTTTCAAATTTATGAGCAAAGTACATTCAGCCTGTTCTACAGGATTTACCTTAACATTCTGTTCCAATCACCCCCCCATAACACATTCAAAGGAGGTTAAAACATTTTCTCCCACTTATTAGAAGCTTTCAAACATGTTATAAAGTTAAAAACTGCCTTCCTGTTTCTGTTTTCCTCAAATCCCTCCAAAACATAACATTTTAAGAGTGCATGCCTAGCCAGAAGTACTGGCTTCCCCTCCCCCCCAGGATCTGAGCAAACAAGTAATTCCTGACAAAGGAAATTAATATGAAAAGTATAGGGTGATTTTCTCCCCCTCCTCCCTTAAAAAAAAAGACCCCTTGCTCCACCCTGCTATTAAACAAAACACAATACCTTTTTCTGGGTGGTACTGCACAGAAGTTGATTCAGTTTTGACAATGTTGTTTAGCTATCATTTGCTATTTTGAATGAATGGGAGCAATCCCCCCTTTTACAACATTTGTTTCCTATTATGGAGAGGTGCAGCAGTTGAGGGCAGACATGTGAAAGTGGCTGTTTGATTCTCTTTTTCATCCCCCTGACCCTGCTTTTGTCCCTCCTCACCCTGGGAATGTCACGCCTCGCTACTTCACTTTGAGATGCTCGAGAAAGTGGCTTTGTTATTCCCTTTTAGACATACACGAAATTGTTCTCATTCCCCTCGCTGTAAAAGATACTTCACATCGGGACTCGGTTCACAAGTGCAATGCAATTTGGCTTAGTCCAACCTTTGTTCTGCTTGTACAAATGAGCGAACAGTGCACACATTATACAGTTGATCTACTGCTGTCTTAACCCCAGAGTTAGGGGCTGGGAGAAAAGCAAGTTAATCCCTTCAATACCAAGGTGGCTTTAGCAATATTTCCTCCAATAATAATAATAGATTTGAATTGCTGCTTCTATTTCACACAGTGCAGAGCAAAACTTATGGAGAGGGTTTAGCAAAAACAAAATCCTTCCACCAACCTTTTGCAAATAACTTTTTCAGACCAATTCATTTGTAGGTTTGCTAATGCTCATGCTAAAGCCATGCAATTGTCTGTGCAAAGGAGGGATGGGATTTGGAAACTAAGGCTTTAAAGCCTTGAAATCTCAGAGCAAACCACAGCAAGCAAAGACCAAATGGTTATTTAGCAAAGTGATTCTAAAGAGAGGGCATCATGGTGAGCAGGGCAAGAGCTGTCTTCACAGGCACTGAAATTGCCTGCTCACTATGGGTGGGGGTTGGCACTTGTTGGGGATGGAGGTCCAGCGGGAACTGGCACTTAACAGTGGCTACTGTTTGTTTTGTGCTTGAGGGGGAGGGAGAACCGAGCCTTCCCTACTCTCCAAACTGCAGTGGCTGCTTAGGAAATAACTTCTGAAAGGTATGAAATGTTGCCCCTCCCTTTCTCACAATCCCAAGGAAAACAGATTTTTTAACTTCAGGTAGCACAGTCAGAGGCCCTACCAGGCCTTCCCAGGCAACACTTACCAGGGGGAACACTTCCGACCCTCTACCCCTGGCCCCAGAATGATGGGAGTGAAGAGTGAGGAGGTAGGGATTCTTGCCTTTCTTAGAACACAGCAAGATTGGACAAGAACTGATTTTAGGTTATATACCCCTCATCAAAGTGTTCTTTTCAACCTCCCTGTTATGAGTTAAGCCCCAGGTAACCCGGTCATCAACCAGTGCGATATATGGCTCCAGAGTTCCTCGGCAGACATTCTTTCCCACCAGTTGGGAAAATAGGTGTGCTCCTTCCGAAGTCTGGTGTGTGAGAGAGAGGGATCTGGGGTGCTGATGAGAGGGGGGAGGGAGGAGGGAGCAGAGTCCTCTCACTGGCAGTTGGCCCTTCTTACCAGAGCACAAAGTATGTCCCCTCCCCTGCCTCTCTTTCTTGGGTAGTTTGATTTCCCGCCAGACTCAGGGGAAGTGGCCAGGCAGTGTGGCCTCAAACTCCCAGGGCCAGTGGTGGGAAAACCACGGCCCGGAGGTTTTCCCTGATGCAGTGCCCAACTGGGTGCCAGTCATGTCCGAGGCCCATGAACTGGAAAGACTGAAGGACCTTTGGGTCCTCTTGCCACAGTAGAGAGAACTCACTGAACAGGTTCCCTCTGCTCCCGGGATCCAGAACGATAGAGCCCAGCTGTGCTTGGAGGGGGTGCTGGCGGTGGATAGGAAGGTGGATAGGTTCTGAGGACGAGCAGCCTCTAGAATACTCAGAGTGACAATTTTTTTTAATTGACCACTGACAGGCTGAGGGAGTTTGTTTTAGTGCCGAATACCCGGAGAACAAAATCCTTTTGAAAGGAAAGCTAAGTCATTTCACACCACCCAAATGCAGGTCTGGCGAAGAATGGCTGATGGGACAAAGCAGCTCCAGTGTGTCAGCGCGGTTCCCAGAGACAGTGGAGAACTTGGACGAACGCGGGAGGCGGCCTGGAAAGGTGGGGCGGGCCGGAGGAGGCCCTGAAACCCGGAATCCTCGCCACGCCAGCGTTCAACTCTCTTCCCCCTCCACCCTCCCAGAACATTTCACAGCCCTTCAGTAGAGCAGATGGAAAAAGTGAAGGGGGGGGGGGGGCGAGGCGGGTAGTGAATGGAAGAGAAACGAGGAACAAGGGTGCAGTAGGAAAGGGGAAAGGAGGAGGGAAGGAGGGAAGAGGGCAGAGACTCATACTGGGGATAGGGCTGGGGCGTGGGGAGAGACTCCAGGAGAGAGAGGGAAGGACATGAGGCAGACAGGGGAAGGAGAAGGAGCCAAAGGAAGACCTAGCCAAAACGTTCCAGGCAGCGCAGAGTTCACTTCCCAAGAGGGCAAAGTGGGTATTGTTTTTGGCGCCTAGGAAACCTTAGGAAGCTGCTGGATACTTTCCCTCCACCTCGCTTGTCGGTGTTTGGTAAATATTAACAAACCAGAGCTCGTTACTTTCTGGAGTGTGGACGGAAAGGCCAGTGGCCAGGCTCGGAGAGCTTGCCTCTCCCAGGGCCCCCGCCCGCAAACACCAGCCCCACCGTTCTCGCACTCACGCACCTGCTTGACAACAGAAGGAATCAAAATCAATATTGTATTTGTCACCTCTCTGTCTCCTTTTTACTCCCTCTGCAGCCCGGGCGCCACTGAAGCGAATTGTGGATTTATGGAGGGAAATTAGCATAAATTATTACAGAATCTGTAGCCGTGTGTGGTCCAGCTTGTGGGAAAAGAGGCTATTGCGAACTCTCCAAGCAGAAAGGTGGTCGGTGGTGGGCTCCGCGGAGGCGATGAATGGCTATTGCTGGAAAGAGATTTCCATTTGGTTTGCACATGGGTACAATTGACTTATGTGTGTTTTATACAGTTTTCCCAACAACCCCCTAAGCCTCCGGGTCGGATGTGCCCCCTCCCCAAAGCTTCTGTTTGTTTTGGGTTCTGTACAATAGACTTTGATGCACTTTTCAAGATTTCTGTAAAGTGCTCCTTCCCCTCCCTCTTAATAGTAGTCTTAAAACGCTGTAAATACCATGCAAACCCCCCCTCCCCTTCCCAGGAGCTCTGTAGATCTTCAGTAGGAACCAAGACACAATGTTGTGGCAAAGCACACGTTTTAAGTGTGAATCTCATAACTCCTCACCCCACCCAAAGCAAATATGTGCTATTAGGTTGGATTTCCTTAACTAACGCTGGGCAGAGGCATCGGGCTTCACCNAAGATTTCTGTAAAGTGCTCCTTCCCCTCCTTCTTAATAGTAGTCTTAAAACGCTGTAAATACCATGCAAACCCCCCTCCCCTTCCCAGGAGCTCTGTAGATCTTCAGTAGGAACCAAGACACAATGTTGTGGCAAAGCACACGTTTTAAGTGTGAATCTCATAACTCCTCACCCCACCCAAAGCAAATATGTGCTATTAGGTTGGATTTCCTTAACTAACGCTGGGCAGAGGCATCGGGCTTCACCTCCCGCCCTCACCCTAGCCAAACTTTGAAGAGTCCCTACTTGTATCCTTGCATGTCCCGAACTTGGTGTCGACAACTTTCCCGGGGAGATGGACAAAGATTTTATTACAACTCGGCTGGTTTTGTTTTGTTTTTCTTGTTTAACCCAACCGTTTCCACTCTTAGAATTTAGTTAATCTTCTATTTACTCCAAGCAGTGATTTCAACAGCCATTCAAAGGCTCTTTTCAAGGCAACAAAATGCCAATTGTTAAAACAAGAAAACATTTCTCTTTCCCCATCCCCCACTCTCAAAGAGAGGTGGGGGCGGGGGTGTGCACACACACACACACACACACACACCTGGTAGAGAAAATCTTCCCGGCTGCTACTGGGGGAGCAGATGTCTTTCACTGCTACCGTTGCATATCCCAAATCCAGCCACTCAATACCTTTTCTACATTCTATCAGTACCACCTATTTGCTAAGAGGATCCTAAATTCCTTGGGGACTTTGATACCGGCACCTCTCCCCCCAGGATCACTCCCGCTTGGCCCACAGGAGCACCCTCCGTTTTTGTGCCCCCGAGTCCAGCCTCCTGAGGCTGTGGACCAATGCCTTTTGCCTGGGAAACACAAGCCCTCACCACTGTTCGTCATCAGGGGTCTCTCAAGCTCCAGGGCTCCCCAATTCCTCCCATTCTAGGACCCTCAAGCCCAACCGGAGAGCACCAAGCGACCCGCAAACAGGGCACCACCTAAGGAGCTGAAGGCTACGCAGCCCCGCACGCTCGGAGTACGGCTGCCCCTGCCAAAGCACGGAACAGATTCCAGGACTGCCTGGCTGGAATTTGTGGCAGCGGAGGGTTTATCTGCCCTTCACAAGCCTTGCCCCCCAAACCAGGTCAGCCCCCCTCCCCAACCCCGTTGCACCCACTGCCTCCTCCTGGCTATTTTTTTCCGAATTAAGAAGGTGACATTATTCTTTTCTTCAAGCACTTCTGTTAATATTGAAAAACGTGCGCGTGCATCTCAAGCGAGGCAGCCCAGACAGGAGAGCCATTTCAATATTAATGAAATTGTTTAATCTCCTAAATTCATCGTGTTTAAGTTACGTTTTGGTGAGTTATTGGCCAACTCTGCAACCGCGGTTAATGGAGGTGGGGGTGTGGGCATGGGCGCAGGCATTGGAAGATTTTTTTAAAACGCTAACCGCAAATGGCTCCACTGATAATGCTCGAATATCACTTAAAAGTATAAAAACTTCACACGGAAACTCTCCCACCACACCCACCACCACCATCACCACCAGCAGCACCTCACATTCCCAGCTGAAGATGATTCAGTGTGGGCTGTACGCATTGAGTTTCCAACAACACAGTACAAGAAATGTGTCCTAAAGGTGGAAGAATGCACAGAAGCCAGCAGGAACTCCTCGAGTCTGCTCTTAGACTGTGTGCATGCAAGTGGGGGGGGGGGGACTCAGTACTTCATAGCAAGCTGATGATGATGGCGATGACGACAATGACGACGACGACGACGATGATGACTCACTGAACCTCCTCAGACAAATCGGAACGGAAGGGAGCCTGCTGCCCCACACCAGGCAGGGGGACCCCGAGGCACATCCCCACCTCTTCCCTCTTTCAGAAAAAGTTAAACTCACTGGTCTTTGCAAGTCTAGAAGGTATTCCCGTTCTAGTGGGGCCGAAGGCAGCTTTTGCCAGGCTTCCTAAATGCTAAACATGTTCTCCTTATGCGAAAAGAGGGTGGGAGAAGGGGAGAAAGTTCCAGCTGTAAAATGCAAACTTCCAGGCAATGCCCAGCTACTAAAATTTCAAGCCACCTAGGGAAGGCAAGAGGTCCTGCAGTTCATCTGGTGACCAAGTGTGCCAAACAAGCGGGGGGGGGGCCTCCCAAGGTCTGCACACCGTCTGACCCAACAGCCCCAGTCTTCGCCTCGCGTCTAATCAAATTCCTAGAGAATGTCTCAAGTGAAGACTTAGCCATTCCGCCCAGATATACTATTTTAATTTTTTAATTGGTCATTACGGTTAGGTTCAAAATGTACTCTTAAAGGGCTGCCGCACTATATTTTTGTAGGTATTTTTAAAAATCACTTAAAGCTACACACCCACTGTGCAGAGCGAAGGCAGCAGCCTAGGAAGGTGCAATCAAACTCTGACCTGACTCTTGGCGGACTGACGGGAAGGGTGTATTTTTATTATAATAACCCATGCAACCAGCCCTGGGTAATGCCAAGCTCAGGAAAAGGGTCAGCCTCAGAGGAAAGCCGTGCCTCACGTTAGCTGACAATACAAACCCTACGTAATGCGGAGGAAACAGAATACCCCAGCCAAGCAATTTCCATGTCAAACATCCTCCGCAGGGCAGCTCGGTCTATGAACAGGAGTGCTCTCCTGAATCCCTGCTCCACCACCGCAGCCTCCTCATACCTTCACAACCGCACACCCCAGCCGGTGCGTCCCGCTCCCCGCCGGTGGTCGAGGCTCTTCCCCCTCGCCTGGTCTTGAGCTGGAAGTGATTCCTATTGGCCAAGGTGTCCATGTAAATAGGTGTGAAAGAAACCGGAGCTGGCCAGGCTCTCCCCTCTCTCGAAGTCCCCTCCCGCCACAGCCCCCTCCCCCTCCTCTTCCTCCTCCTCCCAAGGCGATTGTCATATGATAGCTAAGAAGTGGCACATTAATGAAGCGCCGCTACAGGGGTCTTTTCTGCTCCTGTCACCGCTTAAAACTATCAGATGGTTCGAGAGAGGACATGGAGGCAGCCACCTAGCTCAGCGTTGCTGCGGAGCCCACAGCAGCGCCCTCCGGAGCCCCGAGGCTGCAGCCACCACCTTCGGCGCTGGGACTCCGCTGCTGAGCTCAGCCGCCTGCAGAGCGCACTGCTAGAAAGCGCGGCGACGCTGAGCTGAGGAGCTCGGACTCGTGGAGCCCAGCAGAGGCGGGACACTGCGCAGTGGCTGTGGACCGGGAGCGGCGCGGTGAGCAGCAGCGCCATCCCGTATGCGCACGCTCAACTCCGAGCAACTTTAAGGTGAGCCGCTCTCGGTTGCATCCCAGCCCGAGTCCCCGCTCCAGCCCCTGCTTCTTTCCATGCTACTCTTGCGCCACTTGCCCCTCTGGCCGAGCCCCACGCGGCACGAAAAGTTGCCGGTGCTGCAGCCCCTGCCCTACACACGCGAAGTCTGCACTCGGCTTGGCTGACCTCATGGTGTCTGTTGGTGCATCCATGCCCTCTCCCCTTATCTTTTCCCCTTCTCAGATCGGAGCAGCCGCCCGCCCTCGCGGACCCAGAGCAAGAAGGGGGCAAACAAGAAGATGCCTCGGCCGGGCCGCAACACGTACAGCGACCAGAAGCCGCCCTACTCGTACATCTCGCTGACCGCCATGGCCATCCAGAGCTCGCCTGAGAAGATGCTGCCGCTGAGCGAGATCTACAAGTTCATCATGGACCGCTTCCCTTACTATCGGGAGAACACACAACGCTGGCAGAACAGCCTGCGCCACAACCTCTCCTTCAACGACTGCTTCATCAAGATCCCGCGGCGTCCAGACCAGCCGGGCAAAGGCAGCTTCTGGGCGCTGCACCCTAGCTGCGGGGACATGTTCGAGAACGGCAGCTTCCTGAGGCGCCGCAAGCGCTTCAAGGTGCTCAAGTCGGACCACCTGGCGCCTAGCAAGCCGGCTGACGCTGCGCAGTATTTGCAGCAGCAGGCCAAGCTGCGCCTGAGCGCACTGGCTGCCTCCGGCACGCACCTGCCGCAGATGCCGGCTGCCGCCTACAACCTAGGCGGCGTGGCGCAGCCCTCGGGCTTCAAACACCCCTTCGCCATCGAGAACATCATCGCGCGCGAGTACAAGATGCCTGGGGGGCTGGCCTTCTCCGCCATGCAGCCCATGCCCGCTGCCTACCCTCTCCCCAACCAGTTGACTACCATGGGCAGCTCGCTGGGCACTGGCTGGCCACACGTGTACGGTTCCACAGGCATGATTGATTCGGCCACCCCCATCTCCATGGCCAGTGGCGATTACAGCGCCTACGGCGTGCCGTTGAAGCCGCTGTGCCACGCAGCGGGCCAGACGCTGCCCGCCATCCCGGTGCCCATCAAGCCCACGCCGGCCGCAGTGCCTGCACTGCCCGCCCTGCCCGCGCCCATTCCCACCTTGCTCTCGAACTCGCCCCCCTCGCTCAGCCCCACATCCTCTCAAACGGCCACCAGCCAAAGCAGCCCCGCCACTCCCAGCGAAACACTCACCAGCCCGGCCTCTGCCTTGCACTCAGTGGCGGTGCACTGACCCGAAGCGGCCGGTGCCCCTCTTGCTCTCCTCCCCGCTAGTTCACTCGCCTTCCCCGGCTCCCAGTCCTGCCCTCCTTGACCTGGGACCACAACCCTAACGTGTGATATCACCTTCGGCCAACCATCTCGCTCCCCACGAGAACTTTGTTTTGGACCCAGAAGACAAAACACAAACTTGCAGCTGGGCCTGGAGGCGCGCGGGAGTTGTCCTCTCCCCCACTAGAGGGGGAGGCAGGGGGCACCTGAGCCGGGCCGACCGGTTCCCGGGGTCCCCGAAAACCCTCCCACTTAAGACGCAGGGGACACCCTGCCTCCGGCCTTCGCGAAGAGTCAGGCCGTCTTCCCTCTGCCGGCACTGGCGGGGCTCCGGCCTCCGCGCAGTCCCAAGACCAGAGAAACCTTCTCAGAGGTTTCCTGGAACACATCTCCCCGGAGGGCTGCGGCAGTATCGCAGCGGAGGGCCGGATCTGCTGCGAAAAGAGACCACTAATCTTCCTACCCCGCTCGCCTCCGCCCATCCGACTGGGGCTGGGCAGACCGCAGCTTCCCGGAGCAGCGGGCCTGCCTCCCCGGCTACAGCAGAATTTTTTGTTTTGGGTTTTGTGTCCCGCCTGAGGCTCCAGGCTCCAGAGGTTAAGGAAGAGGCTGCCAAGCTGGGAAGAGGACGCTAGTCCTCAACACCAGCAGAACAAAACTAAAAGTAACCTTGTGTTGTTTACAAAGCGCCCGGTAAAATGTAAACAGTGAACTTGAATCTGTTATTGCTTGGCGGGCGAGCGGGCAAAGCCCACTTTACAAGTACCTGTTGTAATGTGAATGTTTACTCTTCATTTCTGGCCAGGTTGAGGGGAGGGAAGGGGGGGATGGGGAAAATAATTGGAATGTCAGCTTTCCGATTACTTAGAGACCTTTTTAGCTATTTATTTTATTGTTGGGAGGGGGAGGGAGAAACTAAAATAAACGCAAACTAAGAAAGCATCACGGGCAACCCTAGAAGAATTTAGATGAGCTGACTGGTAAACTTGAAGGACATGTCACCGGATAGGTCTCCCAGGGACAAGTCCTTCCGTTTGCTACAAGAATTTTCCCAAGAAGCTAAGGGCTGCAAAGAGGTGTAAATGCTTGTGAATAGGAATGATTATACACTGTGTAAAATGCACTTTTGTTTGCTATATTCCTTTAGAGTCTTAGGTAATTTGCTGAGAAACAAACTGTTGTTCTGGTGCGACCTGCTTACGTTTTAAAAAAAAGTTGTAGTGTCATCAAAGCTGTAAAAATTTTTACCTTTTATTTTGTTCCTTCCAGTATAGAATTAGCATGGCATTTTAAATATTGATGTTCTTGTTCCCAGCATGCCTGTTTTAAGACAAAGAATTTTAAAAAGGTGTCTACATTAAATTATGAACCTAGTCCAAATAATATTTTCTCATTAAAATATGTAAATTCAACATGTTTTGTGTGTCTTTGCAGAGTTTTTGCAAACAGCTTACAAAAGACAGGCATAGTGCTTCTCTCAGTGTGCTTTCCACACTGCATTGTCTGAGTAGTTTGTCTTTGTTCATATCTCATCTTTTAAAACAGTCAGACCTCCTTTCGTGCACTTACAGATTGGGAGAAAAATTATTCAGATGGACTCTTGAAGACACAGTGCATCCGGAAAGGCAACAGACTGTTTCTAGCAAAGATCAGGTGCACAGGTGTAGTGCTTAGAAAAAAACTGTTTTGAAACAATAGAGTACTTCCTAAGTATTTCTGTTTGTCTTAAAATGTACATTTTACAAAATATATCCAGTACTTAGATAAATGTAAGGCGTGTGTAGAAATCAGGTAGAGGCGATGCGGGGAGACAAAAGGTAAATGTACACTTGCTCACACAGTGCTTATATTCTGATGCATCTTATTTGGAGTATGCACTTCCTTGCTCATTTACATTTTTTCAGTTGTTGAAATTTTCTTTTTCAAAAGTTACCTAAAAGTCCACCTGGCACGTTGAAACCTGTTCACTTTAAACGGAACAGATTTCTTTTTACTCCTTCATGTGAGAAAATAATGTTGATGCATTCATTTGAAGAAGTGAATGAAGTTACTTAAAATCTTGCATTCTCTAAGTATTTGCTTTTCTTCGGATATTTGCAGAGAATTCAAATTTGCCAAGAATTTGTAGCTGGAGGCCAATTGAAACTTTATTGAAGGGCTCCCAGTATTTCCAGAGTGAGGGCTGTATTCAACTAATAAAGTTGCAAGACAAAGAAAAACGTAAGTGGTGATTAACACTTTGCTGTGTAAAATGATTAAACAAGAGACTGTGCAACACAGGGAAACCCACATAGAAACGATCACCACGCTCCATGAGGAGAATCCTTAGCACCCGTGACCCTCAAATATTTAGAGGGTTATCTGAAAAAAAATTTAGGATTAATGCGAAGGATAATTAATCCTGTTGTGACCAATTTTTTAAAAGGAAGGATCCCACACACAGCCCCCCCCCAAAAAAGTGGAAAATAAATGAATCATTGGACTGATTAAAATGCATGAAGCTACTAAAGCTCGTCAGACAGGGGACAACTAAACTCATTCATCAAGCCCGATTCACAATTATATCAACAAGATCGGCCAAAGAAAGCCTGTAGAACTTCTCCATCCTGGGCTAGGAGATTCTTAAAAACTTTGTTCTCGACAAGAATTCATCTGCATTTAAAAAAAAATACATTTTTCATCACTTCCTGCAAAATAAAATGAAGGCCATCTCTGGGATATTCTAGTCTCACTGATTTTACTAACAATGACTTCAAAATGGGAATGAAGAAGCCATATAAACATGAGCCTCAAACATTTTTGTAAATGATCAGTTAGGTAGTCAGGTGAAATATTCTTCCTAGAATAGCCAGTAGAGCTCAGAGTTAAGGGATGTGTACATACATACATGTAATAAATGGTAGTAAAGAAGATGCGGGTCCCATTTCTGATGTTTAGCAAAGGAGGGATTTCAACTCAGTATCTGAAAATGTCCTTTTCAGCTGGTAAGTTCGTCACGGTGTATTGCAAAGAAAGAAATAACTTGGGCATTGTCTGCCCTCCTTTCACAACTGCAGGCACCTCTTCTCGGGCGAAGGCGACTGAGTAAAGTAAAAATTCCAGGATGATATTTTGACCTTGATCAGAAATTCAAAAGCAGCCCAAACAAACATGCATGCCTCCTCCCCACATTGTCTCTAGCTTTGAGATTTATACCCTTGCTTAGCTGAAGTGCCCCACAAATAAGGAAGTTTATAACTATGATACCTTCAATGGCTCTCTTTGTCATGTTAAACCTTTTCACCTGGCTCAAGTCCAAAGTCAATACACACAGCTTTAAAATAAAACTGAAAGAGATACCACTATACAGTGAGGCGTATGCTCAGGGTCTAATTTTGAGAATCAGGTTAAGTTATACTATTCTATTTTGTAAATTTGGGCAGGATTTTTTAAAATTCAGGTGTTTGATTTTGGAAACTTGTCTATTCTGTTACTTTTGGTTTTTAACGTGACTCTGCCCTCAACTGTTTTTAAATGGCTTTCTCTGTGATTTGGGGGAAATGCTTATCACACAATGGACGAATTTTGTGCACCTTCTCAAGAAAGAAGCTACAGGAGCTCTCATTGCTCCTATTGGATTGGGGGCTTGAAAAATGTAAGATGAACAGAAGAGGTGCCAATAAATGATCCTCAGAATGGCTGCAATAGTAGAGCAGCCAGTGCAATGCCTGTAGAAGGGACAAGCACTGAGTGTCTTGGAAGGGAAAATCTGGCCAGGTGCTCCACAGGGGTGAAGTGTTGGGGGTGGGAAGGAGGAGGAATCGAATGAAGCACTGCAGAGAGAAGGGTTCCCACTAGTTTGTGCATGGTGGGGAGGGGAGGAGTGGTTGTATTCTTACAAACAGAAACTCCTTTTGTAAAAAGTATCCATTTAAGAAATGGAAAGGATCTCCTGGATCTTGTCTCAAATTCTTAATATAAATGCCAATTAATTCCCCCCCCAATGCCACATATGCACAGAGACACCCAAACAAAAAAAACAAAACAAAAACAATCCAACCCACCGGCTGTGAAGCCTCAAAGGGGATGCATTTGTTTCTTTTAAACTAACAACAAATTATCTAATTAATATGTTTCAATTACAGCATGAAAGGCACAGCCCCTGGACCGCCCGCCGTGGGGGCACAATGGCCTCACAGCCCACTCTAAGAATTTACAATAACTTCACATCTGTTTCTTTATTTTCCACTTTTCGAGTCTAAAACTCCTCTCAAGATCACTTCAAACCGCGGCCTGAGTTATGAAATATGTCCCGGTGTTAAAGGGGGACGAAACTTTGCCCACAGATGCTTCATTTGCAAGCAAAAAAAGTGAAAGCCCATTGAAGAGCATTAAACAAATATATTAGAATTCTGTCACTTTATGCAATTGAGTAGATCAAATGAAGGGTCTCGGCCACTTCATTCACTCTCATTCACTCGAATAGAAAATGCAAAGAATAGCAACCCGAGACTGGGCCACCGATGTAGATTTAGCTCCTTTTTACTGGGAGACAAAAAGGCTGAATTTTCACAAACACATTGCTGACTCGGGGACTAGGAAACCGGCACTGGAACCCCTTTGGAATTTAAATTCATTTTATCTTCCTCTCCCTTTGCGGGGATCTGTTTGCACTACAGTGCAAGATGCAGCAGGCATCCTCTGGCTTCTGAAAAATGGGGGAAGGGAAGACAGTGAGAGGGGGTGGCAATGTGGGCCTCAGGATTCCCAAGAAGCTCTTGATGATGGACTAACACTCAGGCCTGAGATAATAACTTTGATTTAAACAAATCTTTGTCTACACCAATATAAACATCATTATATCCCACACATCTCCAAGTCTCCTGCCTCCTTGCTTGGCACAGATTACAGGCACAGCTTGTTTTCAAAGACCAGAACTGCATCTGGGCCCCCCGGTTTTCTTCCTGCAACTAATATCCGCTCACTGGTATCACAACAAACTTGGAAGCTGAGGTTCCAGCCTCACCTGCTTGATATTCTTTCTCTCTCTGCACACACACTGCCACCACTACCCCGCCACCTTCTGAGCACCGTGATGGTGAACTTTTTATGAAAAAATCGGGAGAGGAGATACTTGCTGGTTAGAACTTCCAAGCCAGAATCTTCTTACATTTTCGTTTCCCCTCCTCAGGGTGGGGGCGGGGCAGGATACCAGCCACGTGTGTCAGTGCAATTGAGATAATTTTGTGATGATATTTCTGTCCCCAGTGCTTGACATTTTGTTTTGGTAAACGTTACACACTTATATGTGTCCACATCTCACAAACCTCACAGTAACTGTTAGAGCTGCTTCTAGAGGCCCGGAAGGGAGAAATAAAACAGTAAACTCCTCAGCTTTGGGGGTGTGATTGCAGAGGGGTGAGCCGGCTTTTCTCACACATGAAGTATGAATGAGATCTGATCGGAAGGGGAAAGCATTTGATGGGTTTTCTATTGTGTTCGACAGTTTTGCCCAGTATTTTCCCCAAGTACATCAAAACTTAGAACAATTTTCATTTTAGTCTTAAGATGTGTAAGTTCATATTTGACACTATTCTTCACTTAATTCGTGGGATTGGTGTCTGGAGATGGGGATGGGAGGTGGCTCAAACCTACAGACATGGAACAGGAATTAAAGGAAGAGTCGTTTGTTTTATGCCCACAAACTGTCAAATTCACCAGAACTAACAATGAACTCAGCAGAAATTATACATGGAAAACTGTACTTGACTAAATGAAAACTCCCTTAGAAGATTTTCCTGCCGGAACATTTTCTAGAATGTATGAACAAAGTGTTCTTGGGAGGCAGCCCCCTTGGCCTATGTCTGTAAATAACCAATGCCAAATCGGTCACAAGCTTTTGAAGGAAAAAAAAAACTCAGGAGTGTGCATTTGAGCAGATTAGGCTCACAGATAAAAACCACTCTTTACACATCTGTTTTTTAGAGACCCTGTGATTCTGATTTAGGTTTTGCACTCTGTATATTTTTATTTACTCAATTAATTTCTTCCCCAGAATTTTCCCTGTTGACTGGGTTTACTAAGACATGTACAAAAACAGTTGTTGGTTTGCAGAAATGATTATTTCCAAACTCTGCTTTTGCTATGGATTTCTCTTCCCTTCTTTCCTGGTCGGATGACTGCAGCGCATAGTAGCATGTAGAGAAACTGTTCAATGAAGGATCTTAATTTTGCACCACTTATAGGAAGCTCAGTATTTATTAAGTAGTAACCAGAGTGTTCTGCATTAATTAGAGCAGCTCCTTGGAGAGAAATTACAGCCACCAGTGGTTTCTCACAACAGGAAAACCATGAGCATCTGAGCTCCCAACAAGCCCTGCTGCAGTGAAACAGCTGCCGACGTCTGGCTCGCTTGGAAATAACAACACTTATTTTGTTTATTTACGTGTTTGATGGGCTGAAGCTCCATTCATATCAGTAAAATTATTACCGAAAAGTTCCCCATTCCCCTGGGTGCCATGATATTTGTATCTACCTAAAAAACAAAACACAAAACTGAAATAATGGTCTGTCTCAAGATTCCTGGCATGATTTCATATCAGAAAAACTGACAAATGACTAACTACCCACGCTGTTCGTGTTCCACAAATTAGTCAGCCTGAATGAAGTATTCCTGTGATTTCCTGGAAGACGCTAACAGTGTGTGTTGGTGGGTAGGGAGGAGAAGGCAGAGAGAGCAGGCGAAGGTGACGTTTTATGTCTATCAGGTTAGTGCAGACCAGGCACCCACAGAATGGAGAGGACTTCTGAAAACAGCCCTGTTAGTTCAGCTTAGGTAAAAACGGCATGCCTAGGTAGGTCCCAGGCATCAGTAAATGAGGGAATTGGCTGTTGGTTTCAGTCCACCCAAGTTCACACAGTTGAATGTGTGACATGCATTTAGGTTTATTTGTGGGTGCTATTGGTTTTAGCAAGAGGAGAACCCCTCCCACAAAATAAGAAAATGTAATGATTAACTTTGACACAGAATTATCAACAGTAATTTGATTAATTGTATTGCTAATATTCTTTGCTGTGTCACCAGACATTATCCAATTCTTAAAAGGACAGATTCCAAATAAATCATGTAAAATAACTAGTTGAATTTCCCTGCAGTGAGATGTGGTGGGGTTTATAGAGAGATTTATATTGATTTCTAAATTTAATATTGGCTTTATTTCATTTCGAAATTCAGTCTTCACTGTAAATATACAACTATATTACAGACATTTTCTCTATTTTTATATGTATATTTTAAAATAATCCATTCATGCTTTCAATATTTTCCACCATTGTAAGCAGTATACATTCAGTTTTAGATCCTGCTTTTCTCCAGTGTTATATAAGCAATTCTCATGTTTCCCCATGTTTTCATAACATGGCAATATATAGTTTTCATCACCATCAGTTTTAATGGTGGTGTAGTATGCCACCTGAGAGAGTACTGGATGCCTGCCTAGTTGGGGCATTTGAGTGATTTTGGGGTTCATTTGTTTTTGCTTTTGCTAATACAAAGACTGTTGCCATGGGCATCTTTTATACCTAAATAAGCACCGTTCCCAGTGATGTAAAATATATTAGTGCTGGCATGTGAAATTCCCTAACAGCTTCCTGCAAATTTGTATAATTTAATTTAGCATTTCAGCTTTGGTCCCCACGTGGCCACTGCTATCTGCCTTCTACCCAGGGTCCCAGAGTGATGTTGCCTCAGCTTAGAATTATAAAGACACCGAATGTTAGATTTGGAAAGATCCTGAAAGTCTCCAGGTAAACCAATCCCTTTATTTTTACTCATTTGATGAATCTCACTGATATATTCCTTTGTCTGCATCCAAACAATTTAACACCAAAGTCAGGTTCTGAAAGTAAAATGTAAGTTACTCCCCACCCCAAGGCCAGACAAACACCTAATGCCACTGAAAATCAGAAATTGTTGATGGAAGGTAATTAGAGCTCCTTGGAGAGATATTGTGACCAAGAGTGGTTGAAGCTGGAAGCCTGAGCATCGGAACTTCCCCCGTTGTCACAACGAAGAAGACTTTTATCTGACCACACAGCCTCCCATCACTTTACTCCAGTTTACACAGCATGAAAAGCTATACCCTTTTTAAGTGGTGTCTTGGGGAGTGAGTGTGACTACAGGGAAGGAATGGTCACTGCTGTGTTCCACGTCTAAAGGGAAAGGCATCCACCCTCCATCTGAACCATTTCTTAAGTCCCTACTACCCTCCCTGAAACTGGAAAGTTTTCCAGACCACACGCGCCTCACGGGTGCAGGCCTACAGGAGGCGCTGACTGTGTGGTTTCTTCAGCTGCCTGGCCATGGCCAGTTCTCAAGATGAGAGATGAGTGGGGGGCGGAGGGTCGGCGAAGAAGGGCAAAGAATCGGAGCTTCAGATTCTGTCACTTTATCGTGGCGTTTCATTTTGACCTTTCTTATGTGACACTTCTACGTCTGATTTCCCCACACTTGGATCATATTTGTTTCTAATGCAGTGGCTTACCGCTGTGTGAGGCACGACACAGGGACCGATGGAAGGCTTGCTGGTTGGAGAGCACCCAGGAATAAGGACAAGGAGGAAAAGTGCCATCACTAGTGGCTAAGGTTGAACTCATTCTTCTGACTTGGAATGAGCACATCTTGATGGGGAAATACAAAAAGACCACAAAGCTAAAGGAATTTGCTCACAAGGACTTTTCCACAGTCCCCAGACTACCGTCCCTCATCTTGGCTCCTTCACAAAGAGGGGAGAGACATGAGAGGAGAGGGAAAGGAAGGCTGAGAGGAAAGGAGAAACTGGATGAAGATCTGTTACTTCTGTTAGCACGGTCCTTTAAAAGGGTGCCCCGTGACATTTGGACAGATGTCCTTTTAATTTAGTGCAAGCCAGTTCGACTCAGTCTGATTCAATCCAACTTGACAAATATTACTAAGTATCACCTGCCCAGAAAAGATCTTTCAAGAAAACATTTTGGTCAGAAGACCTGATGTGAGTCCTAGTTTTATCATCTTTTACCTAAATGGTTCTGAGCAAGTGTCCTTAGCTCTCAGTTACCTGTCTCTTACAGGAGAGTAAAGGAGCCCTTAAAGGCTCGTCTCAATGATCAAGTGGAGCAGAGTAGGTGAAAAGTGCTTTGAAGTGTCTTGCAAACTTAAGTTACTATTACTGGCTAGCACAGAGAAAAAGCAAAGTAAAAAATACCCGTTAGAAATTGTCCTGCCCCCAAAGATTCTAGTCTTAAGTTCTTCAGGACAGATTGCAGACTTGAAAGAGAAAGGTCTATTTTTTATGCTGTCTATTTTTTGACCCTCAAATTGTCACTGTCTGAAAAGGGGGTGCTATGGCAAGGGAACTTGTTGCCCCCTTTTTTGTATTTTCTCCCAAAGTAAGCCTTTTCATAGATCGTAAGGTACAGTCTTGACAAATTGTTATTAAGATTGCAGAAGAGGGGGAATAAATGGTGATAGACAGAGACTGGACTTGGGGTGGTGAACACAGTACACAGTACAGTACACTGTACTGTACACTGTACAGATGATGTGTTCTAGAATTATGCACCTGAGACCTGCATAATTTTGTTAACCAATGTCACTCTAGTAAATTTATTTTTTTTCAGACTATAAGAGAAAGTTTATTTAGAAAGTTACAGAGGTCAAAGAAATCTTTGGAAGAAATAGGCTCAGGAAACGTTAAAAAAAGAAAAGAAGGGCCCTTGGAGCCTGGGAGAGAGGAGGGTAAAGGTAACGTGTGGGCATGAGGGGGAGCAGAGGGAGATGGAAAAGGCATGGGTGTGCTCCTGGGAGGGAGGACGTCACCCCAATAAATTTAATAAAAAGGAAAAGTAAATAAAAAGTAATGAACATGAAAAAATTACTGAAAAGATATGCATGCAAACCATCTAACAGCCGTACACATAGGAATGGTTAACAAAAATTGGGGCACTTCTTTTTTTCAAATGTTATTAAATTTATTGGGGTAATGTTGGTTGATAACATTATATAGGTTTCAAATATACAAAACTGGAACACTTTTAGCCTTCTTTTCCCCTCCAACCAATGGCACAAGCTACTTCTCTGCCACTTTTAAATATTTAACAAATAGCTACGGAGCATTTGCCGTGTGCCAGGTACTGTTCTAAGTTCTTTACAAATATTAACTCATTTACTCTTAACAACACACTTATGAATGGTGCTTTTGTAGTATGCTCATTTTACAGATGGAAATACTGAGACACAGGGCATTTAACTAATTTTCTCAAGGTATCTTGGCTAGTAGATGGTATCAATGCCCAATGGACCTTAATGAAAGCTGGTTTAGGTACTTTGGTTACTGAAAGCAGCAGCTCACATGATTCCCAGACTCGGGGGCTATAGCAGGCTCATTGAGGTCTGCGGAGGAAGAGACGGGGGTTAAGCCAACATCTGCTGGTTTTAAGCCAACTACCTAAGACACAAGATAATTTTATAGCTTCCAACCTAATTATTATTATTATTATTTTAAAAATATTTTATTTATTTATTTTCAGAGAGGGGAGGGTGGGAGAAAGAGAAGGAGAGAAACTTCAATGTGCAGTTGCTTCTCGCATGCCTCCCACTGGGGACCCGGCCCACAACCCAGTATGTGTTCTAACTGGGAATCAAACCAGCAGCCCTTTGGCCCTCAGGCCGGCACTCAATCCACTGAGCCACACCAGCCAGGGCTAATTATCATTAGTAGTAGTAGTAGTAATAGTAGTAGTAGTATTTACTTCTCTTACTCTTCCCAGATTCTCAGTAAATTATGATTCACTGAATTGCATTTTGTTCCCAAACTGTCTTCTGTTTAATTTATATGGGTGGTGAGGGCAGGGAAGATCACCTTCGATACGACCCAAAATATCTCTCTATGCCAGAGCGATTTTCGATCTTCGATCTCATCAGATCAGATACCAAAAAATCACAAACACCCCTACCCCCACCCGCCATCATCAAAAGAAAAGATGGACTTCAAGGTAGAGCCAACCAACGTGGATCCGCTTATAACCAACTCAGATCTGCTGGGAATGCGGGCAGCTGCAGTGAAACCTAAGCAGGAATGTGTTCTTGTAATTAGAAGAAAACGACTTTTTCTTCTCTCACAGCCTGTCAGATCATGTAATGAATGAGAGGGGGAAGCAGTACTGTTGTTCGTGCTTTCAATGTGATTTTAGAAAGAAGAAAAAAGAAAAGAGGGAATGGAGGAAGGAAGAAGATTGATATAACTATTCAGTAAATAGAACTTTGTTTGTTGTTGGTGGAACCAAATATTGAAGGGGTCAATATTTAGCATTTTTCTCTTCATGCTCACATTTCCTTAGTGGTACTTTCTATGGGTGTGCTTGCGTGCTCACATCGTGTGCATTTTAACAAGGTCATGTATCTTTGCATTTACTGTCCAGCTCTAGCCGCCCTTTGGACTGTGGGCCTCAGTTGTGACTCTTGAGGGCACAGTCCATTTGCATCAGGCAGTGGGCTCCCAGTGTGCTGCGTGTTTGGAGTCTCAGCATTTTCCTGACATAGCTGTGCTTGCTGTGTGTGACTCGGCTGAGAATGCTAGTGTAGCTCACCCAAGCCTCTTGATCACCTCAACCTGGTGGTTCAACTGACTGTGTTTCTGGCCTCTCTGTACTGCGCATAGAGGTCCTGAGCCTGCTATTCGAACGACCATGCTTAGTCTTTGAATCGCTACAGCACCCCTCATCTTTCAGGATGGAGCCAACGGCAAAGCTCCCGGTCCTTTTTGCATCTTCCTCCCTCACCCTGTTCTAAGTTTCAAAATGCCCACCCAGGCAGGGCTCAACTAGTAAATTGCCAGTCCCTCTGAGATTGAGGTCCTGGATGTCTATATTCCCCTGGGCTTCAGCAAATGGTACAGGTAAGGGGAGACTTGGAGGAGATTCTTTTAGATACAAATAATATGGTTAGGAGATGTTCCTGTTTTGCCTTCATTCACCAACTTTCTTACAGAAAAAAAAAAAAACCCTGCTACTACTTTGGAGTAGAAGTTGTCTGTGGTGGTTTCTGTTATACTTTGTTATGCTTGTTTTTTGGAGTGATATTGAGGCACCCTTGTCCCCCCCAAACTGGGTGGTAACTGGAAATTCGGATGTTGTTGGGGAGGCTGACTCACATGCCTTCTCTGAACCTTATAAAAGTATCCTGTTTTAGAACCAATAAACTTGGCAGATCAGTAAGCTTTTTTTTCTAATTGTTCAAAGCAGCATGCGTGGTCCTACACGGCACATACTACATGCCATTAACTAGCATAAAATGACCAAAAGGGAAAGGAGAAGTTGACTCACATTCTCACAATTCATCAAGTTTGGGTACTATCTCCTCATGAGATAAAAATAACACCACTATTCCTAAGGGGGTAGATTAAGATCATGGAACCAGCCACTTAAAGAAGAGGTACTGACAAAAATCGCTGAAATGCTCTGAGCTTTACTTTCTTCCTCTAAAAAATGATAGTTGCATTAGAAACACTAAGCTGGTTATTTACCTATCCTTTCTTACCTCCACATTCAGCCCCCGATACTTAGGTCGGAAACTTTTATGTCCCACTCCCCTTTGCCAGCTGTGTTCCTGTGAGTGCCTACAAGCCAGAAGTCCTAGAGGAGTGCTGGAAGGAGAGAGGAGGAGAGAAGGAACCTCCCTCCTGGTTTTGCTGTTTCTGTCAGCTTCCCTCCCACAGAAGCTTTGGCTCCAAACTCCACCTTCTTCCAGCACTTCAGGAGCCAGCCTCACCATGTGCCCTGCCCCCTGAGGCGTGCCAGAGGAGGCCTGACTCCCTGCTCCTCAGGGTCCCTCTGGTGACCTCCAGGGCAGCAGAATTAGGTGGGCAGCACCCCATTCTCAGGTCTGGGTCTTAGCTCTATGGGGCCCCTTCTTTACACTCCTAGGTTCTGCTTTTTCCAGCCTCTCCCTTTCTGTTCTGTGGTCCCAGAAGGGGCAGCTGCTTCCTGCAGTTACTATTTTGACGTCTTCTCAGCGTTCCTTGTGTGTGCTCCAAGACTATACCAACGCCCCTGTGACTGACTCTGTGTATTAAATTTACCCTATTTGAAACATCTAGTGATTTCTGTTTTCCAGGCTGTATCCTGAGTAATGGTGTGTTTATGATCCTGGGCCCCTTAAATCATTAGCCCCGGAAAGTCTGTATTCCTTGCTTATTGAACACTGGGCATGGGCACTCCACTGTGCTAGGGGCTGGGCTGCAGGGGAATGGTTAAACATACATGCTCACCAAACCCTGATCTCCAGGAGGAGGAGGAGAGGGCGCACATGGAAAACATACCTACATGACAGAATAGGTTCTGTAAAAAGAGAAGGAGGAGGAAGAGGGTCAGCCGACCTAGGGAGGATTTGGGGTTTAGGGCTGGGTGACGGCAAATAGCTCAATCTCAGTTGACTAGCATAAAAACTTCAGGTGGCATATCCGTCAGACAGTGAAGAGGTAGCTTGGCAGAAAAAGAGGCCTCATGGTGGAGACAGAAGAAGTTTTGGGGGCCAGAGTGAAGTGTCCACGTGGCTTGTAAAGATCTTGGGAGAATTATGAGCAATGAGGCTGCAGACTTGACAGGAAGTGATGAGCAAGATGGGTGGGAGGGGAGTAAGACCCATGGAAAGGAGAGCTGAATGCTCTTCAAGGATGCCAGGCAGGTCTTCTATAGTTCCTTTTGCCCAGTAGGAACCCTTGTTGCTAGGGTGCTCGCTGTGTATCTGTACTCTGTTTGCATATGTTATTCTCCTGTAATCCTCATATCAACCTACGAGGTAATTCTCATTACACAAGCAGAGAAATTACCACCTAAAGGAGTTTAATTTTCTGGTAAGTGGTTGAATAAGACTCAAAGCCAGCCTCTACCTCACTCTAAATGCAGTGTTCTTGCCACTCTATTCTCCTGCTGTTGTAACATTTAGCTTCAAAAAATACTTATTAAATAGGATACTACTGAGGCTACTGCAAGAAACAGAAGGAGGTGATAGTGAAATAATTAAGAATAGATGGAAAGGGATGGATATGAAAGACATAGCCAATAAATTAGAGGACATAGTGATGGACTATACGGGGAGAGGGGAACTGCTGGGAAGGAGAGGTGAGACTCAAAAGAATTTAATGGCAATTCAATCAGTCAAGATTCCTTGTGTTACAACGAACAGAAACCCAGTTCAACCCGACAGTTTCAGTAAGAGTCCTAGGAAGGAGGGTGATTGTTTCTCTTTGGTCCTCAGCCCATCTCTAAACCAGTCCCTGTAGCTGAGGAAACACGGCCAGATCAGAGTCCTGCCCCATTCTCAGGACCCAGGAGGCAGGGCCACTACACAGGACCCCTCAGACTACAGGATGTTCACTGTATGATGACCGAAAAATCAGTCCTGGTCAAGTAGCAATGAGGTCCCATTGATGGAAATAGTGACAGTTGAGAGCAAGTGACCTGGAGTGGAAAATGCGGAGCTTGGGTAAGACCTCTCAGCTCGTCCCAGCTCCAACAGAGATGCAGCTTAACATGGAAGGTGTCCATTCATAACTTGAAATCATTTCCATGTTTCTTCAAAAAGCTTAAATCTTTATAACTCTAAGGTAAAAGTGTGAATTCTGGAAAATTTAGATCATCTTCTGGTAGCAAAATTTCATGAAATGGACAAAAATAATGACTAAACTTGTAGAACCTATATGCAAAGTGGGATGACATTTTGCTGTAAGTATGCAACTTATCATTTCGATAACGCCATTTCCATCTTCTTTCCATAAATCTCATGGTTTTGCAGCACTAAGCTAAAATGGGGGCTGGCAAATCACTGCAGCCCATGAACCAATTCCACCTCATCACCTGTTTTTGTACAACCCATGAGCTAAAAAATGGTTGTTGTTTTGTTCTTTTTTTTGCCATTTTTATCATTTAAATGCTTGGAAATATCAAAAGATTAATAACGTTTCATGAAACATGAAAATTATATGAAATTTCAATTTCAGTGCCCATATATATAGTTTTATTGGGATACAGTCATATTTATTCATTTATATATTATCTGTGTCTACTTTTGTGTTACTACAGCAGAGTTAAGTTGCAACAGAAACCATATGACTCATGAGGCCATTTATTTATTATCTGGTCCTTTAAGAAAAAGTTTGCCAACCCCAGAGCTAAAAATTTGGATTGCCAATTGGCCTGCGAAGCTCTTGCTATCAGATGTATGTTTATTGGGTGGTAATAAGACACAAATCTAGCGAAAAAGGTGAAGATAAAGTCTAGATTATCAGCAAGTAATAATACATTTGATTGTGAATTTGGAGGATATTAAATGTATTCAAAACTAGTTACAGAATTCGGACCAAACATCGAAAATCTGTCACAACTCTCAATACATGTTTATATTCTCCAGTTGCTCACAGATCATTATATATTTTATATATATATATATATATATATATATATATATATATCATGATATATATAAAAATACATAAATATATATTGTAAATGACAAACTGTCAATTACTGTATGAAGTACTACTAGACACACCATTGATTTGCTCCAATATATGATATACTATATTGTTTATGGTAAACTAACCAGACCTCTCCTGAATATAACATTTGCTAGGGATTAGTTGATTAAAATATTTTGTATTAAGGTGGTAAACAAATGAATACATTTAGGAACCATATTACATGTTATGTCACATAAAGCAACATTCCAAATCGAATGGAGATTACCTGGTGGTCTTCCCAGCACCTATTTATTCTTCCATTTCCAAAACCTCCACATTCATTTTGGGAATGCATGAAATGGTAAGAAAGCTACTACTACCAAATAACCTCTACTAAGCCAATCAGGGCATTCCCAAGCACAGTGATTAGTGGGAAATGGGCATGTGACTTTAGTTGGTCCAATCAGAGTGATTCTCAGAATTTTGACAGGAATGCTTGCACAAAGACAGTCACTCTTTCCTGCTGGGATTGGATGAGCAGTCGTTGGGATTTGCTGAGTGCCGTCTGGGGAACCCCAGGGGAGCCACTTTAGGATGCAGCGAGCACTGCAGAACGAAGAGTGGAGAGAAAGAAGCAGTCCATTGGACGTTTTTGAGTCACTCTATAGAGCACTGCTCGATGCTGGTCCCACCCCTTACGAATCAGGTTTTCATTTACTGTGATTAAAATGCACCGAATAGCTAAGATTCTTTCCTTCCTCCTTCTCCCTCTCCCTCCCTCCCTTCCTTCCTTCCTAAAATATTGTGTTTTCCTAATATCAAACATTGTGTCTTTTCAAAAAAAAAAGACCAATTCTTTCATTCTCCAATACCAAGTAGATGTCCTATACTTCAATTTAATTCTGAGACTAGCTATCCAGAGTTAGCGCAGACCCCATACATAGAGGGTTCAGTCCCACAAGGCTGCCTCCACTTCAGACACTAGCTGCAAATGCACTCGTGTGCCAGACTTCCTGCACTTCTGCTTGGCTGAATGCAAATTCAGGAGTACCCACAGCAACCCCCTTTATGTTCAACAGTTTGCTACAACAACTCAGCAGTTTATAATTACATAAAGGGTACAACTCAGGGACAGCTTGATGGAAGTGATGTGCAGTATTTGGAGGTGGGGAGTGGGGCACAGAGTTCCCATGCCTTCTCTGGGCATGACACATAGCACATCAATGTGTTCACCAATCTGGAAACTCCCTGAAACCCACCATTTGGAGGTTTTAATGCAAGTCTTATTACGTGGGCACGATTAATGAAGTCATTTAACATTGGCGACTGCCTTCAATCTCCAGCCCCTCATCCATCTCCAGAGGTGGGACTGAAAGGTCTAACCCTGTAACCACTTAGTTAGTTTTTCCTGGTGACTACCCTGATCCAAAGCTATCTAGGGGTTCCCCCATTAGTCATTTAATTAGCACTTAAAAGACCATAAATTCCAAGGGTTTTAGGAGCTCTGTGCCAGGAACCAGGGGCAATACCCACATATTTATTTTTTTATTATACCACAATTATATTTACTTCCTTTGGTAATATACTACGCTCAGCCTTGGAAGATAGTAATCTATGCCTTCAAGAAACTCATTGGGTGAGGAGAGGGGAGTAGGGGTGGGGAGATGGGTACAGATACAACACATGGAACTTCAAGCAATGAGCTATAAATAGTCTCTGTCAGAATATTGGGCATCCTAGAAATTTTTAGTCATCTCCAATAGTGACTAGACTAAGAAAAGACATTACTTCTGGCCTAGGTCATACTTTGTATCCTTTTCCTCAAATGATCCTCAAAGTGTCATTAATTAATAAATTCATCATAGCAAATCAATCCAACGGAAGATTCTTCCCCTGATATTGCAATGGCTTCTTTCCAATGCCAAACTCATCACACTATATAGTTTACAGATTTTGAGACAGGACCAAATTATATTTTCCCAGTGCACCTAGGGGTTTATTTACAGGTATATCATTACCTTTTTTAAAATGAGAAAGTCCCAGTTTTCCCTTCACGCTTCTCTTTTAATAGAGTACCCTTTTACGAGAGTATGCAGCCTTCTGACTTCCAGGAAATGGACAGCTCCATCATCCTAAAATGGTTCTCTAGCTCGACTTTGCCAATAGCCCCCTTGATGTATGGGATTCCCGAAGATGCCCATCCCCAACTGTCAGGGCTGAGGGGACTTACATGCCAACTTAAGAAGCACTCAAATGCCAGGAAGTGTGTCAGCTGGGCTGCTGACCGGAAATCCAGAAGACAAAAGATGGCTGAGTAATATGATTTAATAATGATAATGGCTAACAGTGTATGGCTTAGTGAAAGAGTCACTTAAGAGTCAGATGGATGCAAGTTCATCTACCAACTGTGTCAACCTGGCCCAAGTAACAAGCATTTTGGAGCCTCAGTTTTTTTTCCTGCAAAATGGGAGTAATTATTTCCTCTTTGCCAAGATTACACCATAAAGGCGTTACAGAAATAATGTCTGTATGCTGTGGCCCATGGTGGGGTGTTTGATAAGTGATTGCCATATTTATTTGTAATAGATACCACATTATCCTGTATTTCCTTGTTGTTCTGAAAAATTTCAAAACATGATATGTGTTTAGCAATCCTAGATGGTCTGAGTGCTAAGCCTGTGTTTGTCTGAGCACCTACTATGTGCAAAACCCTTTAGGCCCCTAAGTCATGCTAAGATGTAGCTCCTCACCTCATGGAATTTATAGGCTGAGGCATTAAAAACCTAAATCAGAATAAAGAGTGAAAATGCTAGTTTAATACAGCAATAGAAAAAGCTTTAAAGTAAAATCCAAGATAAATTAACAAACATTAAACCAACTGTTAGATAACTAAAAAGAGAGAGCAGTTGCAAGTCAAAATACTTCAGGCAATTTTAGTTTCCATCCCAATTTAGGACTTAACAGAATTCTCCCATTTTTTAAGGTGGCAAAAGAGCTATTTGGATTTATTGACACCACGTTCCCTAATCACAGGTCTTTCAGTTTCAAAAGTTTTATCAACACTCTGAAGTTGTATCTCACAGATGCAAAATCAAGGGGAAAATGCTCCACAAAAAACAAACCTCAGATGTCCTAGAACAACCCTTCTTTTCTAAATTTGGTTCTTATTTTCAATTCCAAAAACAACACACAAGGCCTTAGAAGGTACAAGCTACCTCATGTTTATGCATGTGGCCCTGAAGAAGCAAGGACTTCAGATGCCGGGGATCAGGATTTTGCTGAAGAAAATGTCCACCCAAAGTTACTGATGAACCGGTTCTCCCTGCCCCCGCCTTTCCTCAGACCTGAAGAAACCTCTAACCTGCAACAATTTACAATGAAGCACTTGACATGACTTTATTGGTGTATCTCTCTTATGCATTTGACCGATCAAAATGATAATTTAGACAAACTGGGGATGGCAGAGTGCTTTATCCAGCAATATCTCATTATTATGCAAAAATCAGATATTCACAGCAACTGTCTCATCTATTTATTGTTTGGTTACCCATCTGGAAATTTTAATACTTTCTTCAGGGGCAGGGACTGGCAATAAAAAATAGATCTATATATCAAACCTTTAACTTCCAGCCATCATTGTATGCCATAATACAGATGGAGTGGCTATCAGCAAGCTTTACCGTGTTGGTTTATTTCCTTCAACAGAGAATGGATTTAAATGGGATAAAGCAACAACGTTGACTTAAGGCTGAAGGGTCCCTTGGAACCTTTCAGTTACTTTGCAAGCAGAGATTCCTGGCTATAGTCTACCTCCCAAGGAGATGATGCTTAGAGCTGCTAATAGCTGTCTGCATGATTGGAAGAGTGGAGAAAGGAATGGAGTTGTTTACAGTGAGGGATGAGGCCACTGCATCTCAGAAAGGCTATGCCCCACGGTCCTTGGTATGGTGGTCCTTGGTATGGAATGCGGGCTACATTCCCCTTCTCACAAAAGCAAAGCTCGTTGTATGTCAGTACTGTTCTAGTTACTTTACAATAAATAGCTTATTTAATCTTCATCACAATCCAGTGACATATGCACTGGTATTATCCATATTTTATAAGTGGGGGACTGGGGTACAGAGTGGTGACATAATTTTCCCAGCTAGTAAGCAGTGAAAGCAGGATTAAAATGCAGGCAGCCTGTGCCAAAATGAGGAGACAAATAAACATGGCCCCTACAAATGAACAGAACAAAACTTCAGGAAAAGAACTAAACAAAGTAGAGACAAGCAAGCCACTAGATGCAGAATTCAAACACTGGATATAAGGATGCTCAAGGAACTTAGAATTTCAATGGCATAAAAATGGGCATGGAATCTGTAAAAAAGAACCAGTCAGAAATGAAGGATACACTAATTAAAACAGAGAACAATTTATAGGGAATCAACAGTCGAGTGGATGAAGCTGAGAATTAAATCAGGGATTTGGAATATAAGGGGAAAAAAGCAATCAATCAGAACAGCAAGAAGTAAAAAGAAGAAAAAAAAGGAAGAGAGTGTAAAGAGGCTCTGGGACAGCTGCAAGCATTCTAACATTTGCATCATGGGGTGGGTTCTGGAAGAAGAGGGAGAGCAAGAAATTGGAAACCTACTTGAAAAAGCAATGACAGAAAATGTCCATATATTGGTGAAGAAAATAGACATACAAGATCAAGAAGTGCAGAGAGTCCCAAACAAAATGAACCCCAGGAGGCCCACCCCAAACACATCATAATTAAAATGCCAGAGGTTAAAGATAAAGAGAGAATCTTAAAAGCAGCAAGAGAAAGGCAATTAATTACCCACAGAAGAGCCCCAATCAGACTATCAGCTGATTTCTCAAAAGAAACTTTGTGGGTTAGAAGGGATTGGATTGGCAAGAAATATTCAATGTGATGGAAGGCAAGGACCTACAAACAAGATTACTCTACCCAGCAAAGTTATCATTTAGAATTAAAGGACAGATAAAGTGCTTCTCAGACAAGACAAAGCTAAAGGAGTACAGCACTACCAAACCAATATTATATGAATGTTGAAGGGTTTTCTTTAAGAAGAAGAAAAAGCAGAAGAAAAAATATATGAACAATAAAGTGGCAACAAATACATATTTATCAACAGTTGAATCTAAACAACAAAACAAACAAGCAGAACAGAAACAGAATCACAGATTCAGAGAACTTTTTGATGGTTGCCAGAGGGAGGGTGGACGGGGAATGAGAGAAAAAGGTGAGGGGATTAAGAAGTATAAACTGGTATTTTCAGAATAGCCATGGGGATGTTAAGTACAGCATAGGGAATAGATTAGCCAATGAACGCATATGCATAATCCATGGATATGGACAATGGGATGGGGATTGTCTGAGGGAGTGAGGGGGTTGGTGAAGGGGGGCAATCCCCCCAATTAGGACAACCATAATAACACAATCAATAAAATATAGTTTTAAAAAATGCAGGCAGCCTAGCTCCACTTATTTGCACTCAGAACCACCATACTGCGCAAGCCAGCTGTACAGATGTGCTGTAGCTCTCTCTCTCCTTCTGCTCTTCACAGTCTGTGCCTCAACAGTAAATGCAGGGAATTAACTGCAGTCTGCTTGCAAGAGAATCATCCAAACTATTTGTTTAAAGTTCAGAGCCTTAGTCTCAGGCAACTGATGTAGTGAGTTGCATCATACTGCATCAAAGCATGAGAACTATCAGAACAGATTTTCTGGATGAGGATTCAGGAAACAATCTGGATTTAGGTCCCAACTCTATTGTTTGTGAGCTTTATAACTTCAAAGAAACCATCTGAGCTTTCTGGGCCTAGGTTTCCTCACCTGTAAAATGAAGCAAAATGATCTGCTCTACACACTGTTGTTTATAGGAGAGAGAGATGAGATAAGGCATGTGAAGAAAATCAGCAACGTGAAAAGCATTTCCAGATATGAGTTATTATTACTGGTCTTTCATTATTTCATGTGTGGGAGACTTTCCTCCCTGCTAAAACTACAGCCTCTTTGAGGAGATAAGCACTGTACCTGACACTTCTTTCCTACCCCACACCATTGCCATGCCAAGGCTGCTGCAGTTCCCCAGTAAACACTGTCTTAGTTCAATGCATTTAAGAAACATGTAAGCAGGTGTACAGAATCAACACTATCTCTTGTTTGCAATTCTAGTGACCAATATTTCTACACTGTGTCCCCAGAGTTCTTAAACTATTGTTACGTACATTGTAACCTTTGATTCACACAAATCTTTTGGTAGAGGGTACTTTATGGTGATAGCTGCATTTTACTGGAAAAGATGAAACTCAGCTTACATGGGTTACCCAAAGTCACCCAGTTAGAAATCAGATGACAGTGTTCACAGTTTCCTGCAACACCATTCAGCACTTTCAAATGAGCTGTAGTTGGATCAACTCTACCAGCAAAGACAGAAACTTCCAACTTTTAGAAAAGGAAGAATCACTATCAATGAGCAATGTTATCCGGAGAACAAATGTTAATGGTGGTGGTGAGGGGCTGTGGTTCTGTTTGAATATGGAACACCCTCGTAAGACCGAGGCAGGAAACTGGGCAGGGAGATCATCTGGGAAGCTACGAAATGCTTCTTCTGCTGATTTATGAATTAAAATAGCATTTATTTTGCTGCCATTTAAAAACCAACAGAACTCTGGAAAAACCAAGATTCTATAAAAATAGCGAGAGGAATCCAAACAGTCTGCTTTTAGTTATTTTATTTTATTTTTTTAAAGATTTCATTTATTTATTTTTAGAGAACAGAAGGGAGGGAGAAAGAGATGGAGAGAAATATCAACATGTGGTTGCTTCTCACATACCCCCAAAAGGGGGACCTGACCTGCAACCCAGACAGTGCCCTGACTGGGAATCGAACCAGTGACCTTTTGGTTCATAGGCCAGCTCTCAACCCATTGAGCCACACCAGCCAGGGACAAACAGTCTGCTTTTAAAAATGCTGTTACTTTTGCAGTCACAGAGCTGCCAGGCAGAGAAAGGGGACATGGGGCCTTATTGAGGTTTCGACATCTTCTACTTTGGGGAGGAATTCTTTTGAGGCTCAGTTAGGCTGCCTTTGCTGTTAAGTAATTTACCAAAGGCAATCATGAAGAAATTTCACTTGTGGACCTGGTCCAAATGCTTTTAATATTCTAATACTCTTAAGTTTTCTAGTAATAAAGTCTCTTTGGGTAATATAACACACTGAGATCTATTTGACAATGCTCATTGATACGATAATGCCTGTTATTTTTCACGTTGTCTAATGGATTGGAAATATCTTTGAAAAATGGACAGTTGATGCTGAGCAAGTCACAGCCACCAGAATGATCCTTTCAAAATGCAAGTCAGATCATGTCACTCTTCTATTCAAAACCCTCTAAAGGGTTTTGGTCAGAATCAAAAATCTGGTTAAAAATGTGTATGGAAATGTAAATGATCTAGAGTGGACAAAACAACTTAAAAGAGAATAACTGAGTTGGAAGACTTTTACTATCTGATTTCAAGATCTACCATTAGGCAACATTAAGACTTTGTGGTATTGGCAAAAAGATAGACATAGACCAGAAACAGATACATATGGTCAACTGATTTTCAACACAGGTACCCAGGTAATTCAACAGATAAAGAATAGTTTTTCCATAAATCACACTAAAACAAATGAACACTTACATATGGGGAAAAAATCTCAACCTTTACCTTACACCGTTCAGAAAACTGAGTCATGACTCAGAGTGGATCATAGACCTAAATGTAAAGCCTAACAGTATAAAACCTTTAGGAGAAAATCTTCACGATGTTGGTTTAGATAAGGATTTCTTAAAGGGACATAATAGTACAAATCATATAAGAGAAAATGATACACTGGGCTTGAAAAATGAAAAGACAAGATACAAGACATATATCTGATAAAAGACCTACATTAAATATACATAATGACATTTTCAATTCAATAATAAGAAGACTTTAAAAATAACCAGAGATTTGAACAGACACCCACCAAATAAGAGATTGGATGGCAAGTAAGCTCTTGCACAGATATGTGCTCACAAACATCACTCAGTAGGAAAATGCAAATTAAAAACCACCTATCAGAATAACTAAAATTCAAACCCCAACAATAGCAAGTGTTGTTGAGGATGCAGGATTACTGGAACTCTCATACATTGTTGATGGGAACACAAAATAGACATTCACCTTGGAAAACAGTTCGGTAATATTTTATAAAGTCAAACACACACTTTCCCTATGACCCAGCAACTCCACTCCTATGCTAATAAAAAGAGAAATAAAAACTCTGCATAGTCTTATACATGAGTGTTTATAGCAGCTTCATTTATAATGCTCCAAAACTGGAAACAACCCAAATATTTTTCAACTGGTACATGGATAAACAAATGAGTATATCAATACAGCGGAATACTCCCCAATAAGAAGAATGAATTACTTATATATGCAAAAACTTGGATGAGTCTCAGAAGCATTATTCTTAAAGAAGCCACATACGAAGGTTGCATGCTGTACAATTCCACTTATGTGAATTTCTGGAAAAAGCAAACATACAGGAATTGAAATGAGATCAGTGGTTGCCAAGGGCTGGCAATAGAGACAAGACTGACACATCCAAAGGGAGATGAGGGAACTTTTTGGGGGTGTTGAATATGTCCTATGTCTTGATTATGGTTTTGTTTACTCAGCTACATACATTGTTAAGTCATTAAAATGTATGCTTAAAATCAGTAAATTTTACGCCATTTAACTGGCAAAAAAAAAAAACCCCAACAAAAAACAACCCCAAACCACACACAAGAACTCCTGAACATATGCACAAAACCAACTTTTCCAATGACTTCCATTTCTCTCAGAATACATGACTGTAAGTCCACACGCCCTCTGTGATTTGACCCCCGCCCCACCCACTGAAATACATCTCCTTCCACTCTCTCTCCTGCATCCCCACTGCAGCTGCAACAGCCTCCTGGCTCTGAGGCCTCTGCGAACACACCAGGCATGAGCCTTCTCTGAGGCACCAACTTCCTCTCCCTCCTATAAATCTGTGGTTAGATGTCACCATCTCAGAGAGGCTCCATCTCTCAATAACTGTTCTTTGGATGGGCCTCAGTCTCCTCTTCTGTAAATGGAGGAAGCTGAGTCAAATGATCTTTCTGAGAGCTTCCTAGCCTAATATTCTACAGTTCTGACATTCAACTTTAAGGATGCAAAACTTTCTGTAGATAATAATGGAATTATAAGAAGGCATTCTTATGATAAATGGCAGGTAAGTGGAATTGAGTCCTGCAGTGTTCTGAGGGGGACCCCTATTTACTTACAGCTGTCAGAATTGAAAGAAGCTTCAGAGAGGAAATGACTTCTAAAGAATAGGTAGGATCTCCTTACATGAAAACAATTAGCTAGACAATTTAAAATATTGTTCTAGTTACTTTTTAGAGTAAAATTCTGGCTTTTCCTTAGCTTGTACAGTTTAAACATATTGCCCTGCTTTGAAAGCATTAGAGGAAACTTAATGATTCAAAATCTCTCCTGCCTGTCCACGGCGCTGTTTTCTTACTCACTGTCCTGCTGGGGTTATTGGCAACTAATTGGCCAAGGTGTACATTATGTTGGCGCTGTGCCAGACGTCAGGAAAACTGACGTCTTCCTTTTTGTAATTTGTTCATATGTCTTTTATACTAGAGTCTGATCTTGTGGAGGGCAGGGTTTGAGTCTCCCTCCGCTTTGGATCTACAATGAAGCATAGTAAGCTCAAAGAATGAATGTTCCTCAGAATTTTGAGCATAGTGCTTTGTGTTAATGTGCACACCCGGGAAGAACAATTAGCAAGGTCATTAATCACGACTCTATTTAATTGTAAAAACTAATTGCCTGTTAAGATAAGGCAAGCCTTATTTCCTTAATCAGAGGGGTTACAACCTGACCATGTTGGGGAAATTTGAGATGCTGATGTGAAAGACAAAATGGATGAAGTTCAAGCACAAAGCTGGAACCCCAAGGTCTTCTCGTTACTCTTGTTTACTTGTCTTTAATCAAAGTAAAACATTTTACCTAGGTAAGCTTTATAAGGGAAAGCTTTACCAACAGAATGCTAGGTTGTGGTGTGGATCACTCTCTTTCTGCAACAACAGATGCTCACTCTTGTTAAGGACTGAATGTCCCTGTCCTCCCTAAATCCTTATGTTGAGGCCATAACCCCCATTGTGTCTGTTTCGGGAGATGGAGACTCTAAAGAAGTAATTAAAGTTAAATGAGGCCATTTAAGAGTGGGGACCTGACCCCACGGAATTAGTGTCCTTACAAGAAGAGATATCAGAGAGCTTGCTTTCTCTTTCTCTACACACATGCTCCAAAGAAAGGCCAGGTGTGCTCACAACCAGACGGTGACTATCTACAGGCCAGGAAGAGAGGTCTTGCCAGAAATGGAATGGGTTGGCACCTTGATTATGGACTTCTAGTCTCCAGAACTGTGAGAGAATAAATATTGTTTAAGCCTGTAGTGTTTGCTTTAGCAGTCTGAGTAGACAAGACAATTTTCTCAACACCTTGGTTACACATAGGTCCAAGCTTAAATTCTCTGCTGTGCTGATTCAGAATCTCCTCTGACCCAAGATATGAACTGCCCCAGGGCTTTCCAGAAATCTTTCATTCCCAAACTGACTTTCCTCTTTCCTAACACTTTTCCTGCCACATTTATTTATTTCTTCTTCTTCTTTTTTAAAGATTTTATTTATTTATTTATTTTTAATATTTTTATTTATTTATCTTTAGAGGGAGGGAAGGAGAGAGGGAGAGAAATGTCGATGTATGGTTGCCTCTCGTGCATTCCCTGCTGCAAACTGGCCTGCAACCCAGGCATGTGCCCTGACTGGGAATCGAACCAGTGACCCCTTGATTTGCAGGCTGGCACTCAGTCACTGAGCTACACCAGCCAGGGCACCTGCTAAGTTTCAACTAGTGTGCAAAAATGAGGATTTTTTCTTTTTGCTCTATATTTTCTAGTTGCCTTTCAATGACTTTCATATTCTGTAGCCAACCTTCATTTAGATTTGAAGATCACATCTTCTAGTAATCTTGGATGATGGAAAATTTTAGAGTAATCTGAATAACCCAGCAAAGAGTGTAGGTATTACCCCCATATATGTGTGTTTCTAAGGAGAGCTAGAACCAGCAGAGAGCATTCAAAAATCCACATTGAAAAACATTACTTAGTATTTTCAGTCTTTGGGGATACTCATGGATATTTTTATAGAAGACTTTTTGGCACTATTATACAATGAATCCAAATTCCTCAGTTCATCAGATTAAACACCAGGTGGCCAACTCTAATCCTTGCACTCATTCAGCATCGCTAAGGACGTTTTGAAGCTAACGTCACCCTTTCCCTTCAACCCCAGAATGCCCAAAGCATTTCTGTTCTAGATGCTTACCTTGTATCACAATGTGAGTGCCATGTGGAGCCCAAGTGCTCTGAGGAGCTGGGAATGCTCCCTCTGTGCTCCCTATTTCAAAGGCTTGTTTTTCCAGTACTAAAGCAATGGGTTTTTACACTATGTTCCTCTCTGACTTTGGGAGACAAGGCGATATAGTATGGTGGAAAGACACGAGTGTTGGAGTTAAATAGTTAGAGCCTCAACTTTGTGGCTGACTTTTCTTTCTAGGGTCAGCTTTCTTACTTGCAAAATGGAGATACTAATGCTTAGGTTTGCTGTGCTGTTAGCATTGGCTTCATTAAGACATGTCTCTGGGTATTTTGGGGTAGTGCTTAGTGAGGGTACAATTAGAAAAGCAGAACCACTATAAGAGATATAGGATACAGCATTAATTACAGGGAATAGACTTTATGCAAATATGGGAGCAAGTGGAGAAACCTATGCAAGACTGTGGCCTCTAGGTCTGGTGTTGGGTCTGAATTTGACACACTCAGCTGGGTTGGCCATTGGGAGAGAAGATTTAACAGTAAAGGGTAGGAGACTGAGGACAAATGGGAACCTGGGAAGATGTACTTGAACCTGCAACCATCTCTCCTGGACTCCATCCTCGCTGAGGTGGATGACTTGCAGGAAAAAGCTAGCGTGGGTTGCCACAGAGCTGCACACATACCCAGTCCACGTCGTGGAAAAGCTGAGGGAGGAAGCATGGAGCCACAGGGGCTGTGGGTCCAGACGCAGCCCACGCCCACGAGGTGAGCTGGCCAGTCAGGGGCAGCCTATCAAGATTCTACAGTGCCTGGTACCCTCAACCAATGTTCAAATCCTAAAGCTAAAGATTGATACAACTTTGCTTTTGCCTCCCAATTCTCACGCAGATTTCTATTGTGTCTAATCCTAACCCGGAACCTTATAAGAAAAGGAATCCTGGGAAAATTAGTTTTAGTTTAGCTAAGTTTACACAGCGTAAAGCCACTATAACAAGGATTTCCATAACATTTTAGAGCAGTGAAAATGGATTTGTTACAAGAAGCACTGTGGTTGGAGCTGTGTTTTTTGGGGAGGAAGGGACAGGGACAGCAAGGAACATAAATACGCTTGGCTTCACTAGTTTGTACATAGTATACAGCCTATTCTAAGCAGGCATCTTGGTCATCTTCCCCATACCCCTGAGGTACTGATAGAAAATAAAAAACTTGAACCTGTAGGAACCAATTGATATTGTTTCTGGACAAACCAGCTGGATAAAGAACCTTACAGAAAATTTCCTGAACCAAACCTATTCCTGTCTGGACAGAACACGGATTATATCACACAAGCTCAGTTTCATGCAATGAAAAGTATGAACTTTATAGCAAATTTTCGACCATGTGTTATACCTGGTCAAACAACTCTTTGCTGAATCACAGGGAAACATTATAAACACATAACCATATTTAAACCCTGTATGTATTAATGAATACAACCTACATTTATTTTTTTTCTTGATGGAAAATGCTCAATGTAAAATATGCAGCGTATGAGTTATTCCATCATATGATAATCAGTATGGAAGACATTATTGGAAATCCAACAGCTTTATTCACATGGAAAGATGTGCATAAAGGAAGAATAGTAAAAACGTATTAATAAATATACTAGCATGCCATCTCCACTGGCTTGTCAATATGTTTTAGGATGTCACTTTCAAAACTTCTCCACACTTTTAAATTCATTTAATTTTTTGAAGGAGTCATACACTTAAATATCATGTGAAGTAAAGTTTACAATAGAATTTCTTCATGCACCACCACCCCATCAGCTGAGTTCCTTTTGCTTCTCCAAAACAGATAACCAGCATCTCATACACCAGTTTCTCATATACGCTGCCAGACACTCTGAGGCACACACAAGCAAATACAGGCGAACCTGCCTCATTCACAACCATTTGACACAAACGGTACAAGTCTATATAGCTGTTTTCTGGCTTTTTTTTTTTTTGCTTGATCTATCATTAGGTTCTTTCTATGTCAGTACATAAAGACTAGCCCCCACCCTTTCATTTAGCTGCTTAGTAGTCCACTGTACGTGACAGAATAGTAAGTTATACTTCCAAACTTCATCTTCTATTTTCAACTCTTCGGAGCTTGATTTTGGCTTCTCCCAAGATACCTTCTGAAAATAGCTGCCATTCAGCAACTAGCAATTCTTCCTCCCTCAGTTTAGAGAGCGGCCACACAAATGATGCCGACCCCAGGACTTGAGCAGGGCTGGTGTTTTCTTCATCACGTGGAGCCGAGGTGGAGAGACCTGTTCTCGTCAGCAAGCTGCCTCCTTTCCCCTCAGCCCAGCTCTGGGTGTTGGTGAGCATGACCCATGCACCATGCTTTTCTCACAGAGGTTGAGCTTTAAGCCGATGTGACACTGTGCCCAGCTCTAAACTGCTGAGCCGGGGCCACGGACACAAATGCTCCATTTGCCTGGGAACCTCTTACAAGGTGACGCACCCCTGGTGGTCCTAACCTAGTCCTGAATCCAGATGCTTGGTTAGTTCTTCCTAATTACCTCCTTTGATGTTGAAAGACACTCAGACCAAGAAAAAGACTAAAGGGACTGTGGCCCTTGTAGCTGCCAAACTGCCAGGTTTTTTTTTTTTTTTTAATCTGGGGAAATACACCAGGGCCAGAGGGTATCACAGCATAATGTCCCCTGGAGGACAGCAGAAGACACTCTGCTTGTGGAAAGCCTGGGGCAGAAGAGCACACCCATGGGAAGTTAGGAGAGACACAAAGGGATCAAAGCTGAGTCCTGAAGTTTCTCCAGGGGAGTGGGCTGCCTGAGGCAGCTGTCACCTCTGTGGCCTGAGGGCACCCTCCTACGGGCCAGGGCCTTTTCCTCAGTGCTCTTGCTATTTGGGATGCACCCTCTTCTCTCCTGCACACTGGAGAGCAAGCACGCACTCACCCTCTCTGTTGGGCATCCTCTCTGAGGACTCCAGAGGCTCAGAAAGGAGGAATGCTTTCCTTTCAACTGTTGACAAAGTGATGAAAAATTCACCCCAGGCTTTTTGAATGGGTCATCTGCAACAGTAATTTGGTTTATAAACTGAAATAAATGTGTGTGTGTGTGTGTGTGTGTGTGTGCATGTTTTCTGCAGCTTCACATGCCCATGTAATTATAGTGTTATGAAACTTACATTCTAATTCTCTACTAGGTTTGCAAGAATCCTAGCTTCATTTTAAAAAAGATTTTATTTATTTACTTCTAGAGAGAGGGAAAGGGAGGGAGAAAGAGAGGGAGAGAAACTTCAATGCGTGCCCCAGCTGGGGACCTGGCCTGCAACCCAGGCACGTGCCCTGACTGGGAATTGAACCCATGACCCTTTGGTTCACAAGCCAGCACTCAATCCACTGAACCACACCAGCCAGGGCAGAATCCTAGGTTTATTTTGATAATTTCACTATAAAGTTCTCTTGCTCAGGGGTCCAAGCTGTACTCATACTAATTATAATACTAACACTTACTGATTACTTATGAGAGGCCCACCACTTTGCTGAGTATTTTACACATGCTATCTCGTCTAATCACCATGAGCAACCCTGCAATGTAGTTCACATTACTACCCAAGTTTTACAGATGAGAAAGCTGAGTTAAAGAGGCTGACTTGCTCCAAGCCACACAGCACATCCCAATGGGAACTGGGTTGTCTGACTCGAGTCACCAATGTCATCACAAGAAATCACTCTGGACCCAAGTTTTTGTCGTGGAGTGTTTAGCAAGCTGTGGGGCTTTCCAAACTTGCTGAGCGGGTCAGGGAAGAGGAAACTCCCCCTTACAGTTCAGCCATCTACCGATTATAGGACTCTGCCTTTAAATTATATTTTACCCATGCATTTCAGCCATCCCCTCTTTCTTCTCCTTCTTTGGTCTAAAGTGGAAAATGGAAGTGAAAAAACATGTTGGAACGTCTCCCATTTCAAAGGTGTATTTGCACTGCAGTTAGGCTTCTTCAGGCTCTCCACCAGAAGCCCTGGTTTTCTGCTCTGTGCTTAGCTCACCTGGCAAGAGGAACACAACCTACTGTATTACAGACATTTGTCTGCAACTCTCTTTTTCCTGTGAGCTGTTGGAGAGCAGAAAAAGTGACATTCATCTTTGTATCCCCTGCAGGTGGCACATAGCTGTGGCTCAGTAAATAATTGAAAGGTATTGACCATACCCGAGTCAGGGTATTGTTGAGATAAATCTGCTAGCCTCCTCCCCTGTCATTGCATATGCAAATGATTTCCCAAGAGACTCAGAGAACCCTGCCAAGTTCTCCCAAATGCCTTTCTAGGATCTGTTGCTCTGGCTGAGAGGTAGGATTCTTTTGTGAGTCTTAGGACCACCCAACCACGCCAGGGCTCCTTAATGGGCTCAGGATAAGGGAATGTGGTGCTCCAAAGGAACTCCATCAATGGTGAAACATGGAATTTGAGACCATTATGGTTTTCATTTCCCCAATGTTTCCTCTATTGTAGCTAGAAAGTAGAGGTCAGGAAAGAGGGCGAATTTCATTTCTCAAAGTGTGATATGATATTAAGAGTTGAGCTTTGCTGATAAAAAGTACCCTATCCATGCATGTCTCAGAGACTGTGTGAGCTGGGTTCCAGACCACTACAAACATGCGAGTTGTAACCATTTTGCTGGTGGAGGGTCTTGCCTTCAGTTTGTAAAAAGTGCAACAACATGAAGAACATTATAAGAAGGTATGCCTGTATCCTTTATCTTTATCATTAAAATGAAGATCAGTGTATCCTACACGCTGATTGCTTTTGTACAAATTTCAGTTTAAATTGGGGCTTGCTGAAAAATGTACAGGGGTGTTGGAGTCATTCTGAATTTAGAATTCCAGGCATATCCAATTGTTTTCCAGAGTGAGTAACTTTTTCTTTGATCACTTCAAAAGTATCACTCGCAATCACCTTGTCAGAAATTACAGTGATTCACACACTGTTTCCCTATGTTACCAGCAACGCCTACAAGAGCATATCTATTAAGTGAATAATCTGAGGGTCAGTGGGAGAATCACCCTATGCTACCACCCCCTGCCCATTACTGGAGAGCTGATGTTCAGCCTGACAAACTCTCAGACACAGGCTTCAAGGCCCAACTTAAACTGCCACCTCTTCTGAGGAGCCTTTCCTGACTCCACAGATGGAGTTGGGTGAGGCCTCCTTTGAGTTTCCAGAACAGTCTGAATGTTCACCTGCCGCAGCACTTACCACATTCATTGTGACATGCTTTTCTCTCCCAGTAGACTATAAAGTCCCTAGATATTTTTATTGGTTTTTATTTTTTGAATTAGAACATATCACATGCTTATGATGGGAGAAAGAGGAGAAGGAGAAAGATATAGAATAATAAGTAGAATAATAAGAGTAATAATAGAATAATAAGTACCTTTCCTTCCCAAATCAGATTTCTAGTGTGTCCCAGAAACAAACCGTTCAACAGTTTTTTTGTGCATCTTCCTGAATTTGCTTATATACAGTTGTAATATAAATAGATAAGGCAATAATTAAGATATGATAAAACAAGCATAAGCTCTGTGTTTCTCATACTCATAACTATAAACCTACATTAGCCACACTCTGTAGTTTGAAATCAGGAAGTATGATACACACACACACACACACACACACAAATAGGGCATTTTTCAATCACCATGATATTCTGGCACCAGGCACGGTGCTAGAAATACAGCACATGCTCAATACGAATTGACTGAATGAAGGATTAACAAGTTTCCTGGCATCTAGATAGTCCTTTGGCCTTTTGATTTTCCCCCTCCTCCTCTGGGAACGCTCCTCCCACCCTCATATACTAGGGAGGTAAAACCCCAAAGCTGTTCATTTCACTCCCTAAACGCAGGAGCTGAGTGAAGCCAAGGGAAGATTAATATTCACAGCTAAAACACACACGGGGTTCAGTTTTCTCTATCGCTCCATCCACAAATGGTTCCAGATAATAGAGAAGTCATTGCAGCTTTGAAAACTAGGCTCATGACCTAGAGTATTTAGTGTAAAGTATGTAGCATAAAGATGGCCAAATAAAGAGCTCCCCACCCTACCAGCACATGTCACTAAGAGCATTGTGAGTGTGGTTTCTAAGGTTTGGGTTTGAAGGACTGCAGTGCTGTGCTGGCTGATTCTGCCATTCCAGGTTTTTTTGCTTTGTTTTGCCTTTTCCCTCACCTTAGTATAGCCCCAGCAGAATCATAACTTTTGAGAAGGCAACTAAAATTTCTTAACCTCAGAGCAGAAAAGAAACATTTTTCAAATTTTCCTATGATAGTCGAGGATGGGGGGGTGGTAGTCGCCGAATGTATATACTTAGAGGAATTAACTCAGACCTTCTTCAGTGGGACATGAGAGCTGCCCAGACAAAGATGAAGGTTAACGTAATTTAAGGATGAAATATAGACCATCCTGTGCAAAACCACTGTGTTGCAGTTTAATTAAAAGAATTCATTAAAGTGGTGCCCCATCCAGGGTAATTAGTATGCGTAATTTATGTGTTGCCTAATACACAAGGGCAGTAGCCTGAATAATAAACTCAAGTTAACCTTAAGTGGAAGAGATTGAATGGTCAGATGTTTATTTAGCTCAGGTTTGCTCACTAGTTAAGGTTAAAGAGGTGAAATTCAGTTAATTAATTAATTTCCCAGATTTTCTTCATGAGAACCCTGCCTACTCAATGGGGTAGAAGTTTTGGCAAAGGCAGACAGCACGGTTTTTGTCCATCAGCTATTCTCGGACGTGTCCTCTAGGAAACCAATGACGGCTTGAAGGGCCAAATCTAACAGAACTGCAAAGAATCAGAAAATAAGACCAAAGCAAACAAAAAAAACCCCAAAATACTGTATGAGCTGACTTGGGGTCCATGTCTATGGAATGAACAAAACCAAGGCTGAGTTAAAGAGTCAGTCACTTTCAAAACGTTAGACTTGACTACCAGAAGGGTGTCTGGTTTGTTTTTGCATAATGAGCCATGTGTTTAGGAATTCATATGTGTATTTGAGCTTTGTCAATTTTTATTGGCAGGCATGGCAAGCATCCGTGCCTGGCACGTACGTAACATGTCACAGATATGAGCCAGTGGTGATACAAGTTTTGTTTATTCTTTTTGTTAGAAAAACTTCATCATGACCCAATTCTGTGATATAATTTTTGTGGAATTAAACTTGAAGAGTTCAAAATTATGCAATTAATTGTATTCAGCTTCAATTATAATGACGTATTAATCAAGTCCTTTGGCGAGACACGTGACATCTCACCCAGTAGTTGTGATGGGAAGTGGCCAGGCTTAAGGAATCTACTGGTTCATGTGAGCTAGCTAATTAGGTGAATTGTTGTTGATTGATTGCTTCATTGGCAGCTGTATGTAGGTAGGGGTTCTGAGGTGTAGGAGCTGGGATAAGTCAGGAAAGATCTACATTAATTTATTTTTGGACTGGAAAAACTGTAATAAAATCAACAGAACCTATCAATCACCTGATAGTTATTGAACACCAGTTATGTGCAAGGGACCAAGCCAGTCTGTGGGCTTCTGTATTTAATCTGAGCATAAAATGGATGTGTCCCACCCTCACCCCCCAGGACTGATGGTTTAGTTGGGTGTTACAACAGGAGCGCAAGTGAATGAATACGATCGGTCGCATGCAACACTTAGTTTTAGAGTTACTTGAGGACTAAGTGATAGACTTCCTGTATAGGAGCATTTCTCCTTTGTGAAATTGCCTTTCCTCCATTCCATGCCTTACCAGTGGGTTGCCAACCACCATTGCCTACACAGTGGACACATGACCCAAGGCACTGTATTTTGAGGACGATAAGATGCACCAGACCATCTAAGATGCACCTATGTTTCAGAGGAGGAAAATAGAAAAAAACTTTGAAGCAAAAAATGTGGTAAAATATTTAACAACATAAATAACACAGGCCCCCGCCACCCCCCACCCCCCCACAGCAAGCCAGACAAGCTACATTTGGACTGTGAGGTGCACTCCCATTTCCCCCCAAAATTTGGGGGGTGCATCTTATAGTCCGAAATATGGTAATCAGTCAGATCTTCTGTAAATTTGGATTTGAGTGGAGAGACACATTCGGAACAAGGAGAGTTGACGCTGAATCACTCAATGACTGACCTCAAGGGCTTGCTGAGATCCCGGGGCCGTCAAGGTTCCTTCCCAGGAAGTGGTTTTTCAGCTCTTCCATTTTGTGACCTTCACAGGGCCTCAGCAAATCCTATTTGCCTTTTGCCAGACAGAATTAGTTTCTGATAAAGACAGCGAGTGCTCCGGCAGCTGAGAGATGGAAGAGCTGATTGCTGGGGTGGGTGGTGTTGCGCAGCAGTGCAGAGAGATGGTGAGGTGCGCTGGATTCTGGTCTTGCTTGCTGAATACTTGCTGTCTACACGAAGTACTGCATATGCAAAACATGCAATCCCCATTCTACAGAGACAGAAACTGAGGCTCGGGAAAGCTCTGTAAGTTATCCAAGACTGCACTACTAGGAAGTGGCAAAGTGGAGACTTGAACCAAGGAATTCCTGATCCCAAAGCTTGTGTTCCTTCTTGCAGACCAAGTGGTTTTTCCAGCTTGTGGCCTTGGGCAAATTACTTAGCTTCTATGCACATTGGGTTACTCTGTGGTAAAACTTGGATGATAACAGCTGCCCTGTCCCCTGCAGGGCTGTTGTGAGGATCAAAGGCGAGAATGTCCGTAAAAGTACTTTGAAGCCTGTCACACGATCCAAATACTTGAAAAGGCTTCCTATTGTTGGGTGGAACTCCAGCTAAGATGGGCCAGATATGGAGAGGTGACGAGGAAGAGGCTGGTATAGGCGGCTCTGGGGGAGAATTGGGAAAGTCTTGGGAGACAAAGAGTCCCAGGGGAGGTTGGGGGTCCCAGCAGGTGGAAGGCAGCACGGTTTGATCCAACAACCCAGAACACTGAAGACTGGGGCCTGGGAGTTTGACGTTTCAAACAGATGGTTTAAAGACCCATCAAAGGAAGTGGTACTTTGAGATATGAGTAAGGGAAAGGTCTTTATTTTTAAGAGCTTGAGGCATTTGCACACGTATCATCCCATCAAATCTTCACAGGAATCCTGGGAGGTATATGTCATCCCCTTTTCACAACTGAGTGTCTGAAGCTCAGCAAACCTGACTAACGGCAGAGTAGAAAGGACAGAAGCAGTTTTTAAACCTAGCTTTACTGGCCACACAACCTTTAGCCTCCTCTGATTCTCCCTCCCCCCTCCTTACCTACCTCCTCTTATCTGGAAAGAAAATGTAACTGTGCTTCTCTCACTGAATGAATATGCTGTGTGACCTTGAGTTAATCACTTAACCTCTCTGAATTTTAGATTTTCTTCTTTGTACAATGGTCCGGTGGCACTCTGAAATTCTGAGTTACTTCCCCAGTGGCTGTGTTTAAACAAAAATCCTTTCATTTGCATCCATTTTTACCCTTGAAGACCCAGCCCCGATGCTCCTCAATGGCACCCTAAACCACGGGTAGTGTTATAAAGCTGTCTATGCCACTCGGACAAAAGAAACTGCTTCTTGTAGCTTTCGCGGCAGTCTGAAAATAAGCCACACTTATGATACATTTTAAGATCATGATTTTACTGACCAAATCTATACCTGAGCAGAGGGTGATTCAACTGTGCTTCCCACAAAGGAACAAAAAAGGGTCCGAATCGGTCTGATGGTCTGAGGTGATATCTCATTGTGGTTTTAATTTGCATCTCTCTGATGATTAGTTGAGCGTCTTTTCGTATGTCTATGGGCCATCTGTATGTTCTTTTTGAAGAAGTGTCTATTCAGATTCTCAGCCCATTTTTATTTTATTTTTAAGTATATTTTATTATTTATGGTATTACCGTTGTTCCAATTTTTCCCGCTTTGCCCCCGTCCTCTCAGTTACTCCCTTCTCCCCAGCAATAATCCCCACCCCTCCTCAGTTTCTGTTCACGGGTTGTGCATGCAAGTCCTCTGGCTTCTCCACTTCCTATACTGTTCTTAACCTCCCCCTGTCTATTCTGTACCTACCCAATTATGCTTCTTACTCCCTGTACCTTTTCTCCCATTCTCCCCCTTCCCCCTCCCAGCTGATAACCCCCCACATGCTCTCCATATCTATGATTCTGTTCCTGTTCTACTTATTTGCTTAGTTGGTTTTTGTTTTTTAGATTCAATTGTTGATAGTTGTGAGTTTGTTGTCACTTTAATGTTCATAGTTTTGATCTTCTTTTTCATAAATAAGTCCCTCTAACATTTCATATAATAAGGGCTTGGTGATGATGAACTCCTTTAGCTTGACCTTTTCTGGGAAACACTTTATCTGCCCTTCTATTCTAAATGATAGCTCTGCTGGATAGAGTAATCTAGGTTGTAAGTCACTGCTTTTCATCACTTCGAATACTTCTTTCCAGCTCCTTCTTGCCTGCAATGTTTCTTTTGAGAAATCAGCTGACAGTCTGATGGGAACTCTGTTGTAGGTAACTCTCTGCCCTTCTCTTCTTGCTTTTAAGATTCTCTCTTTATCTTTAACCTTTGGCATTTTAATTATGATGTGTCTTGGTGTTGCCCTCTTTGGATCTAACTTGTTTGGGACTCTCTGTGCTTCCTGGACTTTTATGTCTATTTCCTTTGCCACCAAATTGGGGAAGTTTTCTCCCACTATGTTTTTCAAATAAGTTTTCAACTTCTTTCTGTTGTTCTTCTCCTTCTGGCACCCCTACGATTTGGATGTTGGAATGTCTGAAGTTGTCTCAGAGGTTCCTATGACTCTCTTCATTTTTTTTTGAAATCTTGTTTCTACATTTTGTTCTGGTCGAATACTTATTTCTCCCTTATGTTCCATATCATTGATGTGAGTCCCAGCTTCCTTCCCTTCATGGTTGGTTTCCTGTGGACTTTTCTGTTTCCCTTAGTGGAGCCTTCATCTCTTCCCTTACACTTTTGCCATATTCAGTGAGACCTTTGAGCATTCTGACCAGGGTTTTGAACTGTAAGTCTGATAGGTTGGCTATCTCTCGTATCACTTTTTATTTTTTTTCTGGGGTTCTGCTCTGTTCCTTCATTTGGGTCCTATTTCTTTGTCCCCTGATCATGGCAGCCTTCCATGTCTATGTACTAGGTAGGGTTGTTTCAATTCCATTTTAGTGCACCTGTTAAGTCACATACCCTGGGGTGGAGCCTTGGGTATTTAGAGAGAGGCGGGGAGGGAGGCCAACCGTGGCTCCACGTGGTAGGGAGAGATGGAAGAGGGAACAATACCACTGCTCGCTGACTTCCGAGGTTTTGCTTGGCCTTTGCCCCATCTCCAGTCACTTTGCCCATTTTCCCTATGTGACTGGGGCCCCCTCAGCTGCTGTTTTGGTTGTGGTTCCCAGGGTGGGTGAGTTTGCATATGTACTGGCAGTTTTTTCTGCTGCCCCCAACTCCCACTGGGTTTACAGGCAGATTTTCCCCAGCGCTGACCCCCTGGGCTGCATGATCTAGCCTGGGACTCGGCTTGCTCACAGGGTGTCCCCTGGTTTTTACCTGCCTCACATGAATGTGGGGCTGCCAGATGCACGGCCACCACCACTCCGCCCCTGGCCCTACCACCGCATGGCTGCCTCTCCACCCCAGCTCCCTGTCTCCACCTCTCTACCAGTCTGGACAAATACAGCTTCTTTAAATCTTTGGCTGTCCGACTTTGGTGTAGTTCTGGGTGATTTTCTGGGAGTTCAGCGTGTTTTTCATTTTTAAGTTGTGCAATGCGGCGAGGCATGTTTATCTATGCCTCCATCTTGACCAGGAGCCTCTTAGCCCATTTTTAAATTGAATTGTCTTTTTGGTTTTGACTTCCTTATAAATTTTGTATATTAACCCCTTCTCAGATGTACCATTGGCAAATATACTCTCCCATTTAGTATGTTATCCTTTTAATTTGTTGATGGTCTCCTTCACTGTGCAAAACCTTTTTTGTTGGGTGTAGTCCCATTTGCTTATTTTTGCTTTGTTTCCCTTGCCCAAGAAGATACACAGAAAAAAACGTGACAAAGAGAAATGTCAGAGACTTTACTGCCTATGTTTTCTTCTGGGAGTTACATGGTTTCAAGTCTTTAATCCATTTTGAACATATGATTGTCTAACCACTATGCTGTATACCTGAAACCAATACAAAATAATATTGAAAGTAAACAGTAATTGGAAAAAAAAGTTGAACTCTGAGAACATTAACTCACTGAAAGTGGGTTATTTGTTGTTTTTATTCAGTTTTCTACTGCTTTTGCATAAGATTATAAACTCCATGAAAACAGACTCTGTGTTTTGTCCACTGGCATAGTGCCTGGCCCACAGGAGGACTATAAATACTTCTTGAATGAATGAATGTCCCCGCTTTCACTCAGACAGAATCATTAAAACAATTAAAAGTTTGTAAACCTTAAAAGGAGGTAGGAAAATAAGGCAGAAGCATCCTATTTTCCTGCCCCGTGACATGCATTCCTACATGTGAGCCCTGGCTATGTCATCACGGCACACGGGTGTGCGTTAGGTTCAGACTAACATTTGTTCTCCCAGCTCCTTCACTGATTAACTAACTGCCTGACTTTGGACAAGTCACTGAATCTCAGTGCACCTGTGTCTCTATGTAAAACGTAGATAACAACTGTTTTGAGAAATAGTTGAGATCGTGGCTTTGAGAGTACCTAAGGAAATGCCCAGCACTCTGGAAGGTCCTTATTCTCTTACTGAACATGCTGTGCTGGCCTGCAAGGCGGCCATGTGACACGTGTGGCTCCTGAGTAGCTGAAATGTGGCGATCGTGATGGAGGAATTACACTTCCAATTGTATTTCACTTTCATTTATTTACATTTAAATGTAAACACTGAAGTAGTGTAACGTTTCTCTGTTAAACACAACCTTTTCATGCTGGTAGGACTATATTTCATTTAACCATAAGATATTATTATGATGTTGTAGGGCCTAAATTGGGCCCCAGCATCAATTCTAGTATTGCAAATAAACACATTACTGATCCAGCCACAGGCAAACTGATTAAGTTCAAGTGATTTTTAAAAATGCATTAATGCAATATTATAAAGTATTTATTTGAATATAGAATATAAAATGCAGAGAGCTGAAGGCAGTATAGTGATTCCTATGTAAATTATAGTTCATAACCGAAATATTTATTTTAATTGTAATATAATTAAATTAGTTTCTAGTGAAAAATAAACAATTTTTTAAATTTAAAATGAGGCATACTCTTGACGTGGAATTGAGTGAGAATGCAGAAGCTGATGCCGAGACCAGACCCAGGCATGTTCCAAATTTCACAACATATGGCAAATTGCAATTGGCTGCTACAGAGCAAAACCAAAAGCTGTCTGCTATGTTTTAAAAATGATGAATTGAGCCCTGGCTGGCGTAGCTCAGTGGGTTGAGCACAGGCCTGCGAAGCAGAGGATCGCGGTTCGATTCCCAGTCAGGGCACATGCCTGGGTTGCAGGCTGGTTCCCTGCAGGCCAACTCCCAGCAGGGGATGCAGAAAGGGCAACCATACATTGATGTTTCTCTCCCTTTCCCCTTCCCCTCTAAAGGTAAATAAATAAATAAATTTTAAAAAAATGATGAAGTGGACAATACTAAGAGGCAGCTAAAGCAATGCACAGCAAATCTGATAGGTTTCTTCTTAATAGCAAAAGAACTGAAAAGTTAATTAAAATCAAAATTAAATATTCCACAAAAATGTCTCAAATAACTTTGAAAAGAATCTGAACTTTAACTTTAGACAACTATAAAATGGCTTGAATTCTTTTTTTTTAAATATAATTTTTATTTAATTCTTGTTCACGTACAGGTTTCTGTCTTATATTCCCAACCCTGCCCGCCCCCCTGAATTCTTGAACACACACACACAAGTCATTTTCAGATGGAGAGGTGGTAAAAGAAACAATTTTCAGTTACAGAAATTTTGTTAGAAAATTATGAGGGAAAGACTGAAAGTATTTTACAAAAAGTGAAAACTTTCAGTTAAGCCACCAGTCAAATAAATGCCTGGGAGGTCTGAAGAGCTCTGTGCACTTTTTTATCTTGGCTGTGAGAGGTCTACCTGTCGTTACAGCCAACTGCCAACCTTGGGGACTGCTGGATGCCTCTCCGGGTCAACTCCCAGCTCTTGGCTCTTCGAGAGATTCTCTGTCTTTCTGCTCTCTCCCCGGGCATTGGAAAGTCTCCCCAGTGCACTTGCAAAGGCCCAGAGCGCCTTAAATAGACATGTTTAATCTCTCTTGCCCTTCCCAAGGTGGTGAGAGTTTGAAATAGTGCATACAAAAATATTTGATACATTCATCACTGTCCTGCTCACCTACCATCCCCCCAAATTTTGTTGCAATCATCTCCCTTTACAAACGTATTGCCCTTGTAGTTTATTGTTAAAGTACACATTTTTATATTACGTTAAAGGTGTTTTGGGAGGAAACACAAATTAAATATATGTTTTCGATACATTCTCTTTAATCCAGTGTCTTTCTATATGCTTTCTGAGTCTTTTGTTGTTCTTACTGCTCTTGTTTAACCCTTTGTGTATAATCTACATTACTCAAAAGGCAGTCCAATTTCTATACTCTAATTTTTATCAATTCAGTTCTACAGAAAGAAACCCAAGCTTTTAAAGTAAAGTAACTCAGTTGCTATAACGAAACTCTTTGTAGCTATTTAAAAGGGTTTAGTTACCATGGTGCTCATCTTCAACAGAACATCCTGTTGATTGGAGGGATGTGGGCCTGTATTTAAGCCATTTCTTCATCTGACAAACTTGTATTTCCCACCTTCCCTGTACCCAACTTTAAAATAAAAATACCAAAGAACTATTTACAATTGAGAAAGAAAATGTGCGTTATCAACTGCTTTTGCAAAAATAAATGAAAAACAAAACAAAACAAAACAAACCAACCCCAGCCTAGCTCTCTTCCTAAGCAAATGGCAAGACCTAAGAGTGTTTTCCCAGGCTCCGATGTTGGACTGACTGGCCAGTTACTGTGGTGGGTTAGGGGAATGCCCCTGGGAGACTTATTTTGGACTTCTCAGCCTCTATCCACAATTTCTATGGAGATAAGACTCCTTTCTGATCAGTAAATAACAAAGCAGTCAATGTTCAGACCCCCTTCTGCGTACTGCTGTCAACACATTTCTCCCCACCTCCACTGTCCCCAACATGGCAGCCTGTGTTTATGCATCGAGGCTCCTGTCTCACTTACACAATACAATCTGTGTGACAATCCATTTTTCCTTCCTGGGACATTCTATCCTCACCCTCGCCCACTCCAGCTCCATGTTAGCCCTGGATACCGAGGCCTCTGTCCATCTCAAATCTCTGAAGCCTTCGAAGTGAGAGTAACAGACCAAGGGCTCAGTTCGTTACCAGGGACATGCTTGGTTGGCTCATTTTCCAAATGAAGGTTGTTCTTCTTTGAAAGCCAACGCTGTCATAACAATGCCACAGAATCGGAGGGTCTAGCATATATCATAGAAACCCATTTCAGAATTAGACTTTGACTGTGTGCAGCTTAAAAAGTAAAAGAGGCCAAGACACATCAGAAAGGTTGCCCAGGATCACCTCCCCCTACAATACGTGCTTTTAACTCAGACTACGTTCCACACCAGTCAGGAGGTCTGTTTCACTGCATTAAGTGCAGCATCTTCAGCATGTCCTTCATCTTGGCGTCACTTCTGTGGGAGTCTTCAATTACACTGTGCACGCTCTCGGTCCCACTTCTGTGGGAAGTTTGGTCGCCACAAACTGTACCTTTGCCTCAGTTCCCTCCAAAAGCACCTCACACACCATGGCTCCCAGGAAACCTCCCTGGTACATTTTCTGAATCTTTTGATCAATGAGTCTACACCAATGTGGCGACAGATGCCGAAGGGCTCACCATTGCTGTATCTAGAGGATGAATACTGTATCTTTTGCTGGGGCATACTAGAGAGCTGATGCCTCAAATGGGGAAGAGACTTTTATCAGGCAAGCCTTATTTTTGACCCCTCACGTCTCATGGCCATTTGCTCAACCCAAGCCATTCCGGCTGGTCCTTTGCCTCTTCTGTTTAACAGAGAAACTTTGGTTTCTCCTTCAGAGATACTATGGTGATTTCTTGGGGTTTTTTGAAGTTCTTTGAGGGTTTCTCATGAGGTTGCAGTTGAGATGCAGTCATCTGAAGGCTTGACTGGGGCCGGAGGATCCGCCGCCAAGTTGGCTCCCTCACACCCCTGGCCTGGTGCTGGTTGTTGGCGGGAGGCCTCAGTTCTTTGGTACATGGGCCTCTCACAGGGCCGCTGCTCGAGTGTCTTCAATGACATCGCAGTTGGCTCTCCCCGGAGAGTGTGATCCAAGAAGTGATTCAAAAGCTGAAATGTTGTGTGTGACGCAGAAGTCACACTCCATCAATTCTTCACTTCCCATTGGTTACTCTGAACAATCCTATCCAGCGTGGGGGAGGGGAGATTATATAAAATCCTGACTACCAGCGGGTAAGGATCATTGCAGGCCACCTTAGGGACGGCCTACCACATATATATATATGTATGCACACACTCACGTATAAAAATTATACAATATTATGCAATTATACAATATTAACCATTTTTTCATCATCATTGTTCCATATTGGTATTGTTTTACATCACTTCTAATGGTGGCACACTCTTCTGCCATACGGATATACTAAAATTAATTTAATTCCATACTTTTGAACATTTGATTATTCCTAATCTTTTGTTGATCATATAATCAGTACTGTAATGAGCACTCCCATACACTTATTCACATACTACCTTCACAATAAATTTAGAGCACAGGTGGCAAACACAAGGCGTGGAGGCCAAATCCAGCCTCCACCTCCTTTCATCCAGCCCAGCACCTTGTTTCCACCCAGTGGCAGTGCCAACCTCTTGCTTCACTGTTCAGGAGTAGTTACACTTATATGGTCCTAAAATTACATTCGGCCCTTTGAAGGCAACCGTGAGGCTGATGTGGTTGCTGGTGAAAATGAATTTGACATCCCTGATTTAAAGGAAGGAAACACTGATATCCAAGATAAGTTATTCTACGTGTAAATTAGACCAAATAAAAATGATAGCATATAATTCCCATATGCTTGGCCTTTGTAATTACCATTTTATAAGAGCTCTAAGTGGATTTAAAAAACAAAAGCAAAAGCATCACCTTATGTTGGAGGTTTCAAATGATAACTTTGGGGTGTTAATACGTGTGTAGGGCAGACTAACCTGAACATACAAAGGCCCTTTTCTTAGATTTTAGGGTGACGATTAATGGGCTCTTTTTGTTAACTATTTATTTGGACATGCTGTTACATCTAATTTGAGCCTTTCATTTTTTTTATTACAAAATTTTTATGCACATGTAAGAGGTAGATTTTTCCCCATGGTTTGGCTGTTTGCTGTGATGCTGTGGTTCCTTATATGCTGATTGAGAAAACCCAGGTACAGCCATCAACGTTCTCAAGGGAGCAGCACTCTGTGGGGCTATTGTCAGCTTCCTGTTTTGCTGATCAGATGGTAAAGCAGTAAGAACTTTAGATTTAGATAAATTTTAAATTTATTATAGACCCAAGGAACTTATTTTCTGTCAATTCAAAGAAAGTATACACAAGATCTCAAAACTCGAATCATTAAGTACATTCCTAAAGAGATTTTTCTCACATGAGCTCAGAAGAGAGCTCAAACCTCGATCACTCGGCTGCCATATTTACTCATGTGTTTAACACTTGCCAAGTGGATTTGGGTCAATTTAAGAAACTGTAAATAAATATTGATACATCATAACAGGAGCTATTACTCATATTCTAAGTAAACCACTGATTCTAATTTATTCACAATTTTGCAGTGGCATCATTCCATGGAGAAAATTAGATTTTTACATATCAAAGCAAATCACAAAGCCAAAATGTCAACTTCATACATCAGGCAATTACTTGTAGTGTTTATTTGGTGGTATTGGGCAGGGGGGCGGGGGGGGGCACAGATTTTCTACATATATTTACTCAGAAAGCTGCACGGGTCCTCCAAAATAAATAGGGTCTATAATTCTTGCCAAAAAATCCGCAGTTCTAGAAAGCTTTTCATCAATTTCTAGCAGCATTAATGAGGAAAGGCGCTGAGACAGTCATTCATGCTGTCTTATGATCAGAGTAACCTACAGGGCAAATCGAGATTAAAGACAAGGACAAGACAAATGGTTTGGAAGACTCTCTCTCTCTCTCTCTTTTAAATCAATCATCTGAAATTTGCATTTATTACCTGAAGTCCCCATGGAGCACTGAAACCTTCAGGGAAGAGGGAGAATTGGTAGTGGAGAAATCACTGAAATGTTTTTGGGGTGAGAATGGCCTCTTTACAGAAACAGAAGGACCTTCCATTCCCACACACTGGGAGGAGGATTCTCTTTGGACCAGACAGCTCCTTGTTGCGGGGGCTATCACGTGCATCGCAGGATGCGTAGTAGTACCCCTGGCTTTCTATTCCCAGTGGTTAACAACTGAAAATGGCCTCAGACATTGCTAAATCTTCCCTAGAGGGCAGAAAAATTGCCTCTGTTTGACAAACTTTGCTTGACAGGACAATTTTCTGTCTTAAAGATACATTTCACTCTTAGTGTCAGGGGCTACCTCCAAGTTGGAAAACGTCCCACGGACCCACATGAGGTGTCTGGAACACTTCGGTGGGATTTTCCTAGCGTGTGTTTTTCAGTGCGCTGCTATCAGATTCCACAGAGAGTAGATGATTTTAAAGGACCAGTCGACCCTGCAGGTGGGCCTAATTTATAACATTTCATAATCCACTAACTGTACATCTGACCCAGTTGAGATAAAAATTATTTTAAAAGAGGAGAGTGACCCTTTTAAAGGGCCAGCTTACCTAAGCAGAAAGGACTCTGCTTAGGCAAGGTGGGTTCAGTTGGATGAGTCCCTCTTCATTAGCCACATGCTATATGACTATACACCTTTGCCAATTTCTTTTATAATCTGAGGCTTCATTTAAAAAAAATACATTTCCATATGGTAAGTTAAGGAGACAAAATATGTAAAAAGAATTTATGCCTTTCCCAGTGTGTATGAAATGGCACTTACATAGTTAGAATCTTTCAGAGTTGGGCTCTGGACATGACCTTTGGCAAGAGAAGTTCAAAGAATGTTAACAGGACCAATGATCAGTTTTTTCCTAAATAAGTGAAAAGAATTGAAGGAAGCCCTGGCTGGTGTAGCTCAATGGATTGAGCGTGGGCCTGAGAACCACACGATTGCGGTTCAATTCCCAGTCAGGGCACATGCCTGGGTTGCAGGCCAGTTCCCGGTAGGGGACACACCAGAGGCAACCATACATTGATATTTCTCTTCCTCTCTCCTTCCCTTCCCCTCTAAGGATAAATAAATAAAATCTTTAAAAAAAAAGAATTGAAGGGAGACCAAAAGGCTTAGTACATGGCCATTCTTGCAATACCAAATAAAAATGATAGCATATAATTCCCAGATGCTTGGCCTTTGTAATTACCATTTTATAAGAGCTCTAAGTGGATTTAAAAAACAAAAGCAAAAGCATCACCTTATGTTGGAGGTTTCAAATGATAACTTTGGGGTGTTAATACGTGTGTAGGACAGACTAACCTGAACACACAAAGGCCCTTTTCTTAGATTTTAGGGTGATGATTAATGGGCTCTTTTTGTTAACTATTTATTTGGACATGCTGTTATTTATTTGGACAGCAGATTTCTCATCTGCTCAGATTGTTCTCTCCCCTTTTTCTATTTGCAGACACAGAAGATTTATAACAAAACAGAAATAAAAATGAAGAAAAACTGGCACTAAGTTGTTTAAATAGAGCATTAAGTTTTTTAGTTGCTGTTGACCATAATAGGTGGGCCTAATTTATAACATTTCATAATCCACTTACTGTACATTTGACCCAGTTGAGATAAAAATTATTTTAAAAGAGGAAAGTGAATTTAACAGATTTAATTTGGAATCCTCGCATCCCCTCGCCTTATGTCATGGTTTGTTCTTGCCTCTTCTCCACTCCTGGTACCCAAGGACTCCCACTCACATCCCGGCTGCCTGAGGAGCCTGGTGTGCGCCACCCAGCGAAGTACACGTGACACCACCTTCCCACAAACCAGATGGCAGAGAGGCAGAGAGGCCCCGTCATCCCCCATGCAGACCTTTGTACCTGCCCGCTAACTATGCGGGTGGCCTTTGGGTGGCTCACCTGCCGCATCAGGGAAGGGCTGATTTCTTTCCATCCAATCTACTCTCATTCAGCCCCTAGCATCATCATGGCTCTGCCAGACTCTCATTAGGCAAAAAAAAAAGAAGGAAAAACTTCCTTCCAGACTTCATCTGATCTAGCCAGATGGTGGATAAATAAATAACGGAGCAAAGACGAAAAGCATAACTTGCTTTTGCTTAATAAAATACTGAGAGTATATGCTGTTGTCACAGGAAATAACTCAAATGTCAACAGCAGACACGTATTTGTTGTGTGGTGGAAGGAAGGCCTGAGGCAGGTGTTCTCACGCTGGGCCCGGGTTTTCTTCGTTGACAGAAGACTGGAGGCAGTTCTGAGGGCTTTGAGAGCTCGGGAGAAGTCAAGGAAGCTCAAGGCATTAAACCTGGCAAAGGAGTCCCATGACCTAGGGATGGCATTAAGCTCGGTGTTCTCTAGACAAGTGACTGCCTCTAAACAAAATTCAAAATGTGGCCAAGTTTTGCTTGAATGTGATGGCATCCTAACGCCTGCTGGACAGATCTTTCTTAGAAGAAACTGTGAGCCACCTGCTCAGAAATCCCTGCTGGAGTTCGGCGCCAGGAAAATATTTGTTCGATGATGATCTGAATGGTTTCTTAATGAGGAAAGAAAACTGTGTGAAAGTACCTGTTTCCTCTTTGGCCTGATTTGTGCCAAATCAGTACCCAGTGCTTACTGTCATGTTCCCAGGCACCCTGGTGCTTCCCTTAGGTGACCTCTGCTTTGATACCCTTCTTACTTGTAAGAACAAATAAGAGGGGTAAAAGCCTGAAACAATTTGGGGAGAATCCAGGGCTAGAAATTCAACCCGAATAAAAGCAGGCAACTTTCTGTCCTGTCTGAGATTCCTCTGCACATAGAGGCACTCCATGATGACCACAAACTGTTTGCTTTGATCCAGACTAGCCATCCGAATTCTGCTAGGCAGTGTTTTGCTACTCTAGTTCAGGTTATTGAAAATGCTTGTGTTTTTATTCTTCTTTCTTCCTTTCCCTACTTCCTTCAATAAATACAGTATGTGTTGTGTGACCACTAGGGATACGGGAGTGAGCAAAATGAGATAGAGGCCTTATTGAATGGAGTTGAGAGCCTAGCTGGGTGCGAGACAGTAATCAAGTAATCTAATAAACCAAACAGGCAAAGTAAAATGCTGTTATAGTCTATAAGTAATAGCTATACCATACCACCAGTGTACATAACTGGAGATTTGTCATAGGATGGACAATCAAGGAAGGCTTCCCTGAGGAAGTGATGACTAAGCTGTGTAGGACACAAAAAAGGAGAAGTTGGCTGATAATGAAAAAAATAGGTAGCATTTGTAGACCACAAAATATTCTACATGTATTATTGTACTTAGTCTTCATTCACAATTTAACACATATTTATTGAGCTTCAGTTACACGCCAGAGAGGGGAGAGCCTTCGGATCTGCCTTTGAAAGAGTGAGACTAGTAACACTAAGGGTAAGGAACCGGGCAGAGAACCACAGAAACGAGGAAGGACCTGAATTTTTATGTTTCTACATAAAAATTCTTAGTGGCCCTATAACTCACACTACACATCATGCCACATAAATATGAGGAAAGCAATCTTTCCAACATTCATCTCTTCCTTCCATTTCCTTAGGTACCATATTTTGCCATGTATATTGTGTAACTTTTTGCCTGAATTTTTGAGGGAAAAATAAGGATGCACATTATAGATGGGCAGTACTAGTTCTGTATCTATATACATGTTTTGTAAATTTTTTATTTGTTTGTTTTTAGAGAGTGGGGAAGGGAGGGAGAGAGGGAAATATCAATGTTGGTTGCCTCTCACACGCCCTCTATCCAGGGACCTGGCCTGCAACCCCTGGCATGTGCCCTGACTGGGAATAGAACCAGCAACTCTTAGGTTCACAGGCCAGCATTCAGTTCACTGAGACACACCAGCCACAGCTATATAAATGCTTTTAATTCTTTTATTTATGCTCATGTGTTAAAAGTATACCTCTCAAAAGCAATAATGATATCCATATGCAAAATAATATCCTGTACTACAATCATCAGTTTATTTCTAAATATAAATAAATAAATAAATAAATAACTGAATTAAAAGATGAAATGAAAGATTTTTTTCCAAGAAAGTTTGGGCCAAAAACGTGAGTGTGCATTATACACAGCAAACTACGGGTACTCTGGAGCAGTGTTATGTTCTCAGGACCATTGAAGATTAGTACCAGAAGACCCTTCCAACCTCTTCACCTTACACACGGGGGAACTGAATCACTGCATTGCTTTTTAAATGTCTTAAAATTCAGACTCATCCCTAAGTCGGGCCTTTTGCCCAGTTTGTCCAAGTTTGACTTACTGCACGTGTCTTGAATCAAAGATCACCCTCAGCAAATCTTTAGGGTAAAATTTAACAATACAGTTGGTTTATTAGGCAAGGGCAACTTCTCCCCACCAAATCAGCCTCTTAGAGGAACTTGGCTGTGCCACGTGGTGACATAAGCAGAAAGCTCCGCAGCAGAGCACCTGGGTCCATGGCTCCTCCCCCAATGGACAGAACCAGTGCCCCATGGGCAGACAGAGCCAGGTTCTCCTCTAATATAATCCAGCACCCCTCTCTCAATGCAGAAATGCATGTTGGCATCAACAGATGCAGAGACAAGGTGGATTTCTTCCTAACGCTAACAGTTGCTTCAGTGATCACACCACCCAATCGGCTACACTTGACAGGTCATGGCCTGTCTTCCTCTCAGCTTCTTCTGGGAAGCACCCGATTCCCAACAGCTCACCCATCTGAGTGTGAATTTAAACCGTATCTTGCTAAGGGGGAATCATTCATATTTGAGGCATACTTTTTACTTTCTTTAATTTTAAGGGTTATTTTTTGAGACTGGGCCCTCAAAACACTCATGTGAAAAGATAACAGATTATGCACAAAATAATCTAATTGTGAACAAGTGAGATTATCAGTATTAGTCTCAGAATCAATGCTTGGATTTTTTTTAAAGGAACCACATATGACCTAAAGTTTAAAATACAAATGGATTCAAATTCATGGCTAATGTGACCACAAAATGAACCTATAAGAGAGTCATTTAAAGAAGAAAAAATAGAATCGTCCAGGAATCAATTTCTTAACTTAAGCCCTTAACAAACAAGAGGAAAGGAAGAGAGAACGAACTATTGAAGTAATTGCAATAATCCAACGGAATAGTTTCTATTCTCATTTTTAGTTGAAGAAATTTTTAGTTAGAGTACCTGACTCTAAATTCCAGGTGCTTGCTGGCCACGTTACAGTAATGAAACAGCATGGTTGAAATTCAGCTAGCCTACAAATTAAAAAGAAAACTTTTTTCAGATTTTTCTCAATTCCATTTTGTTGTATAAACACTTATTGCACATCTCTGTGCATGTAGCCATACATCGTGGGAGCATGACAAACATGAAAGGCATGTGCTTCTGCGGAAATACCTTCTATTCCCGCTGACGGGAAGGAGCCGGATGATTCATAGACAAGTCAGAGAAGCACTCGGAGGAGATGTATGAGCACAAGTGAGGTAGCTAAACGGCATAAAGGAATGTTGGACAGAGTGCAAAGGAAGAGGAAACTTCTGTGGAGTTAGGTATGGGGTAAGTGTTCAAGAAGAACTTGGAGAGTATCTGGCCAAGATGGAGGCACAGGTAGAAACCCTTTTCTTCTTTGTACAACCAAAAGGAGGATAACAACCAATCTAAAATCAATGAACAACCAAAAGTGCCAGAAAATCAAACTGCATGGAATTCCGACAACCAAGGAATTAAAGAAACAGTCAACCAGAACAACCAGACTAATAAGACAGGTGGGTGGAGAGAACTGGTGGCGAGGCAGCAGGCCTTGCAGGAAGGGCTGACTGCATGGGAAACTGAGACTCAGAGGTGACTGTGGACTACAGTGATTGCTGCAGGGGAAGAAACTCTCAGTCTCATACACGAGAGTCCATTGGAAAGTGCGCTAGAGACGAGCAGCAGTGTTCCCTCTCTGGCCCCTCCCCCACAGGCAGCTCTGCCGCACAGCAAGGAGGGTTGCCCCACGCTGGAGAATACCTAAGGCTCTGCCCCCTTACAACTTATCAGGTGCGCCAAGACAAAGAAATTGGGCCCAAATGAAAGAACAGAGAAAAACTCAGAAAGAGAACTAAGCAATGAGGAGATAGCCAATCTATCTAATGGAGAATTTAAAGCCCTGGTAATCAAAATGCTCACAGAACTGATTGAGCTTGGTTGAAAAATGAAAGATACCCCAAATGAAATAAAGCAAAACATTCAGGGAACCAAGAGTGACAGGAAGGAAACCAGGACTCAAATCAACAATTTGGAACAAAAGGAAGAAAAAACATCCAACCAGAACAGAATGAAAAAAACAAGAATTCGAAAAATGAAGAGGGGCTGAGGATTCTCTGGGACAACCTGAAACGTTCCAATATCCTAATTATAGGGGTGCCAGAAGGAGAAGAACAACAGAAAGAAGTTGAAAACTTATTTGAACAAATAATGAAGGCAAACTTCCCCAATCTGGTGAAGGAAATAGACTTCCAGGAAGTCCAGGAAGCCCAGAGAGTCCCAAAGAAGTTGGACCCAAAGAGGAACACACTGAGACACATCAGCATTAAGTTACCTAAGATTAAAGACAATGAGAAAATCCTAAAAGCAGTAAAAGAAAAGGAGACAGTTACCTACAAAGGAATTCCCATAAGGCTATCAGCTGATTTCTCAGAACAAACCTTGCAAGCAAGAAGGGGCTGTAAAAGAGCATTTGAAGTCATGAAAGGCAAGGACCTACATTCAAGATTACTCTATCCACTTCCGCCAAGATGGAGGCATAGGTGGAAACACTGTGCCTTCTCCCACAACCAAGTTTGAATACAACAAAGGTTTGGAGAAACAAAGACACAACCAAAGGACAGAAAATTGAATTATACGGAAGTCCGACTACATCTAACCGTTCAACGGGGACGGTAAGAGGGGCGGAGCCAGCAGTGAGCAGGGTCGGCAGGACAGGTCCCCCGACCCAGGAGCGCAGGCAGCCGGAACCAGTTGGGGTGTGGGGCAGACTGACCGCGGGCGCACATTTGCGCACAGTGAGACAGACCACGCAGACACCAGGGGGCAAGGGCTGATGGCGGTGGCACACTCGCGTGCAGTGGGACAAAACGCGTGGGCCCGGTGACGGCAGCAACTGCAGCACCGGTGAGGGCCACAGTGGCAGGCGGCAGACAGGACGCCATAGTCCCTCTTTGACCCCGCCCCCACATACAGCATCACAACCCAGCAACCTAGTTGCCCTGCGCTAGTGAACACCTTAGGGCTCCGATCCTGCTACGGAATAGGCATGAACAGCCCAAAAGATGGCGCAAGAAGAACTCAAAGTCCCAGAGCCAATAACTCTAAGTGACCGAGAAATTGCCAGCCTCTCAGAAGCACAATTCAAGACACTATTTATCAGGATGCTCACAGAACTGGTAGATTATAGTCACAAATTAGAGGAACAAAGTCACAAATTAGAGGAACATATGAAGGCTAAACTAATTGAAATGAAGGGAGATGCACAGGAAACCAATAGTGATGGAAAGGAAACTGGGACTCAAATCAATGGAATGGACCAGAAGGAAGAACAAAACATCCCACCAGAAAGGAATGAAGAAATGAGAATTCAAAAAAATGAGGAGAGGCTTAGGAACCTCCAGGACATCTTTAAACGTTCCAACATCTGGATTATAGGGGTACCAGAAGGGGGAAAGAAACAGCCACGAGTGGAAAACGTATTTGAACAAATAATAAAGGAGAACTTCCCCAGTCTGGCAAAGGGAATAGACTTCCAGGAACTCCAGGAAGCTCAGAGAGTGCCAAAGAAGTTGGACCCAAGGAGGAGCACACCAAGGCACATCATAATTACATTACCCAAGACTAAAATGAAGGAGAGAATCCTAGAAGCAGCAAGGGATAAGGGGACAGTCACCTACAAAGGAGTACCCATCAGACTGTCAGTGGATTTCTCAAAAGAGACCTTCCAGGCAAGAAGGGGCTGGAAAGAAGTATTCCAAGTCGTGAAATCCAAAGACCTACAGCCAAGATTGCTTTATCCAGCAAAACTTTCATTTAGAATGGAAGGACAGATAAAGTGCTTCTCAGATAAGGTCAAGTTCAAGGAGTTCATCATCACCAAGCCATTATTATAGGAAATGTTAAAGGACTTATCTAAGAAAAGGAAGATAAAAAATATGAACAGTAAAATGACAACAAACTCACAACTATCAACAAATGAACCTAAAAAAATGAAAACAAAAACTAAGCAAGCAACTAAAACAGGAACAGAATCAGAGAAATGAAGATCACATAGAGGGTTTTCAGTGGGGAGGGGCAAGGGAGGAATGGGGGAGAAAGATATAGAGAAGAAGAAGCATAATTAGGAGGCATAAAACAGGGAGAAGTCAAAAATGGTGTAGGAAACAGAGAACTTAAAGAACATATATGTACAACCCATGGATGTGAATTAAGGTGGGGGATGCTGGAGAGTTGGGGGGTACAGGGCAGAGAGGGGATAAAGGGGGGAAATTGGGAAAACTATAATAGCACAATTAATAAAATATACTCAAAAATAAAATAAAATAAAATAAAAAGAAGTTGGAGTTTTAAAGCCAAAGTGGGGAAGGACTTAAAGTGGGAGAACGGAACAGACAGGGCGGGGAAAAGTAGTAGCAGGAAAATCGAGACAACTGTGCTTGGATGACAGTTAAAAATGTTTTTTAAAAAAGAAGAAGAAGTTGGAGTTTTGAACCTGGACCTTGTGGGAAGTGTAGGGAGGAGAGAGTGCATTGAGGCTGGAGGAAGGTTTGAGTGACGGTGTGTGCGAGGGATGAGGAGGCCCTGGTCTGATGAGGTCAGGTACTTTTGCAGGGGGGTGGGGTGGTGGCAATAATTCTAAACCTTTCTGCTAGGGAAGACACAAAGCTTGCTGCCTTCAATCCCAGCTTGAGAGGCTTGGGTTCAACCTGACAAGACCCTGTGCATTCCAAAAAGAGCATGCAGGCATATTTTACGAGGATGACTAGGGACCACACCAACAGGAAATTTGGACTATAGTTTTAAATGACTGAGACAGCCCTGGCTGGTGTGGCTCAGTGGATTGAGCATGGGGCTGCAAACCAAAGGCTCGCAGTTCAATTCCCAGTCAGGGCACATGCTTGGGTTGCAGGCCAGTTCCCAGCAGGGGACGCGCGAGAGGCAACCATACACTGATGTTTCTCTCCCTCTCTTCTTCCCTTCCCCGCTAAAAAAAGATAAATAAACTTAAAAAAATTTAAATAACTGAGACAGAGGAATAAAAAGTTTGGGGTGGTGGCAAGGGGAGAATCAATCCATCAATGGCAAGTTCCTTCAAAATACTGTAGTTATTGCCGCTCACAGAGATAATTTGGGATATTTTTTACTGAGTCACAAATGTCTTGGTTACAGGAAGGCAGTATCACAACTTCTTATATCAGAAACATGAGGGGAAACACTTTCCTAGCAACTCAGTCCATTTCTTCTACCTTTGGGATTTCTTGGGAGTACTATTTTTAGCTAGTTCACACTCCTCTGATTATGTGTCAGTACTGGAAGAAACCTTAGAAAGCATAGTTCAATGCCCATATTTAAAAGAGAAGATGACTTTGACCCAGAAAGATTATATGTGCCTCCAGGGTCACACAGTTAATTAGTCATCATTAAGTTTTATTTCCATGGGCTAGGGTAACAATTGCTCTGTGTTGCTCCATAAACTAAGTCCACTTTGGTAAATAACATTTGCCCTTATACAGATATACAAGCCACTACACAGTCCTTCCGTTGTCATAGACTTTCTTCCTCCCCTGCAGTTCGATCTCAATTTTCCCACTTTATTTAAGAGTTGAGGCTTGCATCTCACTCCCTTCTGTGGACTCAGCACTTCTCATCATGTCTGGCACACAGCAGGCACTCAATAGTTTTCGTTGAGCTGGATTTGAGTCACTGATTTTCATTCCCATGCTCTCAGGGACTTCTGTGACATTTTTTTTTAATGAAAGAAACATCAAATCTCTACACTGGAAGTGACCTGACATATTAACCCTTGTTCTGCAAGTAAAGACGCTAAAGCCTAAGGAAGGTAGGTGATGGATCTCAAGGACAGCACTCAAGCCGGATCCCAAACCTTGCCCCAATGCCATGAATTGCTCTTTCGTGAAAGTGTTATTGTTTTCAAAATGTCTTTGTGGGACAGATTCCAGAGCATACACTTATTTAGGGCAATGAAAAAACTTCAGAGTATTTTTGTGCTTTCACACAAAACTCACAGCTAGCAAGTGGGATGATAAAAATCTTTGACGACTAGATGATTAACTGACAAATAATTTCTAGGAAGAATTTCCCACTGATCGTGGGCTTGGGCTCATTTTGGGAACATCCCATTAGTAGGAAAAGTGCACTCTGAGAAAAACAATGAAATCAAAGTTGGAAAAGGGCAAGACAAGTGGGCCACCAACTCAGATGGGGGTCCGTCCTTACACAGATCAGCTGCTCTACTCCGTGCCTCAGCCAGCAGTGGCTTCCCTATCCCTGTCCCCTGCCCACTTCCTGCCACCTATGACCTAGAAGAACCAAGTGTGAGCACGGGACAGGCTTAGGCCAACCTGTTACTGTAACTGGGAAACAACACTACCCCATGTCCAGCTAAATGTGGTCGAAGCATCCTCTCCTAACATGAAGGGCCGGCCATTAATCCTTCCTGAGTGGAAGGTCGAACAGAGGCTGCTCTGCGATGCTCTGCTGGTTTCCTTCAAGTTCTTGACGGCCGTAGCCCTAAAAGTCTCTTCACACTGACAACGTCTGGTGGAGGAGCCATGGGCTCAGGTGGTTCTAAAAGCCATCCCAACAGCAGAGCACTCATAGAAGGTTTGGCCCTTCACTGGGAAGGTGTATTAGTTTGCTTGGGCTGCTACAATTAAATATCACAGAGGAGGCGGCTCCAACAACAGACATTTATTTTATCACAGTTCTAGAGGCTAGAAGCACAAACTCAAGGGGTTGGCAGGTTTGGTGTCTCCTTACCTGCAGATGGCTGCCTCCTTTCTGTGCCCTGCCAGGGCCTTTACTCTGTGTCTGTCCCTGGCATCTCTTCCTCTTCTTCTAAGGACATCAGTCCTATTGGATTAGGGCCCCACCCTTATGACCTCACTTAACCTTAATTACCCCTGAAAGGTCCTATCTCCAATACAGACACACCGGGGGTTAGGGCTTCAACACACGAATCTGGGGGTGCATAGTCCAGTCCACGCCACGGGAAGCAGCATCTCTTCTTTCCAGTTGCCAGTGTGTCTTCCTACTGCTACTTATTTTCCTTGGTGCTTTCTCACAGACTTTTGTGATTGGTGTAGAAAGCAACAAGGAAAATTGCCTGTTCATTGAGATCTTACAGAAGGTTCTCCAAATTGCAATTACAAGGGGAAGAAATGAAAATAAAATCACCTTGCCAACAGCAGTACACGATGTGTGATACTCTGCCAGGTGGGACGCAACAACAAACAGACCGATACACTGAGGGCAGGAGCCGGCTCCGAAGTTCTCTCCGCAGAAAAGGGCAGCTTCGCCGACAGGCTGTGGAAAGTGCCCTGTCGGCCTGATTTACACAGGTACAGAACGGTCCGGAGGCTGCGGCCGGCTCCGCCAAACGCCCGTGTGTGCATGAAATTAGAATGTCAACACTTGATTCATGCTGCCAAGCTGTGACTGTGAGACAAATTATGTCAGTGGGTGGCAATTGCAATATTAGTCTAAGCAGATAACATTTAACTCTAAAGAGGGGCCCCGTCTTCCAGCCTTTTCCCTATTATTACCTTAATATCAACATTATTCGACTCGGACAGGATACAATTTTGAGAAAAAGGAAGATGTTTCATAGGGAGGCACAGGTTCTTTAGGAAAGGCCTCATTGGCACTCTAAGTGATGCTTGCTCCAAATTTCTTATGGAAATTTAGGAGTCAGGTCGTGTAATGATCTTTACAGAGCACCACCACCCACCTGACCGAGTTCGAAGTGGCTGTGCCATTGGGGGGGGTCATCTAAACCCCGCTTAAATAATCCACCTCTCATAAAGGAAGCCTTTGATTCCTGGGCAGAAGCTAGGAACTTAAACGCATCCCAACGTAAAGGAAGTGGCAAGCACCTTGAAAGCAAATCCTTCCACCTTACTCCCTGGGCTCCACACTAATTTGGCTCCAGTGGGTCTGTGCAGATGTTTGCGTGGAAACTCGTTACTTTCTACTCAATTGATTTAAGCTTGTGCATATTTAAAATCCATTTTAAATCAATATGCAGTTGGAAATTTGCTAAGGAGTTTCATATAAAAGTGGGGATTTTGTTGGAGTGTATTTTTTTTCTTCAAGACATTCCTGCTGAAGCTACAGCCACCCTAAAACTTAAACTTGGCCTACAAGATAACCATTTTCCCACGCAATGAGGCGCACGTCCATCTCCGCTTGAGACCTACTTCTTTAACTAGGCGTATGGCAAAACACCAATTTGAAGTTTCATTCCATTACAAACACCCATGTAGTTAAAGTTAATGCTGTGAAAAAATGCAGCTTGCAGCAAGCAGTGAGTGTTTATAGAAGCAGTAGGCACTGGGCGGTTGGACCAGGCCACGGTGGTTGGCTACAGAATCCACAGGCAGGGAGTGCTGAGGGGTGTTTTGGGGAGAGGGGTGCGGGAGGAGACAGGTGTCACCTAGAAACTTGTATGTGAGTTTAAATTATTCTTACTTGTAATAATGAGGGTGTCCACACATATCCTCGGGGTTAACGGGAATACCCATGACGGTCTCCATCTTCTCCTGCTATAGTTCTCATCTCCGTAGCATGTACGCTTACATCCAAAAGTTTGGAACTGCAGTTTCTTTTCTACCAAGGCATGGAATAAAAGCCCGGGGTCTCGATCAAAGGGGAAACATTAATACAATTTTATTCTTTTAAATAAATTTTCTGTTTGATGAAGAGGGATGTGGGGAAGGAAAAAAAAACTTTAAAATTCACCAAAGAACCTTTTGGCACTATCCTTTTACGCGGCAGCTCCCTCACACCAGGCAGAAATGCCCAAACGATATAACTGGTGGGCTGGTTTTGAAATCGCTTGCCTTCTTGGCTTATTTCTCAAGACACATTGATTAACCATCATGCTCCTTGTTTAGCCGAACGTAGTGTGATACAAACACACAAAGGTGCAAAACAGATTTCTCGAAACTAGCAGTCATGCAGCAGGCAGCCACAACACTTCTGCTTTGATGCAGGGGACCACCGAACCCAGCAGTCTGGATCTTGCTCCATGTAAAATCTCCAGGCTGTGGTCCGTGGTGGCTGTGGAAAAAGCTGCCTCAGTGGAAGGCTCTGAAGCTGATCATTATGAGAGGTCGAGGTCTGAGGTAACTGCCTGTTTGACCCACCAGCCCAGTCCATGGCTTCGGCCATGGCTATTGATGCAGAAACGTGCGCTGCCCTCGCCTCTCAAGCAAGAGTTTCTGCTTTGGAATTTCATTCATTCTGAAAACACCCCTTGGCTAGGCCATATTTCCTTTTCATTGAGATGATGTCAGAGCCTGCCATCCATTTTAAAGCCTCCACATCTTCACAGCCGTATAACATATCCTGTCATTTATTTCAAACCTGTTCACAGACCAAAGGGAATATTTTCTCTTTATGGGGCAATCGCAGGCTTGTAACTTCTCCATCCTCTGAGAACTTGAGAAGAAAGTTGGCATGACCGTCAGCAGTTAGCTGTCAAATGCAGTTAACGCTTCGTCAGGGGGACTAGAGACAGAGCTGCTCACATCATTCCATCCCAGGAAGGCAGGTTTGGACCCTCCACCATGTAGGAAATTCACTGTATTCCTTCAGCCAGAGATGTAAGAAATCAAGAGACTGGGGAATGGAATAAACAGTATTTTGATGTAAACAGATTATCAGCACGAGAGGAATGACCGTCTGGTCACCCAGGGGGTGTATTCAGTTAACACTTCCACCCCTTAAAGACAATGGTGTGCAATCAATGCATATAGGGCCTTTCAGACCCGTTGCTAAGTGATATGCAGTGTCAACAGAAAAATGCCGGATGTACAGAGGACAGCTCCAGGCCCAGGAGAGATCAACACCCTCTGATGATATTTTAAACTTAATTCAGTTCCCGATGAAGATTGTGACAGGTTCCGTGGCCAGAGCAGAAAAGATGTTTGCACTTCAAAATCCGACTTGGTAAAGTTACTCCACTGTGTGCAGAGAGTGTTTAATTTGGTAACAAGTGAATCGTGGCTCAGACAGTAGTTGGTTCAAATAGGAAAAGGCACCCAGCAGGGGAGTCCTGAATATTCATTCCTTGCGAGGCCCAGCAGTCATCCTACAATCTCAGTGTCAGCATCAGCCGATCATTTGTCTCAGATGGTCTGTGCATTCTCTCATTTTTCCATCTCCAAAATCTATTTTAGGAACAGCCCCCAAAGCCATTTGCAACAGCTTCTTCAGAAATGCTAAAGAAAGGGAAGAAACTTGAATAGGATCACATCACCCCCATACAACCATGAAAACCTGTTTTGTGGGGCATTCTTGAAACCAGCCCAGAAGCTCTTAAGAGTTTTTGTATTTATTTACCCACTTCTTTCCCTCCCTTCTCCATCCCTCAGTGGATTTTTATATTCAAATGCAAAAGATTTTCCTGTGCACTAAAGATCCATTTATGTATTGGTTTAGAGGATCGTGCTATAATGCGAAGAACTGCAACTTTTTCATAAACAGATGTTTACAAATTCAGTCTTTGTACCAGGAAATGCACACTCACCACAAAGGACCTATTTTCCATAGTTGAAGGCAAAAACCTTTTGAAAAAACCCTCATGTCCCTCAAAGTCCAGGAATTCTTAACCTCAGCTATATTGTCCCTCAAATTTAACGAAGCTGTAAAATGTTTTTCTAACCAGACACTGGTCAGTCCTGCGTTGTTGGGGCTGCTGCAGACAAACCACACTAGCTGCACAGGCCCCGAGAGTTGTGTAGACCAGAGAGGTTGGTGAGGAGCACAAGCAGTTTATTCAACTCAGGATGCTCTAGTCCCCCAGTCACACACAAGCTTTTTAAGAGTCCAAGTGACACAAGTTTTAGTGTTCGGGTTTGTCCTCAAGAGTTTGGTCTGTTTATGAAACTAATAAGAGCCACAGAGCATTTCGTCTAGTGGGCTAAAAATTCCTACAGCAGGAGTTTTTTAACACAGATTGAAAGAGGGTGGGGGAGGGGCCGATTTCTTGACATTTTTCTTTCTGTCTTATCCCGCGAAGCTAATTTTATAGGGTTGCTCCTGTCGTGTTTAAGGTACGGGTAGTAAGGGGGAGATTGAAGGCAGATAAAGCCACACAATAGCATTCCCAGGCCTTGTTTCCTCGCCTCCCTGAGGGTGGTTCTCCCTCACAGAGGCAGGAAAGCATTGTGAGGTGAAGAAGTGAGTGTAGAAACAAGCAAACAGGCTGCAATGAAGACTGCATAATTGTGGTGAGACCACCTGCCAGCACCTTCCTGCTACAGGTGTCTCTCACTACCAGGATTCTTCAATGAAACCCATGAAAACTCTTCGGTAGTTATAAAAGATGGGAAGATAGGATTTTGAGCCCTGGGTTAGCCGAGTGAATTACAGAAGAGCTACGTAGAAGCCACAGACATTTTCGAAAGATTAATGATCAGGCCTGACTCCTGACTGAGGCTCTTACTTATCCCTGGAGCAAGAACAAGTAACTACTGAGTGCCCGGCAAAAGGAACTGTTCTCGCAACAATAGCTGTGTTTGTTACTGGAAGGCACAAAATGTTTGGATACCAATGAGTTAAAGTTAACTGAAAACTATACAATTTCTCTACCAAAATGAAAGGGTGTGAAAGGGCCATAAGATTTTCCTTAAGTTCCTGTTAATATTAGTTAGAGCCTAACTCTAACTCTCTAAATTTATTCCAATAAGCACATTGCTCTTCAGATCTCTCCTGAACTTAACAAACCTTCACATAGGAATGGGTGAGGATGCTTGCGTCTGGCCCCATTGCTGAGAACTGCAGGCCATTTTAGTAGGAATCTCAGAGTTTGGTCACTCTCTAACTTGGGGCATCCCAGACTTCTGAATTTCTTTGAAAATGAAAGTATTTTCTGTACAATTGTTTGTGACAAAGATCCTAGTTAGCGTGGTTGGTTTGTCCTGCATGAAGACAATCTGTTGTCCCACCTCAGAGGGAGGCTGTTTCCTGCACTTCCCCAGTAGTGGGGAAGTGTTTGTTAAGCCATTAACACTCTTTCTCCTTGTCCCTCTTGTGGCCAACAGGCTAAACTGATAAATAGGCTGTGAAAGCAAAGACATCTAGCTAATGAACTAGACCAGGCTAGCAGGGGTCTATGATTTCAAACCTTTGCAGGTGTGACCAGCAGGCACATTTGTTCAAGTCCAGCGATTTCAGCAGGGCAAACACCAGCGCACACTGTGAAACAACACAGCCTGAGAGGAAATAGGCATGAATCAACAAGGCCACAGAGGACTGCTTGATATTTTCTATGTAGATGTATAGCCATGAGCATGTATTAATTTATTAAATTATGAAACCACACCAGATTATTTCCAAAATTTCCCACCAATAGCCTGATTATGCATTTGCTTGTCATTGATTTATTCTTTAGAGGAGGTCACTGTTGATCTGTGCTTCTCAGCCCTAGCTGTACATTAGAATCACCTGGGGAAGTTTTACAACTCTACAGATGCCCAGGCCCCACCCCCAGAATTTCTCTTTTAATTGGTCAGGGCAGGGAGCCTGAGCAATGATGGTTAACGTTCTGAGGTGAGTCGATGGCGAACGTTCCCCCATGCTGAGCTGGGGTTGAGAGACACAGTCATAGATAATTAAGTGGAGGCAGTTGCTGATAGAATAATGAGAGTTTATAAGAGGAAAACCTAAAATTGTGGAAATAAGACCCATTAAATTTTTTTATGAATGGAGAAACAAAGGATATTATTCACCCTCAGCAGCAGAAAGAGCATCTTTGTTCAGCTGTAGGACTGACATATTCCATGGGAACCTAGTTGCGACCTGTGAATTAAGTGATTGGAAAAAGACCTGCACAAACCAGAAGGTAGGCATGGGCCATAGTTAGGAGATGTGCGCATGACAGGTGTCAAAACACTGCAGAAATGTGGAGGACAGTGACAGGAGGCGGGGCATCAGGAAAGGCTTTCCAAGAGAGGTGGTTCTTGAATGGACCCGAAATGGAAGGATTCCCAGGGTCCAATTGTGCCTGAAGGTAGTTGGTGAGGTCCAAGCCCAGAATCCTTTTTCCAAAGTTCAAGGCCATTTTCATGAAAAGGAGAAAGACTATTTCACCTTTTTTTTTTTAAACCATCCTTCTTGTCTGCTTCCAGACTAGGAAAAGTAATAAAAACTAAGACTTACTATGAACTGAGTACCAGACTTTATCCCAAACGCTTCATATTCAAATCATTTGCACTATAATCCCTGGTTGGAATGTCTCCATGAAGTGGGTATTGAAATTACCACCATGTTACACAGGGGGAAACAGAGGCACAGACATATGAAAACTCATTCAAGATCACACAGCAACTACACGGTCATTGCCTTAGCTCCCTGCTCTTCTGCATCTTTCAGACACTCATTGGCTGAAGCCACCTCTTCCATCAGCTTCCCACAGCACTCTGGTGATGCACATAGAAACTGCTGACTGGGAGCTGCCCCCCTTACCATCTAAAACCAGCAGCTCTGGAGCCGGAAAAGGATGGTAGACCCACCCAGTCACAGTCCAGATGACACGCTGGGAGGCCCATGGCCCATCGTAGCTCCACAGAGCACAGTAGTCGCCAAGCCTTTGGCCCCAGAGAAAGAGAACCCTGATCACGTTCTCTGACCGCCCCATCTCACCCTGAAGAAGATCTTACAGGGGCCCCTCTCCCTTTTTCCTTCTATTACAGGAATATAGCTTATGCCATCTTCTTTTTTGAAATGCTTTCTGTAAAGCAACAAATTGTTACAAGTTTTAAATAGGGAGTGGCCTTGCCTAAAGAGTTCAGGCAAGGAGTTATTTAATAAATGTTTTTAAGAATGCCCTAGAGAAATGGTATAGCAGACGCCAGTGAAATCTTTTTTCTTCTTATTCAAATTAGTTAATTCAATTTAATAGATACTTATTGTGTACCGACCATACATAAGGTTTAAAATGTATTTATTGATTTTAGAGGGAGACAAAAGGAGAGAGAAAAAGAGAGAGGGGGCGGCTACAACTTGTTTTTCCACTTACTTATGAATTCACTGGTTGATTCTTGTATGTGCCCTGACCAGGGATTGAACCTGCAACCTTGCTGCATCAGGATGATGGTCCAACCGACTGAGCCACCCAGTCAGGGCTCGTGTGTAGGGTTTCTAATCTGAGTAAGGAGATAACACAGCTACTGCAATCACTGTAACAAAAGGCCAAGTGAGAAGGATCACAAGAAAAATCTCTAAACCCTGTGGTTTTGGAGGCAGATTCGAGGGAAGTAGGGATCCCGATAGCTCTTCCTGGAGAAGGTTGTACCTAAAATGAACCCTGAATCTGAAGGACTTCAACAGGAAGAGACTACAGCAGAGGTGAAAGGCAGTTCATTCTGTTGCCTGTCTTGGCGGAGTAGGGGGCCCAGGTCCACAGGCCACGCGTGAAGCCCGGGAAGAACAAAGAAAATGTTTGCTGCCAGCTTCCCAAACTGCACAGGCGGCAGAGTCGGGGGGCAGGAAGCTCTAAGGTCTTTCCTACAAAGCAGCCAATTTATAGTTATGGTTACACTTGAGTCAATTAAAGTGTTTTATTAGCAAGAATTTGAATCTCTTACCTTCATTAACATTTAACAGTAAATGGGAGAAAAAAGGTAAATAAAATATTATCTGGCTTTTTAAAGGTCATTTCAGACTGAGTATTATAAAACCTGATCTGGGGAAGGGCGGGACGACCCTTTGCGCGGATTTAGAGCACAGAGCCTGCTCTAGAGAAGTCCCCACTGGCAGCAGCGCACCTCTCCGTGAGGTGCTCGGTGGCATTCGTTACAGGCAGCACCTTTGGGGCGGGGAAGGAAAGGAGATTGGACAAGTGAGAATGAATTTTTTGCTTTAGATCTCAGATTGTAAATCAACTGGGGTGTGCAGTACTTAGTGACTACGCCCACGACCAACGCCTGCTTTTTAACAACCGTAGGCTAGTAGCCCAAGTTGATTCAATGACGAACTCATCATTCCCCCAAAGGACAGGAGGGAGCCCTGTGCCCAGGTCTCTGAGAGCCTGCAGAGGAGAAGCCCGGCCACTGCAGGCAGGCTGTACTCCCGCCCCAGGCGCTCGGTGGGTGCGTTTACAAGGCCTGCTGTTACTGGAAGTCAGAAGAAGAACCGTGATAATTTGGCAAGGACATACATGTTCACCCTGAAAAGAAACTCCTATTTTTAATTTCTCGAAGTATAGTCAGGTCCTTGAATAACATTGCTTTGTTCGATGTCATTTCATTAAAACATCGAGGAGAAAAATGATTCTCGGCCAGGACCACCCCGGGTGCTTCGGTTTCCTCTCACACCCCGGAGATGTGCGTGTTAGATGGACTGGCGCGTCCACGTCATCCAGATCAGGGCACGTGTGGGTGTGCGACTTGCCCTGCGATGGAAGAGTGTCCTGTCAGGGTGGGTCCTGTCTGGTGCCCTGAGTTGTGGGGACAGGCTCTGGTCACCTCTGACCCTGAAATGGGATCAGTGGGTTAGAAAAGAGTGATCTTATTTATTTTTATTAATCTTTCTTAAGTGTATCCATAATTCACTTTTTTAATGTTTAATATTAGAAGGGTTTGGGGGTTTTATTTAGAGGTTTGTTGATGCTTTTGTGATCAGAAAGATGCCATAGGAATTTCACCCTTGTTGATATCAATTCGCCTGTGGTAAAATTGGTTTTGTTATATGTCATTTCACTTAAAGTCACAGTTTCCAAGAACGTGTTAATGGCGTTAAATGATGAGAAAGCCACCCCAAAGCTGCCCAGGGACTTTCATCCCAACATGTCACCGCTGGAGATGATAAAGACCTAACGAGCTGCTAAGGCATCATCTGACCCCCGGGAAGCAGAAAGTCAGGATGTCTTTATGAGAAATGACCTTTTTTGTAATTCTGTAACAGAATGGGTGGCCTAGCAGAAGACCCACCCCCCACCAAAATGGGTTTCTGGAGACTTCCAGGTTTTCAGGATGGCTGTTCTCCTTGTCCCAGGTGAAGAAGTGGGCAGAGAGGCCCTGACTGGTGTGGTTCAGCTGGTTGGAGTGTCATCCCATAACTGATACATTGCAGGTGAGATTCCTGGTCCAGGCACATACCAGAAGCAACCAACTGATCTTTCTCTCTCACACTGATGTTTCTCTTCCTCCCTTCCTCTCTGTCTCTAGAAGCAATGAAAAAAAAATCCTTCCTTGGGTGAGGATAAAAAAATAAAAAGAAATGGGCAGGGAGAAAGGGAACTCTAGATCTGGGGATATACACCCTACAGAGTGAATGGGAAGCTGCCCTTTCGAAGTAATAGTAGTAGAAACTATCTTACTGAAATGAGTTTGAGAAAGGAAAAAAAAAAAGCCCTGACCAGGTAGCTCAGTCGGTTAGTGTCATCCTGATAGGCCAAGGTTCCGAGTTCGGTTCCTGGTCAGGGAGCATACGAAAATCAACCAGTGAATGCACACATAAATAGAACAACAAATTGAGGTTTCTTTCTTTCTCTCACATACCTTCATCTTTAAAAAATGAGTATGAGCAATTGGGTAAAAGCCCCTTCCCACGCCATCTTCACCACTGGAGCCCCTGCCTACACTGCATATGAGAATAGGGAAAAAGGAAATCGCAGCCAGATAAATATTTCCTCATTGTAAATAAATATCACTAGTCACAGTGATAGTGTTCAGAGCACAATGCAGTTACATAAACACAGAGAACAAAATTAGAAGAAAGAAAGGATATTTACATAAATACATATAAACTAAAAACCTGATTTTAATGCACTAACATCACTTGGTACAGTTTTCTAAATGCCAAAGGCTACTCACTGTCCCCCCAGGGCCAGCCCAGTCAGCAGCCGAGGAGTCGGCCTTCTGTTTATCCAAATATGAAGGTAAATATCATGGATTTCAGCACAAAAACAATGAGAACCTTTTCCTATTCCACTTAATATCTTTATTTTGTATTTGATCTAGCAAAGAAATACGGAAGGGTTTCTAGGAAGTGGTAGACAAACCAAAGTTCTAAGCGGTTTCTCCATGAGGGCTCCCAACATTATTCCATTCCCTTTCCTATTGCCAAGTACACACAAGCGGCTTCTCACCCACCCTGAGAAGTCCGAGGAAACCAGGGAGGCCTAAAGACCCGGTGCTAAGGTGTACAAGGTCCCGTAAGGGGCAGGGAGTGAGACTGACCATTTTCTTGCTTTCTTTTTCTTTTTAAATAATTTAAAATGTTTTTAAAAGATTTTATTTATTTACTTTTAGAGAGGGGGAGGGAGGGAGAGAAATATCAATGTGTGGTTGCCTCTCACGTGGACCCCACTGGGGACCTGGCCCGCAATTCAGGCATGTGCCCTGACTGGGAATTGAACCTGCAACCAACAACAACACAACCAACTGAATCACATGGCCAGGGCGAAATATATAAGTACAGATATCTTAATGTTGTTTTTGTGTTCCTGAGTAACCCACCTCTGCTAACGAGTTCTGGAGAGGCCCCTGGCTGTTCCCTGATCCTCCTGAGGCAAATTCACAAACACCCGCAGCAACTCACACTTGCCTTTCACTGTCCTCCCAGGTGAGGAGCTTTTCTCTAGAACCCAAATTCAGCAGGAAACTCAGATCACTCCAAAGGAAGATGTTCTGCTTCAACCAACACCTATTGGCCCCCTTGCATACACCAGGCACTGCGCTTGGGGCTTGTCAGTGCATTGTTTCATTTAACTGCAATTCAACACTGTAATGCAGGCATTAAGTCCGTTTTATAGATAAAACACCTAAGGCTCTAAGTGGTTTATATGAACTGTTCAAAGATGCATGCCCAGTGACTGAGCTAGTGTCAGCCCTAGGTGTCTCTCCACCCTCCACCAGCCTCATCTACCCTCACTCGGTTCCCTCGGCACCTCAGTTTCCTCACCTCTTGGCATCAGCTCCTGGATGAGTGGACAGTCACAGGAAGAGCCCTTCAGAGCTTAAGATTCTATCAGGTGGGTGAGCTGCAGCAGAATTTCTAAAACTCTGGCCACATTTGTAGATGAAAATGGCAGATTCATGTATCCACACACGTGATTCACTTGCCACAAGACAATACCATGCCCAAGGTAAGCTGACAGCTCCTGAGAGTTGGTGGAAAGGAAAATCAATGATGCACGCTCATGGCCAATCACAAAACACAGTCCCATACACACACATGCACACACGTACACACGGTGTTAACACATTCCTGTGAAGGCATGCAAGGGAATCTGAGTGGAATAAAGGAATAAGTAAAACAAGAGAGATGTGATTAACTTAACGATCTACTTGTGAGGTTAAAAATTTTTTTAAATGTTGCTAGTGGTTGGAAAGTAAAGCCATTTACTTATGAAAAGGATTTCTGATACAAATAATAAAATTTCCAAACCCAGTGAGATATTTCTATGTATGAGAACTAGCAAGAGAAGGGAGACAAGACAAACTGTCTACTTGTTAAAAAGGGAGCCCTCCTGAGAAATTTCATAATTATGTGCTCTTCCTGTTCATTAATTGCCAGGGAACCAGCCTGGCTGCAGGCCCCTGGCATGCTGGGAGGGCACGGCGGCATCGTGGACTCACATGAAGAATGGGCACTGGTGGACGGCACCTGTCAGAGAGCCCGAGAGTGGGTCTGAGGCTCCAGGTCACAGACAGCCGCCCTGAATCAGGCTGCACATAATTAAAAGGTTTGAATGGAGCAGAGACTGACCCTGGCCACCTCAGGCACGTCAGAGGCTGCTTGTTTGTGGAAAAATCCTTAATTGTGTTACCTTTGCTCTTTTGGCTTTAAAACAGTGTAAAGAAATAATGTACCTTGGCAAAATACAAAATAAATATCCTATCCTTTGGCTAGTGTTTAAAAATACAAAGGTTTTCTGTGACACAGATGCACACACGTGCACACTTGGAAGCAGAACAAATACTCTGATGAATAAAAATGTGAATTTGAGGGCAAATGAGGCATGAAACATATTGGCCAATAAACAACACCAAAGACGGTCGTAGTACATTTTTTTAATCGAACACACTGGGAAGTAGTTGAGCCAAAAAATACTCACCAAGAGAAGATGTTCGAGGAAGTTGCCCTTCCTAACAAATGCGGAGGGCTGGCGTTCATTTGTTTGTTATAAGTCAGACATAAAGCAGCCTAGGACCTTAATGGGCTGTGTTTTGGAAGACGAGACTGTGGAGGGTTGCCATGTCCAAGAACACGTCAGTGACCTCTCAGGAGAAAATAAAGTGTGCCTAAGGTAGCCCTGTCACCGCAGCTCTTTTTTGAAAGTGTCTTGCTCAGAAGGCCCAGGTGTCCCTGAAGCGCTTCTCAGTCCACAGAACTCCTTCAAAACCATCTTGTCAAGTGGGAAGGGCAGGAATTATTATATCAGCTCCATCTCCCAGGTAAAGAAATCAACTCGGAAAGTCTGGGTGGTTGTCTCAAACTCTGAATTGTCAACCAACACAACAAGGCTCTCTTAGCCACCCTGGGTGAGTACCCTTGACTCACTGGAAGCCAGCACTGGAAGGGGCCTCGAAGATCTGGGCCCTCGGGGGACAGAGCCCTGACATTTCCGCCAGGCCAGGGAGCAGTGCAGTCCAACTGGGATCTGGCCCATCAGACTCCTGCCCAGCACACAGTCAAGCTCTCGGTCCTCAAAGGGCCCCTGTGTAGTGCACACCGTTGGGCCCTTGGAGCTTCCATCTTTCAAGGCAAAGCTGATTTCAGGAGGTTGCTTTTGCACCCACATATCCCCTATCAACCATCCCTTCCTCTAAGGAGGCAGGGTGGTGTGGGCACTGCGTACCGGCAGTCCTGAGTGCAAATCCTGCCTGTGTGACATTGGCCGTGGGGCCTGGAGTGTATCTAGCTTCTATGAACCCTGGTTTCATCTTCTGTAGTATGGTAGTGACAATTCCTGTCTCTCAAAGCCCTCGGTGTCATCAAGGCAGTTGCCCACAGTAGGCCTTAGCAGAATTCCTCCCAGACAGAATGACAAGGTAAAGATGAAGAAGTCTAAACTTCTAGAGTGTGATCAGAAAAGCTCGTGCACGGGGCAGCCCGCACGCAGCCTCCCAGGAGAGTCCTGAGCAGAAGGACTGAGGAATTGGGACTTTTCTGTGCACAGAGTTATCAGAACCAAAGAGTGATGAGAACGAAGGGCTCCAAGAATCTTCCACCCACCCCAACCCGCCCCACGCACACAGAGAAGCACCGTGGGTGGAAAGAAAACGGATGCTTTCAAGATTCCCAGACCCGTCTGTGCAAAGTGAAAAGGTCTCCAGGCCCTGTTGGCTGTGAGAAACACCTCAGCCTCCCAAGGCTGAGGTCACCCGAAGCTCCTCGGGGGGATCTCTGTCTGCACTAATTAGAGAAAGCAATACTGGTTGAAAGCATTTCCTTCATTTGTCTTCCAACCTCACTTTGCTCCAGGATTTGCGTGTTCACAGGCTCAGGCCCGGTTCACCCAGCTGGCCCGCCCTTCAAAGGCGAGGAATAAACACGAGCTCACCAAACAGGTGGTGAGGAGAGACGTGCCCAGACTGCAGTGGCCAGTCAGCTCTGCACCTTCACTTTCATTATGTTCATCATTTGCGGAGTGAAGGTGGGCTGGTGAGCCAGGGCTTTCACACCTTCAAAAGGAAATATTGACTAAGTGGCGAAGCTGCTGCTCTCACGACCTCCTCTGTACCTGCGAGGTACCCACAGGAACTCACATCGTCAAAAGGAGTCATCATTAGACTCTTCCCACTGACATCCAGTGGCCCAAGGGAGAGCAGGAGAGATGAAGGGCCAGTCATAGGAGGGGTAATGAGCTGCACTAAGAAACTGGAAAATTCTAAATTAACTTTCAAGGGTAAGAACAGACAGATCGGACCAATTTGCTCAGAACATGAGAAAAATATATTCTTTGTGATGATGGGAGTCCAAATTCCCCAAGAATGTGGCTACTTACCCTATTGCTTAATAAGCTCCCTTCTTTAGGGAGCTCAGGTCTTTTCTATATGCCCACAAACCTTGTCCTAGAATGTAGAAGGACCCCTGAGTTGAGACAGGGACACAGGGAAGCTCTCAGAGAGTTGACACAACAATGAATATGACACCAATGCCATGACCAAAGACAGACTGCACAGGAGAAGGAGGATGCGGCTCTGTCTGCCTGTGAGCTCAGCCAATGGGTCTGGCGGACTAGAAAGAAGTTCCTGAGTGGAGCAGGGTTGAGGGCAGAAGGAAAGACGCAGGCTGGGCTTGGAAAGGGAGGTGTGTTTTTTTTTTTGTGGAGGAGAGGGCTGACCAGAGATTGGAAGATGTATGTCCCCATGCCATAGGGAACAGAAAGTCTGCAGCCCTGCGTGTCCCTGAAGAGGGTCCACAGACTTGCTCTCGCGTTGTGAAGTGGATCACAGGCCAAAAGACTAGGACTGGGGCAGAGGTCAGGCCTCAAATCCTTGCCCATTCTTCTTCCTGGTGGTCTCCAACTCTTCCAGAAGATTCCTGGAGCATTTCTCTCCCAGCCATTCCCCTAACCCCACTCATCCCATCCTCAAGTCACCTCAGCATACGCCCCTCCCTGGGGGACAGAACTCTGTATCTGGTTCCAAAATGGTTTCTGTCCCCAGATGAGACATGAGTAAAGGCAGCAGAGTAATAACCTCCTACAAGAGTGGAGGATATTCCAGCATAGGGATTGTTGCTGGTCAGTTGCACATGGGGTCTTTTTTCCCCTAAATAGTGCACGTTTCATTTATCTTTAAAGGTGACCTTGATAGGTCTACATAAATAAATTAATGTTTCTCTCTTGACAAATACATTTCCCAACAACAACATGTTCATGCAGGAATGCCAGGGCTGAGCTGCAGGACCGCTCCCTCTGAAAACTAGAGGGGGGTGCAGAAAGAGCACTGAGATAGTCCTGGGATTTTCTTTGGTGGGGTGGGGGTGGGGGGAGACTCTGAGTGCTGTAGACATCTGTTCCTCACAGACCACTCTCTGGCCTGGAGCAGGAGCATGGGAGAGCCCAGGTATGAAGGTGTGGCTTGCCTGTAGCACAGGGAAGGGCCCAGGGAAGCAGAAGGTGGGGTCAGAGAGGCAGGCTGCGTGCACACCAGGAGGGCCTCTTACATTTTCCTTCCTGCAATGGGTAGCCAATGAAGAAGATATGTAAGTAGGTGATACATGGGACCAGTGTTGCATGGTGACAGTGACAGTGTGGTCTGGTGACAGTGTGTAAAGGTCCTGGAAAAGGGAGAAACTAGAGAGAGAAGGACGAGACAACTCTTTGCTGCTGAAACCAACACTGAGCACCTGCTATGTGCCAGGTGCCCTGCCAGCCACTGAGGCTGTGGTGACAGAAGTCAACACTGTGACTATCCTGGAGCTCACAGTCCAACAGGATGTGGAGGTGGCAGCGGATGGCATGAAGGGTCCCAGCCAAATTAGTGGCGTGCATGGGCAGTGTCTCCAACCTGGCAAATTTGGGGTGTGTGAAATAGCCACATGGAGTGGTACAAGGAGGCCTTGCGTCAACATGCATTCCCACAAGTTTAAATATAGAAATAGGGTTTCTAGAACTCAATTGAGCCCTGGCTGGTATAGCACAGTGGGTTTGGGGTCAACCTTCCTACAAGCTGGAAGGTTGCCAGTTCAATTCCTGGTCAGGGTCAGGACACCTGCCTGGGTTGCAGGCCACGTACCCAGTTTGGGGTGTGTGAGAGGCAAGTGATTGATGTTTCTCACCCTCTCCTCCCTCTCAGGAGTTTGGAGTCTAAGCCTCGAGCCCGAATTCCAGTTCTCAGGCTCACTCAACAGTAACCCTCCCCAGCTTCTCTATGTAGAAGTTGATTACTATTGCCCAATATTGCACAAAAGTCAGGGGAGCTCTGACATCAAACTGACCTGAAATGAATCCCAACCGGGTCTCTCTGTTCTATAAAGGAATCCTTGACCATCAAGTCACTATCCAGCTTTTCAGCATCCCTCCAAAGCCCAAAAGGCCCTCACCTACCAGCTACACTTCATTAACATTTCTTTCAGTGACATTTACATATTTTATACCACCTTCTGTAATTCAGCAAACTCACCCTCTCATCCCATTCCACTCTCAAAGAGTTTGCTAGTCCTTAGCAAAAATAACAGATTTATTGCTTCAGTTCCCACAATGCACATGTATTTATTAAGTCCTGCCTTAAAGCAAATTCAAACATTTTCTATGATCATTTTTTTGCCAGCGTCAGAATCCAACTTCAGGATGACTCTTAACATACAGTCTGCCATCCGGAGCCAGCTACCCATAAGTTGTAATATTTCAGTGCCTTCCAGGTACTCTATATGACCTGCTAATTACCTGTCAAAATGTCGGCATCAGACACAAATCAAATAGGTGAAAAGAACTTGATCTAATGTCTGCTTTTCCCAGGTTCTGAGTCTCTGAATACCACATACATCAAGCCTATGTCTTGCTCTCGAACAGCATACTTTAATGCAGTCCCCCAAAGCCCACAATTCTCTGCAAAAAACTGTCTCCTTTGCTGCTGAGATCAATAAGCCAATTCTTTCTCCCCACCTGCGAACGTCTGAATGTTGCAGAGCTGCCCCAACTCCAACCTCTCCAGAGGACGTGCGGCAATGCTGTGATAGGGATGTCTCGTGCATTTGAACGTCGCACGCTCTGACCCCAGGAGAAAACTCAGGCTCGGAGGGGACTCCTGACAAGGCCACTTCCACCACCAATTTAGCTGTATTTTTCTTCCTGAACTCCAGGAAGAGGCTCTAACTTTTGATAAGCAAACCAACTTCAATTATATGTTTGACACGCTGACTCACATATTGTCCATTTAACCAACATTCACTGAGCACTTGCTATGTGACAAGTTCTACACCAGATGGAATATAAGCCAAACACAGACTATTCTATGGGAACTAACACTAATTCCTGAGGATTTTATATAACATCGGTGATCTTTATTTGATGGGAGTGTGCTGGATATAATCAATATCCTCAGTTTTAAAAAGGTAGATTACCAGTTTTTTAAAAAAGTGTGTTGTCCCACTCCCAGGGAGTTCTATGAGGGCATGGATGTTTGTTCCATTCAGGCTGTATCCCTAGCATCCTGAACGGTGTCTGACGTATAGCAGGCACTCAAAAAATATTTGGTGAACTAAAGGACGATGCTCTTGGCCCACACAAAGAAAGGCAACTATCTTCCACGTCCCTTAACCAAGTGAGTACTTAAGAAGCACTAAACTTCCTTTGAACCAACAAACTTAGGGGTATGTCCACTTTGCAGTCTTTGAAAAAGATGTAAATAAATTTTCAATGATTTGAGCAAATATCTGTGATCTCTAGATGCATGGGAAAGCACGTTACAAAGCAACATGTCCAGTATAAGCCCGTTTTTAAAGCCAAAATGTAAACAGTGACTCATTCTGGTGGATGGAATTTGGGGTAGTTTCTATTTTCCTTTTATGCATCTTCTGTGTTACCTACAATGAGCATGTGTTCCTTTTCTCATCACATTTAAAAATATTATTCTAAAAGAAAGATTACAGTCCAGATCGTGACCTGATTTTTCTTCTCAGTTTGCATTATGAGTCTAGTCAAGGCTCTCGGTTCTACACTGGAATAGCAAGATGGCTGGAGGACAGCAGAGAAGATGACAAGGTTTCTAACGGAGACTTATTCATACCAGGTTTGGAGAGAAGACAGGTGGCCCCAAGTGGCAGACACTGGCCAATCGGGGACAGGATCAAAGGGCTACTTTGCCAGCCATACCTCTGGGAAGGTAAGATGGGAACAGTGTGAGCACAGGAAAGATGATGAACCAACAGTGAAAGGGAATCTTCTCATAACCTAGGAGAACAGTGCCACCCAAATCCATTTTATTGGTGATCACTGTATTTCACTGGATTCCCCAGGCAGACTTCTCCTACACAAGATCAGGAATGAAAAGCCAAGTTTTTAAAAACATGCTGCTCCCTCTTTTTTTCTTCCTTGTTCTCACCTATGAAAAGGTTAACTAGGATTTCAAAGCCTGGTCTAGCTGTAGCTTCTCTGGGGTTTGGAAGCTGTTGGGTTTTGCTGTATGTGCCAGTTATTTGCTCTGCCTACGATGTGTTAGGATAATCACCCACTGAAGGATTGCAACACATTACATTTCCCCAGAAGCCTTGGTCTAACAAGGTAATTTACGACCTGTTCAGGAATCTGGTCTTTACAAAACAATAAATTCACACTTGGGCTGGACTTCAAAGGCGCCGTGATGGGCTGGGTAGCAGAAGGCATCCTGCAGCTCAGAGCCAGACCAACAGATATGTGAGCTTTTAATGATCTCTTTCAGGCAGGCTGCAAAAGGGACAAGGCTTACAGCGACTGCAGTAGCATTTGGCTATTCTTGCAAAAGTTGACCTTCAAATTGGGTCCTCTTGACAATATTAAAACTGTTTCAGCTATTCTCTGCAGAATGTGGGATCAGTGGGGTTTGTAGGGGTTGGGAAGGAACCAAGTACTTCCGATGGGACGGTCAGCTGCTCCTGCCCCTGGTAGCCCCTTACTGGAATGCCCACAGATGCCCAGCCTCCAACCCTGCAGCCAGTCTAAGCCCCCGGAAAGCTCTCTTTGGAAAGCTTTTATTGTCTCCAACTATTTCAACAGGTTCTTGAAGCTAAAGGAGTCTTTCCCATGCACAAATCCTGTGTAAATGTAGGCAAACTTTTTCAGTGTGGTCTGTATCCGGCTTGTGTGAGAATCACCTGCGATGTTTGTTTTTTCTAAACCACACCAGCACCTGGGCTCCACTCTGGACCCGCTGTATCAGCTCCCAGCAGTGAGGCCAAAGAATGGGCATCCTTACCAAACAGTTCAGGTGGCTTTTACAGACACCAAAGTTTGAAAAACTATGGGTCAGGTGAAAATAGAATGACCAAAGGGGGAGTCCAAGCCTGGAAGCCTTGGGAGGAGCAAGACCCAGATTGAAATCAAGGAGCCACCACTTACTAGCTGCGTGACTTGGGCCACGTGTCTTAACCTCCCTGAAGTCTGGCTTGCTCTTACGTGAAGAAGAAGGAATATCTCCTAATTTTACAGTGAGGAGTAATTTCTGGCTTTGCCCACGTGGCTTACCTTCCCCTTCCAACTTCTCACAGCTGGTTTTTGTCTGGGCCTCTGTAGCCTCCCAGCTGCCCTTGGGCCAGACACAGTGAGCCATCAGGCCGTCCATACCAAGCCACTCCCCCCATAGTCCAGCTCCCGTGAAGATAAATGCCTTCTGTGTGAGGCACAGGGTTCGTAATGCAGCCATACTGCTTTCGCCTCTTTTTCCATTTTTTTAAAGCAGTGGAACTCATTTTTCAAATGCTATCTCGCATAGGCCTTTATTAATCAGGTATTTCCAAAAAAGCAGTAGCTTTGTGTGATAGTTGGGAAGGCCTCAACTCTGAGTCCGCCCATCCTCTCCACTTCACCTAACTCACCCCGACTCACAGCCTCAGGAGGGAGGACTGTCTGTGTCTGGGGGTGGGGACAAGGTGGGAAGTGGCATGAAGAGTCACATGGTGCCACGGTGACAGAGAAGCTGGTGGCGCCAGTACCCACACTGGGTGCACAGGACGGAAAGCAAGTTTGCAGAGAGAAAGGAGTGAACCCTCTTTCTGATATATTTAGTTTAAGGCGCACAGCAATCAGGTGAGGACAGCTGGGAATTCACACCTAGAACTACAGGCAGGGATCCAAGCGTGAATAGAGATGTGTCCGCCTTCTAAGCCAGTGGTCCCCAAACATGGCTAAACTCCAGAATCATCCGGGAGCTCTGAGGAGTACTGATGGCTGGGTCTCACCTCCGGAGATTCTGATGTCATTGGCCTGGGTCCAGGCTGTACCTTGGGAAGCTTTACTATCTCCAGGTAATTCCAGTGTTCAGCTAAATTTCAAAACCACTGCCCTTTACGTAAGAGAAAAGATTTGCCCTTCATTTAGGCACAACTGTGCAGAAAGATTTGCCCTTCATTTAGGCACAACTGTGCAGTCACATTGTTAGAATTACATAATTCTAAGACCCAAATGTTAATGACCATTTATGTCAGTTACCAGGGGCCAGGAAAACAAATGATCACAAACTTGGTGGCTCAATACAATGGAAATGTACTCTCCTAGTTCTAGAGGCCAGAAGTCTGAAATCAGCATTGCAGGGAGAGCACAGTCACTGCGGGGCCACACCCACTTTCTCCAGAGGCTGCAGAGGGGGGTCTGTCCCCAGTCCCCTCCAGCCTCTGGTGGCTGCTGACATTTTTGGCTTCCTGGTGATCACACCCCTCCAATCTGCAGTCACAGTGTCTTTTCTTTTTTAGTGTTCAAATCTACCTTCCTCTTATAAGGATACAGGTGACTGCATTTAGGGCTCACCTGGATAATTCAGGCTGACCTCCTGATTTCAAGAGCCTCAATTCAATCACAGTGGCAGTGTTTTTGTTTTTGTTTTTTGTTTTTTTACATCACATAAGGTAACATTCAAAGGTTCCAGGGATTAGGACCTGATATTTTGGGGAAACATTATTCAATCTACTACAGTCAGCCCTCAGAGATTCACATTCATCCCATATGCAAACTAAGACTCACCCCATCTTAATATCCTCTGAACCCATTAGAGCATCAATTATATCCAAATATCACTGCTGGGGGTGAGTTCCAGTTCTGTTATTTACTAGCTGATGAACCGGGGCACCACAGTTAGCCTGGCTAAGCCTCAGTTTCCTCTTATGTAGAGAGGAGACAATGACAGCATCCATTTTATTGGGTTTTATAAAATTTAAGTGAGATAATACGTACAAAATGTTTTTTAGAACATAGTAAGTAGGCCGAAAATATTGGCAACTGTCGGAGTCTGTTCAGGCTGCTCTAAGGAAGTACCAAAGACTTACAAACAACAGAAACGTATCACTCACAGTTCTGGAGGCTGGAGGTTCAAGCCCAGGCTGCGGCATGGTTGGGTTCAGGGGAGAGCCCTATTCTGCGTTGCAGACAGCTGACTTCTCATTTGCACCATCTCATGACGGAGAGCAGAAGAGCTCTCTGGAGTTCCTTTTATAAGGTCATTAATCCCATTCATGAGGGCTCCACCCTCAGGACCTAATCGTATCCCAAAGGCCCCACCTCCTACTACCACCACAGTGGGGTTTAGGATTTCAACATACGAATTTGGGGGTGCCACAAATATTCGGCCCATTCAGCAACGATGATCAATAACGGCAAGCCTTACAAATAGACCGAGAACAGAGGCCCAGATCAGGTTCTCTGATAGGCCACCAGGTTTGTAACTGATAACACTAATGTCAACTATGGAGTACGTAGCCTTTACGTTATGCCATGCACTATTCAAAGAGCTTCCCAGATATTGACTTGTTCAGTCTGCAAACATAACCCTCTAGAGTACATACTATTATCGTCTCTAATTTGCAGATGGAAAAACTGAGGCACAGAGAGACGTTAAGTCTAAAGTCACAACTAAGTGGGGAGCCAAGAATTGAACCCAGGCCCACTAGTCTACCTTCCCTGCTTATAGTCATTACACCATCTCAGTTTTCACTATAAATGGGATAATTTGTGGCCTAGCAATAGACCACTAATGTAACTTCTGTAATTCTGGCTAGCTGATTTCACAAGTCCATCTCACCTTTGGCATTCTAAATAGAAGGAAGGCATGGACAAATTTCTTTGTCTTGACTTATTGTTGGAAGGGAGACATTCAGATTTCAGTGTTTCCAGCTGCCAACCTCCTGCAGCCTTTGGGCAAAAGAACACACTGGCGAGTTCACGCAGTTAACAGTAGCACTAACCACCTGGTTGCCCGATTAGTGAGAGCTCGTGAGCAGAAATCAGTAGAGTTTGGGGTTCCCGCCCAGCCCACACTTTGAACAGGCTGCAGCTGCCTTTGAGGTTGTTCTTTGGCCAGGACGCAGTTACAAAGTTCACACTTAAAAGTCCCCTTAAGAGGATTTAAAAGAAACAACAACAGAAGCAGGTGGAGTAGAAGTGACCTAGTCACCTTTTGCCCCTAGTGTTGCTTCAACAGCTGGGAAGAACAGGGCGAGCCAGCAAAGCCAGACCATAAAGCTCTGTGACGCCCAGCAGGAGGCAGCTTTGAATGCAGTGCCCACCAGGGACTCTCTCCAGGGCAAAGTGACCCACAGTTGGGGAGGGAATTGTGGCTGGGACTCAGAGCAAACATGGATGGGGACGAGCCTCTTCATCTGAGGAGCTGGAATTCACCAGCAAAGGTGACGTGACTTTGTTGCCACGCTGAGGAGTTCTCTGTAGTGCCGATGCAAGCTTGTTGCTTTAGGGGTCTCGGGTTGGATGAGGTGCATGCAGCAAGTTTTGCAAAGAAATACAGACTCTAACTGCCTGTGATGTTGGTTTTCTCATTCCATGAACAAAGCATTTCGAGTATCTTCCCATCTCAGCTGCTTTAAGTTTATACCCTGGACTACACTTCATGGGAAAATGAAATCATAAAACAATGGGGGTGGCCAAGGAGAAAGAGGTACAGGGACAGATCATATACTGATGCCCCTGATTCCAAATCAGGACTATTTAGATTGGAGAAAATCTGTTCATCTATTTTGACGTACACTGCCAAATCCAAATGACAAATATATGAGTAACTCCATCTGCCCCCCCAAAACATTACATTTCATCCTATCTTCCCCTCATCACCCCCCAATTTTTTGATAATATTCTAAATGCTTTTTAAGAGGCATTGATACTTTATAGCTAGGGTTATAAATAGGGTGACTAATTGTTTCTCTTTGCCTGGGACTGAGGGACACTTTTAGTGCCAAACCCAGAAAGTCCCAGGCCAGCAGGCCACCCTAATTATAAAGAAAGCAAACAATAGTGATGTAAGAAGTGAGGGTTTAACATTACATATCGGCTTTTCTATTTACTACCAAAGCTATCCACCTACTTAATATCACAAGTAAGGTCAAATATATCAGCCATTTCTGACACATCTTCTAGGGTCACTATCATGAAATGACCGGCTTTGGCCTGAGGGAGCCTTTCAGCAGACCACGCCCATTCTGCTATGTCAGGGTCAGGCCATTTTGTAAAATGGCAACCACAGCAGTAGATGACTACTAACACAAGTAATTGAGAAAAGTGGGCCTTTTATCCCTTTTCAAACCAAGAATGTCTTCCCCTCCCCTTTTTATTGAATTGGGGGGGGTAACACCGGCTAACAAAATTACACAGGTTTCAGGTTCACGATTCCACAACACATCATCTTACACTGTACTGTGCGTTCACCACCCCAAGTCAGGTCTCCGTCCATCACCATTATCCCCACTCTATTTTCTTCACCTCTTTCCAGCGAAAATGCCAGAGTTCTCACTATCAAACACGCTTCAGCTGTTTCTTTAAAAAATAAAGGTCTCATTGAGCAGCATCTATTGTTTAATTTGATTTTGTAGGATAGGAATTTAAGCTTCAAGCAAAAAGTGTTTGTATACAAACAGGTGACCCCTGTATTAGGGTTGATGAAAATGAGAACTGAAGAGTAATACATGGTTGAAAGTTCACAACTTTATCAATTAAAAGATTTGAAGTTTTTAAAAAAGACATTTATTCTCTTGCTGCTGGAAAAGCGTGTCTTCTACAAAGTTACGCACCCTTGTGATAAGGATGATGTTAGAGGTGACGGCACCAAACAGAACTGGCAGCGAAACGCCCTCTGAAATCAAAGGTGCGAACTGGTGGGGAGCCCTGGGGCCCCACGACCAGCGGTTTTTCTGGATAACTGAGAGGTAAGCGAATCACACTTTCCATTCTAACCCTTCACACTGAATTTGAATTCTAACATGCATTTTTATGTCAGCATTCTAATTGGACCCAAATGTTAGTGAGCTGGACTTTGATTTCGTCTCTTCCATTGTCTTTGGTCAACACATTTTCATAAACAATCTCAGCTGAGTCGTGTAGATGTAAGTAGAAATTTGACTGAAAGAGTGCACTGGCTGCAGGTCAGCCTGTGGGAGTTTAAGTGGTTGTTAGAAATGGTTTCTTTTTTAATATTTGGGTTGTGATTTTGAGCTCAGAAGGAAATAAATCAACATTTAGGTCCTGTGGTCCAAGCATGCCGGTAGGCACCCTACTGCAGGATATTGTAACCTTGACCTCCCGAGTGATAACAGCTGCCAGTCCCGTTGTGTAGGTGAGAAGTCTGCGTCAGGATTGGACAGTCCCCTCCCTCAGGTCTGATCCCAAAGTCTACGCTCTTTCTAATATTCCCCAGGGCCTCCCTGTTTTGAAGGGTTCTATTCAAAACAGGTTCCAAAAATCTATGTTGCGGGGAATGCATGACTTCTCTAAGAAAAATCTCTTAATGAGCTTGTAGAAGCTTATAATGTTGTAGGACCTATTGTAGTTTCAGTGTTAAGAACTTTTCATGTTTTCAAAATGTAACTATCACAAAAATGTCTTAAACTTAAAGTTTACAAAACCAAATTCTCTGTCTTCCCCCACTAACCTACTTTTATTCTTTTGGTCAGTGCCTGGCTACAGGGAGAGTGAGAGCAAGTGGCCTAACGCCTGTGCTCTCTCTGCTCCGAGCTGGCCATTGCACACCACCCCACACCCAAAGGTGGCTGTTCAACTTTTCATGTCACCCATGGAAAACTAAGGCTAATGTCGCCTGATGTGACGTCTTAGTTGTCTGATGCCTACGCGCACCTTCTGATTATAAGGAATTTCCACCACCATCCTCCACACAAGCTACAAACTTGAAAGTCAACAGAGACTTTTTCTTTTTCCTTCCTTCTCACATCTCCTTGTTCATTTAATTTCATTAATTCTACCTTTCAAACATCTTGCTGAGTTCTCGTGACTACTGCCTTGGTTTAGGTCTTTATGATTCCTTACTTAGTCTTTAATAATACTTTCCTAACTGAACCCTTGAGTGCCTGTTGCCCTGTGCCAATCCCCACCCAATACCCATACCCATACAACCCATAATAAACTATATTAGAACCTGAATGCATGTTCTCAGCTCCGATCTGATCATATCCCTTGTTTTAAATCTTTCAATGGTTTACCATTCTCTTCTATATAAGGTCCAAACTCCTTGTAGCAAAGTAGCTCTCATTATCTTGTCTTCATGATATATTCACTTATCTCTAGTCACTCTCTCATATAACTAAAAATAAAATGGCTCTTGAGCTCCCACTGTGTGCCAGGCACTGCATTGGTCATGGGGATATAGCAATGAACAAGAGAGAGAGTCTTTGGCCTCACAGAACATAGAGCTGGCAACAGACCTCAAACAGTCAGAACACTGAGCCCAGGAGCACAGGGCAGCAAATCGAGTCAGGGAAAGTGTGATGTCTTACCTGAGACATAGAGGGTGGCATGAGTCGGTCTAGCAAAGGTCAGAGGGAGGCCACAAGCAGATAAGCAGTACTTCTTCTGTGCAGATAGAACACCTCTGAAATATTTCCATGCAGGTTTCTATGTGGCGTGGAACTGCTTATCTCTGCCACCTGCACTATGCTGAGGATTTTCTGAGGGTCAGCACTCTCAGCACAGTTTGCAGCCGAGTCAGCTCCTATGCCCGGCACAGGGAGTGTTCGAATACCTGTTGGTGAGGATACTGATGACACTAGTCATCTTCTATGTGATATTACTGTGACACATTGATAAATTGCTGGTAAATTTTACAACAATCCTCTAAAATATGTAATACACTTATTTTTAGATAGAGATGGAGGAGGGCTAGAGAAGCTAAATAAGTGCCCCAAATTAAATAACTAGCCAATGAAATGGAGTCAGATTCAAGCATGGGTATACTTAATTTCACTGCCTTCCCATTCCAGAGTGTATTGCAGGTGATACTTACAAGGCACATTGTGACTATAACCAAGTTTTGCTGGATGTTAAATACAGGAAAGAGGTTCTCCTGCCATTGTATTGATAATTGGTTCTCCTGCCATTGCGCTGATAAACTCCCACATTATGTGGGAGTTTAATGAGTGTCAGCCCAGTCCCAAGGACGTTCTCATCTGTGGGTGCACAGAAACAGTCCAGTTTCTGGCTTAAAACTGAGGACTAGATCACCATAAGCAAACCAGCTCCTTCTGTCAAATTTTGCCTGGGGTTAAACAGTACAGTGAAGAGTTGAGAATGGCACATATTAAGAAAAGGACATTGCAGGGCTCCCAGATGATCGGAAACGATGAGGGTGTGAGCCTGACTTCAAGGGGCAAAGGAGTGAGATGGTGGGCAAGCTGGAGTAGCAGGTTGTGTGTGACATCAATGGCAATATTAGCAGGAGCTAACAGAGGAGAGATCTGTTACTGTCAGAGACACCTAAATGTGTTGCAGGCCAGAGGAAAAGAGCTAGCAGAGCAGGACAAATGCAAGATGCAATTAAGGTAAGAGAGACTCTCAGAGATCTAAGAGGTAAGCTCTCGGTAGAGGTGGGCGAGTATGGGCTCAAAGGTATGGGAAAGGGGGTTAGCTTTGACAAGGCAATGACACCATTCACTAATACAAGAGACAAACAGAAGCCTGGAGCTTAGAGGAAACTAAAATCTCAAATAGGATTCCAGGTGTCCACAATTTCTTTACCGAAGATTGCACGGGAAACATTAGTAACAGCAAAATCTCAAGCCCCTAAAAGTGGGTTTGGGGGAATGTTTGGGTGTCACTTTGGATAAAGAGATAAAGCAGTAAGTTCTAAGAAGTTGCCTGTATTATACTTCTAGCCACGGCTAGAAAGCTGGAACATACCATGTCATATGGGAAAAAAACAAAATTAAATATTCTATGGCTGGTGGACATCTGAAAGGAGAGAGGAAAAGTAAATTAGAGGGAATATAAATAACAGTACAGTTCTCCTCTTATATTCATTAAGGCTAAGCTGTATACAGAATATTTTCTTCCTTCAACTAGTACATTGCTATGAGAAGAATACAATAAAAGCATTTTGGAAACTATAAGAAAACTTGGACGATTGTTAAGCAGTTGGGTAAGTAGGTGGATGTATAAAAGAATAGAGATATGAATGGAAAGGCAAATAGAACACCTAGTTAGAGACGACGTAAAGTGTAGGAAGAGAGTGCATTGAAATATTTCAAATAATCTCCCGATTGGAAGACCATGAGCGCTGCATCCTTCGGCAGATGAAGAGAAAGGAAAGTATTTTGATCTTTCTTTTGACTTTCCTGATTTGTCCAATATCAGGAGAGAGAGAGAAAAAGAGTGACAGGGAAAAGTTTTGTATGAATATGTTCATTTGGTGAGAGTGCAGAGCAAGAGTGAAACATGATAAACCTTTTTAACAGTGTGAGGAGTGGGACAGTTTTGACTACATGGGTGAATCAGGTAGCCTTGGCCGCAAGAGGCCATAGAAAGAAAACCCAGCACAAAAACTGGGAGCCACACGGATGAGGATGTGAAGCCTCTTCTTGAAGCAAATCCTTGTTGGTTAGAAGGAACTGATACTGAGTTAAAATTACAGAGATGGCACCAAATGAGCCCAAGGGTTTAGAGTTTAAATTCTTATTCCATATGTTACAAGCACTTTTGTAATGGCTCTGTAGATGACTAGTAATTACGAGTACACATTTGTCTTCTATGTTTCACTTTTAAACTTGTATTTTTATTTTGATGAAAATTTGTACATGTATTTTAGAAAATTCACATATATATTTTTTATCCTCCCCAAAGGACTTACCCATTGATTTTAGAGAGCGGGGAAGGAGGGAGAAAGGGAGAGAAACATTGATTTGTTGCTTCCTGCACACTCCCTCACCAGGGACCAAACCTACAATATAGGCATGTGCCCTGACCAGGAATCGAACCTGCAACCTTTTGGTTCATGGCACGGCTCTTCAATCAACTGAGCCACACCAGCCACGGCAGAAAATTCATATTTTAGGGTAAACATTTGAACTATTTCTTGTCTAGTAGCCACACTTGGAGAATTTAGTTCCAGAGGAGCAAAGTCAATTTTGTTTGGGATAACTGGAAAAAGAGGGAAGGTGGGATTTTTGAGAAAAAATTATGATAAAGTCATTGGTGGAAAAGAAAAAGATGTTTTGTAATAAAGCTGTATGTGTATGCTTGTAATTCCCACATTTATAATGACGGCCTCCCTTGTAGCTGCTTGTACTCATATCCAGGTACCTCGCTTTATTGCCTTACACACTTACTTAGCACAGCCAAGACTCAGTTCCTGATCTGCTCTTACAAACCTACTCCTTCCATCCCCACCCCTACTGGTATCAAGTTTATCCTTCTGATTGTTCAAGCTAGCCGTTGTGGAGCAATCTTTGATCTCACATTTTGTTTCACATCCCTCCTCTGACCAATCAACAAACCCTGTCCTCTCTGTCTTCAGAAGATCTGTCTAGAACCTCACTATCCCAACAGCCTTCGCTGCGGTCTCCCCACCTCCATCCTTGACCTCTTTTGGCCTGCTCCCTCCGCAACAACCACAGCCATCCTTTCAGGGCATGAGACATGCCACGTCACTGCTCTACTCGTAACCTCCTATGATTCCACTTGCCTCAGACTAAAAGCCTTCCTGTGATCAATAGGGACCCATGACCTGACATTAGCCTGTGTTCCCTCTGCCTGGAATGTTCTCTGTCCCGGAGTCCCCGTAACTGCATGCTTTTCCTTCATTCTCCTTAAGTCTTTACTTGAATGTCACCTCCCCAGAGAGGTCTTCCCTGGTTAAACCATGCACGTTGCTAACTTCCCTCAGCCAGATCTTCCAATCCCCGGCACCCCGTGCCCCCTTTACCTGATTTACGTTTCTTTATAGCACTCACCACTATCTAGCATTCATATTTTATTTGTTTATCTTGGTATTGTCTGCCTACTCCCTCTAGATTTGTAAGCACATAAGAACTGAAATTTTTCTCTATTGTATTTATTGTTTTATCCTCAGTGCCTTAAATAATGCTCGGACAGTAAATACTAGGCACTAAGGAAGTGTTTGTAGGAGAAAGGAAGGAGGAAGAGGAATGAAGGGCTTAGAAATGCATCCCAATACTGTCTATGGAGTGGTAAATAAAAGAACAATTGTTGGAGGTGAACTCAGTGATTTCTGAAAAATAAATTCAGAAGAGCATTGGGCATTATGAAAAGAACAAGACTCAGGCAAAAAGGCTGCTCAAGATGCACACACACACACACACACACACACACACCCGTGGTGAATTTACAAGTCTTCTACTAAAACTGCAAAAAAAAAAAGGTTTCTATAGAGCAAGAGATAGTCACTGGAAACCAATGACACAATTTCATTATTACTCGTTAAAGTATGTAAAATGTCATGGAGATTGCCTTTACTGAAGGTGTGGTCTCTGTTGTTTTAGCTTAGTAAATACATTGCTATTTAGATTTTCTCCCTCTCTTGGTTTTTCGATCATATTTTCCTCCTTAAATTCCAAGCTACGCAATTTCAAATTTTCTCATAAAAGCAACTATCAGGATCCCAATCCCTAAGCTGTAGAAGGACTTCTGCGTTTCTTTCTAAGCCTTAAAATAAATGACATCTGAATTTATTTTCATTTATTCGTAGAATAAATGAAATCTGAATGAGAATCTCCAATGGCAAAGCTTGTGATCTTGCATTTGTGCAGCTTCTAATGAGAGTTCACACCAAGCAAGATTTCAACTCTCCCCAAACCCACAAGATATTGGATGATATCACTTACCAAAGGAGCACTAACTTAGATAAAAAACAAAGGTAAGGGAATAGCAGAATAAATTCAAAGAAAGCAAAAGGACAGGATTAATAAAGATGAGAGACAATTTGTGAAATAGAAAAGAAATATACACTAAAGAAGATCAATAAACGAGCACTGATTGTCTGAAAAGGTTATCAAAAGTGGCAAGTCACAAGTGAGAATGATCAAGAAAAATAAAAGGCACAAACTAGCCATACGAGCAATGAAGAGGGGACAGCACTATAAACTCTTCAGATAATTAACAGAGACTGAGGATATTATGGATTACTTTCTGCCTATATATTTGATGAGTTATGTTAAATGGACACATCCCCAGCTCATGTGAAATGAGTGTAACTTTTATTCTGAAACTTCACCAGCACCGAGAAGAAGACAAAGGTAAGTCAGAACCCATCTCACTTACAAACATCAATGCCAAACTTGTTATGAAATTTTTTGTAAGCCCAAATCCAACAACGTTTGAAGAGGATAATAATGCATTGTGATCATGTGAGTTTGATACCAGTATGCAAATGCAGCATTTGATAATCAAAGTAATTCTTAGCAAACCAGAATTAGGAGGGCAATTCCTCAATCAGATAAGATATATCCATACAAATCCTAGAGCAAACAACATATTTCATGGTAAAATGTTTAAAAGCTTTGCCTCTGATATTGAGAAATAGATGAACATGAGGTTTATTTGCTGTGGCCACTTCCACTGCTCCTTGGCCTGGAGGCCCTGGACAATACAGCAAGAAAAACAAATAAAAGTTGTAGGGCCCTGCCTGGTGTAGCTCAGTGGACTGAGCACGGGCCTATGAACCACATGATGGTGGTTCGATTCCCAGTCAGGGCACATGCCTGGGTTGCAGGCCAGTTTCCGGCAGGGGACACACCAGAGGCAACCATACATTGATGTTTCTCTCTTTCTCTCCTTCCCTTCCTCTCTAAAAATAAATAAACAATCTTTTTAAAAAAGTTGTAGGGATGGGACAGGAGGAAATAAACCTCATTATTTGTGGATAATATGTTTATGTAGAAAAATTAACCTACAGAAATCAATTATTCTAACAAATTATTAGACTTAACATGAATTTGGGAAGTTTCTAGATATAAAATCAACATACAAAAATAGATGGAGAGACATTAATGAAATTTAAATATTTAGAGGGATATGCCATATTCTTGGGTTGGAAGAGGCAATCATGTTCTCAATTCTCCCCACATTTATTTACATATTTTATGATATGTCATTATTTTGGAATAATTCAAGATGATTGTAAAACTCATCGAAGACACTTTAAACAAAGAATTCTTAGGATGTCTTGCTATACCAGACACCAAGACATTATAAAGCTATAGTTATCAAGAACTGTGGACTGGTGCAGGGGTGGACCATTGGAACACAGCAGAGAGCATCAAAGCAAACTCTTACGTGTATAAACATGTGATATATGACAGAGGGAGCAAAGCAGAGCCATGGGAAAAGTTGAAATTTTTTCAATTAATGATATTGGAACAATTGGGTATCCATATGGGAAAACTGCAACTGGTTTCCTACTTTATACAATATGCAAATAATAATTATGGATGGATCAGAAAGCTAAATGTAAAAGACAAAGCTATAAAGGTTTTATAAGATAATATAGGAGAATATATTTAGAACATCAGGGAAGAGAGAGATTTCTTAACAAAGACACATAAAACATACTAACCATAAAGGAAAAGTTCATAAATTCCACTACATTAAAACTACAGTTTTTGCCATAGAATGAGTGGAGATAATTGCCAACACATAAAATTAGTAGAAATCTAGTATCCAGAATATAGAAAGGAATCCTATATGTGACCAAAAAAAGATACCTCAAGATAAATTTTAGACAGGAACCTTATAAGAAGAAATCCAAATGGCCAATACACACCTGAGAATATGAGCACTCTGGTTCGTTAAGGAAATGCAAATGTTATACCACAGTGATTATACTTCCTTCTGTTAGGCAGGAGGTAAAATTTCTGATCACACCAAGTACTGACAAGGACGTGGAGTGCAGGAATTCTAATACACTACTGATGAAAAAGTAAGCTGGTACCATTTTGGAAGCCGCTTGGTCCGATCTCACACAGGTGGAGATGGACATAGCCTCAGACCCAGCCTCTAGCCTCCCAAGCATTTACCCAGCAGAGATGCAGACAATGTACAGCAAGATACGTGTCCAAGACTGTTCACAGCAGCATTGTTCATAATTATGAAAAATGGAAACAACTCTATGTTCATGGAAGTTTGTTTCTTATTCCCACAATAGCCCGGTGTGGGTGTTTCTAGTCAGGGGACTCCATTCAGCAGTTCTCGTCATTTCCAGTCTAGATGAACAGCAAAGATGGTGGAGGACCATGCACAAGAGGTTCTTAAAGGTCAGGCCAAGCTCATGTACATACCTTACTGGAAGGAAGGCTGGGAACTGTAGTCCGGATGGTTCCAGAAAGAAGAGGAACCCAGAGGAAAACAGGGGAGGTGATTTGCTCTTAATCTCACCCACAAGCCAAAATGCCCATAAACAATGAAACAGATAGATTGTCAGCGTGTCATACAGTGAGGGTGTGACCTGCCACTGGAAAGGAGCAAACTATGACTACATACAACAACGGGAAGTATCCTCACAAAAATAATATTGAATAAAAAACCCAGACCCAAAAGATACTTAGAATGTGGTTTCATTTCTATCTCTATAAAATATACGTATAGTTCAAAAATAAACAAAACTGAACTACATAGTTTGGAGAGCATACGTAGATAATAAAAGTATAAGGGAAAGCAAGAGAATTGTTCCAGTAAAAGATGAGAGAATACCTCTGGGGGGAGGAGGGATTCTGGTCGGGAAGGATAGACTGTAGGAGGTGGAGAGGTGTTTATGTACTTTTCCTCGAATGTATTACATTTTACACCCACACGCCAGAGTTCAAAAGGCCAGATGTGTTTTCCACCTTAACATAAGCGAAACGCACTGTTTGGCACAGAGGAAAGCCATTGGCCGGAGCCATTGGCCGGAGCCATTCCCCGGTGGCCGGAGCAGCAATGCCCTCAGCAAACCAAGCTTCACTGTCCTCCCTGCTAGAAACCGAACACCTTCCAGCCCTCATTTTCTCTGATTTACTGTTCTGAGAGGGAAGAAAAATCTGCGCTACTATCTGATATAATTGCCAAACACCCGATTTCGTCTCTGTAGGTCACTCCGTAAATGTTATTATCTGCTGTTGTCTTCCGTAATTACTACCCCTTTCCTCAGCTGACGAACAGTTTCTGCCATCGTCTCGTTTTGCACTTGACAAATGCCATTTTGCTACGAGCGTTACTACTCCTCTCACGATCTTTTTATCTTTGTTTCCTATAGTAACGTGTAGATTCCAGTGACTCATATCTCTCTTGTTCCAGACACTTAACTTTCAAATCTGTATTTTCCACCCTCCAGTGCACAATTTGTTTTATTCTGTTGCATCCCCCTTTCATCATCCTTGAATTCTACAGCTGGGAAAAGTCTTCATTCCGTTACCCAGCCCTGAACACCTTTGTTTTTCCATTTCACAGACTGAGGAATCCGGTCTCAGGGAGCAACTCAAACACTCGGCTTTTGAAGGTAGATAATTTGAAGTATTCCCATGTCCCCTTTGCATAAAAGGCATTTGTACTGGTGTCCTTCAACAGAAACTTCTCTCTGCCTCCTACTGAGATATCCAAAGGGCTGGTTGGCTTCCAGCCCTGGGTTTCCAGAGATGGTGGCAAGATTCCCACCACCTCTCGATGGTGAAGTGGACTGGGATGAAATGGTGTACATAAATGGGGGCTGGGGGATGGTGAAGGGGGCGGGGAGGGGATGGTCAAGGGGGCGGAGACACTGGCGTCCCTGCCCCTTGTCTTCCTCTGGAAAAGCCTCAGCTGTATGTCTAGCTTACCTGTCAGACTCAAAGTTCATACAATTTCTAGAAAAGCAGGAGCTGGAAGGTCTTTTCTCTCTCCCTTTCTTACTTATAGTACCAACTGCTTTTTCTTACACTCACCCTCAGAAGGAATGTCTATTTGTGACAGGAGCCTGAGAGAGAAACATTTTGTGGAGTATTTCTTTTCTTTCCTTACCCCCGGTCAAATTAAGGAGGCCCAAAAAGCTGGTTTTCAGCCTGTTCAGAGTTTAACAGGCTGTGCTGGTACAATTTATAGACACACTCTCAGATTGAGTCATCTTTTCAGAGAAAAAGAGGCAGCTGTAGAACTAATACCCATTAGCCTAATGAGTAAATAAATGAACAGGCCAAAAAGTTGTGAAAACAATAGAGCAATCATCAAATCTGGAGTGATTTTCTCATCACTTGGCAATAGTTTAACATGTGACCTGGCTACTGTTTCCTTCAGTGGGTTTCGCCTTCAGATTCCAGCTTCCCGTTTGGGCAGATGTTGTTCAGGGCATTTAGGGAGGAGAATCTTGCTGCACCTACGTGTGACTTTATGCAGGGTTCCCCACAGCTGTGCCCTGCCCCACGCCACCTCTTTCTATTGTAAATTACCTGAGACAAGCTTATGGCAGAGAACCGGCAGCTGTTTTGATTTTAAAATAAAAATCTCTCTTCTTTATTGGCATTTACTACTTTAAAAAACAGATGGGCAAAAATACAATCCATCTAAAATAATTCAGTTTATCACTTGGGCACGTCAAAAAAAATGGTTTATCATACCAGAGGTTGTTAAAAAGAAAAGGTAGAGAGTCGGAACTGTGCCAACTAAAAAACAGAGCAATTGTTTTGTTGTACCTACAGATGACAAATAATTAAGTAACATGATTGTAATATTCATCATGTCAGCATCCTTAGTTATACATGGCCTAATTGGGAAAATGGCATTTTTTACATAGGCCTACATAATAGAAATATTTTCCATAGAAAATAATAAAAAGTTTCCCACTAATAGAATGTATTGATCATATTAAAGCATGTTCATAGTGCTCTGAATCCTCAATGATTGCTTGGAAGCACAGTAATTATAAAGGAATTGCACAAGCAATACTTAACATGTCCATGTAGAGGGTGGGGGTATTTTTAAAGGACTTTTCCTTACACAAACTAAGTAACTTTCTTAGGAAGTGCTTTCTTTGTAAAGGAGAGTACATAGGATTATTTATACGACGTTTCATAAATCAACTACAGAGAGGAAATGATAAATTAAGGCTACTACCTGCTAGACTCTCAAATTAGGCATGCACATACACACACACACACACATTTAACTGATACGTTGGCAATTTTCACCTAAACTGTCTAGATTTCCCTGGTTAATCTCACACGTTGAATAACAATATAAAGTGCCTTGGGTTGCAATCACTTACTCTGTACTAATTGTTAGCTCTTTACACAAACCATGCTTTTTAGGAGGTCTTAATATTTAAAGTAAAAAAAGTCAAAGGATAGACATTCATTTTCGTCCCTATGTTGGAAGTATTCTCCTCTCCTAAAAGTGTGCTTTCTGACAAAAAATGTAGAGATGTCCTAAAGTACATTAAATCATAAAATAAAATTTAAATACCAGCAGGATACTTGTGGGCTGCGGAAGGGAGTGTGTGTGTGTGGTGGTGGGGGGTGGGGTGGGGGGAGGAAGATGGGGGAGGGGACAGAGTGGAGCAGCTGGTCTTCCTTCAAAGAAATAAGGCAGGTTAGAGTATCTTTCATGGCTCCCCAGAGCTGCCAGCTTCTGCTCACCAGCCATCCCAGCACACACAGACGCTCTCCTCCCACACCCCAACACTGCCCAGTGCTCTGGTCCTTCCCATCCTGCGTGTTAGTGCGACCAGCCCGGGGTTGTGCCCTAAATACGGGAAAGTCACAAATCACTGGTTCAAATGGACCCGCTGCTTCAAAGGACAGAGTGAGGAGTGGTGAGGGAAGAGGGAGGAGAGATGCTTAAAGTGATTTACGACCCCCCTAGGAGAGGGGTTTTGGCACCTGGACCATTATTCTGGGACAAGGATCAGGCCAGTAACAAGAGACATTGAAATGTACGAGGGACAGATTAGGATGGTTCAATCTTCCCTGGATTAGCCAGGCATTTGATATAAATAAGTAAACACCCAAATCACCTCCACCACAGCCCCGAATGTTCCTTTCCCCTTTCACTCTCTCTCTCTGCTTTTTTCAAAGAGTGAAAGGGACTAGAGATTAGAAAAAGAGGTCTTGTGTATTCAAAGTGCTAATTCAGAACTTCTTTCTCTAATGCACTCATGAAACATTTTAATTGTCTGACTTTGCATTCAAAAGCCTTGTTTGCAACTCCTAATTGCAGGCTGCTTTGAACAAATAATTGAAATGCATGACTTGTGGGGCCTGCTTAAACAATTATAATGTGCTTTGCCGCTAGGTGCCGGTCCCCCTCCTACCCCCAGTCCGTTTTTGCATAATGACAAGCAGCCAGCTTGGTATTTGCAGCCAAGTTAAAAACCTTGCTAATTTGCCGCAGTGCAATCTGGAGCTGTGGCAGTGTCCGTACCTGCGTTACTGCTTGCAGCAGCAAAAAATGGCTCTAATAGTTCAACTGAATGTTAAGAAGACCTTTTCATTTTCTGCTGAGAGAATCCCACAGGGGTTTTGTTTTCAAAATACAAATCTTTCACGTGCCTGTTAGTTTTGCATCTACACACAATTTATGGAGCTATTTCCCTGAAAATTCTCCCCAACCTGATTTTAGCACAGTCCCCAACAAATAGGTTCCTTCCTCTCAGGGGACTCAGGTTTAGTGAGAAATGAGACACGAGATCTCAGGAATGCCCCAGCGTTGGCTGCAGCCAGTGGCCGGCTGAGGACCACACACAGGGACGCTGCTTCTGAAAAGGGGCTGTGACTCTCGCTTTTAGAATCTAGAACGCAGTGTGGGAGGTGCCTCGGGCCAGCCTCCTGGTCGGGGCTCAGAGGCCTAAGGAAACTAAGATTGTGCTCATTATAGTGTTTTGAACACTATTTATTTATTTTTTTAAATTATGGCCAGATACATGTAACATAAAATTTAGTATTTGAACTAGTTTTAAGTGTTCAGTTCTGTGGCACGAAGTACATTTGCATGGTTGTGTGACCACCACCACCACCATGACCCACGGAATTCTGTTCTAGTGCGGAACCCAAACGATGCCCCTTGAACAATACCTCCCAACTCTCTTTCTCCCGGCCCCTGGTAACAACAACCTTCTGCTTTCTGCCCCTACACATTTGACTACTCTAGATGGAGCTTTTGAAATAAAAGATCCAACCTTTCATGTTTTAAGATGAAAAAGATAAACATGTTACTCTTTAAGAGTACACTATGCCTCTGATGGAATCATCTGGTTCAGTAATTAGCAGTTCTCAAGTTAATCTTACTTATTTCAGTCCAGGGTGCTGGGTGGGGAAAACAGTTCACAGATTGAAAATACTAAGTTTTAAAAACTCACCATTTTAAGATCTCAATTCCACCTGTTAAAAAGAGCACTAAACATGACTTCCTCGTTCCCAGGTACCTCTGGATACTCTCTGTGGCCTTGGTGGTGGTTACAGTCGGAAGAGGGACCTCCGGGGGGCGGTCCGGGCACTGTGTTTTATATATGAATAGTTCTCAGTGCTCACAAGGACCCACGGGGTAGGTATTGTCTTCCTTTTGCAGATGGGCAGATGAAACTCAGAAATGCTGGGTAGGCTGCCCAGAGTCACACAGCGACTCTGTGGGGAGACTGAGAGTCAGGCTGGCTCGGTGGGACTCAAAGCGCCTTTCAAGTCACCGAGCAGCCCAGCAGGAAGGCTCCACAGGAAGTGGAGCTTCAAAGACACTGGCTGTTTGGCGAGGGGAGTGGGGATTAACACCAGCTTGTCCCAGGACACAGGTGTATCGCGTGTGGGAATAAGGGAGGGGAGTTTCTCATCACTGTTATGAGTACCCGGCATCCCATCCCATCCCACCTGAACTAGGTTGCACCCAGCAGGGGGTATTAGAACCCTCGTTCAGAATGTTTGGCCTGGTGTTTTTTTTTGGTCTTAATGTCCATAGAGGAGCCCAAAGGTACTCTTCATAATCCACTTTTGAGCTAAGAAAGTCATTAATTCCAGTTACAATAGCCGGCCTTTATTAAGTGATTACCATGCACCAACCTTTGTGTGTGTCTTGCAACTGCAGGCAGCTTTGCTCTCAAGTTCACACACTTAACACTACACTAGATAAGTTCTCCTAACATAAAATACAAGCAAAGCATCGGAGAGAGTCCCATTTGACCCCAAACGTTCTGTGGAGAGCCTGTGCATGGAACCACTGGACTATACTGCCCCAGTGAGATGCCCTTCTCTGTGATGGGCAGAATGAGCTGTCTGATGTATGTATTTAGATCTTTGAATTATAGTAGAAAAAAAGGACAGAAAGCGTCAGTTTTGCTTTTCTAGGCAGGTAGTCAAGTCCCTCCAGGTACCCACTACAGAAGTGAATACAGAACAACCACAACAAAAAATACGTGATGGAAAAATTTGTCTTAGTCATCTTGTTGGCTGAAGCTCTGCCTCCAATGTTCTTACGCTCCTCAGAAGCCCAAATCAAAAGTTCAAATCTGTGATGTGGAAATCAAATGTTGCAGACATGTATTACAGATTTCTCCAGAAAGTATTCACTCACAGTAGAGTAGTTAAGAGCCCCAACTTTGCAGCCTGAAAACTCAGGTTCAAATCCTGTGTCAGTCACTGATTGGCTGTGATCTTGGGCAAATTACTTAACACTTCTGTGCCTCGATTTCCTCATTTATAAAATGGGAATAACAACAGTGCATACATCAAAGAGGTAGTTGAAAGGGCTATATAAGATAAGCATTGAGTAAATGGTACCTCCTGTTACTATTTTAAGTTGAAAGGAAATCAGGCCTCCAAACTATTCTTGTCAAAAACATTTCACCAGAATTTAAGCAAGCCTTTGCTTTTATTGCAGGCTTAGAACACACATGGGGTAGAAGAACAAGATAAAAGATACTACGAGAAAAAAGAAAAACATTAGACACTTCCAGAATTGTGATACAGTCTACCGGACTACTGGCCAGATCCTCCTACTGATTATCATTACCAAGGAGACAATTTCTGAGCCGTTCTAAATTAAATTGCAGTGCAGGAAAGTTAAAAAGAGAACTGTTAGTCTGTTTATGGCTGTAGGCCAACTAACAAAGGACTGCTCGCATTCCTTCTACATGGGTTGGAATTTCGGATTAATTACCGGATGGCTGTTTCCACAGGCCACGTTAGGCAGCACCACTGAACTGGAGGAGCCTCCACTTCTCGTTCGCACGTGGGCTTTCTGCGTGCTGCCCAGAGCCAGTCCACCGGAGCAGACATTTCCTTTTTGGCATTCTGTGCCCAGCCCAGAGCTGGCCCCACTTCACCTTCTCCCACCTCTTAAAACAATACAAGTTCTTTCCAACAGCTTACATCTGTCTTCGCCCTCCCCCTACTTGATGTATGAAAATGCCTGCCAACTCCCAGACGATGGCCGTGTATGTCTCTTCCACTCAGTCAGGCTGCTAGTGGTTTGGATTTCAAGACCAGTCTTCTTTTTTTGGCTAGCTAAAACATTTTTTTTAATTTGTTTATTTTTATAGGGAGGGTGATGGAGAGAGAAAGAGAGGTATAGAAACATCAATGCATGGTCGCCTCTCACGTGCTCCCCACTAGGGACCTGCCTGCAACCCTGTGCCCTTACTGGGAATTGAACTGGCGACCCTTTGGTTCATAGGCCTGGGTTCGGTCCACTGAGCCACACCAGTCAGGGCCTAAAACATTTTTTTAAAAACAGTTAAAGTTAAAATTTTTGTTTAACCTTATTCAACAATAATGAGTCCTCCAATTAGTCGAACACTCCCATGTCTGCTATTGGCCATCTGTCATCACCACTAGCCTCAGCAAGGCAGCACCCCTTGCTTTGAATGGGGCACCGGAGCAGGGAGATTGCTGGCTGTCTCCACCATACAGTAAGTATGTATTGACGGAAGAGCACAGCATCATTTCCCAACACCTGTTTTTCTCAAGTCCCCTTTACCTCCACCCCACCCCACCCCACCCCACCCCACCCCACCCCAACTACTGTGCCTCAAATGCTAAGATCATTTTGATTTGGCTTTTGTTACTGCAGTTAGGAGAACAGCTGAAACAGAACAAACATAGAAAAATTGAAACCCACCTCACATCTCAGTTCTGATTTACCATTTTATAGATTTGAGTCATTGGCTACTATCTGCTGAACCAGCTACCTGACTGCATCCTCAGGGGGCCACAGCTGACTCAATTTGTCCATTTGCCTGGTTGACAGAGGGCACGTTCAAAGGCAAACCTGCTCACTCCACAGTTTGCTCTTGCTTATTCACTAAGATTTTCAGGACTTATCTCTTAAGTGTTAATGTGTGAATGTGGTCTCTTTGCCCAGCATCTAGCCTGGTATCAGACAGCCACATTCTTAGATGTGTTTTCTGCTGAAGCTCTCTTTTCATCATTTTTCATCTTCAAATATCAACCCAACTGGAAGGGATACCCATAAACTTAGAACAGTTTAAGTATCAAAACGAGCACCGGTAACTGTCTGTAATGGATCGAAGCATAGTGAATATCTAAAAACCCTTGTGTTCATAAACATACTCAAAAAAGAGAAAGCAAGCAAATAAATCCTGTTTGTTATCACTGCAGTTGGCCATCATACTTGGAAAACTGGTAAATAGCTTATATTTTAGGGTAGCCGTTAAGCCCCAGCTGATAAGATAAGGTATTCTGTAGGGATGAATACTGGTTAGTAAATGTAGAAGAAATGATAAAACTGGAAAATCACCACTTTGCAATCCCTAAAGAAATAACAGATTCAACCAAGGACCATTTGTGGACAGTGGGGAAAATGTCGGTAGGGAATGAGATTTACCTGGTATCAGAGCACTACCTCCTCCCACCAGATGGGGAAAACACTCGGGGCATTGGCTATGTGGCAGAAACCCCAAATCGGTCATAGCACTACACAAACAGACCCGCCAGACATTATCTACCTCCGGATGAGAGGCCATATAAAGGACACAGTGCTTTAAAATATTCTCATCAAAAGTCCTTGAACAACAATAAAAATACTAAAATAAAAAATAAAATAAAGTAATTCACCCAAATTTAGTCAAGACTTTAACCAAAACTACTTCCAAGTTACAGGAAATACAGGGGACAGAAAAACAAAAATGATATCATGAAGGGGGAAAATGCAAACAATGCAATACTCCACAGGACAACTGGTCTTGGATATCCTTAGAAAGCTAATGTCATGAAATGGAGAGGGAAGAAAGAGATGGATCCTAGCATAGCTAATTCACAAGAACTAGAATTATGAAATCCATCACTTTCTGGGAGCTGACTTGCTTTCTAGAACAGTCTCTAATGCAAGAACCAGGCCACACTGAGCACTCAATAGGTATTTGTTAAATGAAAGAATGAGCAGCAGTGAGTGAGTGAATTCTACAGATGAGATCAAAGGGGCTCAGCAGGCGAAGTGCTGTGCTCTCTGGCAGGCAGCTGGCTGGGGGCAGAGCTGCGACTGGAATTAGATCTGCTGATTCCTAGCCATGTTTGTGTATAACTTAGGTCTAGATTTAGAAAGCCGTAAGAGACATAACAACCCAATGCGATGTGTGGTTCCTGATTGGGTCCTGGTTGGAATAAACCAGCTGTCAAAGACGTTTTGGGGACAACGGAGCAACTGAACAGGGACTGGCTACTAGATGACATCGAGGCATGTCTGGCCATTATATCAGGTGAGATAATGGTATTATGGTTACACAGAAAGTGATCTGTTCTTATTTTCAAGAGGTATATACTAAAAATTTTAGGGGTAGAGTCATGACATTGGTAATTTAAAAAATACACCAGTGCAAAGAATTTGGTGGGGCATTTATGGTAACATGTCGGTATATATTAAATCTAGAAAATTGGTATGTGGGTATTCATCATGCTATCATTTTTAAAGTGTTAATATTAGATAGATAGAGAGATAAACAGACAAACAGACAGATAGATAGACAGATTAGACAGAAAGGCAGATAGAGACTCATCAGCAAAAGTGTAGAATTATTTCATTTCTCGGTGTTTCTGCTGAAGTGGTCATTTTTACCCATGGTATGAATAATGTAAAAAAAATTCTTAAACAGGCATTTTTAAGAGCCATGACACTGACTTAATTCTTAGTAGAAATAACTGCATTCTTTAATATCTTCAAACCATATGCATTTGCACAGCATGTTTTATTGAATAAATAGCTTGGAAAACAACCATTCAAGTGTCCAAGAACATTTAGAATGTGTTTCTCAAACAACAAACAACATGCTCAAATAACAATATTATTACTCATGATGTTGCATTAAGAAAAACCAAGGCCAGGGCATGCCAAGGACAAGTGAGCTTCATCTAATGATAAAGCCGAGGAGGAGCATGTGGCCAGAGCTAAGGCATTCTGCATGACATATGAACAGTGACTCTAAGAGGGCTAGCAGCTTGGCTTCTGCTTAACGCTTTGCTGGCCCCAAAGAATTCAGTTATTTCACGACTTGGTGAGTTGGAGGGTAGCCAGAACTCTTCTCTCCTTCCTGCCTAGTCTACCCCGGGCGCATCTCCGGGTTTGCCTCAGCAGGAGAAGCGTCTGTCTGTGTGGCTTCAGCAATCACATCCCACCTGTTTACTGCCAGGACAGGCTTCTAAACTGTGGGAGGAGATCATACACTTGGGCATGAGAAAGCATCTAGGGGGCCAGTGGTTCATAAAATTGCGTGAGTTTAAGGAACAAAATTGTGTATGAGAAAAGTAAAACAGGTAGAAGATTGCGAAATGAGCACTATATTGGGAACTGGTGAACCTGGGTTTTAGCCCCAGTTTTGCCTCTGACTACCTGTCATCAACACAGGACTATCTATCCACTGATGTTATCTAGGTGTCGATCTGTTTTTCCATCTATTGTATTATTCCACAAATGTTTTTGAGTGCCCAGTATATGCCAGGTACTACACTAGGAAGTCACATCTGCTTCCAGAAAAACGGACTTCCAAAATCTGAGTAAATTACTCATGAATGATCTTTGCTAGGCTCCACTTCCCTCCCTCTTTTCCTTATGCACAACTGTAGGCACTTTTGAGAAAGCTGGATCTCAGATAAACCATGAGAAAACTTGTGGGTGAAGAGAAAGGGTCAGCATAGAAACAGCACAAGAGTCCTCCTAATATTCTAAACCAGGTGTTGTGTCAACTTGTGGATCCGGGAGGTACAGCCTGCAGGATGCCAAGAGCAGACCGGCAGCCTCGGCCAGCCCCTCCCCACTGTGCTCTGTGGAGCTCGCATAGTGTGCCCACTCAGCTGTTTCCCTTATAAGAGGACAATATCTATGTCACTGTCTTTATCCAAAGTGAGAAAATCAGAGAGCCACTGAGGATACTTTGGCCTCTGCCCTCTGTTTTGGTTTTGGGGTTTGGGGATTCTTAAAACAGACACACACACATACACTATCTGACTCTACACCTCACTCCAGACTAAAGGACAATTTGTTTGTCTCTACCCTGACCCTCCAAAGTGATTTTGTTCCCCAATATGAGGGGCTAGGGGGAAAGGGAGAAATGGAAGGCAAGCTGAGGCCACCCCCTGTCCACAACTTCCCAACAGCAGCAGAGACAGACCCACCTCATACTCAGAGCTGAGACACACTAGGAATCACCTAGCTCAATCCTTTCGCCTAATCTGTGAAGAAATCAAGTCTCCGAGAATCAAGAGCTTGATTCCAGCCAGAGCGCTGAGCCAGAATGGGCTGAGCCCTACTGAGTTTTTTCCCCTTTTGTTTAAGATGTCTCAACCTCAAGTGAAAGTGAAACTGCAACTTCTATTGAATTATGTTTTTATCATTTCTGAGCACCACAACTTTTTACATGTTGTTTCCACTCCAAGTTGATTGTCTAAGTGACATCTCTCATTCTGTCCCGGCATTAGGAACCCAGAAAAAGTGAGCCCCCAAGAGTAGATCCATTAGCAGCAGGCTTTGCAAAGCTTCTCTGGTTTACTAAGAAGCACTTGAGAGCCCCAAGTTCATTTCTCTCATGTGGCAAGAGTGTGCCCACTCTTGCAGGAATGTCATAAGTGCAAAACAATGGAACTTGCAATGTGCAGTAGAGTTCATTGTTAAGCACATGGACTTCAAAGTCAAGTGGGATTTGGGGAAACTTTTTCTTGACTCAGTTTCCTCTTCTGAAACATTGAGCACCTATTTCATACTATCTTTGGAATTAAGTGAGCTATTAAATAAGATAACGCCAGACATCATAAGAGCCGAAAAGCTGTTAGTTGGCATCACTATAGCTAAGCAGACAAATATATTCTGTGCTTGGGCTGCTTTTAGTTGCTTACATTTTAGAGAAACTAAAAAATCATTGTTCCCTTTCAAGAGTCATTTAGAGCAGAAATTTCCATCAGAAATTTTGGATAAAGATCATAGTGAAAGCAGAAAATTTCCCAACATAATTTTAAAAATCTTATGGAACCTCAAGCCAAGTTCAATCTTAGGCACCTTGGCAGCCTGTTATTCAGATGTCCCCCTAGTACACCATTCCAGATGTGCTTATCGATGTTGCATTCCTTTTCCTCTTTCGTCAGCCTACGGGGGCCCTGGGAGAACAAGGTAGTGATCGCCTCCTCCCCCAGCAGGTAAACTTGCATCATTTTCATGACAAACTCAGTCTTCATCAGCATGATTCTGAATTTGCCAATAGTCCCTTCCATTGCCAGCTCTCTCCTCTGATGGGTCTCTGTCTGACAATTTAGAACATAACGGTCCCACGATGTTGGGGAGCAGGCTACAAACTAGGGGGAATGTTGAGGAGTTTGGGAGCATCTGGTGGAGGAACAGGGATCTGATGTGAGCACATTTCCAGCATGGCGGTGATCTGATCCTCCTTAGGAATGTGGAACAGGAGAAACAACCCGACTGCAGCTCGGAGTTTAACACCATGTGTGAACTCCGTCATATAGTTACTGTGCCACCAAGAGTGTGAATTAATCTTTATTAATCCACAAATTCTTGCAAAATGATTTTTCCTTGCAAGCCTCCAAAATACCCAGCTCCTACCAGCTGCAGCTGAAGTCACCTTTCTGCTTGAGGCTATTGCTATTTCTCTGCTTTTAGAAACTGAAGAGAAATAAAGGGGAAAAGCCTTAGCCCCTCTCCTGTGCAAATTTGCAAAAATGCTTCCCAACCTCAGCAGTCCCCAATCTTCCACATAGGCAGCTACTTGCAATGAAGCCTATTGTTAATCCCCAAGGCTAACAAACTCTCCTGAGAGGGATTGTGAATTGTAGATTATTAAGATGAGTAATCTTCTCAAATGATTTTCTCAGGAGGCTTGGCTCCAGGGAAAGCCTAAAGTTTATTCTAAAAGTCACTCCTGTCGAAAGTTAGAAAAAACAAAAACAATTGTCAAGAATCAATAACCAACAGTGTGATACCAATATGATTTCAATAAGTACGTATGTGGATACACCACAAAATGTTTATGGCCATTAATACTTCCTGGGTGGTGAGATAATGACTAATTTATAGTTTTACCAATCTGTATTTGTTATTTTTGATTATAATAAATATATAACCTTTGTTTCAAAAAAAGAATAAAATCAACTAAAGAAAAACAAATTGGGGAGCATAAGCAGAGGGGAGGCTGAGCTATTTTAAGCAGAATAACTCCTGTTTTCATTGATGCTGACTAGTGGTCCCTTCTCTTAGCTGACCTGTCAAGGAAAACTCGTTAGGACCCCCCAGGGGCCTAACATGCTTGGTAGTGATATTTTATCACTTACAGTAAACATGTTATATTATAGGTTTTACATTCTCACCTTCCTACATTTACAAACTCTGAATTTGTGCCTATCACATTTGTGCTTTTGTAAAGGGAATGCCCACAAGAAATGGAAACAGTAAATTTTTAGAAGTGAATTCTTCATAATTAGGAATGGAGACAGATGCTCATCAGTGCTTTGCTGGGTGAAATTCTCTCGGTACCGTGATCTTTTCTCAAGCCACACTTGAAGATTCTTTTTTAAGCCTGGCTGGCGTAGCTCAGTGGATTGAGCTCGGGCCTGCAAACCAAAGGATGGCAGTTCGATTCCCAGTCAGGGCACATGCCTGGGTTGCAGGCCGGTTCCCAGCAGGGGACACACAAGAGGCAACCATACGTTGATGTTTCTCTCCCTCTCTCCTTCCCTTCCCCTCTAAAGATAAATAAATAAAATCTTTAAAAAAAGATTCTTTTTTAAGGCAGTGGCAACCAATGTGCTCCACCAACTGTCAAGGGAGTGAGACGATAAACCCACCCGAAAGTCCGCTCTCTGCGGCTGGGGAGGAACAGAGTAAGCGATCAGGAGGGGGGGCATCTAGTCTCATAAAAAATTGGAAAGTAGGCTTCCAGGGCCCCTTTATATACTTGCTTAACTCCTACTGATGGGTAGGGCTTGGTGTCGGTGTCACTTTGGGGACCATGCCCTCGCTGACTCCTCAGGCTACTTGATTCCCTCCTGTACACTATTTGTATTTTTCACTGTGACATCTATCACTGAGATGCCCAAATAATTGTAAGTGTGATTATTTGTGTAGCTGTCTCTCCCACTAGACTATATCTGTCTTTTTGGTGTAATATTCTCAGCACCTGGTTTTGGGGCAAGAATGTAGTTAAGTATTTATTGACCAGCTGAATGAAGGAATAAATGAATGAGTGCACAAATAAAATGAAATACTTTTTCATCCCTTTTCTTAACTTCTTTCTGCTTTTTGGCACAAATTCATATTAATTGCTTATTGATTTCATAATAATCTAAATTTAAAAATATTTATTTTGCATTTGCTATATACTTATTATTGGACATAAATGTTCTTTAACACTCTCTCAGTGCTTTTCAAACACTGTGGTGGTGAGGTAGTTGCTTTCATACTAGATTTGAGGGATGAGAGCCTCAGCAAAGTATTCACCCAACCAAAGTCACAAAGAGGGAGAACCGCATGACAGATGCTTCCCACCACAGACCCTCTGGGATGTGTATCACCTGTTTCTTTGACACCAGCCTTCACAAAGAAGTATTTCCCCTGTAGAACAGTGGTTCCTGGGCCCACCTTACTTTAGAGGTTCACAGCTGCTGGACGTGATCAATAATGTTTTAAACTCAATCTAGATAAGATTGACATTTTAATAGAGGTTGTCCAGATGATTTTAGGTGATGAAAGTCTTTTTACTCTAATAGTTACAAATTTACTTTAATGTAAATTAGAAAAAATGTAAATAGACAATAAATCTATAATTTCATGAATTATATTGCTTTGGATGATCCTGAGTATAAAGAAAAGTCAATTTAAAGGAAAGTGTCAAATAAATGGGAAAAAGTAGTTCACAGATCTGACAAATATCTGGAAGGAAGTATGTAAATAGCTGAGTTTGAGGAAAATACATTTTTAACCCCAAGAACTGAAGAACAAGGAACATAGTATAGGTACTTGGTAAATGTCCATTCATCCATTTATTTAGCAAAAATTTGTTGAGCTTCTACTATATGTGCTAAGTGATGGAAAAACAGTTGTGAGCAAGATGGCTAGAATCCCTACCCTCACTCAGCCATAGCCATTCACGTGAAGGAGTAGAAGGAGGGAGAGAGAGAAAGAGGAAGGAAGTTATATTCAAATACAGGAATTTTAATGACTGCATTAGGGCTGGGGGAGAAAGATTTTGGGCTGGGTGTTCTCTAACAGGTCCTCAAATCACATGGCTGGATTATATTTCTAGCGGAGAGAAGCCTATAGATCATAAAGTTTTACTTATTTTCCTTTGAAGGTTCAACAGAGATAGAACTTTCTCTATCAGCTCATGTTTTCTTCTAGCAGTATCTGGACACATTTGGTAGATATTTTTACTGCCATATCATCTGGATGTATTAACCACACAAATGCCAGCCAAAGATGCCATAAATGGCACAGATTATCGCCTAGAGGCTAGGCCCGAAAAGCTTTAAGAGGTGTGGTGAGAGGGAATCCAAGGAGGTTTGGGCGTTTTCCTTCACTTGAAGGGAGGAAAACCATATGAACAAGAATATACTTTAGAAACCTTACAGAGATTTTTAACAAAGACATTTGATTGACTATTAAAAGGAAAATAAGTGCGTAGACATGCGTATTTGAGAAGAAAGCACAACAAAGCCCTCACATCTGCTTTTGGATGTCAGCTCAAGTTTCTAAGTGTGAATGTCTATCACTCCATGGAAAATCCATTCTTTCTTTGCAGTAAGCGTTTCCCCCAGTTTACCATCACTTCTTGTTGAAGATGGATGGATCTGCATCTGGCATTCTAATTACAGCAGAGAATAATGACTAGGAAGATCTTGGGGAAGAGAAGATAATTTATTACTCACATTACTTCCACCCTATCTAAGGAATGTTCAGAAGTAAACTGTCTAATTCCCTCCAGAATTCACTTATCACTAGGAAAACAAAACACAAGTTGGAGGCAGGAAGAACCTCCTGCTCTGGCCTTGTTACAGCAGGAGCCCTTAAATATTTCCAACTGTTTCCATCAACTTTCCACCTAGAGAATAATGCTATCTTCAGGAAGAGAGGATGGTTGTAGTAGCTATCATATATTATAAATTGACATGTGCTGGGCATATTTAATTCTCCAAATAAGCCTTGTGAGGTAGATAAAATTATTCTTATCATATAAAAGCAGCAAATAGACTGTTTAGAAAATAATTTGCTCAAAATCACACAGTTTATACATGATGGAATAAGAGTTCAAACTCAAGTTTGACTCTGAATCACATGCTCTCCATTGCTCCGCTGCCCTCCTAAATGACCCCTTCCAAATTATCTCCTGTGATACCCAGCAGCTATGGCTGGGTCATCACAGTGCCCAGTAGCAATTTACTGGAGTTTCTTGGTAGACAATAACAGTGACAAGTAATAATACAACTTGCCCCTGGCTTTAATTCATTTCAGAGCCAAACCTGGCACTAATGAAGAAGGGATGTGGTGCTCTAAAGGCAGAGTGGATGGGGCCCTAGCACAAGAGGTTGGTACATCCTCCTTTGCACATGTTTGCACATCTCCATTGAATTGGCCCTCTGGCTCCCATCAACTGTGCTGCCCTCACGGAGAAGCAGGTGCTTTCTGCCATTCTGAGAGTTATATCAGCCAGTAGATTTGTATCCTTCCATTTCATCAACCTGTTTGCTGTTTGGTGTTTGGGGAGGAGGGAAGAGATAGCTTTGGTGGGATGGGAATTTGACAACAGTGACTGGGCCACTTCTTAGAAGGGGGCACTTTGGGTAAATCACTTAACAGCATAACCCTCCTTTTAGTTATCTCATCTGTAAAATAGGACTGATGTGCAGTGCCTACCATGGGTACAATTACATGCTAACCTTCTACACATGTGTTTGTAAAGATTCATGATGCTTTGTCTACATGGTTTTGTTTATTTCTCATAACAGTCTGTCCAGGTAGGCACTGTTACCCAATTTTCAGATGAAGGAACAGGACACAGTGAAGTTAACTGGCCTAAGGTTCACAGCTGGTTTGTAACAGATTTAAATTTGAACTAAGATGAGTTTGACTTATTTTCCACAGTCTTACAGCTCCTCTCAATATAAAAATGGATGACTCTGTTTCATAAATTAATGAGCTTTCTCTTATTGGACATAATCAAATACAGATACTGGGTGTAAAGTTGAGATCAATTAGCTAGCAAGTGCCTTCTAACACAAGAATTTGTAACTCTTTAAGTCTACCTTGTATTCATGAACGGATACATACATTCATTTATTGAGTACTTACTATGTGCCAGAACTGCTCTGGATGCCAAAGTGATAAGCAAAACAGTCAATAAAAGGAAAACAAGCAAAGATCATCTCTGAAAGCAAAAGTGCCCTGAAGTTCAGTGAGCAGAGTCATGTGACAATGAGTTCCTAGGAGGCTGGGGGTGGTCATGGGAAGAAGCTCCTTCAGATTGGAGCAGAGGGCAGGAAAGGCTTTGTGTGGAATAGATACCTGAACTAAGGCCTGAAGATAGGAAAATATCAGCCATGTGGAGATAGCAGGAAAGAGCACCCCAACTAGAAGGAATGATAACTGCAAAGGCATTGAGACAAGAACAAACGTTCAAGGTAGAGGAACAGTCGGGAGGTGACTAGCGTGGCCCGAGGGTGCTGAGCCTGGACGGGGAAGGAAGAGAAACACACGAAGAGCTTGGAGAGGCAGGCAGTAGCTAGGCCACTTGGGGCCTGTAGTACGTGGTCAGAAATCTGAATTTTATTCTAGTTGCCCTGGGAATCTTTTGAAAGGATCTAAAACTGAGGCTCTTGCCTCCACTCCCCATCCTGGATTAGTCATACAAACCCCCTGTACGTCAGATTTCCATTTTTTCATAGAATCGAAGAATTGCAGCACTGTAAATTACCAAGGGCTTCACAGACTTTGAACCTATCCCTCATAGATCTATACATACACTTGCATTTGGGCAAGAACGGGACTTCTCTACGGCAGGTACTAGCCAGTGTCGCTGAGACACCACTAGGTTGTAGATCAAAAGTTTCATTGTATATCACAGGCTCAGAAAGCAATGGCTTCCAAGGCCAATGATTCTGGGTTGTCTCTCACCCCCAGCAGAGGTTGGCACCCACAAACACCCAAGCCCATGATGACACCCTGGAGAATTTTTATTTGCACACAAGCATACTACCACCTCCTCCAAACCTTTCTCCCTTCAGCAACTGGAAAGAGCAAGTTTCGGAATCTCGAAGTTGTGGTATAAACTGGATTTAGACGCAGATATATGAATAATTTTTAATTTTATACTTGGCACAAGGGGAGTTAACTTCTTTGAGCTTGGTTTCCTTATCTACAGAACAGTTGCAGACAAACAAGTCTCACAGGATTGCTGTAGGGAAAAAAACAACACAGTAACACATGGAGAAGCACCCTGCACAGTGCCCACCACATTTCACGTGCTCAAGAATGTATACTCTTCAAAACCATAACAGCTAACTCTAGCCCCAGAAACCGAAGATCAGGCAAGAAACACTGCCTGGGCAGGTCCATAGCCATTTGCATCCTGTATCTGTGGAACAAGAGACAGGAAGGACTAGAGCAAATTCAAATTTAAAACATTACTTCAAAATACAAATATCTTCAGCATTGAAGAAAATGTAAAATTTAAATATTAGAATCAGCTAAACTTGGGAGAGAGGAAAATGAATAATAGATGCAGGTAAAAATTTAGAGTTCTATTTTATGCATACAAAGGGAATAATTAACTAATCTCAAACATGTAAATGAGGGCTTAGAAACATTTCAAAACACCACATCTGATTCCAGATACATTTGTGAAATTTGCTGCATTATAATAATTAGGTTTTTTTTTTTACAAAAGATTTATTTATTTTGAATAGAAGTATTAAATATTATACTAATTACTGGTTATTTTACTTTGCACCCAGGGAAAAGAAATGAATATTCATTAGCTCCTTAAGCTACTGATCCTCCACCAACTACACAGATTCCAACATCACTGCGAAGCCGTGGGTGGGTGGATAGTGCTCCCTGTAAGAGCAGACTTGTGCTGCAAACCACAGTCCCATCTATTCTGCTAATGCACACATCCTGGAGTCCCTGAGGGAATTCTGCTCACGCTGTACCCCCAAAGCCCCCAGCTGAATGGCCAATAAGTGAGAATAACTGTTAAATTGATTGTAAGATAACAGAATTTTTCTGTCTACACAATTCAGTAATCTTGAACAAGACAATTCTTAAAATATTAAACACAGTTTCATACAATAAAACCAACATTCCTATCTGTCCAAAACATACCTAGTTTATTACAGGAAATTTTTCAGCATCCATAATTAGATCATTTTCCAACTTGGCCTTTGGTCCTATTCTCAGGAAAATAAGAACCAGGCTTGAGACTTTAACTTACCAGGCATTTTCTCCCTATCTCGGTAGGCAATCACTTGTTTTTCTCTCAGTAGTGAAAGGAAAAACTAAGTAGTCAATACCTTTCTCAAGGTACCAGTCTTGTTAAGTGTTAATCCTTGCTCTGTTTAGGGCACCTCTGCATTCACGTCCATGTACTGCTTGGTTTTTATTTTGTGGTTTGTTAAGTTTTGTGAACCAATTTAGTGCTTGAGCAAGTCACTACCCCTGAGGAGGAAAGGGGCGCCGGCTCTGAGGAAACCTGGTTTGGCATAAAGGGCCTTCCATTTCCCCCTTGGCTCTGCCTGTGATGCTCACCTCCGGCCCCAGTGGGGCATCTCTGCAGGGAAGAGACAGGTAGTTATGCTAGATTGGGCTGGGAGAGGTGGCTAGACCAGGGTGTGGACAGTGATGGTGGCTGCAAGAAAAACAGCCCTGGGTCCACCCTCTACATGGGTAGAACTTTGGGGTGGGGGTAGAAGTATGCAAAACACAGTAGCTTGATAGACTTAGCTTTCCAGAAAGTAAAAATTCCTCACTGTCGAACACAGACACCAAAGAGGAAGCCGCTATGGGAAGTTTCAGAATTCTGGGGGTTAGGACAGAAAAGGACTCATTCAACAGATATTTTTTTAAAAATATTTTATTTATTTATCTTTAGAGGGGAAGGGAAGGAGAGAAGGAGAGAAATATCAATGTATGGTTGCCTCTTGTGCATCCCCTCCTGGGAACTGGCCTGCAACCCAGGCATGTGCCCTGACTGGGAATCGAACCATGATCGTGTGGTTCACAGGCCCTCGCTCAATCCACTGAGCTACACCAGCCAGGGCCCATTCAATAGATATTTAATGAGTACCAAGCATGTGCCATATGCTCTCCATACTTTAAGTGTGGTTCCTTGGACCAGGCACATCCTCTCACCTGGGAGCTACTTAGAAATGCAAATTCAAGTGTCTACCCCAGACTTGAATCTGGATCTTTACATGATTCCTACATCAAACTTTGAGAAGCACTGGAAGACACTGTGTTAGGTGTTCATCACTGATCTCCATTTAATGTGTACAAAATAGAAGTCCAGGTTACACATCTGCCAAAACTTGCTTATGGCACAACTTAAGACACATCTATCCCTCATTGCTAGGGACACGGCATGAACAGCTACAGCAATATGAGATAGTCAAGGGCCTTTCATGAAGACCTCCTGTGCCAAGCCCAGGAATTGCCTTCCTTCAAAGCAAACAAATGTGCCTCGAACTACCTGGTGCAGGTAAGCCAACATGGCTCCCCTTCCTAAACCCAGGGTGAAAGAGTTTCCCATGTAGAAACTCTAGACACTAGAAAGACGTAGGAAATAAAGGTGTGTCTCACATGGTTTCCAGCTGACAATGAGAGAAGGCTAGAAGGAGACTTATCCAAGTCATGTAGCCTGTTAAATGTAGGTCTTTCATTAGTCCATGGCCCTAGCATAGGAGACATCACATGACGTAGGTAAACATCAGGGAGGGGTTGTCTCCACTGATTTCATTGGGCAGTTGCGTTACATTTTATCTTCATTTTCTGCTGTACTAGATGCTGGTAATACTTCTTGACAGGTTGTGTAGAGCCACAGATTTCCAAAGCCAAATGGAAGTGACTTTAAAGATACTGTAGAAATTAATGACCCGTGAGGGTTTTCTAAGGACTTATATCTGCTCTCCCGGGAGCTTCTTCCATGTCAATCTCTATCAACTTGTCTATTCCTAGCATCTTATTTTTTACCTTTAAAAAATTTTCATTTACAAGAGTATAATTAAATCCATAATTTAGAACTAAATTTAAGCAATATGAAGACATATACAGAAAAAAGTAAAATCTCCTTTATTCCCCTAACTAAGGGTCATCACTGTTAACATTTGGATGCATTTTTCCAGACTTATGCATTTTATAGTGTATATGCATATATGCAAATGTAGTTGTTTTACATATTTAAACCATATTATATTACTTTTAAATTCTTTTTATATAAGATTTTATTTATTTTTAGAGGGGGAGGAGGGAGGGAGTAAGGGAGAGAAACATCAATGTGCAAGAGATATATTGATGGGTTGCTTCTGTAATGCCCCCAACCAGGGACACTGCCTGCAACCCAGGCATGTGCCCTCACTTAGAATCGAACCAGCAACCTGTTGGTTCACAAGCTGGCACTCAATCCAGTAAGCCACATCAGTCAGGGCTAAATCATACTATATTTTTCTTCTTCTTCTTCTTCTTTTTTTTCGCCTACTCACTTCCTTCCCCAACTTTATCTTGGAGATCTCTCTCTCTCTCTGGCTCTCTGTCTCTCCTCACCTCAATATTCCTATCTCTGTATCCATATACATGTATTTTTTTCTAAAGAGTTGTATCATCTTCCATTAACTAGATTTACCCTAATTTAATTATTCCTCTATTGATAAAGATTTAGATGATTTCTAATCAATTTTTAAACAATTATGACATTTTTCCCAGGTAGCCAGATACAAGAGCAACATATAAGCATCAAGAGCTTTTCTATACACTAATAACAACTACTAAGAAATGTAATGTTTAAAAAGCCATTCACAACAATAGAAAAGAAGAAATGTGCAAAAACGATGTGGGGGGATGACCCATGTAAAATGCATTAACAGATTTGAAAGAAGACCAGAATAATAAAGACATATACCTTGCTCCTAGGTGAGAACATATAATACTGTAAACATACCAATTATCTCAATTATCTTTATAAAAATCAATGCAATCCCAATAGACAGCAGTGGGATAGTTTATACAACATTCAGTTTATAAACTAAGTGTAGTCGTTCAGAACAGTAAGTGTGAGGAACAGCAAAATAAACTCAGGGAAGAGAAAGAAGACACAGATAAGAGACCCTCGATGTTGGTGAGTAAATTTGTTTTGTCTTTAATATCAGCACAACATAGAAGCCCAGAGTCAGCAGAATCAGTATGTTTCGGACAGGAAGCCAGAGAGACAGAGAGATGGACAGACAGACAGACAGAGACAGATAGATAATGTCATCAAAATACAATTCAAGATACATTTGCAAATCAAAATCCCATGACCCTACCACTAAAAAAGACCCATCCAATAAAATCAACATGTTCTTGGTGACAGTCAATTACAGTAAAAGTTTAGGAGTTATTTGGAAGGAATAGAAGTTCTGTATTTGTTGCCTAAAAAGTACCACATATTCATACTCAAGCTTGTTAATTTCACCCAAACAAGTACCCATTTTTGGCATCTACATGAGCTATTGATTCCTGAGGTGTGTCAGCAATTGAGTCTTTCTTCAGTTTGGGGAAATTTTATACTATTATGGCTACAAGTAATGTCTCATTTTCTCTCTCTTTCTACCCGTCTTACTCATCTCTGTTATCATTATTATCTCTCCTCTTCCTCCTCCTTCTCTCTGTTCTTTCTCATCTCCTTCCTCTTCTTTTCCGCCTCCTTCCTCTCTCTCTCTTTGGCAAGTGAATTTTTATTTTTACAGGCTGCTTACATTTTTTCCTATTTGCAAAATTTTAGATGTATTTAAAATACATATAAACATACCCTGTTCACTGTTTTTAAGCACAGGGTTCGGTGCACTGTACTGAAACTCGACACTCGTTAAACAACCCCCCCGTCTCGCCCCGTTCTCTTGCCCCAGCAACCACCATTCTCCTTCCTGTCTCGATGATTCTCACTGCTCTAAGTACTTTATATATACAGTGCCATCACACACTATTTGTCTTTTTGTGACGAGCGTATTTCACTTAGCATAATGTCCTCACGATTTGTCTATGTTGTAGCATATATCAGAAGTTCCTTCTTTTTTAAAGCCAAGGAATATTGCATTGTATGTATATACCACATTTTGGTTATCCATTCACCCATTGAATGGAGACAACGGTACTGGAAGAATGATTAAAAAAATAAAATTTAAAAAAGTAATTTAAAAAAGCACAAAAGAAAATAAGTGTTGACCAGGATGTGGGAAAATTGGAACCCTTGTGCACCGTAGGTGGGAATTTAAAATGATACAGCTGCTGTGGAAAATAGTATGAAGTTCTTTAAAAAACTAAAAATAAGAGTGCCATATGATCCAGCAATTCCCCTTCTGGCAAATTATTTTAAAGCAAACTCCAGACATCATGTCATTTCAGCTCTACATACTAGAAAAAAAGAATATGTATATATAAAATATGATATTCCCTTACATAACCAAATTACCGTTTTTATACACATAAGTAAACATGCATTTTCTTGGTATCATCTAAAGTTTAAACATGTTAAGATTTCCCTAGGTATTTTAAATACTTTTCCATTTGGTTTTGTGGGACCCAAAGAAGGTCCACACATTATATTTAGTTATCTAAAGTCTCTCAATCTAGAATTCTCTCCCCCACCCCTTTATTTTTTCCTTTCCTCAGGTAATTGACATGTGAAGAAACCAAATCCGTTGTCCTATAGAGGATCCAAAATTTGGGATTTGTCTGTTTATTTCTTTGCAGTGTCAACTGATTATTCATTCATCTCTTATATCTCCTTCAAACTGAAGTTAGCTTTAAAGATTTCTTTAGAGCCCTGGCTGGTGTGGCTCAGCGGATTGAGTGCCAGGCTGTAAACCAAAAGGTAGTCGGCTTAATTCCCAGTCAGGGCACACACACACCTGGGTTGTGGGCCAGGTCCCCTGTTAGGGGCATGGGAGAGGCAACCAAGATCCATGATCAATGTTTCTCTCCCTCTTTTCCTTTCTCTGTAAAAATAAATAAAATTTTTACAGAAAAAAGATTCCACTAGATTTTGGTTCAGTTGTATAGATCATAAACAGTACTTCCTAACTGGAAGCATATGCTCTCTGATGCTAAGATTAACCAGTGGGTGGGAGGTATGACAGCCTGCTTCCTCCAATGGAAAGTTTCCAACAAATTTCTCCCAGTGGTTTTATCCATTGATGATTACTGCTCTAATCTACTATTAATGAGAGGTTAAAATGCTGATTTTCTAGTTCTATTATTCTTTATACTTTTAATATGTGGAATTTTTCTGTAAAGAACTTTCACTCTTCATCCAGGGCTATTTGATTACCCAAAGTACTGTTCATACATGAAAGACAACACAAATGCTTAATATTTCCTTATAATTGATACCTCTTAAGGTAGTAAGTTATTACCCTAATTAGTTTCTTTTTATTGAAATACAGTTTACAGACAGTATTAGGTTCAGCTGTGCAACATAGTAATTTGACATTTAAATATCACACAAAATGATCACCACACCAAGTCTAGTAACCATCTGTCACCACACATAGTTATTACAATATTACTGACTATATTCCCTATGCTGTACATTACATTTCCGTGACTTACTTATTTTATAACTAGAAGTTTGTACCTCTCAATCCTTTTAATCTGCTTTGCCCACCTCTCCGATCCTGTCCCCTTGGCCACCATCAGTCTGTTTTCTGTGTCTGTGAGTCTGTTTCTGTTTCATTTGTTTCAATTTTCAGATTTTATGTATAGGTGAAATCATACGGTATTTGTCTTCCTCTCTCTGACTTATTTTACTTGGCATAATACCCTAAGACAACTCATGTTGTTGTAAATGGCAAGATTTCATTCCTTTCCATGGCTGAGTAATCTTCCTGAGTGTGTGTGTGTGTGTGTGTGTGTGCACATGTACATCTTTATCTACTCGACTATCAACAGACACATAGATAGCTTCCATATCTTGGCTGTTGCAAATAATGCTGTAGTAAACACAGAGGTGCATATATCTTCTCAAAATAGTGTTTTCATTTTCTTCAGATAAATACCCAGAAATGGAATTACTGGGTCCAAATGGTAGTTCTATCTTTTTTTTAGTAATCTCTATACTGTTTTCCATAGTAGCTGTACCAATTTACATTCCCATCAACAATGCACAAAGGTTCCCTTTTCTCCAAATCCTTGCCAATACTTATTATTTGTTGTCTTTTCAATAACAGCCATTCTGAGAGATGTGAAGTAATGTTTCATTGTGGTTGTGATTTGCGTTTCCTGATGGTTAGTGATGTTGAGCATCTTTTCATGTGTCTGTTGGCCATCAGTATGTCTTCTCTGGAAGAATGTCTATTCAGATCCTCTGCTCATTTTAAATTAAATCATTTTTGATATTGAATTATATGAGTTCTTTGTATTATTTTGGATATTATTTCCTTATTACATGTATCACTTGCAAATATCTTCTCCCATTCAGTAGGTTGCCTTTGTATTTTGTTGGTGGTTTCCTTTGCTGTGCAAAAGGTTTTTTTCAGTTTGATGTACTTCCTTTGTTTATTTTTGCTATTGTTGCTCTTATACCCAAGAAGACAGATTTAAAAAAAGTATTGCTAGGACTGAGGTCAAAGAGTTTACTGCCTATGTTTGTTTCTTTGTATTTTCCCAGGAGTTTTATGGTTTTAGGTCTTTTGTTTAAGCCTTTAATTCACTTTGAGTTTATTTTTTTAATGGCGTAAGAAAGCGATCCAGTTTCATTCTTTTGCATGTGGCAGTTCATTTTTCCTGACACCATTTTTGAAGAGACCGTCTTTTCTGCATTGTATATTCTTGTCTTCTTTTCATATTTTAATTGACCATATATGAATAGGTTTATTTCTGGGCTCTCTGCTATGTTCCATTGATATATATGCTAATGCCATACTGTTTTGGTTACTATGGCTCTATAATATAGCTTGAAATCAGAAGAATAATACCACTAGCTTTTTTCCTCATTCTCAAAATTGTGTTGGCTCCTAGGAGTCTTTCATAGTTCCATACAAATTTCAGGATTATTTGTTCTAGTTCTATGAAAAATAGCATTGGTATTTTGATAGGGATTGTATTGAATCTGCAGATTGCTTTGGGCCATATAAACATTTTAACAATATTAATTCTTTCAGTCCAAGAGCATGGTAGATTTTTTCCACTCATTTGTGTCATCTTAATTTCTTTAATCAATGTCTTATAATTGTGGGTGTACAGATCTTCCCTCTCCTTGGTTAAATTTAGTCCTAGGTATTCTATTCTTTTTGATGCAAAAGTAAATAGGATTGTTTTCTTCATTTCTTTTTCTGATAGTTCATTATTAATGTATAGAAATGGAACATATTTCTGTATATTAATATTTTATTCTGCATCTTTATTGAATTCATTCATTAGTACTATTTTTGGTATCATGTCATCTGCAAATAGTGACAGTTTTACTTCTTCCTTTCCAATTTTGATACCTTTTATTGCTTTTCCTTGTCTGATTCCTGTAGCTAGAACTTCAAATACTACTTTTAGTAGAAGTGTTGACAGTAGGCATCCTTGTTTTGTTTCTCATCTTAGAGGAAAAACTTTTATCTTTTCACCATTGAGTATGATGTTAGCTGTGGGTTTGTTATATATGGCTTTTATTATGTTGAGGAATGTTCTCTCCATACCTACTTTGTTGAAAGTTTTTCACATAAATGGATGTTGAATTTTACTAAATGCTTTTCTGTATCTTTTGAGATGATTATATGATATTTTATCCTTTGTTTTAGCCAGTGTGGTATATCATATTGACTGATTTGCAGATACTGAACCATCCTTGAGTGTCGGAAATAAATCACGTAATCATAGTTTATAGTCCTTTTAACTTATTGTTGAATTCAATTGACTAATTCTTTGATAAGGATTTTTGCACTGTTTTCATCAGGGATACTGGCCTGTAATTTTTTTGTAGCATTTTTGCCTGGGTTTGGTATCAGGGTAGTGCTGGCTTTGTAAAATAAATTTGGAAATGTTCTTTCCTCTTTAATTTTTTTTGTAATAGTTTGAGAAGCATAAGGATTAATTCTTCTTAAAATATTTGGTAGAATGTTTGCACATTTGTTTGTTGGGAGTCTTTTTCTATTACTGATTCAACTTCATTACTAGTAGACACTCCGTTCATATTTTCTATCTCCTCCTGATTCAGTCTTGGAAGATTGTATGTTTCTAGAAATTAATCTATTTCTTCTAGGTTGTACAATTTGTTGTTGTATACTTGCTGACAATATTCTTTTAGGATCCTTTGTATTTCTGTGGTGTTGGTTGTAACTTTTATTTCTGATTTTATTTACTTGGGCCATCTTTCTTTTTTTCTTGATGAGTCTGGCTAAAGATTCATTAATTTTGTTTATCTTTTCAAGAAAACAGCTCTTCGTTTCACTAATGTTATCTGTTGGGGTTTTTTTTAGTCTCTATTTCATTTATTTCCAATCTGACATTCATTATTTCCTTCATTCTACTAACTTTTTGGTTTTTCTTTTTTCTCTTGGTCCTTTATGTATAAGATTAGATAACTTATTTGAGATTTTTGTTTGTTTCTTAAGGTTGGCCTATATCACTATAAACTTCTCCTTTAGAACTGCATTTGCTACATTCCATAGATTTTAAATGCTGTGTTTCTGATTTTATTCCTCTCTATGTATTTTTAAATTTCCTCTTTGCTGCTGGTTGTTTTGTAGAAGGTTGTTTAGTCTCCATATGCTTGTGGGCTTTTTTCCAGTTTTCTTCTTGGCATTGATTTCTAGTTTCCTTCTACTGTGGTTGAAAGAGATACTCACTATTATTTCAATCTTCTAAAATTTATTGGAATTTATTTTGTGGACTCACATATGACCTATCCTAGAGAATGTGCCATGTGCACTTACAAAGAATGTGCAACAACAAAGACTGCTGTTTTGGGGTGGAATACTTTCTATATATTTATTAAGTCAATCTGCTCTAATGTATCAGTCAAGGCCAATGTTTTGTTATTGATTTTCTGTTTTGATGACCTTTCCATTGATGTAAGTAGGTTGCTAAAGTCTCCTACTACTTCTGTAATACTGTCAGTTTCTCCTTTAGTGTCTGTTAATATTTGATGTGTGTATTTAGGTCTGCCTATGTAGGGCAATAGATATTTACAAGTGTTACACCCTCTTGTTAGATTGCTCCCTTCCTTTATCATTATGTAACGGCCTTCTCTGTCTCTTGTTGCAGTCTTTGTTCTGAAGTCTTTTTTATCTGGTTGACAAAAGCTACCCCAGCTTTCTTTTCATTTCTATTTGTATAAAATATCTTTATACATTCACATTCAGTCTGAGTGTGTCTTTAGACTTGAAATGAATTGCTTGTAGGTAGCATATATATGGGTCTTATATTTTTATCCATTCAGCCACCCTATGCACTTCATGTATTTACATTTAAAGTAATTATTGATAAGTATGTACTTATTGCCATCTTGGTAACTGTTTTCTGGTTGTTTTTGTAGTTCTTCTCTGTTCCTTTCTTCTTTGCTCCCTTCCCTTGTGATGACTTTATTTAGTGTTATGTTTGGATTCCTTTCTCTTTATTTTTTGTGTATCTATTATAGGTTTTTTTAGATACATAGATAGATAGATAGATAGGGCATGTGGATGTTTAAATATTAAATAATGACACTTGTCTGGAATTACACGGTAGATGCGTATGTCTGTATGCCAAGTGAATAAACATATACCTTTATGTATATGCATACCTGTATGTAAATGTGTGTATATGTAGATAGACTATTTGGTGAATACACACAATACTAAGCGCATATGTAGGCAGCTGCACACATCTATACCCCTGCAGTCTATTATGTATATAAGTATAGAAATTACTCGGTCATTCAAGAAACAAGTCTTGCTGATTTTTTGTAAAGAAAGGCCTGACTGTGGCCTGGAAGCTTCTTCCTCTCTGGCTTCCCAAGAGCTCTGTACTCCACTTGCACCTGATTCTGGCTTTTGGTCCACCGAGCTCTTTGATGAGGCTTTCTGGCTGCTCTCACCTGAGCAATTTGTCCTTTCCAGACATCTTAAAAATTAGAAGCTAGCGTCATCACTTTTGTCATCTTCGCCATGTGGTTAATCTCCCTGGCATTTTCTGAGGCACCTCTGACCTTAGGAACAAATTTGTGGTTACCAACAAGTTCACATGTAACAACCAATGTATACAGCAATCTATAAGATTCAGCACAAATAACACCTCTTTTTATTACAACATCTTATATTACACAGTCATAAGCATGTAATTCTGTAACATAACAATATCACACTCAAGCATACCATGTGATATTTTAGGTGAAATATTCAAATTAAAACTATGCCCTGTCTAGTGTGGCTTAGTGGATTGAGTGCCAGACTGCGATCCAAAGGATCACCAGTTCGATTCCCAGTTGGGGCACATGCGTGGGTTGCCGGCCAAGTCACCAGTAAGCAGCACTCAAGAGGCAACCACACTGGTGTTTCTTTCCCTCTCTTTCTCCCTCCCTTCCCCTCTCTAAAAATAAATAAAATCTTTTAAAAAACTACAGGTTATTATACCCATATTATTACCCTACCAACCACACTGAAACAGGTGTTACTTATGCTGGGCCTGTATTTTAGGTTGATGGTCACTAAGTTTGAACACATTCAATGAATACTACATTGTAACCCTCCTACCACTACTTTTTATGCTTTTGCCATCGTATTTCACAACTTTTTGTTTTTGTATCCCTTAGCTAATTATCATATATCTAGATGATGTTACTACTTATGTCTTTTACCTTTATACTACGTTTCCTATGTTTGCTTTCACCAGTGAGATTTTTTTCTTTCATATATTTTCTTATTTCTAGTTATAGACTTTTCCACTTAAAGAAGTCCCTTTAACATTCCCTGTAAGGTTAGTTTAGTGGTGATGAACTCCGTTAGCTTTTGCTTGTCTAGAAAACACTCTCTTCTTCAGTTCTCAATGACAGCCTTTCTGGGCAGAGTAGTCTTGGTTGTAGGTTTTGTTTCTCACAACATTTTGAATATATTGTGCCTCTCTCTTCTGGTCTGCAAAGTTTCTGCTAAAAATCAGCTGATAGTCTGATGGTGGTTCCCTTGTGTGTAACTAGTTGCTTTTTTTCTGTTGCTCCTGTTAAGGTTCCCTCTTTAACTTCTGGCATCTTAATTATGATGTGTCTTGGTGTAAATATCTTTGAGTTCACACTGTATGGAAATTTCTCTGCTTCCTGAACCCGGACGTCTGTTTCCTTCCACAGGTTAGGGAAGTTTTCAGCTATTATTTCTTCAAATAACTTCTCTCTCTTTTCTCTCTCTTTCTCTCCTCTCATCTCCATGTGGGATCCCTAACTATCCTCATTTTTTTCTATTGTTCTTAAGTTTGGGTAATTTCCACTACTCTGGTTTCCAGATCACTGATCCATTCTTTTGTCCCATCTAATCTGATATGGATTCCCTTTAATGTCATTTTCATTTCAGTTATTATATTGTTCAGCTATGATTGG